>NC_064920.1:40841385-41467718 GCF_023897955.1 Schistocerca gregaria
CAGTTTCCGATGCACATCTGGTGGCATTCAGTAATCTGTGGACTATCAGAGTGTTGATGAAACACAGAAATTGCATCGGGTTTGAATACAACAGTCACCATGAGCACATTCCTCCATAAAAGTAATGTCTCAAACAGTCTACGCTTTGATCGTTCCCTGAAAGACCAGTAGTAGTTTCCGATGCACATCTGGAGGCATTCTGTATTCTGTGGACTATCAGAGTGTTGATGAAACACAGAAATTGCTTCGGGATTGAATACAACAGCCACCATGCGCACTTTCCTCCATGGGAATAATGTCTCAAAGAGTCTACGCTGTGATCGTTCCCTGGAAGACCAGTAGTAGTTTCCGATGCACATCTGGAGGCATTCTGTAATCTGTGGACTATCAGAGTGTTGATGAAACACAGAAATTGCATCGGGATTGAATACAACAGTCACCATGCGAACTTTCCTCCGTGTGAGTAATGTCTCAAAGAGTCTACGCTTTGATCGTTCCCTGGAAGACCAGTAGAAGTTTCCGATGCACATCTGGAGGCATTCTGTAATCTGTGGACTATCAGGGTGTTGATGAATCACAGAAATTGCATCGGGATTGAATACAACAGTCACCATGCGCACTTTCCTCCACGGGAGTAATGTCTCAAGCAATCTACGCTTTCATCGATCCCTGGAAGACCAGTAGTAGTTTCCGATGCACATCTGGTGGCATTCTGTAATGTGTAGAGTATCAGAGTGTTGATGAAACACAGTAATTTCATCGGGATTGAATACAACAGTCACCATGCGCACTTTCCTCCATGGGAGTAATGTCTCTAACAGTCTACGCTTTGATCGTTCCCTGGAAGACCAGTAGTAGTTTCCGATGCACATCTGGAGGCTTTATGTACTCTGTGGACTATCAGAGTGTTGATGAAACATAGAAATTGCATCGGGATGGAATACAACAGTCTCCATGCGCAGTTTCCTCCATGGGAGTAATTCTCAAACAGTCTACGCTTTGATCTGTCCCTGGAAGACCAGTAGTAGTTCCGATTAACATCTGGAGGCATTCTGTAATCTGTGGACTATCAGAGTGTTGATGAAACACAGAAATTTCATCGGGTTTGAAAAGAACAGTCACCATGCGCACTTTCCTCCACGGGAATAATGTCTCAAACAATCTACGCTTTGATCGTTCCCTGGAAGACCAGTAGTAGTTTCTGATGCACATCTGGTGGCATTCTGAAATGTGTAGACAATCAGAGTGTTGATGAAACACAGTAATTGCATCGGGATTGAATACAACAGTCACCATGCGAACATTCCTCCATGGGAGTAATGTCTCTAACAGTCTACGCTTTGATCGTTCCCTGGAAGACCAGTAGTAGTTTCCGATGCACATCTGGAGGCTTTCCGTAATCTGTGGACTATCAGAGTGTTGATGAAACACAGAAAATGCATCGGGATTGAATACAACAGTCACGATGCGCACTTTCCTCCATGGGAGTAATGTCCCAAACAGTCTACGCTGTGATCGTTCCCTGGAAGACCAGTAGTAGTTTCTGATTATCATCCGGAGGCATTCTGTAATCTGTGGACTATCAGAGTGTTGATGAAACACAGAAATTGCATCGGGATTGAATACAACAGTCACCATGCGCACTTTCCTCCATGGGAGTAATGTTTCAAAGAGTTTACGCTTTGATCGTTCCCTGGAAGACCAGTAGCAGTTTCCGATGCACATCTGGTGGCATTCAGTAATCTGTGGACTATCAGGGTGTTGATGAAACACAGAAATTGCATCGGGATTGAATACAACAGTCACCATGAGCACATTCCTCCATAAAATTTATGTCTCAAACAGTCTACGCTTTGATCGTTCCCTGAAAGACCAGTAGTAGTTTCCGATGCACATCTGGAGGCATTCTGTATTCTGTGGACTATCAGAGTGTTGATGAAACACACAAATTGCATCGGGATTGAATACAACAGCCACCATGCGCACTTTACTCCATGGGAATAATGTCTCAAAGAGTCTACGCTTTGATCGTTCCCTGGAAGACCAGTAGTAGTTTCCGATGCACATCTGGAGGCTTTCTGTAATCTGTGGACTATCAGAGTGTTGTTGAAACATAGAAATTGCATCGGGATTGAATACAACAGTCACCATGCGCACTTTCTTCCATGGGAGTAATGTCTCAAACAGTCTACGCTTTGATCGTTTCCTGGAAGACCATTAGTAGTTTCCGATTAACATCTGGAGGCATTCTGTAATCTGTGGACTATCAGAGTGTTGATGAAACACAGAAATTGCTTCGGGATTGAAGACAACAGTCACCATGCGCACTTTCCTCCATGGGAGTAATGTCCCAAAAAGTCTACGCTTTGATCGTTCTCTGAAATACCAGTAGTAGTTTACGATGCACATCTGGATACATTCTGTAATCTGCTGACTATCAGAGTGTTGATGAAACACATAAATTGCATCGGGATTGAAGACAACTGTCACAATGCGAACTTTCCTTAATGGGAGTAATGTCTCAATCAGTCTACGCTTTGATCGTTCCCTGAAAGACCAGTAGAAGCTCCCGATGCACATCTGGAGGCATTCTGTAATCTGTGGACTATCAGAGTGTTGATGAAACACAGAAATTGCATCGGGATTGAATACAACAGTCACTATGCGCACTTTCCTCCATGGGAGTAATGTCTCTAACAGTCTACGCTTTGATCGCTAACTGGAAGACCAGTAGTAGTTTCCGATGCACATCTGGAGGCTTTCCGTAATCTGTGGATTATCAGAGTGTTGATGATACACAGAAATTGCATCGGGATTGAATACAACATTCACCATGCGCACTTTCCTCCATGGGAGTAATGTCTCAAACAGTCTACGGTTTGATCGTTCCCTGGAAGACCAGTAGTAGTTTCCGATGCACATCTGGAGGCATTCTGTAATCTGTGGAGTATCAGAGTGTTCATGAAACACAGAAATTGCATCGTGATTGAATACAACAGTCACCATGCGCACTTTCCTCCACGTGAGTTATGTCTCAAACAAAGTACGCTTTGATCGTTCCCTGGAAAACCAGTAGTAGTTCCCGATGAACATCTGGTGGCATTCTGTAATCTGTAGACTATCGCAGTGTTGATGAAACACAGAAATTGCATCAGGATTGAATACAACAACCACAATTCGCACTTTCCTCCAAGGGAGTAATGTCTCTAACAGTCTACGCTTTGATCGTTCCCTGGAAGACCAGTAATAGTTTCCGATGAACATCTAGTGGCTTTCTGTAATCTGTGGACTATCAGTATGTTGATGAAACACAGAAATTGCATCGGGATTGAATACAACAGTCACCATGCGCACTTTCCTCCATGGGGGTAACTCTCAAACAGTCTACGCTTTGATCGTTCCCTGGAAGACCAGTAGTAATTTCCGATGCACATCTGGTGGCATTCTGTAATCTGTGGACTATCAGAGTGTTGATGAAACACAGAAATTGCATCGGGATTGAATACAACAGTCACCATCCGCATTTTCCTGCATGGGAGTAATGTCTGAAACTGTCTACGCTTTGATCGTTCCCGGGAAGACCAGTAGTAGTTTCCGATGCACATCTCGTGGCATTCTCCAATCTGTGGACTATCAGAGTGTTGATGAAACACAGAAAATGCAACGGGATTGAATACAAAAGTTACCATGCGCACTTTTCTCCATGGGAGTATTTTCTCAAAGAGTTTACGTTTTGATCGTTCCCTGAAGGACCAGTAGTAGTTTCCGATGCACATCTGGAGGCATTCTGTAATCTGTGGACTATCAGAGTGTTGATGAAACACAGAAATTGCATCGGGATTGAATACAACAGTCTCCATGCGCACATTCCTCCATAAAAAAAATATCTCAAACAGTCTACGCTTTGATCGTTCCCTGGAAGACCAGTAGTAGTTTCCGATGCTCATCTGGAGGCATTCTGTAATCTGTGGACTATCAGAGTGCTGATGAAACACAGAAATTGCATCGGGATTGAATACAACAGTCACCATGCGAACTTTCCTTAATGGGAGTAATGTCTCAAACAGTCTACGCTTTGATCGTTCCCTGGAAGACCAGTAGAAGCTTCCGATGCACATCTGGAGGCATTCTGTAATCTGTGGACTATCAGAGTGTTGATGAAACACAGAAATTGCATCGGGATTGAATACAACAGTCACGATGTGCACTTTCCTCCACGGGAGGTATGTCTCAAACAGTCGACGCTTTGATCGTTCCCTGGAAGACCAGTAGTAGTTTCCGATGCACAACTGGTAGCATTCTGTAATCTGTGGACTATCAGAGTGTTGATGAATCACAGAAATTGCATCGGGATTAAATACAACAGTCGCGAGGCGCACTTTAGTCCACGGGAGGTATGTCTCAAACAGTCTACGCTTTGATCGTTCCCTGGAAGACCAGTAGTAGTTTCCGATGCACATCTCGTGCAATTCTGTAATCTGTGGACTATCAGAGTGTTGATGAAACACAGAAATTGCATCGGGATTGAATACAACAGTCACCATGCACACATTCCTCCATAAAAGTAATATCTCAACCAGTCTACGCTTTGATCGTTCCCTGGAAGACCAGTAGTAGTTTCCGATGCACATCTGGTGGCATTCTGTAATCTGTGGACTATCAGAGTGTTGATGAAACACAGATATTGCCTCGGGATTGAATACAACAGTCACCATGCGCACTTTCCTCCACGGGAGTAATGTCTCAAACAATCTACGCTTTCATCGATCCCTGGAAGACCAGTAGTAGTTTCCGATGCACATCTGGTGGCATTCTGTAATGTGTAGACTATCAGAGTGTTGATGAAACACAGTAAATGCATCGGGATTGAATACAACAGTCACTATGCGCACTTTCCTCCATGGGAGTAATGTCTCTAAGAGTCTACGCTTTGATCGTTCCCTGGAGGACCAGTAGTAGTTTAAGATGCACATCTAGAGGCATTCTGTAATCTGTGGAGTATCAGAGTGTTGATGAAACATAGAATTTGCATCGGGATTTAATACAACAGTCACCATGCGCACTTTCCTTCATTGGAGTAATGTCCCAAACAGTCTACGCTTTGATCGTTTCCTGAAATACCAGTAGTAGTTTCCGATGCACATCTGGAGGCTTTCCGTAATCTGTGGACTATCAGAGTGTTGATGAAACACAGAAATTGCATCGGGATTGAGTAAAACAGTCACCATGCGCACTTTCCTCCATGGGAGTAATGTCTCAAACAGTCTACGCTTTGATCGTTTCCTGGAAGACCATCAGTAGTTTCCGATTAACATCTGGATTCATTCTGTAATCTGTGGACTATCAGAGTGTTGATGAAACACAGAAATTGCATAGGGGTTGAAGACAACAGTCACCATGCGCTCTTTCCTCCATGGGAGTAATGTCCCAAACAGTCTACGCCTTGATCGTTCCCTGGAAGACCAGTAGTTGTTTCCGATGCACATCGGGAGGCATTCTGTAATCTGTGGACTATCAGAGTGTTGATGAAAAACAAAAATTGCATCGGGATTGAATACAACATTCACCATGCGCACTTTCCTCCATGGGAGTAATGTCTCAAACAGTCTACGCTTTGATCGTTCCCTGAAATACCAGTAGTAGTTTCCGATGCACATCTGGAGGCATTCTGTAATCTGTGGACTTTCAGAGTGTTGATGAATCACAGAAATTGCATCGGGATTGAATACAACAGTCACCATGCGCACTTTCCTCCACGGGAGTAATGTCTCAAGCAATCTACGCTTTCATCGATCCCTGGAAGACCAGTAGTAGTTTCCGATGCACATCTGGTGGCATTCTGTAATGTGTAGACTATCTGAGTGTTGATGAAACACAGTAATTTCATCGGGTTTGAATACAACAGTCACCATGCGCACTTTCCTCCATGGGAGTAATGTCTCTAACAGTCTACGCTTTGATCGTTCCCTGGAAGACCAGTAGTAGTTTCCGATGCACATCTGGAGGCTTTATGTACTCTGTGGACTATCAGAGTGTTGATGAAACATAGAAATTGCATCGGGATAGAATACTACAGTCTCCATGCGCAGTTTCCTCCATGGGAGTAATTCTCAAACAGTCTACGCTTTGATCTGTCCCTGGAAGACCAGTAGTAGTTCCGATTAAAATCTGGAGGCATTCTGTAATCTGTGGACTATCAGAGTGTTGATGAAACACAGAAATTTCATCGGGTTTGAAAAGAACAGTCACCATGCGCACTTTCCTCCACGGGAATAATGTCTCAAACAATCTACGCTTTGATCGTTCCCTGGAAGACCAGTAGTAGTTTCTGATGCACATCTGGTGGCATTCTGAAATGTGTAGACAATCAGAGTGTTGATGAAACACAGTAATTGCATCGGGATTGAATACAACAGTCACCATGCGAACATTCCTCCATGGGAGTAATGTCTCTAACAGTCTACGCTTTGATCGTTCCCTGGAAGACCAGTAGTAGTTTCCGATGCACATCTGGAGGCTTTCCGCAATCTGTGGACTATCAGAGTGTTGATGAAACACAGAAAATGCATCGGGATTGAATACAACAGTCTCGATGCGCACTTTCCTCCATGGGAGTAATGTCCCAAACAGTCTACGCTGTGATCGTTCCCTGGAAGACCAGTAGTAGTTTCTGATTATCATCCGGAGGCATTCTGTAATCTGTGGACTATCAGAGTGTTGATGAAACACAGAAATTGCATCGGGATTGAATACAACAGTCACCATGCGCACTTTCCTCCATGGGAGTAATGTTTCAAAGAGTTTACGCTTTGATCGTTCCCTGGAAGACCAGTAGCAGTTTCCGATGCACATCTGGTGGCATTCTGTAATCTGTGGACTATCAGGGTGTTGATGAAACACAGAAATTGCATCGGGATTGAATACAACAGTCACCATGAGCACATTCCTTCATAAAAGTTATGTCTCAAACAGTCTACGCTTTGATCGTTCCCTGAAAGACCAGTAGTAGTTTCCGATGCACATCTGGAAGCATTCTGTATTCTGTGGACTATCAGAGTGTTGATGAAACACACAAATTGCATCGGGATTGAATACAACAGCCACCATGCGCACTTTCCTCCATGGGAATAATGTCTCAAAGAGTCTACGCTTTGATCGTTCCCTGGAAGACCAGTAGTAGTTTCCGATGCACATCTGGAGGCTTTCTGTAATCTGTGGACTATCAGAGTGTTGTTGAAACATAGAAATTGCATCGGGATTGAATACAACAGTCACCATGCGCACTTTCTTCCATGGGAGTAATGTCTCAAACAGTCCACGCTTTGATCGTTTCCTGGAAGACCATTAGTAGTTTCCGATTAACATCTGGAGGCATTCTGTAATCTGTGGACTATCAGAGTGTTGATGAAACACAGAAATTGCTTCGGGATTGAAGACAACAGTCACCATGCGCACTTTCCTTAATGGGAGTAATGTCTCAAACAGTCTACGCTTTGATCGTTCCCTGAAAGACCAGTAGAGGCTTCCGATGCACATCTGGAGGCATTCTGTAATCTGTGGACTATCAGAGTGTTGATGAAACACAGAAATTGCATCGGGATTGAAAACAACTGTCACTATGCGCACTTTCCTCCATGGGAGTAATGTCTCTAACAGTCTACGCTTTGATCGCTAACTGGAAGACCAGTAGTAGTTTCCGATGCACATCTGGAGGCTTTCCGTAATCTGTGGATTATCAGAGTGTTGATGAAACACATAAATTGCATCGGGATTGAATACAACATTCACCATGCGCACTTTCCTCCATGGGAGTAATGTCTCAAACAGTCTACGGTTTGATCGTTCCCTGGAAGACCAGTAGTAGTTTCCGATGCACATCTGGAGGCATTCTGTAATCTGTGGAGTATCAGAGTGTTCATGAAACACAGAAATTGCATCGTGATTGAATACAACAGTCACCATGCGCACTTTCCTCCATGGGAGTAATGTCCCAAACAGTCTACGCTGTGATCGTTCCCTGAAAGACCAGTAGTAGTTTCCGATGCACATCTGGAGGCATTCTGTAATCTGTGGACTATCAGAGTGTAGATGAAACACAGAAATTGCATCGGGATTGAATACAACAGTTACCATGCGCACTTTCCTCCATGGGAGTAATGTCTCTAACAGTCTACGCTTTGATCATTCCGTGGAAGACCAGTAGTAGTTTCCGATGCCCATCTGGAGGCTTTCTGTAATCTGTGGACTATCAGAGTGTTGATGAAACACAGAAATTGCATCGGGATTGAATACAACAGTCACCATGCGCACTTTCCTCCATGGGGGTAAATCTCAAACAGTCTACGCTTTGATCGTTCCCTGGAAGACCAGTAGTAATTTCCGATGCACATCTGGTGGCATTCTGTAATCTGTGGACTATCAGAGTGTTGATGAAACACAGAAATTGCATCGGGATTGAATACAACAGTCACTATCCGCATTTTCCTGCATGGGAGTAATGTCTGAAACTGTCTACGCTTTGATCGTTCCCGGGAAGACCAGTAGTAGTTTCCGATGCACATCTCGTGGCATTCTCCAATCTGTGGACTATCAGAGTGTTGATGAAACACAGAAAATGCAACGGGATTGAATACAACAGTTACCATGCGCACTTTTCTCCATGGGAGTATTTTCTCAAAGAGTTTACGTTTTGATCGTTCCCTGAAGGACCAGTAGTAGTTTCCGATGCACATCTGGAGGCATTCTGTAATCTGTGGACTATCAGAGTGTTGATGAAACACAGAAATTGCATCGGGATTCAATACAACAGTCTCCATGCGCACATTCCTCCATAAAAGTAATATCTCAAACAGTCTACGCTTTGATCGTTCCCTGGAAGACCAGTAGTAGTTTCCGATGCTCATCTGGAGGCATTCTGTAATCTGTGGACTATCAGAGTGCTGATGAAACACAGAAATTGCATCGGGATTGAATACAACAGTCACCATGCGAACTTTCCTTAATGGGAGTAATGTCTCAAACTGTCTACGCTTTGATCGTTCCCTGGAAGACCAGTAGAAGCTTCCGATGCACATCTGGAGGCATTCTGTAATCTGTGGACTATCAGAGTGTTGATGAAACACAGAAATTGCATCGGGATTGAATACAAAAAGTCACGATGTGCACTTTCCTCCACGGGAGGTATGTCTCAAACAGTCGACGCTTTGATCGTTCCCTGGAAGACCAGTAGTAGTTTCCGATGCACAACTGGTAGCATTCTGTAATCTGTGGACTATCAGAGTGTTGATGAATCACAGAAATTGCATCGGGATTAAATACGACAGTCGCGAGGCGCACTTTAGTCCACGGGAGGTATGTCTCAAACAGTCTACGCTTTGATCGTTCCCTGGGAGACCAGTAGTAGTTTCCGATGCACATCTCGTGCAATTCTGTAATCTGTGGACTATCAGAGTGTTGATGAAACACAGAAATTGCATGGGATTGAATACAACAGTCACCATGCACACATTCCTCCATAAAAGTAATATCTCAACCAGTCTACGCTTTGATCGTTCCCTGGAAGACCAGTAGTAGTTTCCGATGCACATCTGGTGGCATTCTGTAATCTGTGGACTATCAGAGTGTTGATGAAACACAGATATTGCCTCGGGATTGAATACAACAGTCACCATGCGCACTTTCCTCCACGGGAGTAATGTCTCAAACAATCTACGCTTTCATCGATCCCTGGAAGACCAGTAGTAGTTTCCGATGCACATCTGGTGGCATTCTGTAATGTGTAGACTATCAGAGTGTTGATGAAACACAGTAAATGCATCGGGATTGAATACAACAGTCACTATGCGCACTTTCCTCCATGGGAGTAATGTCTCTAACAGTCTACGCTTTGATCGTTCCCTGGAGGACCAGTAGTAGTTTAAGATGCACATCTAGAGGCATTCTGTAATCTGTGGAGTATCAGAGTGTTGATGAAACACAGAAATTGCATCGGGATTTAATACAACAGTCACCATGCGCACTTTCCTTCATTGGAGTAATGTCCCAAACAGTCTACGCTTTGATCGTTTCCTGAAATACCAGTAGTAGTTTCCGATGCACATCTGGAGGCTTTCCGTAATCTGTGGACTATCAGAGTGTTGATGAAACACAGAAATTGCATCGGGATTGAGTAAAACAGTCACCATGCGCACTTTCCTCCATGGGAGTAATGTCTCAAACAGTCTACGCTTTGATCGTTTCCTGGAAGACCATCAGTAGTTTCCGAATAACATCTGGATTCATTCTGTAATCTGTGGACTATCAGAGTGTTGATGAAACACAGATATTGCATAGGGGTTGAAGACAACAGTCACCATGCGCTCTTTCCTCCATGGGAGTAATGTCCCAAACAGTCTACGCCTTGATCGTTCCCTGGAAGACCAGTAGTTGTTTCCGATGCACATCGGGAGGCATTCTGTAATCTGTGGACTATCAGAGTGTTGATGAAAAACAGAAATTGCATCGGGATTGAATACAACATTCACCATGCGCACTTTCCTCCATGGGAGTAATGTCTCAAACAGTCTACGCTTTTATCGTTCCCTGAAATACCAGTAGTAGTTTCCGATGCACATCTGGAGGCATTCTGTAATCTGTGGACTATCAGAGTGTTGATGAATCACAGAAATTGCATCGGGATTGAATACAACAGTCACCATGCGCACTTTCCTCCACGGGAGTAATGTCTCAAGCAATCTACGCTTTCATCGATCCCTGGAAGACCAGTAGTAGTTTCCGATGCACATCTGGTGGCATTCTGTTATGTGTAGACTATCAGAGTGTTGATGAAACACAGTAATTTCATCGGGATTGAATACAACAGTCACCATGCGCACTTTCCTCCATGGGAGTAATGTCTCTAACAGTCTACGCTTTGATCGTTCCCTGGAAGACCAGTAGTAGTTTCCGATGCACATCTGGAGGCTTTATGTACTCTGTGGACTATCAGAGTGTTGATGAAACATAGAAATTGCATCGGGATAGAATACAACAGTCTCCATGCGCAGTTTCCTCCATGGGAGTAATTCTCAAACAGTCTACGCTTTGATCTTTCCCTGGAAGACCAGTAGTAGTTCCGATTAACATCTGGAGGCATTCTGTAATCTGTGGACTATCAGAGTGTTGATGAAACACAGAAATTTCATCGGGTTTGAAAAGAACAGTCACCATGCGCACTTTCCTCCACGGGAATAATGTCTCAAACAATCTACGCTTTGATCGTTCCCTGGAAGACCAGTAGTAGTTTCTGATGCACATCTGGTGGCATTCTGAAATGTGTAGACAATCGGAGTGTTGATGAAACACAGTAATTGCATCGGGATTGAATACAACAGTCACCATGCGAACATTCCTCCATGGGAGTAATGTCTCTAACAGTCTACGCTTTGATCGTTCCCTGGAAGACCAGTAGTAGTTTCCGATGCACATCTGGAGGCTTTCCGTAATCTGTGGACTATCAGAGTGTTGATGAAACACAGAAAATGCATCGGGATTGAATACAACAGTCACGATGCGCACTTTCCTCCATGGGAGTAATGTCCCAAACAGTCTACGCTGTGATCGTTCCCTGGAAGACCAGTAGTAGTTTCTGATTATCATCCGGAGGCATTCTGTAATCTGTGGACTATCAGAGTGTTGATGAGACACAGAAATTGCATCGGGATTGAATACAACAGTCACCATGCGCACTTTCCTCCATGGGAGTAATGTTTCAAAGAGTTTACGCTTTGATCGTTCCCTGGAAGACCAGTAGCAGTTTCCGATGCACATCTGGTGGCATTCTGTAATCTGTGGACTATCAGGGTGTTGATGAAACACAGAAATTGCATCGGGATTGAATACAACAGTCACCATGAGCACATTCCTCCATAAAAGTAATGTCTCAAACAGTCTACGCTTTGATCGTTCCCTGAAAGACCAGTAGTAGTTTCCGATGCACATCTGGAGGCTTTCTGTAATCTGTGGACTATCAGAGTGTTGATGAAACACAGAAATTGCATCTGGATTGAATACAACAGTCACCATGCGCACTTTCCTCCATGGGGGTAACTCTCAAACAGTCTACGCTTTGATCGTTCCCTGGAAGACCAGTAGCAGTTTCCGATGCACATCTCGTGGCATTCTCCAATCTGTGGACTATCAGAGTGTTGATGAAACACAGAAAATGCAACGGGATTGAATACAACAGTTACCATGCGCACTTTTCTCCATGGGAGTATTTTCTCAAAGAGTTTACGTTTTGATCGTTCCCTGAAGGACCAGTAGTAGTGTCCGATGCACATCTGGAGGCATTCTGTAATCTGTGGACTATCAGAGTGCTGATGAAACACAGAAATTGCATCGGGATTGAAGACAACAGTCACCATGCGAACTTTCCTTAATGGGAGTAAAGTCTCAAACAGTCTACGCTTTGATCGTTCCCTGGAAGACCAGTAGAAGCTTCCGATGCACATCTGGAGGCATTCTGTAATCTGTGGACTATCAGAGTGTTGATGAAACACAGAAATTGCATCGGGATTGAATATAACAGTCACGATGTGCACTTTCCTCCACGGGAGGTATGTCTCAAACAGTCTACGCTTTGATCGTTCCCTGGAAGACCAGTAGAAGCTTCCGATGCACATCTGGAGGCATTCTGTAATCTGTGTACTATCAGAGTGTTGATGAAACACAGAAATTGCATCGGGATTGAATACAACAGTCTCCATGCGCACATTCCTCCATAAAAGTAATATCTCAAACAGTCTACGCTTTGATCGTTCCCTGGAAGATCAGTAGTAGTTTCCGATGCTCATCTGGAGGCATTCTGTAATCTGTGGACTATCAGAGTGCTGATGAAACACAGAAATTGCATCGGGATTGAATAAAACAGTCACCATGCGAACTTTCCTTAATGGGAGTAATGTCTCAAACAGTCTACGCTTTGATCGTTCCCTGGAAGACCAGTAGAAGCTTCCGATGCACATCTGGAGGCATTCTGTAATCTGTGGACTATCAGAGTGTTGATGAAACACAGAAATTGCATCGGGATTGAATATAACAGTCACGATGTGCACTTTCCTCCACGGGAGGTATGTCTCAAACAGTCGACGCTTTGATCGTTCCCTGGAAGACCAGTAGTAGTTTCCGATGCACAACTGGTAGCATTCTGTAATCTGTGGACTATCAGAGTGTTGATGAATCACAGAAATTGCATCGGGATTAAATACAACAGTCGCGAGGCGCACTTTAGTCCACGGGAGGTATGTCTCAAACAGTCTACGCTTTGATCGTTCCCTGGAAGACCAGTAGTAGTTTCCGATGCACATCTCGTGCAATTCTGTAATCTGTGGACTATCAGAGTGTTGATGAAACACAGAAATTGCATCGGGATTGAATACAACAGTCACCATGCACACATTCCTCCATAAAAGTAATATCTCAACCAGTCTACGCTTTGATCGTTCCCTGGAAGACCAGTAGTAGTTTCCGATGCACATCTGGTGGCATTCTGTAATCTGTGGACTATCAGAGTGTTGATGAAACACAGATATTGCCTCGGGATTGAATACAACAGTCACCATGCGCACTTTCCTTCATTGGAGTAATGTCCCAAACAGTCTACGCTTTGATCGTTTCCTGAAATACCAGTAGTAGTTTCCGATGCACATCTGGAGGCTTTCCGTAATCTGTGGACTATCAGAGTGTTGATGAAACACAGAAATTGCATCGGGATTGAGTAAAACAGTCACCATGCGCACTTTCCTCCATGGGAGTAATGTCTCAAACAGTCTACGCTTTGATCGTTTCCTGGAAGACCATCAGTAGTTTCCGATTAACATCTGGATTCATTCTGTAATCTGTGGACTATCAGAGTGTTGATGAAACACAGAAATTGCATAGGGGTTGAAGACAACAGTCACCATGCGCTCTTTCCTCCATGGGAGTAATGTCCCAAACAGTCTACGCCTTGATCGTTCCCTGGAAGACCAGTAGTTGTTTCCGATGCACATCGGGAGGCATTCTGTAATCTGTGGACTATCAGAGTGTTGATGAAAAACAGAAATTGCATCGGGATTGAATACAACATTCACCATGCGCACTTTCCTCCATGGGAGTAATGTCTCAAACAGTCTACGCTTTGATCGTTCCCTGAAATACCAGTAGCAGTTTCCGATGCACATCTGGAGGCATTCTGTAATCTGTGGACTATCAGAGTGTTGATGAATCACAGAAATTGCATCGGGATTGAATACAACAGTCACCATGCGCACTTTCCTCCACGGGAGTAATGTCTCAAGCAATCTACGCTTTCATCGATCCCTGGAAGACCAGTAGTAGTTTCCGATGCACATCTGGTGGCATTCTGTAATGTGTAGACTATCAGAGTGTTGATGAAACACAGTAATTTCATCGGGATTGAATACAACAGTCACCATGCGCACTTTCCTCCATGGGAGTAATGTCTCTAACAGTCTACGCTTTGATCGTTCCCTGGAAGACCAGTAGTAGTTTCCGATGCACATCTGGAGGCTTTATGTACTCTGTGGACTATCAGAGTGTTGATGAAACATAGAAATTGCATCGGGATAGAATACAACAGTCTCCATGCGCAGTTTCCTCCATGGGAGTAATTCTCAAACAGTCTACGCTTTGATCTGTCCCTGGAAGACCAGTAGTAGTTACGATTAACATCTGGAGGCATTCTGTAATCTGTGGACTATCAGAGTGTTGATGAAACACAGAAATTTCATCGGGTTTGAAAAGAACAGTCACCATGCGCACTTTCCTCCACGGGAATAATGTCTCAAACAATCTACGCTTTGATCGTTCCCTGGAAGACCAGTAGTAGATTCTGATGCACATCTGGTGGGATTCTGAAATGTGTAGACAATCAGAGTGTTGATGAAACACAGTAATTGCATCGGGATTGAATACAACAGTCACCATGCGAACATTCCTCCATGGGAGTAATGTCTCTAACAGTCTACGCTTTAATCGTTCCCTGGAAGACCAGTAGTAGCTTCCGATGCACATCTGGAGGCTTTCCGTAATCTGTGGACTATCAGAGTGTTGATGAAACACAGAAAATGCATCGGGATTGAATACAACAGTCACGATGCGCACTTTCCTCCATGGGAGTAATGTCCCAAACAGTCTACGCTGTGATCGTTCCCTGGAAGACCAGTAGTAGTTTCTGATTATCATCCGGAGGCATTCTGTAATCTGTGGACTATCAGAGTGTTGATGAAACACAGAAATTGCATCGGGATTGAATACAACAGTCACCATGCGCACTTTCCTCCATGGGAGTAATGTTTCAAAGAGTTTACGCTTTGATCGTTCCCTGGAAGACCAGTAGCAGTTTCCGATGCACATCTGGTGGCATTCTGTAATCTGTCTACTATCAGGGTGTTGATGAAACACAGAAATTGCATCGGGATTGAATACAACAGTCACCATGAGCACATTCCTCCATAAAAGTTATGTCTCAAACAGTCTACGCTTTGATCGTTCCCTGAAAGACCAGTAGTAGTTTCCGATGCACATCTGGAGGCATTCTGTATTCTGTGGACTATCAGAGTGTTGATGAAACACACAAATTGCATCGGGATTGAATACAACAGCCACCATGCGCACTTTCCTCCATGGGAATAATATCTCAAAGAGTCTACGCTTTGATCGTTCCCTGGAAGACCAGTAGTAGTTTCCGATGCACATCTGGAGGCTTTCTGTAATCTGTGGACTATCAGAGTGTTGTTGAAACATAGAAATTGCATCGGGATTGAATACAACAGTCACCATGCGCACTTTCTTCCATGGGAGTAATGTCTCAAACAGTCTACGCTTTGATCGTTTCCTGGAAGACCATTAGTAGTTTCCGATTAACATCTGGAGGCATTCTGTAATCTGTGGACTATCAGAGTGTTGATGAAGCACAGAAATTGCTTCGGGATTGAAGACAACAGTCACCATGCGCACTTTCCTCCATGGGAGTAATGTCAAAAACAGTCTACGCTTTGATCGTTCCCTGAAATACCAGTAGTAGTTTACGATGCACATCTGGAGGCATTCTGTAATCTGCTGACTATCAGAGTGTTGATGAAACACATAAATTGCATCGGGATTGAAGACAACAGTCACAATGCGAACTTTCCTTAATGGGAGTAATGTCTGAAACAGTCTACGCTTTGATCGTTCCCTGAAAGACCAGTAGAATCTTCCGATGCACATCTGGAGGCATTCTGTAATCTGTGGACTATCAGAGTGTTGATGAAACACAGAAATTGCATCGGGATTGAATACAACAGTCACTATGCGCACTTTCCTCCATGGGAGTAATGTCTCTAACAGTCTACGCTTTGATCGCTAACTGGAAGACCAGTAGTAGTTTCCGATGCACATCTGGAGGCTTTCCGTAATCTGTGGATTATCAGAGTGTTGATGAAACACAGAAATTGCATCGGGATTGAATACAACATTCACCATGCGCACTTTCCTCCATGGGAGTAATGTCTCAAACAGTCTACGGTTTGATCGTTCCCTGGAAGACCAGTAGTAGTTTCCGATGCACATCTGGAGGCATTCTGTAATCTGTGGAGTATCAGAGTGTTCATGAAACACAGAAATTGCATCGTGATTGAATACAACAGTCACCATGCGCACTTTCCTCCATGGGAGTAATGTCCCAAACAGTCTACGCTGTGATCGTTCCCTGAAAGACCAGTAGTAGTTTCCGATGCACATCTGGAGGCATTCTGTAATCTGTGGACTATCAGAGTGTAGATGAAACACAGAAATTGCATCGGGATTGAATACAACAGTTACCATGCGCACTTTCCTCCATGGGAGTAATGTCTCTAACAGTCTACGCTTTGATCATTCCGTGGAAGACCAGTAGTAGTTTCCGATGCCCATCTGGAGGCTTTCTGTAATCTGTGGACAATCAGAGTGTTGATGAAACACAGAAATTGCATCGGGATTGAATACAACAGTCACCATGCGCACTTTCCTCCATGGGGGTAACTCTCAAACAGTCTGCGCTTTGATCGTTCCCTGGAAGACCAGTAGTAATTTCCGATGCACATCTGGTGGCATTCTGTAATCTGTGGACTATCAGAGTGTTGATGAAACACAGAAATTGCATCGGGATTGAATACAACAGTCACCATCCGCATTTTCCTGCATGGGAGTAATGTCTGAAACTGTCTACGCTTTGATCGTTCCCGGGAAGACCAGTAGTAGTTTCCGATGCACATCTCGTGGCATTCTCCAATCTGTGGACTATCAGAGTGTTGATGAAACACAGAAAATGCAACGGGATTGAATACAACAGTTACCATGCGCACTTTTCTCCATGGGAGTATTTTCTCAAAGAGTTTACGTTTTGATCGTTCCCTGAAGGACCAGTAGTAGTTTCCGATGCACATCTGGAGGCATTCTGTAATCTGTGGACTATCAGAGTGTTGATGAAACACAGAAATTGCATCGGGATTCAATACAACAGTCTCCATGCGCACATTCCTCCATAAAAGTAATATCTCAAACAGTCTACGCTTTGATCGTTCCCTGGAAGACCAGTAGTAGTTTCCGATGCTCATCTGGAGGCATTCTGTAATCTGTGGACTATCAGAGTGCTGATGAAACACAGAAATTGCATCGGGATTGAATACAACAGTCACCATGCGAACTTTCCTTAATGGGAGTAATGTCTCAAACAGTCTACGCTTTGATCGTTCCCTGGAAGACCAGTAGAAGCTTCCGATGCACATCTGGAGGCATTCTGTAATCTGTGGACTATCAGAGTGTTGATGAAACACAGAAATTGCATCGGGATTGAATACAACAGTCACGATGTGCACTTTCCTCCACGGGAGGTATGTCTCAAACAGTCGACGCTTTGATCGTTCCCTGGAAGACCAGTAGTAGTTTCCGATGCACAACTGGTAGCATTCTGTAATCTGTGGACTATCAGAGTGTTGATGAATCACAGAAATTGCATCGGGATTAAATACGACAGTCGCGAGGCGCACTTTAGTCCACGGGAGGTATGTCTCAAACAGTCTACGCTTTGATCGTTCCCTGGAAGACCAGTAGTAGTTTCCGATGCACATCTCGTGCAATTCTGTAATCTGTGGACTATCAGAGTGTTGATGAAACACAGAAATTGCATCGGGATTGAATACAACAGTCACCATGCACACATTCCTCCATAAAAGTAATATCTCAACCAGTCTACGCTTTGATCGTTCCCTGGAAGACCAGTAGTAGTTTCCGATGCACATCTGGTGGCATTCTGTAATCTGTGGACTATCAGAGTGTTGATGAAACACAGATATTGCCTCGGGATTGAATACAACAGTCACCATGCGCACTTTCCTCCACGGGAGTAATGTCTCAAACAATCTACGCTTCCATCGATCCCTGGAAGACCAGTAGTAGTTTCCGATGCACATCTGGTGGCATTCTGTAATGTGTAGACTATCAGAGTGTTGATGAAACACAGTAAATGCATCGGGATTGAATACAACAGTCACTATGCGCACTTTCCTCCATGGGAGTAATGTCTCTAACAGTCTACGCTTTGATCGTTCCCTGGAGGACCAGTAGTAGTTTAAGATGCACATCTAGAGGCATTCTGTAATCTGTGGAGTATCAGAGTGTTGATGAAACACAGAAATTGCATCGGGATTTAATACAACAGTCACCATGCGCACTTTCCTTCATTGGAGTAATGTCCCAAACAGTCTACGCTTTGATCGTTTCCTGAAATACCAGTAGTAGTTTCCGATGCACATCTGGAGGCTTTCCGCAATCTGTGGACTATCAGAGTGTTGATGAAACACAGAAATTGCATCGGGATTGAGTAAAACAGTCACCATGCGCACTTTCCTCCATGGGAGTAATGTCTCAAACAGTCTACGCTTTGATCGTTTCCTGGAAGACCATCAGTAGTTTCCGATTAACATCTGGATTCATTCTGTAATCTGTGGACTATCAGAGTGTTGATGAAACACAGAAATTGCATAGGGGTTGAAGACAACAGTCACCATGCGCTCTTTCCTCCATGGGAGTAATGTCCCAAACAGTCTACGCCTTGATCGTTCCCTGGAAGACCAGTAGTTGTTTCCGATGCACATCGGGAGGCATTCTGTAATCTGTGGACTATCAGAGTGTTGATGAAAAACAGAAATTGCATCGGGATTGAATACAACATTCACCATGCGCACTTTCCTCCATGGGAGTAATGTCTCAAACAGTCTACGCTTTGATCGTTCCCTGAAATACCAGTAGTAGTTTCCGATGCACATCTGGAGGCATTCTGTAATCTGTGGACTATCAGAGTGTTGATGAATCACAGAAATTGCATCAGGATTGAATACAACAGTCACCATGCGCACTTTCCTCCACGGGAGTAATGTCTCAAGCAATCTACGCTTTCATCGATCCCTGGAAGACCAGTAGTAGTTTCCGATGCACATCTGGTGGCATTCTGTAATGTGTAGACTATCAGAGTGTTGATGAAACACAGTAATTTCATCGGGATTGAATACAACAGTCACCATGCGCACTTTCCTCCATGGGAGTAATGTCTCTAACAGTCTACGCTTTGATCGTTCCCTGGAAGACCAGTAGTAGTTTCCGATGCACATCTGGAGGCTTTATGTACTCTGTGGACTATCAGAGTGTTGATGAAACATAGAAATTGCATCGGGATAGAATACAACAGTCTCCATGCGCAGTTTCATCCATGGGAGTAATTCTCAAACAGTCTACGCTTTGATCTTTCCGTGGAAGACCAGTAGTAGTTCCGATTAACATCTGGAGGCATTCTGTATTCTGTAGACTATCAGAGTGTTGATGAAACACAGAAATTTCATCGGGATTGAAAAGAACAGTCACCATGCGCACTTTCCTCCACGGGAATAATGTCTCAAACATCTACGCTTTGATCGTTCCCTGGAAGACCAGTAGTAGTTTCTGATGCACATCTGGTGGCATTCTGAAATGTGTAGACAATCAGAGTGTTGATGAAACACAGTAATTGCATCGGGATTGAATACAACAGTCACCATGCGCACTTTCCTCCATGGGAGTAATGTCTCAAACAGTCTACGGTTTGATCGTTCCCTGGAAGACCAGTAGTAGTTTCCGATGCACATCTGGAGGCATTCTGTAATCTGTGGAGTATCAGAGTGTTCATGAAACACAGAAATTGCATCGTGATTGAATACAACAGTCACCATGCGCACTTTCCTCCATGGGAGTAATGTCCCAAACAGTCTACGCTGTGATCGTTCCCTGAAAGACCAGTAGTAGTTTCCGATGCACATCTGGAGGCATTCTGTAATCTGTGGACTATCAGAGTGTAGATGAAACACAGAAATTGCATCGGGATTGAATACAACAGTTACCATGCGCACTTTCCTCCATGGGAGTAATGTCTCTAACAGTCTACGCTTTGATCATTCCGTGGAAGACCAGTAGTAGTTTCCGATGCCCATCTGGAGGCTTTCTGTAATCTGTGGACTATCAGAGCGTTGATGAAACACAGAAATTGCATCGGGATTGAATACAACAGTCACCATGCGCACTTTCCTCCATGGGGGTAACTCTCAAACAGTCTGCGCTTTGATCGTTCCCTGGAAGACCAGTAGTAATTTCCGATGCACATCTGGTGGCATTCTGTAATCTGTGGACTATCAGAGTGTTGATGAAACACAGAAATTGCATCGGGATTGAATACAACAGTCACCATCCGCATTTTCCTGCATGGGAGTAATGTCTGAAACTGTCTACGCTTTGATCGTTCCCGGGAAGACCAGTAGTAGTTTCCGATGCACATCTCGTGGCATTCTCCAATCTGTGGACTATCAGAGTGTTGATGAAACACAGAAAATGCAACGGGATTGAATACAACAGTTACCATGCGCACTTTTCTCCATGGGAGTATTTTCTCAAAGAGTTTACGTTTTGATCGTTCCCTGAAGGACCAGTAGTAGTTTCCGATGCACATCTGGAGGCATTCTGTAATCTGTGGACTATCAGAGTGTTGATGAAACACAGAAATTGCATCGGGATTCAATACAACAGTCTCCATGCGCACATTCCTCCATAAAAGTAATATCTCAAACAGTCTACGCTTTGATCGTTCCCTGGAAGACCAGTAGTAGTTTCCGATGCTCATCTGGAGGCATTCTGTAATCTGTGGACTATCAGAGTGTGGATGAAACACAGAAATTGCATCGGGATTGAATACAACAGTCACCATGCGAACTTTCCTTAATGGGAGTAATGTCTCAAACAGTCTACGCTTTGATCGTTCCCTGGAAGACCAGTAGAAGCTTCCGATGCACATCTGGAGGCATTCTGTAATCTGTGGACTATCAGAGTGTTGATGAAACACAGAAATTGCATCGGGATTGAATACAACAGTCACGATGTGCACTTTCCTCCACGGGAGGTATGTCTCAAACAGTCGACGCTTTGATCGTTCCCTGGAAGACCAGTAGTAGTTTCCGATGCACAACTGGTAGCATTCTGTAATCTGTGGACTATCAGAGTGTTGATGAATCACAGAAATTGCATCGGGATTAAATACGACAGTCGCGAGGCGCACTTTAGTCCACGGGAGGTATGTCTCAAACAGTCTACGCTTTGATCGTTCCCTGGAAGACCAGTAGTAGTTTCCGATGCACATCTCGTGCAATTCTGTAATCTGTGGACTATCAGAGTGTTGATGAAACACAGAAATTGCATCGGGATTGAATACAACAGTCACCATGCACACATTCCTCCATAAAAGTAATATCTCAACCAGTCTACGCTTTGATCGTTCCCTGGAAGACCAGTAGTAGTTTCCGATGCACATCTGGTGGCATTCTGTAATCTGTGGACTATCAGAGTGTTGATGAAACACAGATATTGCCTCGGGATTGAATACAACAGTCACCATGCGCACTTTCCTCCACGGGAGTAATGTCTCAAACAATCTACGCTTTCATCGATCCCTGGAAGACCAGTAGTAGTTTCCGATGCACATCTGGTGGCATTCTGTAATGTGTAGACTATCAGAGTGTTGATGAAACACAGTAAATGCATCGGGATTGAATACAACAGTCACTATGCGCACTTTCCTCCATGGGAGTAATGTCTCTAACAGTCTACGCTTTGATCGTTCCCTGGAGGACCAGTAGTAGTTTAAGATGCACATCTAGAGGCATTCTGTAATCTGTGGAGTATCAGAGTGTTGATGAAACACAGAAATTGCATCGGGATTTAATACAACAGTCACCATGCGCACTTTCCTTCATTGGAGTAATGTCCCAAACAGTCTACGCTTTGATCGTTTCCTGAAATACCAGTAGTAGTTTCCGATGCACATCTGGAGGCTTTCCGTAATCTGTGGACTATCAGAGTGTTGATGAAACACAGAAATTGCATCGGGATTGAGTAAAACAGTCACCATGCGCACTTTCCTCCATGGGAGTAATGTCTCAAACAGTCTACGCTTTGATCGTTTATTGAAGACCATCAGTAGTTTCCGATTAACATCTGGATTCATTCTGTAATCTGTGGACTATCAGAGTGTTGATGAAACACAGAAATTGCATAGGGGTTGAAGACAACAGTCACCATGCGCTCTTTCCTCCATGGGAGTAATGTCCCAAACAGTCTACGCCTTGATCGTTCCCTGGAAGACCAGTAGTTGTTTCCGATGCACATCGGGAGGCATTCTGTAATCTGTGGACTATCAGAGTGTTGATGAAAAACAGAAATTGCATCGGGATTGAATACAACATTCACCATGCGCACTTTCCTCCATGGGAGTAATGTCTCAAACAGTCTACGCTTTGATCGTTCCCTGAAATACCAGTAGTAGTTTCCGATGCACATCTGGAGGCATTCTGTAATCTGTGGACTATCAGAGTGTTGATGAATCACAGAAATTGCATCAGGATTGAATACAACAGTCACCATGCGCACTTTCCTCCACGGGAGTAATGTCTCAAGCAATCTACGCTTTCATCGATCCCTGGAAGACCAGTAGTAGTTTCCGATGCACATCTGGTGGCATTCTGTAATGTGTAGACTATCAGAGTGTTGATGAAACACAGTAATTTCATCGGGATTGAATACAACAGTCACCATGCGCACTTTCCTCCATGGGAGTAATGTCTCTAACAGTCTACGCTTTGATCGTTCCCTGGAAGACCAGTAGTAGTTTCCGATGCACATCTGGAGGCTTTATGTACTCTGTGGACTATCAGAGTGTTGATGAAACATAGAAATTGCATCGGGATAGAATACAACAGTCTCCATGCGCAGTTTCATCCATGGGAGTAATTCTCAAACAGTCTACGCTTTGATCTTTCCCTGGAAGACCAGTAGTAGTTTCCGATGCACATCTGGAGGCTTTATGTACTCTGTGGACTATCAGAGTGTTGATGAAACATAGAAATTGCATCGGGATAGAATACAACAGTCTCCATGCGCAGTTTCATCCATGGGAGTAATTCTCAAACAGTCTACGCTTTGATCTTTCCCTGGAAGACCAGTAGTAGTTCCGATTAACATCTGGAGGCATTCTGTATTCTGTAGACTATCAGAGTGTTGATGAAACACAGAAATTTCATCGGGATTGAAAAGAACAGTCACCATGCGCACTTTCCTCCACGGGAATAATGTCTCAAACATCTACGCTTTGATCGTTCCCTGGAAGACCAGTAGTAGTTTCTGATGCACATCTGGTGGCATTCTGAAATGTGTAGACAATCAGAGTGTTGATGAAACACAGTAATTGCATCGGGATTGAATACAACAGTCACCATGCGCACTTTCCTCCATGGGAGTAATGTCTCAAACAGTCTACGGTTTGATCGTTCCCTGGAAGACCAGTAGTAGTTTCCGATGCACATCTGGAGGCATTCTGTAATCTGTGGAGTATCAGAGTGTTCATGAAACACAGAAATTGCATCGTGATTGAATACAACAGTCACC
Organism: Schistocerca gregaria; assembly: GCF_023897955.1. Taxonomy (NCBI): domain Eukaryota; kingdom Metazoa; phylum Arthropoda; class Insecta; order Orthoptera; family Acrididae; genus Schistocerca; species Schistocerca gregaria. Next base: position 40,865,404 of record NC_064920.1, read on the forward strand.
ATGCGCACTTTCCTCCATGGGAGTAATGTCCCAAACAGTCTACGCTGTGATCGTTCCCTGAAAGACCAGTAGTAGTTTCCGATGCACATCTGGAGGCATTCTGTAATCTGTGGACTATCAGAGTGTAGATGAAACACAGAAATTGCATCGGGATTGAATACAACAGTTACCATGCGCACTTTCCTCCATGGGAGTAATGTCTCTAACAGTCTACGCTTTGATCATTCCGTGGAAGACCAGTAGTAGTTTCCGATGCCCATCTGGAGGCTTTCTGTAATCTGTGGACTATCAGAGCGTTGATGAAACACAGAAATTGCATCGGGATTGAATACAACAGTCACCATGCGCACTTTCCTCCATGGGGGTAACTCTCAAACAGTCTGCGCTTTGATCGTTCCCTGGAAGACCAGTAGTAATTTCCGATGCACATCTGGTGGCATTCTGTAATCTGTGGACTATCAGAGTGTTGATGAAACACAGAAATTGCATCGGGATTGAATACAACAGTCACCATCCGCATTTTCCTGCATGGGAGTAATGTCTGAAACTGTCTACGCTTTGATCGTTCCCGGGAAGACCAGTAGTAGTTTCCGATGCACATCTCGTGGCATTCTCCAATCTGTGGACTATCAGAGTGTTGATGAAACACAGAAAATGCAACGGGATTGAATACAACAGTTACCATGCGCACTTTTCTCCATGGGAGTATTTTCTCAAAGAGTTTACGTTTTGATCGTTCCCTGAAGGACCAGTAGTAGTTTCCGATGCACATCTGGAGGCATTCTGTAATCTGTGGACTATCAGAGTGTTGATGAAACACAGAAATTGCATCGGGATTCAATACAACAGTCTCCATGCGCACATTCCTCCATAAAAGTAATATCTCAAACAGTCTACGCTTTGATCGTTCCCTGGAAGACCAGTAGTAGTTTCCGATGCTCATCTGGAGGCATTCTGTAATCTGTGGACTATCAGAGTGTGGATGAAACACAGAAATTGCATCGGGATTGAATACAACAGTCACCATGCGAACTTTCCTTAATGGGAGTAATGTCTCAAACAGTCTACGCTTTGATCGTTCCCTGGAAGACCAGTAGAAGCTTCCGATGCACATCTGGAGGCATTCTGTAATCTGTGGACTATCAGAGTGTTGATGAAACACAGAAATTGCATCGGGATTGAATACAACAGTCACGATGTGCACTTTCCTCCACGGGAGTAATGTCTCAAACAGTCTACGGTTTGATCGTTCCCTGGAAGACCAGTAGTAGTTTCCGATGCACATCTGGAGGCATTCTGTAATCTGTGGAGTATCAGAGTGTTCATGAAACACAGAAATTGCATCGTGATTGAATACAACAGTCACCATGCGCACTTTCCTCCATGGGAGTAATGTCCCAAACAGTCTACGCTGTGATCGTTCCCTGAAAGACCAGTAGTAGTTTCCGATGCACATCTGGAGGCATTCTGTAATCTGTGGACTATCAGAGTGTAGATGAAACACAGAAATTGCATCGGGATTGAATACAACAGTTACCATGCGCACTTTCCTCCATGGGAGTAATGTCTCTAACAGTCTACGCTTTGATCATTCCGTGGAAGACCAGTAGTAGTTTCCGATGCCCATCTGGAGGCTTTCTGTAATCTGTGGACTATCAGAGCGTTGATGAAACACAGAAATTGCATCGGGATTGAATACAACAGTCACCATGCGCACTTTCCTCCATGGGGGTAACTCTCAAACAGTCTGCGCTTTGATCGTTCCCTGGAAGACCAGTAGTAATTTCCGATGCACATCTGGTGGCATTCTGTAATCTGTGGACTATCAGAGTGTTGATGAAACACAGAAATTGCATCGGGATTGAATACAACAGTCACCATCCGCATTTTCCTGCATGGGAGTAATGTCTGAAACTGTCTACGCTTTGATCGTTCCCGGGAAGACCAGTAGTAGTTTCCGATGCACATCTCGTGGCATTCTCCAATCTGTGGACTATCAGAGTGTTGATGAAACACAGAAAATGCAACGGGATTGAATACAACAGTTACCATGCGCACTTTTCTCCATGGGAGTATTTTCTCAAAGAGTTTACGTTTTGATCGTTCCCTGAAGGACCAGTAGTAGTTTCCGATGCACATCTGGAGGCATTCTGTAATCTGTGGACTATCAGAGTGTTGATGAAACACAGAAATTGCATCGGGATTCAATACAACAGTCTCCATGCGCACATTCCTCCATAAAAGTAATATCTCAAACAGTCTACGCTTTGATCGTTCCCTGGAAGACCAGTAGTAGTTTCCGATGCTCATCTGGAGGCATTCTGTAATCTGTGGACTATCAGAGTGTGGATGAAACACAGAAATTGCATCGGGATTGAATACAACAGTCACCATGCGAACTTTCCTTAATGGGAGTAATGTCTCAAACAGTCTACGCTTTGATCGTTCCCTGGAAGACCAGTAGAAGCTTCCGATGCACATCTGGAGGCATTCTGTAATCTGTGGACTATCAGAGTGTTGATGAAACACAGAAATTGCATCGGGATTGAATACAACAGTCACGATGTGCACTTTCCTCCACGGGAGGTATGTCTCAAACAGTCGACGCTTTGATCGTTCCCTGGAAGACCAGTAGTAGTTTCCGATGCACAACTGGTAGCATTCTGTAATCTGTGGACTATCAGAGTGTTGATGAATCACAGAAATTGCATCGGGATTAAATACGACAGTCGCGAGGCGCACTTTAGTCCACGGGAGGTATGTCTCAAACAGTCTACGCTTTGATCGTTCCCTGGAAGACCAGTAGTAGTTTCCGATGCACATCTCGTGCAATTCTGTAATCTGTGGACTATCAGAGTGTTGATGAAACACAGAAATTGCATCGGGATTGAATACAACAGTCACCATGCACACATTCCTCCATAAAAGTAATATCTCAACCAGTCTACGCTTTGATCGTTCCCTGGAAGACCAGTAGTAGTTTCCGATGCACATCTGGTGGCATTCTGTAATCTGTGGACTATCAGAGTGTTGATGAAACACAGATATTGCCTCGGGATTGAATACAACAGTCACCATGCGCACTTTCCTCCACGGGAGTAATGTCTCAAACAATCTACGCTTTCATCGATCCCTGGAAGACCAGTAGTAGTTTCCGATGCACATCTGGTGGCATTCTGTAATGTGTAGACTATCAGAGTGTTGATGAAACACAGTAAATGCATCGGGATTGAATACAACAGTCACTATGCGCACTTTCCTCCATGGGAGTAATGTCTCTAACAGTCTACGCTTTGATCGTTCCCTGGAGGACCAGTAGTAGTTTAAGATGCACATCTAGAGGCATTCTGTAATCTGTGGAGTATCAGAGTGTTGATGAAACACAGAAATTGCATCGGGATTTAATACAACAGTCACCATGCGCACTTTCCTTCATTGGAGTAATGTCCCAAACAGTCTACGCTTTGATCGTTTCCTGAAATACCAGTAGTAGTTTCCGATGCACATCTGGAGGCTTTCCGTAATCTGTGGACTATCAGAGTGTTGATGAAACACAGAAATTGCATCGGGATTGAGTAAAACAGTCACCATGCGCACTTTCCTCCATGGGAGTAATGTCTCAAACAGTCTACGCTTTGATCGTTTATTGAAGACCATCAGTAGTTTCCGATTAACATCTGGATTCATTCTGTAATCTGTGGACTATCAGAGTGTTGATGAAACACAGAAATTGCATAGGGGTTGAAGACAACAGTCACCATGCGCTCTTTCCTCCATGGGAGTAATGTCCCAAACAGTCTACGCCTTGATCGTTCCCTGGAAGACCAGTAGTAGTTTCCGATGCACATCGGGAGGCATTCTGTAATCTGTGGACTATCAGAGTGTTGATGAAAAACAGAAATTGCATCGGGATTGAATACAACATTCACCATGCGCACTTTCCTCCATGGGAGTAATGTCTCAAACAGTCTACGCTTTGATCGTTCCCTGAAATACCAGTAGTAGTTTCCGATGCACATCTGGAGGCATTCTGTAATCTGTGGACTATCAGAGTGTTGATGAATCACAGAAATTGCATCAGGATTGAATACAACAGTCACCATGCGCACTTTCCTCCACGGGAGTAATGTCTCAAGCAATCTACGCTTTCATCGATCCCTGGAAGACCAGTAGTAGTTTCCGATGCACATCTGGTGGCATTCTGTAATGTGTAGACTATCAGAGTGTTGATGAAACACAGTAATTTCATCGGGATTGAATACAACAGTCACCATGCGCACTTTCCTCCATGGGAGTAATGTCTCTAACAGTCTACGCTTTGATCGTTCCCTGGAAGACCAGTAGTAGTTTCCGATGCACATCTGGAGGCTTTATGTACTCTGTGGACTATCAGAGTGTTGATGAAACATAGAAATTGCATCGGGATAGAATACAACAGTCTCCATGCGCAGTTTCATCCATGGGAGTAATTCTCAAACAGTCTACGCTTTGATCTTTCCCTGGAAGACCAGTAGTAGTTCCGATTAACATCTGGAGGCATTCTGTATTCTGTGGACTATCAGAGTGTTGATGAAACACAGAAATTGCATCGGGATTGAATACAACAGTCACCATGAGCACATTCCTCCACGGGAATAATGTCTCAAACATCTACGCTTTGATCGTTCCCTGGAAGACCAGTAGTAGTTTCTGATGCACATCTGGTGGCATTCTGAAATGTGTAGACAATCAGAGTGTTGATGAAACACAGTAATTGCATCGGGATTGAATACAACAGTCACCATGCGCACTTTCCTCCATGGGAGTAATGTCTCAAACAGTCTACGGTTTGATCGTTCCCTGGAAGACCAGTAGTAGTTTCCGATGCACATCTGGAGGCTTTCCGTAATCTGTGGACTATCAGAGTGTTGATGAAACACAGAAAATGCATCGGGATTGAATACAACAGTCACGATGCGCACTTTCCTCCATGGGTGTAATGTCCCAAACAGTCTACGCTGTGATCGTTCCCTGGAAGACCAGTAGTAGTTTCTGATTATCATCCGGAGGCATTCTGTAATCTGTGGACTATCAGAGTGTTGATGAAACACAGAAATTGCATCGGGATTGAATACAACAGTCACCATGCGCACTTTCCTCCATGGGAGTAATGTTTCAAAGAGTTTACGCTTTGATCGTTCCCTGGAAGACCAGTAGCAGTTTCCGATGCACATCTGGTGGCATTCTGTAATCTGTGGACTATCAGGGTGTTGATGAAACACAGAAATTGCATCGGGATTGAATACAACAGTCACCATGAGCACATTCCTCCATAAAAGTAATGTCTCAAACAGTCTACGCTTTGATCGTTCCCTGAAAGACCAGTAGTAGTTTCCGATGCACATCTGGAGGCTTTCTGTAATCTGTGGACTATCAGAGTGTTGATGAAACACAGAAATTGCATCGGGATTGAATACAACAGTCACCATGCGCACTTTCCTCCATGGGGGTAACTCTCAAACAGTCTACGCTTTGATCGTTCCCTGGAAGACCAGTAGCAGTTTCCGATGCACATCTCGTGGCATTCTCCAATCTGTGGACTATCAGAGTGTTGATGAAACACAGAAAATGCAACGGGATTGAATACAACAGTTACCATGCGCACTTTTCTCCATGGGAGTATTTTCTCAAAGAGTTTACGTTTTGATCGTTCCCTGAAGGACCAGTAGTAGTTTCCGATGCACATCTGGAGGCATTCTGTAATCTGTGGACTATCAGAGTGTTGATGAAACACAGAAATTGCATCGGGATTGAATACAACAGTCTCCATGCGCACATTCCTCCATAAAAGTAATATCTCAAACAGTCTACGCTTTGATCGTTCCCTGGAAGACCAGTAGTAGTTTCCGATACTCATCTGGAGGCATTCTGTAATCTGTGGACTATCAGAGTGCTGATGAAACACAGAAATTGCATCGGGATTGAATACAACAGTCACCATGCGAACTTTCCTTAATGGGAGTAATGTCTCAAACAGTCTACGCTTTGATCGTTCCCTGGAAGACCAGTAGAAGCTTCCGATGCACATCTGGAGGCATTCTGTAATCTGTGGACTGTCAGAGTGTTGATGAAACACAGAAATTGCATCGGTATTGAATACAAGAGTCACGATGCGCACTTTCCTCCACGGGAGGTATGTCTCAAACAGTCGACGCTTTGATCGTTCCCTGGAAGACCAGTAGTAGTTTCCGATGCACAACTGGTAGCATTCTGTAATCTGTGGACTATCAGAGTGTTGATGAATCACAGAAATTGCATCGGGATTAAATACAACAGTCGCGAGGCGCACTTTAGTCCACAGGAGGTATGTCTCAAACAGTCTACGCTTTGATCGTTCCCTGGAGGACCAGTAGTAGTTTAAGATGCACATCTAGAGGCATTCTGTAATCTGTGGAGTATCAGAGTGTTGATGAAACACAGAAATTGCATCGGGATTTAATACAACAGTCACCATGCGCACTTTCCTTCATTGGAGTAATGTCCCAAACAGTCTACGCTTTGATCGTTTCCTGAAATACCAGTAGTAGTTTCCGATGCACATCTGGAGGCTTTCCGTAATCTGTGGACTATCAGAGTGTTGATGAAACACAGAAATTGCATCGGGATTGAATAAAACAGTCACCATGCGCACTTTCCTCCATGGGAGTAATGTCTCAAACAGTCTACGCTTTGATCGTTTCCTGGAAGACCATCAGTAGTTTCCGATTAACATCTGGATTCATTCTGTAATCTGTGGACCATCAGAGTGTTGATGAAACACAGAAATTGCATCGGGGTTGAAGACAACAGTCACCATGCGCTCTTTCCTCCATGGGAGTAATGTCCCAAACAGTCTACGCCTTGATCGTTCCCTGGAAGACCAGTAGTTGTTTCCGATGCACATCGGGAGGCATTCTGTAATCTGTGGACTATCAGAGTGTTGATGAAAAACAGAAATTGCATCGGGATTGAATACAACATTCACCATGCGCACTTTCCTCCATGGGAGTAATGTCTCAAACAGTCTACGCTTTGATCGTTCCCTGAAATACCAGTAGTAGCTTCCGATGCACATCTGGAGGCATTCTGTAATCTGTGGACTATCAGTGTGTTGATGAATCACAGAAATTGCATCGGGATTGAATACAACATTCACCATGCGCACTTTCCTCCATGGGAGTAATGTCTCAAACAGTCTACGCTTTGATCGTTCCCTGAAATACCAGTAGTAGCTTCCGATGCACATCTGGAGGCATTCTGTAATCTGTGGACTATCAGAGTGTTGATGAAACACAGAAAATGCAACGGGATAGAATACAACAGTTACCATGCGCACTTTTCTCCATGGGAGTATTTTCTCAAAGAGTTTACGTTTTGATCGTTCCCTGAAGGACCAGTAGTAGTTTCCGATGCACATCTGGAGGCATTCTGTAATCTGTGGACTATCAGAGTGTTGATGAAACACAGAAATTGCATCGGGATTGAATACAACAGTCTCCATGCGCACATTCCTCCATAAATGTAATATCTCAAACAGTCTACGCTTTGATCGTTCCCTGGAAGACCAGTAGTAGTTTCCGATGCTCATCTGGAGGCATTCTGTAATCTGTGGACTATCAGAGTGCTGATGAAACACAGAAATTGCATCGGGATTGAATACAACAGTCACCATGCGAACTTTCCTTAATGGGAGTAATGTCTCAAACAGTCTACGCTTTGATCGTTCCCTGGAAGACCAGTAGAAGCTTCCGATGCACATCTGGAGGCATTCTGTAATCTGTGGACTATCAGAGTGTTGATGAAACACAGAAATTGCATCGGGATTGAATACAACAGTCACGATGCGCACTTTCCTCCACGGGAGGTATGTCTCAAACAGTCGACGCTTTGATCGTTCCCTGGAAGACCAGTAGTAGTTTCCGATGCACAACTGGTAGCATTCTGTAATCTGTGGACTATCAGAGTGTTGATGAATCACAGAAATTGCATCGGGATTAAATACAACAGTCGCGAGGCGCACTTTAGTCCACGGGAGGTATGTCTCAAACAGTCTACGCTTTGATCGTTCCCTGGAAGACCAGTAGTAGTTTCCGATGCACATCTCGTGCAATTCTGTAATCTGTGGACTATCAGAGTGTTGATGAAACACAGAAATTGCATCGGGATTGAATACAACAGTCACTATGCGCACTTTCCTCCATGGGAGTAATGTCTCTAACAGTCTACGCTTTGATCGTTCCCTGGAAGACCAGTAGTAGTTCCGATTAACATCTGGAGGCATTCTGTAATCTGTGGACTATCAGAGTGTTGATGAAACACAGAAATTTCATCGGGTTTGAAAAGAACAGTCACCATGCGCACTTTCCTCCACGGGAATAATGTCTCAAACAATCTACGCTTTGATCGTTCCCTGGAAGACCAGTAGTAGTTTCTGATGAACATCTGGTGGCATTCTGAAATGTGTAGACAATCAGAGTGTTGATGAAACACAGTAATTGCATCGGGATTGAATACAACAGTCACCATGCGAACATTCCTCCATGGGAGTAATGTCTCTAACAGTCTACGCTTTGATCGTTCCCTGGAAGACCAGTAGTAGTTTCCGATGCACATCTGGAGGCTTTCCGTAATCTGTGGACTATCAGAGTGTTGATGAAACACAGAAAATGCATCGGGATTGAATACAACAGTCACGATGCGCACTTTCCTCCATGGGAGTAATGTCCCAAACAGTCTACGCTGTGATCGTTCACTGGAAGACCAGTAGTAGTTTCTGATTATCATCCGGAGGCATTCTGTAATCTGTGGACTATCAGAGTGTTGATGAAACACAGAAATTGCATCGGGATTGAATACAACAGTCACCATGCGCACTTTCCTCCATGGGAGTAATGTTTCAAAGAGTTTACGCTTTGATCGTTCCCTGGAAGACCAGTAGCAGTTTCCGATGCACATCTGGTAGCATTCTGTAATCTGTGGACTATCAGGGTGTTGATGAAACACAGAAATTGCATCGGGATTGAATACAACAGTCACCATGAGCACATTCCTCCATAAAAGTAATGTCTCAAACAGTCTACGATTTGATCGTTCCCTGAAAGACCAGTAGTAGTTTCCGATGCACATCTGGAGGCATTCTGTATTCTGTGGACTATCAGAGTGTTGATGAAACACACAAATGGCATCGGGATTGAATACAACAGCCACCATGCGCACTTTCCTCCATGGGAATAATGTCTCAAAGAGTCTACGCTTTGATCGTTCCCCGGAAGACCAGTAGTAGATTCCGATGCACATCTGGAGGCTTTCTGTAATCTGTGGACTATCAGAGTGTTGTTGAAACACAGAAATTGCATCGGGATTGAATACAACAGTCACCATGCGCACTTTCTTCCATGGGAGTAATGTCTCAAACAGTCTACGCTTTGATAGTTTCCTGGAAGACCATTAGTAGTTTCCGATTAACATCTGGAGGCATTCTGTAATCTGTGGACTATCAGAGTGTTGATGAAACACAGAATTTGCTTCGGGATTGAAGACAACAGTCACCATGCGCACTTTCCTCCATGGGAGTAATGTCCCAAACAGTCTACGCTTTGATCGTTCCCTGAAATACCAGTAGTAGTTTACGATGCACATCTGGAGGCATTCTGTAATCTGCTGACTATCAGAGTGTTGATGAAACACATAAATTGCATCGGGATTGAAGACAACAGTCACAATGCGAACTTTCCTTAATGGGAGTAATGTCTCAAACAGTCTACGCTTTGATCGTTCCCTGAAAGACCAGTAGAAGCATCCGATGCACATCTGGAGGCATCCTGTAATCTGTGGACTATCAGAGTGTTGATGAAACACAGAAATTGCATCGGAATTGAATACAACAGTCACTATGCGCACTTTCCTCCATGGGAGTAATGTCTCTAACAGTCTACGCTTTGATCGCTCCCTGGAAGACCAGTAGTAGTTTCCGATGCACATCTGGAGGCTTTCCGTAATCTGTGGATTATCAGAGTGTTGATGAAACACAGAAATTGCATCGGGATTGAATACAACATTCACCATGCGCACTTTCCTCCATGGGAGTAATGTCTCAAACAGTCTACGGTTTGATCGTTCCCTGGAAGACCAGTAGTAGTTTCCGATGCACATCTGGAGGCATTCTGTAATCTGTGGAGTATCAGAGTGTTCATGAAACACAGAAATTGCATCGTGGTTGAATACAACAGTCACCATGCGCACTTTCCTCCATGGGAGTAATGTCCCAAACAGTCTACGCTGTGATCGTTCCCTGAAAGACCAGTAGTAGTTTCCGATGCACATCTGGAGGCATTCTGGAATCTGTGGACTATCAGAGTGTAGATGAAACACAGAAATTGCATCGGAATTGAATACAACAGTTACCATGCGCACTTTCCTCCATGGGTGTAATGTCTCTAACAGTCTACGATTTGATCATTCCGTGGAAGACCAGTAGTAGTTTCCGATGCCCATCTGGAGGCTTTCTGTAATCTGTGGACTATCAGAGTGTTGATGAAACACAGAAATTGCATCGGGATTGAATACAATAGTCACCATGCGCACTTTCCTCCATGGGGGTAATTCTCAAACAGTCTACGCTTTGATCGTTCCCTGGAAGACCAGTAGTAGTTTCCGATGCACATCTGGTGGCATTCTGTAATCTGTGGACTATCAGAGTGTTGATGAAACACAGAAATTGCATCGGGGTTGAAGACAACAGTCACCATGCGCTCTTTCCTCCATGGGAGTAATGTCCCAAACAGTCTACGCCTTGATCGTTCCCTGGAAGACCAGTAGTTGTTTCCGATGCACATCGGGAGGCATTCTGTAATCTGTGGACTATCAGAGTGTTGATGAAAAACAGAAATTGCATCGGGATTGAATACAACATTCACCATGCGCACTTTCCTCCATGGGAGTAATGTCTCAAACAGTCTACGCTTTGATCCTTCCCTGGAAGACCATTAGTAGTTTCCGATGCACATCTGGAGGCATTCTGTAATCTGTGGAGTATCAGAGTGTTGATGAAACACAGAAATTGCATCGGGATTGAATACAACAGTCACCATGCGCACTTTCCTTCATTGGAGTAATGTCCCAAACAGTCTACGCTTTGATCGTTCCCTGAAATACCAGTAGTAGTTTCCGATGCACATCTGGAGGCATTCTGTAATCTGTGGACTATCAGCGTGTTGCTGAAACACAGAAATTGCATCGGGATTGAATACAACAGTTCCCATGCGCACTTTCCTCCATGGGAGTAATGTCTCTAACAGTCTACGCTTTGATCATTCCGTGGAAGACCAGTAGTAGTTTCCGATGCACATCTGGAGGCTTTCCGTAATCTGTGGACTATCAGAGTGTTGATGAAACACAGAAAATGCATCGGGATTGAATACAACAGTCACGATGCGCACTTTCCTCCATGGGAGTAATGTCCCAAACAGTCTACGCTGTGATCGTTCACTGGAAGACCAGTAGTAGTTTCTGATTATCATCCGGAGGCATTCTGTAATCTGTGGACTATCAGAGTGTTGATGAAACACAGAAATTGCATCAGGATTGAATACAACAGTCACCATGCGCACTTTCCTCCATGGGAGTAATGTTTCAAAGAGTTTACGCTTTGATCGTTCCCTGGAAGACCAGTAGCAGTTTCCGATGCACATCTGGTGCCATCCTGTAATCTGTGGACTATCAGGGTGTTGATGAAACACAGAAATTGCATCGGGATTGAATACAACAGTCACCATGAGCACATTCCTCCATAAAAGTAATGTCTCAAACAGTCTACGCTTTGATCGTTCCCTGAAAGACCAGTAGTAGTTTCCGATGCACATCTGGAGGCATTCTGTATTCTGTGGACTATCAGAGTGTTGATGAAACACACAAATTGCATCGGGATTGAATACAACAGCCACCATGCGCACTTTCCTCCATGGGAATAATGTCTCAAAGAGTCTACGCTTTGATCGTTCCCTGGAAGACCAGTAGTAGATTCCGATGCACATCTGGAGGCTTTCTGTAATCTGTGGACTATCAGAGGGTTGTTGAAACACAGAAATTGCATCGGGATTGAATACAACAGTCACCATGCGCACTTTCTTCCATGGGAGTAATGTCTCAAACAGTCTACGCTTTGATAGTTTCCTGGAAGACCATTAGTAGTTTCCGATTAACATCTCTAGGCATTCTGTAATCTGTGGACTATCAGAGTGTTGATGAAACACAGAAATTGCTTCGGGATTGAAGACAACAGTCACCATGCGCACTTTCCTCCATGGGAGTAATGTCCCAAACAGTCTACGCTTTGATCGTTCCCTGAAATACCAGTAGTAGTTTACGATGCACATCTGGAGGCATTCTGTAATCTGCTGACTATCAGAGTGTTGATGAAACACATAAATTGCATCGGGATTGAAGACAACAGTCACAATGCGAACTTTCCTTAATGGGAGTAATGTCTCAAACAGTCTACGCTTTGATCGTTCCCTGAAAGACCAGTAGAAGCATCCGATGCACATCTGGAGGCATTCTGTAATCTGTGGACTATCAGAGTGTTGATGAAACACAGAAATTGCATCGGAATTGAATACAACAGTCACTATGCGCACTTTCCTCCATGGGAGTAATGTCTCTAACAGTCTACGCTTTGATCGCTCCCTGGAAGACCAGTAGTAGTATCCGATGCACATCTGGAGGCTTTCCGTAATCTGTGGATTATCAGAGTGTTGATGAAACACAGAAATTGCATCGGGATTGAATACAACATTCACCATGCGCACTTTCCTCCATGGGAGTAATGTCTCAAACAGTCTACGGTTTGATCGTTCCCTGGAAGACCAGTAGTAGTTTCCGATGCACATCTGGAGGCATTCTGTAATCTGTGGAGTATCAGAGTGTTCATGAAACACAGAAATTGCATCGTGGTTGAATACAACAGTCACCATGCGCACTTTCCTCCATGGGAGTAATGTCCCAAACAGTCTACGCTGTGATCGTTCCCTGAAAGACCAGTAGTAGTTTCCGATGCACATCTGGAGGCATTCTGGAATCTGTGGACTATCAGAGTGTAGATGAAACACAGAAATTGCATCGGAATTGAATACAACAGTTACCATGCGCACTTTCCTCCATGGGTGTAATGTCTCTAACAGTCTACGATTTGATCATTCCGTGGAAGACCAGTAGTAGTTTCCGATGCCCATCTGGAGGCTTTCTGTAATCTGTGGACTATCAGAGTGTTGATGAAACACAGAAATTGCATCGGGATTGAATACAATAGTCACCATGCGCACTTTCCTCCATGGGGGTAATTCTCAAACAGTCTACGCTTTGATCGTTCCCTGGAAGACCTGTAGTAGTTTCCGATGCACATCTGGTGGCATTCTGTAATCTGTGGACTATCAGAGTGTTGATGAAACACAGAAATTGCATCGGGGTTGAAGACAACAGTCACCATGCGCTCTTTCCTCCATGGGAGTAATGTCCCAAACAGTCTACGCCTTGATCGTTCCCTGGAAGACCAGTAGTTGTTTCCGATGCACATCGGGAGGCATTCTGTAATCTGTGGACTATCAGAGTGTTGATGAAAAACAGAAATTGCATCGGGATTGAATACAACATTCACCATGCGCACTTTCCTCCATGGGAGTAATGTCTCAAACAGTCTACGCTTTGATCCTTCCCTGGAAGACCATTAGTAGTTTCCGATGCACATCTGGAGGCATTCTGTAATCTGTGGAGTATCAGAGTGTTGATGAAACACAGAAATTGCATCGGGATTGAATACAACAGTCACCATGCGCACTTTCCTTCATTGGAGTAATGTCCCAAACAGTCTACGCTTTGATCGTTCCCTGAAATACCAGTAGTAGTTTCCGATGCACATCTGGAGGCATTCTGTAATCTGTGGACTATCAGCGTGTTGATGAAACACAGAAATTGCATCGGGATTGAATACAACAGTTCCCATGCGCACTTTCCTCCATGGGAGTAATGTCTCTAACAGTCTACGCTTTGATCATTCCGTGGAAGACCAGTAGTAGTTTCCGATGCACATCTGGAGGCTTTCGGTAATCTGTGGACTATCAGAGTGTTGATGAAACACAGACATTGCATCGGGATTGAATACAACAGTCACCATGCGCACTTTCCTCCATGGGAGTAATTCTCAAACAGTCTACGCTTTGATCGTTCCCTGGAAGACCAGTAGTAGTTTCCGATGCACATCTGGTGGCATTCTGTAATCTGTGGACTATCAGAGTGTTGATGAAACACAGAAATTGCATCGGGATTGAATACAACAGTCAACATCCCCACTTTCCTGCATGGGAATAATGTCTGAAACAGTCTACGCTTTGATCGTTCCCTGGAAGACCAGTAGTAGTTTGCGATGCACATCTGGAGGCATTCCGTAATCTGTGGATTATCAGAGTGTTGATGAAACACAGAAATTGCATCGGGATTGAATACAACATTCACCATGCGCACTTTCCTCCATGGGAGTAGTGTCTCAAACAGTCTACGGTTTGATCGTTCCCTGGAAGACCATTAGTAGTTTCCGATGCACATCTGGAGGCATTCTGTAATCTGTGGAGTATCAGAGTGTTCATGAAACACAGAAATTGCATCGGGATTGAATACAACAGTCACCATGCGCACTTTCCTCAATGGGAGTAATGTCCCAAACAGTCTACGCTTTGATCGCTCCCTGGAGGACCAGTAGTAGTTTCCGATGCACATCTGGAGGCTTTCCGTAATCTGTGGATTATCAGAGTGTAGATGAAACACAGAAATTGCATCGGGATTGAATACAACAGTTACCATGCGCACTTTTTTCCATGGGAGTAATGTCTCTAACAGTCTACGCTTTGATCATTCCGTGGAAGACCAGTAGTAGTTTCCGATGCCCATGTGGAGGCTTCCTGTAATCTGTGGACTATCAGAGTGTTGATGAAACACTGAAATTGCATCGGGATTGAATACAACATTCACCATGCGCACTTTCCTCCATGGGGGTAATTCTCAAACAGTCTACGCTTTATCG
The DNA here is from genome assembly GCF_023897955.1 of Schistocerca gregaria. NCBI lineage: Eukaryota > Metazoa > Arthropoda > Insecta > Orthoptera > Acrididae > Schistocerca > Schistocerca gregaria. Next base: position 40,880,492 of record NC_064920.1, read on the forward strand.
TTCCCTGGAAGATCAGTAGTAGTTTCCGATGCACATCTGGTGGCATTCTGTAATCTTTGGACTATCAGAGTGTTGATGAAACACAGAAATTGGATCGGGACTGAATACAACAGTCACCATCCGCACTTTCCTGTATGGGAGTAATGTCTGAAACAGTCTATGCTTTGATCGTTCCCGGGAAGACCAGTAGTAGTTTCCGATGCACATCTCGCGGCATTCTGCAATCTGTGGACTATCAGAGTGTTGATGAAACACAGAAAATGGAACGGGAATGAATACAACAGTTACCATGCGCACTTTTCTCCATGGGAGTAATTTTTCAAAGAGTTTACGCTTTGATCGTTCCCTGAAAGACCAGTAGTAGTTTCCGATGCACATCTGGAGGCATTCTGTAATCTGTGGACTATCAGAGTGTTGATGAAACACAGAAATTGCATCGGGATTGAATACAACAGTCACCATGCGCACATTCCTCCATAAAAGTAATATCTCAAACAGTCTACGCTTTGATCGTTCCCTGGAAGACCAGTAGTAGTTTCCGATGCACATCTGGAGGCATTCTGTAATCTGTGGACTATCAGAGTGCTGATGAAACACAGAAATTGCATCGGGATTGAATACAACAGTCACCATGCGAACTTTCCTTATTGGGAGTAATGTTTCAAATAGTCTACCCTTTGATCGTTCCCTGGAAGATCAGTAGAAGCTTCCGATGCACATCTGGAGGCATTCTGTAATCTGTGGACTATCAGAGTGTTGATGAAACACAGAAATTGCATCGGGATTGAATACAACAGTCACTATGCGAACTTTCCTCCATGGGAGTAATGACTCTAAAAGTCTACGCTTTGATCGCTCCCTGGAGGACCAGTAGTAGTTTCCGATGCACATCTGGAGGCTTTCCGTAATCTGTTGATTATCAGAGTGTTGAAGAAGCACAGAAATTGCATCGGGATTGAAGACAACAGTCACCATGCGCACTTTCCTCCATGGGAGTAATGTCCCAAACAGTCTACGCTTTGATCGTTCCCTGAAAGACCAGTAGTTGTTTCCGATGCACATCGGGAGGCTTTCTGTATTCTGTGGAGTATCAGAGTGTTGATGAAACACAGAAATTGCATCGGGATTGAATACAACATTCACCATGCGCACTTTCCTCCATGGGAGTAATTTCTCAAACAGTCTACGATTTGATCGTTCTCTTGAAGACCATTAGTAGTTTCCGATGCACATCTGGAGGCATTCTGTAATCTGTGGAGTATCAGAGTGTTGATGAAACACAGAGATTGCATCGGGATTGGATACAACAGTCACCATGCTCACTTTCCTCCATGGGAGTAATGTCCCAAACAGTCTACGCTTTTATCGTTCCCTGAAAGACCAGTAGTAGTTTCCGATGCACATCTGGAGGCATTCTGTAATCTGTGGATTATCAGAGTGTTGATGAAACACAGAAATTGCATCGGGAATGAATACAACAGCCACCATGCATACTTTCCTCCATGGGAATAATGTCTCAAACAGTATACGCTTTGATCGTTCCCTGGAAGACCAGTAGTAGTATCCGATGCACATCTGGAGGCATTCTGTAATCTGTGGACTATCAGCGTGTTGATGAAACACAGAAATTGCATCGGGATTATATACAACAATTCCCATGCGCACTTTCCTCCATGGGAGTAATGTCTCTAACAGTCTACGCTTTGATCATTCCGTGGAAGACCAGTAGTAGTTTCCGATGCACATCTGGAGGCTTTCTGTAATCTGTGGACTATCGGAGTGTTGATGAAACACAGAAATTGCATCGGGATTGAATACAACAGTCACCATGCGCACTTTCCTCCATGGGAGTAATTCTCAAACAGTCTACGCTTTGATCGTTCCCTGGAAGACCAGTAGTAGTTTCTGATGCACATCTGGTGGCATTCTGTAATCTGTGGACTATCAGAGTGTTGATGAAACACAGAAATTGCATCGGGATTGAATACAACAGTCAACATCCACACTTTCCTGCATGGGAGTAATGTCTGAAACAGTCTACGCTTTGATCGTTCCCTGGAAGACCAGTAGTAGTTTGCGATGCAAATCTGGAGGCATTCTGTAATCTGTGGACTATCAGAGTGCTGATGAAACACAGAAATTGCATCGGGATTGAATACAACAGTCACCATGCGAACTTTCCTTAATGGGAGTAATGTCTCAAACAGTCTACAATTGATCGTTCCCTGAAAGACCAGTAGAAGCTTCCGATGCACATCTGGAGGCATTCTGTAATCTGTGGACTATCAGAGTGTTGATGAAACACAGAAATTGCATCGGGATTGAATACAACAGTCACTATGCACACTTTCCTCCATGGGAGTAATGTCTCTAACAGTCTACGCTTTGATCGCTCCCTGGAGGACCAGTAGTAGTTTCCGATGCACATCTGGAGGCTTTCCGTAATCTGTGGATTATCAGAGTGTTGATGAAACACAGAAATTGCATCGGGATTGAATACAACATTCACCATGCGCACTTTCCTCCATGGGAGTAGTGTCTTAAACAGTCTACGCTTTGATCGTTCCCTGGAAGACCATTAGTAGTTTCCGATGCACATCTGGAGGCATTCTGTAATCTGTGGAGTATCAGAGTGTTCATGAAACACAGAAATTGCATCGGTATTGAATACAACAGTCACCATGTGCACTTTCCTCAATGAGAGTAATGTCCCAAACAGTCTACGCTTTGATCGTTCCCTGAAAGACCAGTAGTAGTTTCCGATGCACATCTGGAGGCATTCTGTAAACTGTGGACTATCAGAGTGTAGATGAAACACAGAAATTTCATCGGGATTGAGTACAACAGTTACCATGCGCATTTTCCTCCATGGGAGTAATGTCTCTAACAGTCTACGCTTTGATCATTCCGTGGAAGACCAGTAGTAGTTTCCGATGCCCATCTGGAGGCTTCCTGTAATCTGTGGGCTATCAGAGTGTTGATGAAACACAGAAATTGATCGGGATTGAATACAACAGTCACCATGCGCACATTCCTCCATGGGGGTAATTCTCAAACAGTCTACGCTTTGATCGTTCCCTGGAAGACCAGTAGTAGTTTCCGATGCACATCTGGTGGCATTCTGTAATCTTTGGACTATCAGAGTGTTGATGAAACACAGAAATTGCATCGGGACTGAATACAACAGTCACCATCCGCACTTTCCTGTATGGGAGTAATGTCTGAAACAGTCTACGCTTTGATCGTTCCCGGGAAGACCAGTAGTAGTTTCCGATGCACATCTCGCGGCATTCTGCAATCTGTGGACTATCAGAGTGTTGATGAAACACAGAAAATGCAACGGGAATGAATACAACAGTTACCATGCGCACATTTCTTCATGGGAGTAATTTCTCAAAGAGTTTACGCTTTGATCGTTCCCTGAAAGACCAGTAGTAGTTTCCGATGCACATCTGGAGGCATTCTGTAATCTGTGGACTATCAGAGTGTTGATGAAACACAGAAATTGCATCGGGATTGAATACAACAGTCTCCATGCGCACATCCCTCCATAAAAGTAATATCTCAAACAGTCTACGCTTTGATCGTTCCCTGGAAGACCAGTAGTAGTTTCCGATGCACATCTGGAGGCATTCTGTAATCTGTGGACTATCAGAGTGCTGATGAAACACAGAAATTGCATCGGGATTGAATACAACAGTCACAATGCGAACTTTTCTTATTGGGAGTAATGTTTCAAACAGTCTACGCTTTGATCGTTCCCTGGAAGATCAGTAGAACCTTCCGATGCACATCTGGAGGCATTCTGTAATCTGTGGACTATCAGAGTGTTGATGAAACACAGAAATTGCATCGGGATTGAATACAACAGTCACTATGCGAACTTTACTCCATGGGAGTAATGTCTCAAACAGTCTACGCTTTGATCGCTCCCTGGAGGACCAGTAGTAGTTTCCGATGCACATCTGGAGGCTTTCCGTAATCTGTGGATTATCAGAGTGTTGATGAAGCACAGAAATTGCATCGGGATTGAAGACAACAGTCACCATGCGCACTTTCCTCCATGGGAGTAATGTCCCAAACAGTCTACGCTTTGATCGTTCCCTGAAAGACCAGTAGTTGCTTCCGATGCACATCGGGAGGCATTCTGTAATCTGTGGAGTATCAGAGTGTTGATGAAACACAGAAATTGCATCGGGATTGAATACAACATTCACCATGCGCACTTTCCTCCATGGGAGTAATTTCTCAAACAGTCTACGATTTGATCGTTCTCTTGAGGACCATTAGTAGTTTCCGATGCACATCTGGAGGCATTCTGTAATCTGTGGAGTATCAGAGTGTTGATGAAACACAGAAATTGCATCGGGATTGGATACAACAGTCACCATGCTCACTTTCCTCCATGGGAGTAATGTCCCAGACAGTCTACGCTTTGATCGTTCCCTCAATGACCAGCAGTAGTTTCCGATGCACATCTGGAGGCATTCTGTAATCTGTGGACTATCAGAGTGTTGATGAAACACAGAAATTGCATCGGGAATGAATACAACAACCACCATGCATACTTTCCTCCATGGGAATAATGTCTCAAACAGTATACGCTTTGATCGTTCCCGGGAAGACCAGTAGTAATATCCGATGCTCATCTGGAGGCATTCTGTAATCTGTGGACTATCAGCGTGTTGATGAAACACAGAAATTGCATTGGGATTATATACAACAATTCCCATGCGCACTTTCCTCCATGGGAGTAATGTCTCTAACAGTCTACGCTTTGATCATTCCGTGGAAGACCAGTAGTAGTTTCCGATGCACATCTGGAGGCTTTCTGTAATCTGTGGACTATCGGAGTGTTGATGAAACACAGAAATTGCATCGGGATTGAATACAACAGTCACCATGCGCACTTTCCTCCATGGGAGTAATTCTCAAACAGTCTACGCTTTGATCGTTCCCTGGAAGACCAGTAGTAGTTTCTGATGCACATCTGGTGGCATTCTGTAATCTGTGGACTATCAGAGTGTTGATGAAACACAGAAATTGCATCGGGATTGAATACAACAGTCAACATCCACACTTTCCTGCATGGGAGTAATGTCTGAAACAGTCTACGCTTTGATCGTTCCCTGGAAGACCAGTAGTAGTTTGCGATGCACATCTGGAGGCATTCTGTAATCTGTGGACTATCAGAGTGCTGATGAAACACAGAAATTGCATCGGGATTGAATACAACAGTCACCATGCGAACTTTCCTTAATGGGAGTAATGTCTCAAACAGTCTACGCTTTGATCGTTCCCTGAAAGACCAGTAGAAGCTTCCGATGCACATCTGGAGGCATTCTGTAATCTGTGGACTATCAGAGTGTTGATGAAACACAGAAATAGCATCGGGATTGAATACAACAGTCACTATGCACACTTTCCTCCATGGGAGTAATGTCTCTAACAGTCTACGCTTTGATCGCTCCCTGGAGGACCAGTAGTAGTTTCCGATGCACATCTGGAGGCTTTCCGTAATCTGTGGATTATCAGAGTGTTGATGAAACACAGAAACTGCATCGGGATTGAATACAACATTCACCATGCGCACTTTCCTCCATGTGAGTAGTGTCTTAAACAGTCTACGCTTTGATCGTTCCCTGGAAGACCATTAGTAGTTTCCGATGCACATCTGGAGGCATTCTGTAATCTGTGGAGTATCAGAGTGTTCATGAAACACAGAAATTGCATCGGTATTGAATACAACAGTCACCATGTGCACTTTCCTCAATGAGAGTAATGTCCCAAACAGTCTACGCTTTGATCGTTCCCTGAAAGACCAGTAGTAGTTTCCGATGCACATCTGGAGGCATTCTGTAAACTGTGGACTATCAGAGTGTAGATGAAACACAGAAATTGCATCGGGATTGAGTACAACAGTTACCATGCGCATTTTCCTCCATGGGAGTAATGTCTCTAACAGTCTACGCTTTGATCATTCCGTGGAAGACCAGTAGTAGTTTCCGATGCCCATCTGGAGGCTTCCTGTAATCTGTGGACTATCAGAGTGTTGATGAAACACAGAAATTGCATCGGGATTGAATACAACAGTCACCATGCGCACATTCCTCCATGGGGGTAATTCTCAAACAGTCTACGCTTTGATCGTTCCCTGGAAGACCAGTAGTAGTTTCCGATGCACATCTGGTGGCATTCTGTAATCTGTGGACTATCAGAGTGTTGATGAAACACAGAAATTGCATCGGGACTGAATACAACAGTCACCATCCGCACTTTCCTGTATGGGAGTAATGTCTGAAACAGTCTACGCTTTGATCGTTCCCGGGAAGACCAGTAGTAGTTTCCGATGCACATCTCGCGGCATTCTGCAATCTGTGGACTATCAGAGTGTTGATGAAACACAGAAAATGCAACGGGAATGAATACAACAGTTACCATGCGCACATTTCTCCATGGGAGTAATTTCTCAAAGAGTTTACGCTTTGATCGTTCCCTGAAAGACCAGTAGTAGTTTCCGATGCACATCTGGAGGCATTCTGTAATCTGTGGACTATCAGAGTGTTGATGAAACACAGAAATTGCATCGGGATTGAATACAACAGTCACAATGCGAACTTTTCTTATTGGGAGTAATGTTTCAAACAGTCTACGCTTTGATCGTTCCCTGGAAGATCAGTAGAAGCTTCCGATGCACATCTGGAGGCATTCTGTAATCTGTGGACTATCAGAGTGTTGATGAAACACAGAAATTGCATCGGGATTGAATACAACAGTCACTATGCGAACTTTCCTCCATGGGAGTAATGTCTCTAACAGTCTACGCTTTGATCGCTCCCTGGAGGACCAGTAGTAGTTTCCGATGCACATCTCGCGGCATTCTGCAATCTGTGGACTATCAGAGTGTTGATGAAACACAGAAAATGCAACGGGAATGAATACAACAGTTACCATGCGCACATTTCTCCATGGGAGTAATTTCTCAAAGAGTTTACGCTTTGATCGTTCCCTGAAAGACCAGTAGTAGTTTCCGATGCACATCTGGAGGCATTCTGTAATCTGTGGACTATCAGAGTGTTGATGAAACACAGAAATTGCATCGGGATTGAATACAACAGTCTCCATGCGCACATCCCTCCATAAAAGTAATATCTCAAACAGTCTACGCTTTGATCGTTCCCTGGAAGACCAGTAGTAGTTTCCGATGCACATCTGGAGGCATTCTGTAATCTGTGGACTATCAGAGTGCTGATGAAACACAGAAATTGCATCGGGATTGAATACAACAGTCACAATTCGAACTTTTCTTATTGGGAGTAATGTTTCAAACAGTCTACGCTTTGATCGTTCCCTGGAAGATCAGTAGAACCTTCCGATGCACATCTGGAGGCATTCTGTAATCTGTGGACTATCAGAGTGTTGATGAAACACAGAAATTGCATCGGGATTGAATACAACAGTCACTATGCGAACTTTACTCCATGGGAGTAATGTCTCAAACAGTCTACGCTTTGATCGCTCCCTGGAGGACCAGTAGTAGTTTCCGATGCACATCTGGAGGCTTTCCGTAATCTGTGGATTATCAGAGTGTTGATGAAGCACAGAAATTGCATCGGGATTGAAGACAACAGTCACCATGCGCACTTTCCTCCATGGGAGTAATGTCCCAAACAGTCTACGCTTTGATCGTTCCCTGAAAGACCAGTAGTTGTTTCCGATGCACATCGGGAGGCATTCTGTAATCTGTGGAGTATCAGAGTGTTAATGAAACACAGAAATTGCATCGGGATTGAATACAACATTCACCATGCGCACTTTCCTCCATGGGAGTAATTTCTCAAACAGTCTACGATTTGATCGTTCTCTTGAAGACCATTAGTAGTTTCCGATGCACATCTGGAGGCATTCTGTAATCTGTGGAGTATCAGAGTGTTGATGAAACACAGAAATTGCATCGGGATTGGATACAACAGTCACCATGCTCACTTTCCTCCATGGGAGTAATGTCCCAGACAGTCTACGCTTTGATCGTTCCCTCAATGACCAGCAGTAGTTTCCGATGCACATCTGGAGGCATTCTGTAATCTGTGGACTATCAGAGTGTTGATGAAACACAGAAATTGCATCGGGAATGAATACAACAACCACCATGCATACTTTCCTCCATGGGAATAATGTCTCAAACAGTATACGCTTTGATCGTTCCCGGGAAGACCAGTAGTAATATCCGATGCTCATCTGGAGGCATTCTGTAATCTGTGGACTATCAGCGTGTTGATGAAACACAGAAATTGCATTGGGATTATATACAACAATTCCCATGCGCACTTTCCTCCATGGGAGTAATGTCTCTAACAGTCTACGCTTTGATCATTCCGTGGAAGACCAGTAGTAGTTTCCGATGCACATCTGGAGGCTTTCTGTAATCTGTGGACTATCGGAGTGTTGATGAAACACAGAAATTGCATCGGGATTGAATACAACAGTCACCATGCGCACTTTCCTCCATGGGAGTAATTCTCAAACAGTCTACGCTTTGATCGTTCCCTGGAAGACCAGTAGTAGTTTCTGATGCACATCTGGTGGCATTCTGTAATCTGTGGACTATCAGAGTGTTGATGAAACACAGAAATTGCATCGGGATTGAATACAACAGTCAACATCCACACTTTCCTGCATGGGAGTAATGTCTGAAACAGTCTACGCTTTGATCGTTCCCTGGAAGACCAGTAGTAGTTTGCGATGCACATCTGGAGGCATTCTGTAATCTGTGGACTATCAGAGTGCTGATGAAACACAGAAATTGCATCGGGATTGAATACAACAGTCACCATGCGAACTTTCCTTAATGGGAGTAATGTCTCAAACAGTCTACGCTTTGATCGTTCCCTGAAAGACCAGTAGAAGCTTCCGATGCACATCTGGAGGCATTCTGTAATCTGTGGACTATCAGAGTGTTGATGAAACACAGAAATTGCATCGGGATTGAATACAACAGTCACTATGCACACTTTCCTCCATGGGAGTAATGTCTCTAACAGTCTACGCTTTGATCGCTCCCTGGAGGACCAGTAGTAGTTTCCGATGCACATCTGGAGGCTTTCCGTAATCTGTGGATTATCAGAGTGTTGATGAAACACAGAAACTGCATCGGGATTGAATACAACATTCACCATGCGCACTTTCCTCCATGGGAGTAGTGTCTTAAACAGTCTACGCTTTGATCGTTCCCTGGAAGACCATTAGTAGTTTCCGATGCACATCTGGAGGCATTCTGTAATCTGTGGAGTATCAGAGTGTTCATGAAACACAGAAATTGCATCGGTATTGAATACAACAGTCACCATGTGCACTTTCCTCAATGAGAGTAATGTCCCAAACAGTCTACGCTTTGATCGTTCCCTGAAAGACCAGTAGTAGTTTCCGATGCACATCTGGAGGCATTCTGTAAACTGTGGACTATCAGAGTGTAGATGAAACACAGAAATTGCATCGGGATTGAGTACAACAGTTACCATGCGCATTTTCCTCCATGGGAGTAATGTCTCTAACAGTCTACGCTTTGATCATTCCGTGGAAGACCAGTAGTAGTTTCCGATGCCCATCTGGAGGCTTCCTGTAATCTGTGGACTATCAGAGTGTTGATGAAACACAGAAATTGCATCGGGATTGAATACAACAGTCACCATGCGCACATTCCTCCATGGGGGTAATTCTCAAACAGTCTACGCTTTGATCGTTCCCTGGAAGACCAGTAGTAGTTTCCGATGCACATCTGGTGGCATTCTGTAATCTTTGGACTATCAGAGTGTTGATGAAACACAGAAATTGCATCGGGACTGAATACAACAGTCACCATCCGCACTTTCCTGTATGGGAGTAATGTCTGAAACAGTCTACGCTTTGATCGTTCCCGGGAAGACCAGCAGTAGTTTCCGATGCACATCTCGCGGCATTCTGCAATCTGTGGACTATCAGAGTGTTGATGAAACACAGAAAATGCAACGGGAATGAATACAACAGTTACCATGCGCACATTTCTCCATGGGAGTAATTTCTCAAAGAGTTTACGCTTTGATCGTTCCCTGAAAGACCAGTAGTAGTTTCCGATGCACATCTGGAGGCATTCTGTAATCTGTGGACTATCAGAGTGTTGATGAAACACAGAAATTGCATCGGGATTGAATACAACAGTCTCCATGCGCACATCCCTCCATAAAAGTAATATCTCAAACAGTCTACGCTTTGATCGTTCCCTGGAAGACAAGTAGTAGTTTCCGATGCACATCTGGAGGCATTCTGTAATCTGTGGACTATCAGAGTGCTGATGAAACACAGAAATTGCATCGGGATTGAATACAACAGTCACAATGCGAACTTTTCTTATTGGGAGTAATGTTTCAAACAGTCTAAGCTTTGATCGTTCCCTGGAAGATCAGTAGAAGCTTCCGATGCACATCTGGAGGCATTCTGTAATCTGTGGACTATCAGAGTGTTGATGAAACACAGAAATTGCATCGGGATTGAATACAACAGTCACTATGCGAACTTTCCTCCATGGGAGTAATGTCTCTAACAGTCTACGCTTTGATCGCTCCCTGGAGGACCAGTAGTAGTTTCCGATGCACATCTGGAGGCTTTCCGTAATCTGTGGATTATCAGAGTGTTGATGAAGCACAGAAATTGCATCGGGATTGAAGAAAACAGTCACCATGCGCACTTTCCTCCATGGGAGTAATGTCCCAAACAGTCTACGCTTTGATCGTTCCCTGAAAGACCAGTAGTTGTTTCCGATGCACATCGGGAGGCGTTCTGTAATCTGTGGAGTATCAGAGTGTTGATGAAACACAGAAATTGCATCGGGATTGAATACAACATTCACCATGCGCACTTTCCTCCATGGGAGTAATTTCTCAAACAGTCTACGATTTGATCGTTCTCTTGAAGACCATTAGTAGTTTCCGATGCACATCTGGAGGCATTCTGTAATCTGTGGAGTATCAGAGTGTTGATGAAACACAGAAATTGCATCGGGATTGGATACAACAGTCACCATGCTCACTTTCCTCCATGGGAGTAATGTCCCAAACAGTCTACGCTTTGATCGTTCATTGAAAGACCAGTAGTAGTTTCCGATGCACATCTGGAGGCATTCTGTAAACTGTGGACTATCAGAGTGTTGATGAAACACAGTAATTGCATCGGGAATGAATACAACAGCCACCATGCATACTTTCCTCCATGGGAATAATGTCTCAAACAGTATACGCTTTGATCGTTCCTTGGAAGACCAGTAGTAGTATCCGATGCACATCTGGAGGCATTCTGTAATCTGTGGACAATCAGAGTGTTGATGAAACACAGATATTGCATCGGGATTCAATACAACAGTTACCATGCGCACTTTCCTCCAAGGGAGTAATGTCTCTAACAGTCTACGCTTTGATCGTTCCCTGGAAGACCAGTAGTAGTTTCCGATGCACATCTGGAGGCTTTCTGTAATCTGTGGACTATCAGAGTGTTGATGAAACACAGAAATTGCATCGGGATTGAATACAACAGTCACCATGCGCACTTTCCTCCATTCGAGTAATTCTCAAACAGTCTACGCTTTGATCGTTCCCTGGAAGACCAGTAGTTGTTTCCGATGCACATCGGGAGGCATTCTGTAATCTGTGGACTATCAGAGTGCTGATGAAACACAGAAATTGCATCGGGATTGAATACAACAGTCACAATGCGAACTTTTCTTATTGGGAGTAATGTTTCAAACAGTCTACGCTTTGATCGTTCCCTGGAAGATCAGTAGAAGCTTCCGATGCACATCTGGAGGCATTCTGTAATCTGTGGACTATCAGAGTGTTGATGAAACACAGAAATTGCATCGGGATTGAATACAACAGTCACTATGCGAACTTTCCTCCATGGGAGTAATGTCTCTAACAGTCTACGCTTTGATCGCTCCCTGGAGGACCAGTAGTAGTTTCCGATGCACATCTGGAGGCTTTCCGTAATCTGTGGATTATCAGAGTGTTGATGAAGCACAGAAATTGCATCGGGATTGAAGAAAACAGTCACCATGCGCACTTTCCTCCATGGGAGTAATGTCCCAAACAGTCTACGCTTTGATCGTTCCCTGAAAGACCAGTAGTTGTTTCCGATGCACATCGGGAGGCGTTCTGTAATCTGTGGAGTATCAGAGTGTTGATGAAACACAGAAATTGCATCGGGATTGAATACAACATTCACCATGCGCACTTTCCTCCATGGGAGTAATTTCTCAAACAGTCTACGATTTGATCGTTCTCTTGAAGACCATTAGTAGTTTCCGATGCACATCTGGAGGCATTCTGTAATCTGTGGAGTATCAGAGTGTTGATGAAACACAGAAATTGCATCGGGATTGGATACAACAGTCACCATGCTCACTTTCCTCCATGGGAGTAATGTCCCAAACAGTCTACGCTTTGATCGTTCATTGAAAGACCAGTAGTAGTTTCCGATGCACATCTGGAGGCATTCTGTAAACTGTGGACTATCAGAGTGTTGATGAAACACAGTAATTGCATCGGGAATGAATACAACAGCCACCATGCATACTTTCCTCCATGGGAATAATGTCTCAAACAGTATACGCTTTGATCGTTCCTTGGAAGACCAGTAGTAGTATCCGATGCACATCTGGAGGCATTCTGTAATCTGTGGACAATCAGAGTGTTGATGAAACACAGATATTGCATCGGGATTCAATACAACAGTTACCATGCGCACTTTCCTCCAAGGGAGTAATGTCTCTAACAGTCTACGCTTTGATCGTTCCCTGGAAGACCAGTAGTAGTTTCCGATGCACATCTGGAGGCTTTCTGTAATCTGTGGACTATCAGAGTGTTGATGAAACACAGAAATTGCATCGGGATTGAATACAACAGTCACCATGCGCACTTTCCTCCATTCGAGTAATTCTCAAACAGTCTACGCTTTGATCGTTCCCTGGAAGACCAGTAGTAGATTCCGATGCACACCTGGTGGCATTCTGTAATCTGTTCACTATCAGAGAGTTGATGAAACACAGAAATTGCATCGGGATTAAATACAACAGTCACGATGCGCACTTTCCTCCATGGGAGGTATGTCTCAAACAGTCTACGCTTTGATCGTTCCCTGGAGGACCAGTAGTAGTTTCCGATGCACATCTCGTGCAATTCTGTAATCTGGGGACTATCAGAGTGTTGATGAAACACAGAAAATGCAACGGGATTGAATACAACAGTTACCATGCGCACTTTTCTCCATGGGAGTAATTTCTCAAAGAGTTTACGCTTTGATCGTTCCCTGAAAGACCAGTAGTATTTTCCAATGCACTTCTGGAGGCATTCTGTAATCTGTGGACTATCAGAGTGTTGATGAAAAACAGAAATTGCATCGGGATTGAATACAACAGTCACCATGCGCACATTCCTCCATAAAAGTAATATCTCAAACAGTCTACGCTTTGATCGTTCCCTGGAAGACCAGTAGTAGTTTCCGATGCACATCTGGAGGCATTCTGTAATCTGTGGACTATCAGAGTGTTGATGAAACACAGAAATTGCATCGGGATTGAATACAACAGCCACCATGCGCATTTTCCTCCATGGGAATAATGTCTCAAACAGTCTACGCTTTGATCGTTCCCTGGAAGACCAGTAGTAGTTTCCGATGCACATCTGGAGGCATTCTGTAATCTGTGGACTATCAGAGTGTTGATGAAACACAGAAATTGCATCGGGATTGAATACAACAGTTACCATGCGCACTTTCCTCCATTCGAGTAATTCTCAAACAGTCTACGCTTTGATCGTTCCCTGGAAGACCAGTAGTAGTTTCCGATGCACAACTGGTGGCATTCTGTAATCTGTGGACTATCAGAGTGTTGATGAAACACAGAAATTGCATCGGGATTGAATACAACAGTCACCATGCGCACTTTCCTCCACGGGAGGTATGTCACAAAAAGTCGACGCTTTGATCGTTCCCTGGAAGACCAGTCGTAGTTTCCGATGCTCATCTGGTGGCATTCTGTAATCTGTGGACTATCAGAGTGTTGATGAAACACAGAAATTGCATCGGGATTGAATAGAACTGTCACCATGCGCACATTCCTCCATAAAAGGAATATCTCAAACAGTCTACGCTTTGATCGTTCCCTTTAAGACCGGTGGTAGTTTCCGATGCACATCTGGAGGCATTCTGTAATCTGTGGACTATCAGAGTGTTGATGAAACACAGATATTGCACGGGGATTGAATACAACAGTCACCATGCAAACATTCCTTAATGGGAGTAATGTCTCAAACAGTCAACGCTTTGATCGTTCCCTGGAAGACCAGTAGAAGCTTCCGATGCACATCTGGAGGCATTCTGTAATCTGTGGACTATCAGAGTGTTGATGAAACACAGAAATTGCATCGGGATTGAATACAACAGTCACCATGCGCACTTTCCTCCATGGGGGTAATTCTCAAACAGTCTACGCTTTGATTGTTCCCTGGAAGACAAGTAGTAGTTTCCGATGCACATCTGGTGGCATTCTGTAATCTTTGGACTATCAGAGTGTTGATGAAACACAGAAATTGCATCGGGACTGAATACAACAGTCACCATCCGCACTTTCCTGTATGGGAGTAATGTCTGAAACAGTCTACGCTTTGATCGTTCCCGGGAAGTCCAGTAGTAGTTTCCGATGCACATCTCGTGGCATTCTGAAATCTGTGGACTATCAGAGTGTTGATGAAATACAGAAAATGCAACGGGAATGAATACAACAGTTACCATGCGCACTTTTCTCCATGGGAGTAATTTCTCAAAGAGTTTACGCTTTGATCGTTCCCTGAAAGACCAGTAGTAGTTTCGATGCACATCTGGAGGCATTCTGTAATCTGTGGAGTATCAGAGTGTTGATGAAACACAGAAATTGCATCGGGATTGAATACAACAGTCACCATGCGCACTTTCCTCCATTCGAGTAATTCTCAAACAGTCTACGCTTTGATCGTTCCCTGGAAGACCAGTAGTAGATTCCGATGCACACCTGGTGGCATTCTGTAATCTGTGGACTATCAGAGTGTTGATGAAACACAGAAATTGCATCGGGATTGAATACAACTGTCACCATGCGCACTTTCCTCCACGGGAGGTATGTCTCAAACAGTCGACGCTTTGATCGTTCCCTGGAAGACCAGTAGTAGTTTCCGATGCACAACTGGTGGCATTCTGTAATCTGTGGACTATCAGAGTGTTGATGAAACACAGAAATTGCATCGGGATTAAATACAACAGTCACGATGCGCACTTTCCTCCACGGGATGTATGTCTCAAACAGTCTACGCTTTGATCGTTCCCTGGAGGACCAGTAGTAGTTTCCGATGCACATCTCGTGCAATTCTGTAGTCTGTGGACTATCAGAGTGTTGATGAAACACAGAAAATGCAACGGGATTGAATACAACAGTCACCATGCAAACTTTCCTTAATGGGAGTAATGTCTCAAACAGTCTACGCTTTGATCGTTCCCTGGAAGACCAGTAGAAGCTTCCGATGCACATCTGGAGGCATTCTGTAATCTGTGGACTATCAGAGTGTTGATGAAACACAGAAATTGCATCGGGATTGAATACAACAGTCACCATGCGCACTTTCCTCCATGGGGGTAATTCTCAAACAGTCTACGCTTTGATCGTTCCCTGGAAGACCAGTAGTAGTTTCCGATGCACATCAGGTGGCATTCTGTAATCTTTGGACTATCAGAGTGTTGATGAAACACAGAAATTGCATCGGGACTGAATACAACAATCACCATCCGCACTTTCCTGTATGGGAGTAATGTCTGAAACAGTCTACGCTTTGATCGTTCCCGGGAAGACCAGTAGTAGTTTCCGATGCACATCTTGTGGCATTCTGCAATCTGTGGACTATGAGAGTGTTGATGAAATACAGAAAATGCAACGGGAATGAATACAACAGTTACCATGCGCACTTTTCTCCATGGGAGTAATTTCTCAAAGAATTTACGCTTTGATCGTTCCCTGAAAGACCAGTAGTAGATTCCGATGCACAACTGGTGGCATTCTGTAATCTGTGGACTATCAGAGTGTTGATGAAACACAGAAATTGCATCGGGATTGAATACAACAGTCACCATGCGCACTTTCCTCCATGGGGGTAATTCTCAAACAGTCTACGCTTTGATTGTTCCCTGGAAGACAAGTAGTAGTTTCCGATGCACATCTGGTGGCATTCTGTAATCTTTGGACTATCAGAGTGTTGATGAAACACAGAAATTGCATCGGGACTGAATACAACAGTCACCATCCGCACTTTCCTGTATGGGAGTAATGTCTGAAACAGTCTATGCTTTGATCGTTCCCGGGAAGTCCAGTAGTAGTTTCCGATGCACATCTCGTGGCATTCTGAAATCTGTGGACTATCAGAGTGTTGATGAAATACAGAAAATGCAACGGGAATGAATACAACAGTTACCATGCGCACTTTTCTCCATGGGAGTAATTTCTCAAAGAGTTTACGCTTTGATCGTTCCCTGAAAGACCAGTAGTAGTTTCGATGCACATCTGGAGGCATTCTGTAATCTGTGGAGTATCAGAGTGTTGATGAAACACAGAAATTGCATCGGGATTGAATACAACAGTCACCATGCGCACTTTCCTCCATTCGAGTAATTCTCAAACAGTCTACGCTTTGATCGTTCCCTGGAAGACCAGTAGTAGATTCCGATGCACACCTGGTGGCATTCTGTAATCTGTGGACTATCAGAGTGTTGATGAAACACAGAAATTGCATCGGGATTGAATACAACTGTCACCATGCGCACTTTCCTCCACGGGAGGTATGTCTCAAACAGTCGACGCTTTGATCGTTCCCTGGAAGACCAGTAGTAGTTTCCGATGCACAACTGGTGGCATTCTGTAATCTGTGGACTATCAGAGTGTTGATGAAACACAGAAATTGCATCGGGATTAAATACAACAGTCACGATGCGCACTTTCCTCCACGGGATGTATGTCTCAAACAGTCTACGCTTTGATCGTTCCCTGGAGGACCAGTAGTAGTTTCCGATGCACATCTCGTGCAATTCTGTAGTCTGTGGACTATCAGAGTGTTGATGAAACACAGAAAATGCAACGGGATTGAATACAACAGTCACCATGCAAACTTTCCTTAATGGGAGTAATGTCTCAAACAGTCTACGCTTTGATCGTTCCCTGGAAGACCAGTAGAAGCTTCCGATGCACATCTGGAGGCATTCTGTAATCTGTGGACTATCAGAGTGTTGATGAAACACAGAAATTGCATCGGGATTGAATACAACAGTCACCATGCGCACTTTCCTCCATGGGGGTAATTCTCAAACAGTCTACGCTTTGATCGTTCCCTGGAAGACCAGTAGTAATTTCCGATGCACATCAGGTGGCATTCTGTAATCTTTGGACTATCAGAGTGTTGATGAAACACAGAAATTGCATCGGGACTGAATACAACAATCACCATCCGCACTTTCCTGTATGGGAGTAATGTCTGAAACAGTCTACGCTTTGATCGTTCCCGGGAAGACCAGTAGTAGTTTCCGATGCACATCTTGTGGCATTCTGCAATCTGTGGACTATGAGAGTGTTGATGAAATACAGAAAATGCAACGGGAATGAATACAACAGTTACCATGCGCACTTTTCTCCATGGGAGTAATTTCTCAAAGAATTTACGCTTTGATCGTTCCCTGAAAGACCAGTAGTAGATTCCGATGCACAACTGGTGGCATTCTGTAATCTGTGGACTATCAGAGTGTTGATGAAACACAGAAATTGCATCGGGATTGAATACAACAGTCACCATGCGCACTTTCCTCCACGGGCGGTATGTCTCAAACAGTCGACGCTTTGATCGTTCCCTGGAAGACCAGTAGTAGTTTCCGATGCACAACTGGTGGCATTCTGTAATCTGTGGACTATCAGAGTGTTGATGAAACACAGAAATTGCATCGGGATTAAATACAACAGTCACGATGCGCACTTTCCTCCACGGGAGGTATGTCTCAAACAGTCTACGCTTTGATCGTTCCCTGGAGGACCAGTAGTAGTTTCCGATGCACATCTCGTGCAATTCTGTAATCTGTGGACTATCAGAGTGTTGATGAAACACAGAAAATGAAACGGGATTGAGTACAACAGTTTCCATGCGCACTTTTCTCCATGGGAGTAATTTCTCAAAGAGTTTACGCTTTGATCGTTCCCTGAAAGACCAGTAGTAGTTTCCGATGCACACCTGGAGGCATTCTGTAATCTGTGGACTATCAGAGTGTTGATGAAACACAGAAATTGCATCGGGATTGAATACAACAGTCACCATGCGCACATTCCTCCATAAAAGTAATATCTCAAACAGTCTACGCTTTGATCGTTCCCTGGAAGACCAGTAGTAGTTTCCGATTAACATCTGGAGGCATTCTGTAATCTGTGGACTATCAGAGTGGTGATGAAACACAGAAATTGCATCGGGATTGAATATAACAGCCACAATGCACACTTTCCTCCATGGGAATAATGTCTCAAACAATCTACGCTTTGATCGTTCCCTGGAAGACCAGTAGTAGTTTCCGATGCACATCTGGAGGCATTCTGTAATCTGTGGACTATCAGAGTGTTGATGAAACACAGAAATTGCATCGGGATTGAATACAACAGTCACCATGCGCACTTTTCTCCATGGGGGTAATTCTCAAACAGTCTACGATTTGATCGTTCCCTGGAAGACCAGTAGTAGTTTCCGATGCACATCTGGTGGCATTCTGTAATCTTTGGACTATCAGAGTGTTGATGAAACACAGAAATTGCATCGGGACTGAATACAACAGTCACCATCCGCACTTTCCTGTATGGGAATAATGTCTGAAACAGTCTACGCTTTAAACGTTCCTGGGAAGACCAGTAGTAGTTTCCGATGCACATCTCGTGGCATTCTGCAATCTGTGGACTATCAGAGTGTTGATGAAATACAGAAAATGCAACGGGAATGAATACAACAGTTACCATGCGCACTTTTCTCCATGGGAGTAATTTCTCAAAGAGTTTACGCTTTGATCGTTCCCTGAAAGACCAGTAGTAGTTTCCGATGCACATCTGGAGGCATTCTGTAATCTGTGGACTATCAGAGTGTTGATGAAACACAGAAATTGCATCGGGATTGAATACAACAGTCTCCATGCGCACATTCCTCCATAAAAGTAATATCTCAAACAGTCTACGCTTTGATCGTTCCCTGGAAGACCAGTAGTAGTTTCCGATGCACATCTGGTGGCATTCTGTAAACTGTGGACTATCAGAGTGCTGATGAAACACAGAAATTGCATCGGGATTGAATACAACAGTCACCATGCGAACTTTCCTTATTGGGAGTAATGTTTCAAACAGTCTACGCTTTGATCGTTCCCTGGAAGATCAGTAGAAGCTTCCGATGCACATCTGGAGGCATTCTGTAATCTGTGGACTATCAGAGTGTTGATGAAACACAGAAATTGCATCGGGATTGAATACAACAGTCACTATGCGAACTTTCCTCCATGGGAGTAGTGTCTCTAACAGTCTACGCTTTGATCGCTCCCTGGAGGACCAGTAGTAGTTTCCGATGCACATCTGGAGGCTTTCCGTAATCTGGTGATTATCAGAGTGTTGATGAAGCACAGCAATTGCATCGGGATTGAAGACAACAGTCACCGTGCGCACTTTCCTCCATGGGAGTAATGTCCCAAACAGTCTACGCTTTGATCGTTCCCTGGAAGACCAGTAGTTGTTTCCGATGCACATCGGGAGGCATTCTGTAATCTGTGGAGTATCAGAGTGTTGATGAAACACAGAAATTGCATCGGGATTGAATACAACATTCACCATGCGCACTTTCCTCCATGGGAGTAATGTCCCAAACAGTCTACGCTTTGATCGTTCATTGAAAGACCAGTAGTAGTTTCCGATGCACACCTGGAGGCATTCTGTAATCTGTGGACTATCAGAGTGTTGATGAAACACAGAAATTGCATCGGGAATGAATACAACAGCCACCATGCATACTTTCCTCCATGGGAATAATGTCTCAAACAGTATACGCTTTGATCGATCCCTGGAAGACCAGTAGTAGTATCCGATGCACATCTGGAGGCATTCTGTAATCTGTGGACTATCAGAGTGTTGATGAAACACAGATATTGCATCGGGATTCAATACAACAGTTACCATGCACACTTTCCTCCATGGGAGTAATGTCTCTAACAGTCTACGCTTTGATCGTTCCCTGGAAGACCAGTAGTAGTTTCCGATGCACATCTGGAGGCTTTCTGTAATCTGTGGACTATCAGAGTGTTGATGAAACACAGAAATTGCATCGGGATTGAATACAACAGTCACCATGCGCACTTTCCTCCATTCGAGTAATTCTCAAACAGTCTACGCTTTGATCGTTCCCTGGAAGACCAGTAGTAGATTCCGATGCAAAACTGGTGGCATTCTGTAATCTGTTTACTATCAGAGTGTTGATGAAACACAGAAATTGCATCGGGACTGAATACAACAGTCAGCATCCGCACATTCCTGTATGGGAGTAATGTCTGAAACAGTCTACGCTTTGATCGTTCCCGGGAGGACCAGTAGTAGTTTCCGATGCACATCTCGTGGCATTCTGCAATCTGTGGACTATCAGAGTGTTGATGAAATACAGAAAATGCAACGGGAATGAATACAACAGTTACCATGCGCACTTTTCTCCATGGGAGTAATTTCTCAAAGAGTTTACGCTTTGATCGTTCCATGAAAGACCAGTAGTAGTTTCGATGCACATCTGGAGGCATTCTGTAATCTGTGGACTATCAGAGTGTTGATGAAACACAGAAATTGCATCGGGATTGAATACAACAGTCTCCATGCGCACATTCCTCCATAAAAGTAATATCTCAAACAGTCTAAGCTTTGATTATTCCCTGGAAGACCAGTGGTAGTTTCCGATGCACATCTGGAGGCATTCTGTAATCTGTGGACTATCAGAGTGCTGATGAAACACAGAAATTGCATCGGGATTGAATACAACAGTCACCATGCGAACTTTCCTTATTGGGAGTAATGTTTGAAACAGTCTACGCTTTGATCGTTCCCTGGAAGATCAGTAGAAGCTTCCGATGCACATCTGGAGGCATTCTGTAATCTGTGGACTATCAGAGTGTTGATGAAACACAGATATTGCATCGGGATTGAATACAACAGTCACTATGCGAACTTTCCTCCATGGGATTAATGTCTCTAACAGTCTACGCTTTGATCGCTCCCTGGAGGACCAGTAGTAGTTTCCGATGCACATCTGGAGGCTTTCCGTAATCTGTGGATTATCAGAGTGTTGATGAAGCACAGAAATTGCATCGGGATTGAAGACAACAGTCACCATGCGCACTTTCCTCCATGGGAGTAATGTCCCAAGCAGTCTACGATTTGATCGTTCCCTGGAAGACCAGTAGTTGTTTCCGATGCACATGGGGAGGCATTCTGTAATCTGTGGAGTATCAGAGTGTTGATGAAACACAGAAATTGCATCGGGATTGAATACAACATTCACCATGCGCACTTTCCTCCATGGGAGTAAATTCTCAAACAGTCTACGATTTGATCGTTCTCTTGAAGACCATTAGTAGTTTCCGATGCACATCTGGAGGCATTCTGTAATCTGTGGAGTATCAGAGTGTTGATGAAACACAGAAATTGCATCGGGATTGGATACAACAGTCACCATGCTCACTTTCCTCCATGGGAGTAATGTCCCAAACAGTCTACGCTTTGATCGTTCCCTGAAAGACCAGTAGTAGTTTCCGATGCACATCTGGAGGCATTCTGTAATCTGTGGACTATCAGAGTGTTGATGAAACACAGAAATTGCATCGGGAATGAATACAACAGCCACCATGCATACTTTCCTCCATGGGAATAATGTCTCAAACAGTATACGCTTTGATAGTTCCCTGGAAGACCAGTAGTAGTATCCGATGCACATCTGGAGGCATTCTGTAATCTGTGGACTATCAGAGTGTTGATGAAACAAAGAAATTGCATCGGGGTTCAATACAAAAGTTACCATGCGCACTTTCCTCCATGGGAGTAATGTCTCTAACAGTCTACGCTTTGTTCGTTCCTTGGAAGACCAGTAGTAGTTTCCGATGCACATCTGGAGGCTTTCTGTAATCTGTGGACTATCAGAGTGTTGATGAAACACAGAAATTGCATCGGGATTGAATACAACAGTCACCATGCGCACTTGCCTCCATTCGAGTAATTCTCAAACAGTCTACACTTTGATCGTTCCCTGGAAGACCAGTAGTAGATTCCGATGAACAACTGGTGGCATTCTGTAATCTGTGGACTATCAGAGTGTTGATGAAAAACAGAAATTGCATCGGGATTGAATACAACAGTCACCAAGCGCACTTTCCTCCACGGGCGGTATGTCTCAAACAGTCGACGCTTTGATCGTTCCCTGGAAGACCAGTAGTAGTTTCCGATGCACAACTGGTGGCATTCTGTAATCTGTGGACTAACAGAGTGTTGATGAAACACAGAAATTGCATCGGGATTAAATACAACAGTCACGATGCGCACTTTCCTCCACGGGAGGTATGTCTCAAACAGTCTACGCTTTGATCGTTCCCTGGAGGACCAGCAGTAGTTTCCGATGCACATCTTGTGCAATTCTATAATCTGTGGACTATCAGAGTGTTGATGAAACACAGAAAATGCAACGGGATTGAATACAACAGTTACCATGCGCACTTTTCTCCATGGGAGTAATTTCTCAAAGAGTTTACGTTTTGATCGTTCCCTGAAAGACCAGTAGTAGTTTCCGATGCACATCTGGAGGCATTCTGTAATCTGTGGACTATCAGAAAGTTGATGAAACACAGAAATTGCATCGGGATTGAATACAACAGTCACCATGCGCACATTCCTCCATAAAAGTAATATCTCAAACAGTCTACGCTTTGATCGTTCCCTGGAAGACCAGTAGTAGTTTCCGATGCACATCTGGAGGCATTCTGTAATCTGTGGACTATCAGAGTGTTGATGAAACACAGAAATTGCATCGGGAATGAATACAACAGTCTCCAGGAGCACATTCCTCCATAAAAGTAATATCCCAAACAGTCTACGCTTTGATCGTTCCCTGGAAGACCAGTAGTAGTTGCCGATGCACATCTGGTGGCATTCTGTAAACTGTGGACTATCAGAGTGCTGATGAAACACAGAAATTGCATCGGGATTGAATACAACAGTCACCATGCGAACTTTCCTTATTGGGAGTAATGTTTGAAACAGTCTACGCTTTGATCGTTCCCTGGAAGATCAGTAGAAGCTTCCGATGCACATCTGGAGGCATTCTGTAATCTGTGGACTATCAGAGTGTTGATGAAACACAGAAATTGCATTTGGAATGAATACAACAGCCACCATGCATACTTTCCTCCATGGGAATAATGTCCAAACAGTATACGCTTTGATCGTTCCCTGGAAGACCAGTAGTAGTATCCGATGCACATCTGGAGGCATTCTGTAATCTGTGGACTATCAGAGTGTTGATGAAACACAGAAATTGCATCGGGATTCAATACAACAGTTACCATGCGCACTTTCCTCCATTCGAGTAATTCTCAAACAGTCTACGCTTTGATCGTTCCCTGGAAGACCAGTAGTAGTTTCCGATGCACAACTTTTGGCATTCTGTAATCTGTGGACTATCAGAGTGTTGATGAAACACAGAAATTGGTTTGGGATTGAATACAACAGGCACCATGCGCACTTTCCTCCACGGGAGGTATGTCTCAAACACTCGACGCTTTGATCGTTCCCTGGAAGACCAGTCGTAGTTTCCGATGCTCATCTGGTGGCATTCTGTAATCTGTGGACTATCAGAGTGTTGATGAAACACAGAAATTGCATCGGGATTGAATACAACTGTCACCATGCGCACATTCCTCCATAAAAGGAATATCTCAAACAGTCTACGCTTTGATCGTTCTCTGGAAGACCGGTAGTAGTTTCCGATGCACATCTGGAGGCATTCTGTAATCTGTGGACTATCAGAGTGTTGATGAAACACAGATATTGCATGGGGATTGAATACAACAGTCACCATGCAAACTTTCCTTAATGGGAGTAATGTCTCAAACAGTCTACGATTTGATCGTTCCCTTGAAGACCAGTAGAAGCTTCCGATGCACATCTGGAGGCATTCTGTAATCTGTGGACTATCAGAGTGTTGATGAAACACAGATATTGCATCGGGATTGATTACAACAGTCATCATGCGCACTTTCCTCCACGGGAGGTATGTCTCAAACAGTCGACGCTTTGATCGTTCCCTGGAAGACCAGTAGTAGTTTCCGATGCTCATCTGGTGGCATTCTGTAATCTGTGGACTATCAGAGTGTTGATGAAAGACAGAAATTGCATCTGGATAGAATACAACAGTCACCATCCGCAATTTCCTGCATGGGAGTAATGTCTAAAACAGTCTACGCTTTGATCGTTCCCTGGAAGACCTGTAGTAGTTTCCGATGCACATCTCGTGGCATTCTGTAATCTGTGGACTATCAGAGTGTTGATGAAACACAGAAAATGCAACGGGATTGAATAAAACAGTTACCATGCGAACTTTCCTCCATGGGAGTAATGTCTCTAAGAGTTTACGCTTTGCTCGTTCCCTGAAAGGCCAGTAGTAGTTTCCGATGCACATCTGGAGGCATTCTGTAACCTGTGGACTATCAGAGTGTTGATGAAACACAGCAATTGCATCGGGTTTGAATACAACAGTCACCATGCGACCTTTCCTCCGTGTGAGTAATGTCTCAAACAGTTTACGCTTTGATCGTTCCCTAGAAGACTAGTAGAAGTTTCCGATGCACATCTGGAGGCATTCTGTAATCTGTGGACTATCAGTGTGTTGACGAAACACAGAAATTGCATCGGGATTGAATACAACAGTCACCATGCGCACTTTCCTCCACGTGAGTAATGTCTCAAACAATCTACGCTCTCATCGATCCCTGGAAGACCAGTAGTAGTATCCGATGCACATCTGGTGGCATTCTGTAATGTGTAGACTATCAGAGTGTTGATGAAACACAGTAATTGCATCGGGATTGAATACGACAGTCACCATGCGCACTTTCCTCAATGGGAGTAATGTCTCTAACTGTCTACGCTTTGATCGTTCCCTGAAAGACCAGTAGTAGTTTCCGATGCACATCTGGAGGCATTCTGTAATCTGTGGACTATCAGAGTGTTGATGAAACACAGAAATTGCATCGGGATTTAATACAACAGTTACCATGCGCACTTTCCTCCATGGGAGTAATGTCTCTAACAGTCTACGCTTTGATCGTTCCGTGGAAGACCAGTAGTAGTTTCCGATGCACATCTGGTGGCTTTCTGTATTCTGTGGACTATTAGAGTGTTGATGAAACACAGAAATTGCATCGGGAATTAATACAACAGTCACCATGCGCACTTCCCTCCATGGGAGTAATTCTCAAACAGTCTACGCTTTGATCGTTCCCTGAAAGACCAGTAGTTGTTTCCGATGCACATCGGGAGGCGTTCTGTAATCTGTGGAGTATCAGAGTGTTGATGAAACACAGAAATTGCATCGGGATTGAATACAACATTCACCATGCGCACATTTCTCCATAACAGTAATATCTCAAACAGTCTACGCTTTGATCGATCCCTGGAAGACCAGTAGTAGTTTAAGATCCACATCTGGAGGCATTCTGTAATCTATCTAGTATCAGAGTGTTGATGTAACACAGAAATTGCATCGGGATTGAATACAACAGTCACCATGCGCACTTTCCTTCATGGGAGTAATGTCTGAAACAGTCTACGCTTTGATCGTTCCCTGGAAGACCAGTAGTAGTTTCCGATGCACATCTGGTGGCATTCTGTAATCTGTGGACTATCAGAGTGTTGATGAAACACAGAAATTGCATCGGGATTGAATACAACAATCACCATGCGCACTTTCCTCCACAGGAGGTATGTCTAAAACAGTCTAAGCTCTGATCGTTCCCTGGAAGACCAGTAGTAGTTTCCGATGCACATCTGGTGGCATTCTGTAATCTGTGGACTATCAGAGTGTTGATGAAACACAAAAATTGCATCGGGATTGAATACAACAGTCACCATCCGCACTTTCCTCCATGTGAGTAATGTCTGAAATAGTATACGCTTGGATCGTTCCCAGGAAGACCAGTAGTAGTTTCCGATGCACATCTGGTGGCATTCTGTAATCTGTGGACTATCAGAGTGTTGATGAAACACAAAAATTGCATCGGGATTGAATACAACAGTCACCATCCGCACTTTCCTCCATGTGAGTAATGTCTGAAACAGTATACGCTTGGATCGTTCCCTGGAAGACCAGTAGTAGTTTCCGATGCACATCTGGAGGCTTTCTGTAATCTGTGGACTATCAGAGTGTTGATGAAACACAGAAATTGCATCGGGATTGAATACAACAGTCACCATGCTCACTCTCCTCCATGGGAGTAATTCTCAAACAGTCTACGCTTAGATCGTTACTGGAAGACCAGTAGTAGTTTCCGATGCACAACTGGTGGCATTCTGTAATCTGTGGACTATCAGAGTGTTGATGAAACACAGAAATTGCTTCGGGATTGAATACAACAGTCACCATGCGCACTTTCCTCCTCAGGAGGTATGTCTCAAACAGTCGACGCTTTGATCGTTCCCTCGAAGAACAGTAGTTGTTTCCGATGCACATCTGGTGGCATTCTGTAATCTGTGGACTATCAGAGTGCTGATGAAACAAAGAAATTGCATCGGGATTGAATACAACAGTCACCATCCGCACTTTCCTGCGTGGGAGTAATGTCTGAAACAGTCTACGCTTTGATTGTTCCCGGGAAGACCAGTAGTAGTTTCCGATGCACATCTCGTGGCATTCTGTAATCTGTATACTATCAGAGTGTTGATGAAACACAGAAAATGCAACGGGATTGAATACAACAGTTACCATGCGCACTTTTCTCCATGTGAGTAATTTCTCACTGAGTTTACGCTTTGATCGTTCCCTGAAAGACCAGTAGTAGTTTCCGATGCACATCTGGAGGCATTCCGTAATCTGTGGACTATCATAGTGTTGATGAAACACAGAAATTGCATCGGGATTGAATACAACAGTCACCATGCGCTCATTCCTCCATAAAAGTAATATCTCAAACAGTCTACGCTTTGATCGTTCCCTGGAAGACCAGTAGTTGTTTCCTATGCACATCGGGAGGCATTCTGTAATCTGTGGACTATCAGAGTGTTGATGAAAAACAGAAATTGCATCGGGATTGAATACAACATTCACCATGCGCACTTTCCTCCATGGGAGTATTGTCTCAAACAGTCTACGCTTTGATCGTTCCCTGGAAGACCATTAGTAGTTTCCGATGCATATCTGGTGGCATTCTGTAATCTGTGGAGTATCAGAGTGTTGATGAAACACAGAAATTGCATCGGGATTGAATACTACAGTCACCATGCGCACTTTCCTCCATGGGAATAATGTCCAAAACAGTCTACGCTTTGATCGTTCCCTGAAAGACCAGTAGTAGTTTCCGATGCACATCTGGAGGCATTCTGTAATCTGTGGACTATCAGAGTGTTGATGAAACACAGAAATTGCTTCGGGATTTAATACAACAGTTACCATGCGCACTTTCCTCCATGGGAGTAATGTCTCTAACAGTCTACGCTTTGATTGTTCCGTGGAAGACCAGTAGTAGTTTCCGATGCACATCTGGAGGCTTTCTGCATTCTGTGGACTATTAGAGTGTTGATGAAACACAGAAATTGCATCGGGAATGAATACAACAGTCACCATGCGCACTTCCCTCCATGGGAGTAATTCTCAAACAGTCTACCATTTGATCGTTCCCTGGAAGACCAGTAGTAGTTTCCGATTGACATCTGGAGGCATTCTGTAATCTGTGGACTATCAGAGTGTTGGTGAAACACAGAAATTGCATCTGGATTGAATACAACAGTCACCATACGCACTTTCCTCCATGGGAGTAATGTCCCAAACAGTCAACGCTTTGATCGCTCACTGGAAGACCAGTAGTTGTTTCCGATGCACATCTGGAATCATTCTGTAATCTGTGGACTATCAGCGTGTTGATGAAACACAGAAATGGCATCGGGATTGAATACAACAGTCACCATGCGCACATTCCTCCATAAAAGTAATATCTCAAACAGTCTACGTTTTGATCGTTCCCTGGAAGACCAGTAGTAGTTTAAGATCCACATCTGGAGGCATTCTGTAATCTATCTAGTATCAGAGTGTTGATGTAACACAGAAATTGCATCGGGATTGAATACAACAGTCACCATGCGCACTTTCCTTCATGGGAGTAATGTCTGAAACAGTCTACGCTTTGATCGTTCCCTGGAAGACCAGTAGTAGTTTCCGATGCACATCTGGTGGCATTCTGTAATCTGTGGACTATCAGAGTGTTGATAAAACACAGAAATTGCATCGGGATTGAATACAACAATCACCATGCGCACTTTCCTCCACGGGAGGTATGTCTCAAACAGTCTAAGATTTCATCGTTCCCTGGAAGACCAGTAGTAGTTTCCGATGCACATCTGGTGGCATTCTGTAATCTGTGGACTATCAGAGTGTTGATGAAACACAAAAATTGCATCGGGATTGAATACAACAGTCACCATCCGCACTTTCCTCCATGTGAGTATTGTCTGAAACAGTATACGCAGGGATCGTTCCCAGGAAGACCAGTAGTAGTTTCCGATGCACATCTCGTGGCATTCTGTAATCTGTGGACTATCAGAGTGTTGATGAAACACAGAAATTGCATCGGGATTGAATACAACAGTCACCATGCGCACTTTGCTCCACGGCAGTAATGTCTCAAACAGTCTACGCTTTGATCGTTCCCTGGAAGACCAGTAGTAGCTTCCGATGAACATCTGAAGGCATTCTGTAATCTGTGGAGTATCAGAGTGTTGATGAAACACAGAAATTGCATCGGGATTGAATACAACAGTCACCATGCGCACTTTCCTCCATGGGAGTAATGTCTCTGACAGTTTTCGCTTTGATCGTTCCCTGGAAGACCAGTAGTAGTTTCCGATGCACATCTGGAGGCTTTCTGTAATCGGTGGACTATCAGAGTGTTGATGAAACACAGAAATTGCATCGGGATTGAATACAACAGTCACCATGCGCACTTTTGTCCATGGGAGTAATTCTCAAACCGTCTATGCTTTGATCGTTCCCTGGAAGACCAGAAGTAGTTTCCGATGCACATCTGGCGGCATTCTGTAATCTGTGGACTATCAGAGAGTTGATGAAACACAGAAATTGCATCGGGATTGAACACAACATTCACCATCCGCACTTTCCTCCATGGGAGTAATATCTGAAACAGTCTACGCTTTGATCGTGCCCTGGAAGACCAGTAGTAGTTTCCAATGCACATCTCGTAGCATTCTGTATTTTGTGTACTATCTGAGTGTTGCTGAAAGAAAGAAAATGCATCGGGATTGAATACAACAGTCACCATGCGAACTTTCCTCCATGGGAGTAATGTCTCAAACAGTCTACGCTTTGATCGTTAGCTGGAAGACCAGTAGTACTTTCCGATGCACATCTTGAAACATTCTGTAATCTGTGAACTATCAGAGTGTTGATGAAACACAGAAATTGCATCGGGATTGAATACAACAGTCACCATGCGCACTTTCCTCCATGGGAGTAATGTCCCAAACAGTCTATGCTTTGATCGTTCCCTGGAAGACCAGTAGTAGTTTCCGATGAACATCTAAAGGCATTCTGTAATCTGTGGACTATCAGAGGGTTGATGAAACACAGAAACTGCATCGGGATTGAATACAATAGTCACCATGCATTTTTTCTCCATGGGAGTAAAGTCTCAAACAGTCTACGCTTTGATCGTTCCCTGAAAGACCAGTAGTAGTTTCCGATGCACATCTGGTGGCATTCTGTATTCTGTGGACTATCAGAGTGTTGATGAAACACAAAAATTGCATCGGGATTGAGTACAACAGTCACAATGCGCACTTTCCTCCATGGGAGTAATGTCCCTAACAGTATACGCTTTGATCGTTCCCTGGAAGACCAGTAGAAGTTTCCGATGCACATATGGAGGCTTTCCGTTGTCTGTGGACTATCAGAGTGTTTATGAAACACAGCAATAGCATCGTAATTGAATGCAACAGTCACCATCCACACTTTCCTCCATGGGAGTAATGTGTCAAACAGTCTATGCTTTGATCGTTCCCTAAAAGACCAGTAGTAGTTTCCGATGCACATCTGGAGGCATTCTGTAATCTGTGGACTATCAGAGTGTTGATGAAACACAGAAATTCCATCTTGATTGAATAGAACAGTCACCATGCGCACTTTCCTCCATGGGAGTAATGTCTCAAACCGTCTACGCTTTTATCGTTCCCTGGAAGACCAGTAGTAGCTTCCGATGCACATCTGGAGGCATTCTGTAATCTGTGGAGTATTAGAGTGTTGATGACACACAGAAATTGCATCGGGATTGAATACAACAGTCACCATGCGCACGTTCCTACATGGGAGTAATTCTCAAACAGTCTACGCCTTGATCGTTCCCTGGAAGACCAGTAGTAGTTTCCGATGAACATCTTAATGCATTCTGTAATCTGTGGACTATCAGAGTGTTGATGAAACACAGAAATTCCATCGGGATTGAATACAACAGTCACCATGCGCACTTTCCTCCATGGGAGTAATTCTCAAACAGTCTAGCCTTGATCGTTCCCTGGAAGACCAGTAGTAGTTTCCGATGAACGTCTTAATGCATTCTGTAATCTGTGGACTATCAGAGTGTTGATGAAACACAGGTATTGCAATTGGATTGAATACTACAGTCACAATGCGCACTTTTCTCCATGGGAGTAATTTTTCAAAGAGTCTACGCTTTGATCGTTAGTGGAATACCAGTAGTAGTTTCCGATGCACATCTTGAAACATTCTGTAATCTGTGGACTATCAGAGTGTTGATGAAACACAGAAATTGCATCGGGATTGAATACAACAGTCACCATGCGCACTTTACTCCACGGGAGTAATTTCTCAAAGAATCTACGCTTTTGATCGTTCCCTGGAAGACCGGTAGTAGTTTCCGAAGCACATCTGGTGGCATTCTGTAATTTGTAGACTATCAGAGTGTTGATGAAACACAGTAATTGCATCGGGATTGAATACAACAGTCACCATGCGCACTTTCCTCCATGGGAGTAATGTCTCTAACAGTCTACGCTTTGATCGTTCCCTGGAAGACCAGTAGTAGTTTCCGATGCACATCTCGTATCATTCTGTAATCTGTGGACCATCAGAGTGTTGATGAATCACAGAAAATGCATCGGGATTGAATACAACACTCATCATGCGCACTTTCCTCCATGCCAGTAATGTCTCAAACAGTTTACGCTTTGATCGTACTCTAGAAGTCCAGTAGTAGTTTCCGATGCAAATCTGGAGGCATTCTGTAATCTGTGGACTATCAGAGTGTTGATAAAACACAGAAATTGCATCGGGATAGAATACAACAGTCACCATGCGCCCTTTCCTCCATGGGAGTAATGTCCCAAACAGTCTATGCTTTGATCGTTCCCTGGAAGACCAGTAGTAGTTTCCGACGAACATCTGGAAGCATTCTGTAATCTGTGGACTATCAGAGGGTTGATGAAACACAGAAGCTGCATCGGGATTGAATACAACAGTCACCATGCATTTTTTCACCAAGGGAGTAATGTCTCAAACAGTCTACGCTTTGATCGTTCCCTGAAAGACCAGTAGTAGTTTCCGATGCACATCTGGTGGCATTCTGTAATCTGTCGACTATCAGAGTGTTGATGAAACACATAAATTGCATCGGGATTGAATACAACAGTCACCATCCGAACTTTCCTCCATGGGAGTAATGTCCCTAACAGTCTACGCTTTGATCGTTCCCTGGAAGACCAGTAGTAGTTTCCGATGCATATATGGAGGCTTTCCGTTATCTGTGGACAATCAGAGTGTTGATGAAACACAGAAATTGCATCGGGATTGAATACAACAGTCACCATTCGCACTTTCCTCCATGGGAGTAATGTCTCAAACAGTCTACGCTTTGATCGTTCCCTGGAAGACCAGTAGTAGTTTCCGATGCACATCTGGAGGCATTCTGTAATCTGTGGACTATCAGAGTGTTGATGAAATACAGAAATTCCATCGGGATTGAATAGAACAGTCACCATGCTCACTTTCCTCCATGGGAGTAATGTCCTTAACAGTCTACGCTTTGATCGTTCCCTGGAAGACCAGTAGTAGTTTCCGATGCACATCTGGAGGCATTCTGTAATCTGTGGACTATCAGAGTGTTGATGAAACACAGAAATTTCATCGGGATTGAATACAACAGTCACCATCCGCACTTTCCTCCAGGGGAGTAATGTCTCAAACAGTCTACGCTTCGATCGTTCCCTGAAAGACCAGTAGTTGTGTCCGATGCACATCTGGAGGCATTCTGTAATCTGTGGACTATCAGAGTGTTGATGAAACATAGAAATTCCATCGGGATTGAATAGAACAGACACCATGCGCACTTTCCTCCATGGGAGTAATGTCTCAAACAGTCTACGCTTTGATCGTTCCCTGGAAGACCAGTAGTAGTTTCCGATGCACATCTGGAGGCATTCTGTAATCTGTGGACTATCAGAGTGTTGAAACACAGAAATTGCATGGAAATTGAATACAACAGTCACCATGCGCACTTTCTTCCTTGGGAGTAATGTCTGAAACAGTCTACGCTTTGATCGTTCCCTGGAAGACCAGTAGTAATTTCCGATGCACATCTGGAGGCATTCTGTAATCTGTGGAGTATCAGAGTGTTGATGAAACACAGAAATTGCATCGGCATTGAATGCAACAGTCACCATGCGCACTTTCCTCCACGGGAGGTATGTCTCAAACAGTCTATGCTTTGATCGTTCCCTGGAAGACCAGTAGTAGTTTCCGATGCACATATGGAGGTATTCTGTAATCTGTGGACTATCTGAGTGTTGATGAAACACAGAAATTGCATCGAAATTGAATACAACAGTCAATATGCGCACTTTCTTCCGTGGGAGTTATGTCTGAAACAGTGTATGCTTGGATCGTTCCCAGGAAGACCAGTAGTACTTTCCGATGCTCATCTCGTGGCACTCTGTAATCTGTGGACTATCAGAGTGTAGATGAAACACAGAAAATCCATCGGGATTGAATACAACAGTCACCATGCGCACTTTCCTTCATGGGAGTAATGTCTCAAGGAGTTTACGCTTTGATCGATCCCTGGAAGTCCAGTAGTAGTTTCCGATGCACATCTTGAAGCATTCTGTAATCTGTGGACTATCAGAGTGTTGATGAAACACAAATTGCATCGAAATTGTATACAACAGTCACCATGCGCACTTTCTTCCATGGGAGTAATGTCCTTAACAGTCTACGCTTTGATCGTTCCCTGGAAGACCAGTAGTAGTTTCCGATGCACATCTGGAGGCATTCTGTAATATGTGGAGTATCAGAGTGTTGATGAAACACAGAAATTTCATCGGGATTGAATACAACAGTCACCATCCGCACTTTTCTCCAGGGGAGTAATGTCTCAAACAGTCTACGCTTCGATCGTTCCCTGAAAGACAAGTAGTAGTGTCCGATGCACATCTGGAGGCATTCTGTAATCTGTGGACTATCAGAGTGTTGATGAAACATAGAGATTCCATCGGGATTGAATAGAACAGTCACCATGCGCACTTTCCTCCATGGGAGTAATGTCTCAAACAGTCTACGCTTTGATCGTTCCCTGGAAGACCAGTTGTAGTTTCCGATGCACATCTGGAGGCATTCTGTAATCTGTGGAGTATCAGAGTGTTGATGAAACACAGAAATTGCATCGGCATTGAATACAACAGTCACCATGCGCACTTTCCTCCACGGGAGGTATGTCTCAAACAGTCTATGCTTTGATCGTTCCCTGGAAGACCAGTTGTAGTTTCCGATGCACATATGGAGGTATTCTGTAATCTGTGGATTATCAGAGTGTAGATGAAACACAGAAATTGCATCGGGATTGAATACAACAGTTACCATGCGCACTTCCTTCCATGGGAGTAATGTCTGAAACAGTCTACGCTTTGATCGTTCCCTGGAAGACCAGTAGTAGTTTCCGATGCACATCTGGAGGCTTTCCGTAATCTTTGGACTATCAGAGTGTTGATGAAACACAGAAATTGCATCGAAATTGTATACAACAGTCACCATGCGCACTTTCTTCCATGGGAGTAATGTCTGAAACAGTCTACGCTTTGATCGTTCCCTGGAAGACCAGTAGTAGTTTCCGATGCACATCTGGAGGCATTCTGTAATCTGTGGAGTATCAGAGTGTTGATGTAACACAGAAATTTCATTTGTATTGAATAAAACAGTCACCATCCGCACTTACCTCCATGGGAGTAATGTCTCAAACAGTCTACGCTTTGATCGTTCCCTGAAAGACCAGTAGTAGTTTCCGATGCACATCTGGTGGCATTCTGTAATCTGTGGACTATCAGAGTGTTGATGAGACACAGAAATTCCGTCGGGATTGAATAGAACAGTCACCATGCGCTCTTTCCTCCATGGGAGTAATGTCTCAAACAGTCTACGCTTTGATCGTTCCCTGGAAGACCAGTAGTAGTTTCCGATGCACATCTGGAGGCATTCTGTAATCCGTGGACAATCAGAGTGTTGATGAAACACAGAAATTGCATCGAAATTGAATACAACAGTCACCATGCGCACTTTCTTCCATGGGAGTAATGTCTGAAACAGTCTACGCTTTGATCGTTCCCTGGAAGACCAGTAGTAGTTTCCGATGCACATCTGGAGGCATTCTGTAATCTGTGGAGTATTAGAGTGTTGACGAAACACAGAAATTGCATCGGCATTGAATACAACAGTCACCATGCGCACTTTCCTCCACGGGAGGTATGTCTCAAACAGTCTACGCTTTGATCGTTCCCTGGAAGACCAGTAGTAGTTTCCGATGCACATATGGAGGTATTCTGTAATCTGTGGATTATCAGAGTGTAGATGAAACACAGAAATTGCATCGGGATTGAATACAACAGTCACCATGCGCACGTTCTTCCACGGGAGTAATGTCTCAAACAGTCTACGCTTTGATCGTTCCCAGGAAGACCAGTAGCAGTTTCCGATGCACATCTCGTGGCATTCTGTAATCTGTGGACTATCAGAGTGTTGATGAAACACAGAAATGCATCGGGATTGAATACAACAGTCACCATGCGCACTTTCCTCCATGGGAGTAATGTCTCAAGGAGTTTACGCTTTGATCGTACTCTGAAAGTCCAGTAGTAGTTTCCGATGCACATCTGGAGGCATTCTGTAATCTGTGGACTATCAGATTGTTGATGAAACACAGAAATTGCATCGAAATTGAATACAACAGTCACCATGCGCACTTCCTTCCATGGGAGTAGTGTCTGAAACAGTCTACGCTTTGATCGTTACCTGGAAGACCAGTAGTTATTTCCGATGCACATCTGGAGGCATTCTGTAATCTGTGGACTATCTGAGTGTTGATGAAACACAGAAATTGCATTGAAATTGAATACAACAGTCAATATGCGCACTTTCTTCCGTGGGAGTTATGTCTGAAACATTGTATGCTTGGATCGTTCCCAGGAAGACCAGTAGTACTTTCCGATGCTCATCTCGTGGCATTCTGTAATCTGTGGGCTATCAGAGTGTTGATGAAACACAGAAAATCCATAGGGATTGAATACAACAGTCACCATACGCACTTTCCTTCATGGGAGTAATGTCTCAAGGAGTTAACGCTTTGATCGTTCCCTGGAAGACCAGTAGTAGTTTCCGATGCACATCTGGAGGCATTCTGTAATCTGTGGAGTATCAGAGTGTTGATGAAACACCGAAATTGTATCGGCATTGAATACAACAGTCACCATGCGCACTTTCCTCCACGGGAGGTATGTCTCAAACAGTCTACGCTTTGATCGTTTCCTGGAAGACCATCAGTAGTTTCCGATTAACATCTGGATTCATTCTGTAATCTGTGGACTATCAGAGTGTTGATGAAACACAGAAATTGCATCGGGATTGAATACAACAGTCACCATGCGCACTTCCTTCCATGGGAGTAATGTCTGAAACAGTCTACGCTTTGATCGTTCCCTGGAAGACCAGTAGTAGTTTCCGATGCACATCTGGAGGCTTTCCGTAATCTTTGGACTATCAGAGTGTTGATGAAACACAGAAATTGCATCTAAATTGTATACAACAGTCACAATGCGCACTTTCTTCCATGGGAGTAATGTCTGAAACAGTCTACACTTTGATCGTTCCCTGGAAGACCAGTAGTAGTTTCCGATGCACATCTGGAGACAATCTGTAATCTGTGGACTATCAGAGTGTTGATGAAACAGAGAAATTGCATCGAAATTGTATACAACAGTCACCATGCGCACTTTCTTCCATGGGAGTAATGTCTCAAACAGTCTACGCTTTGATCGTTCATTGGAGGACCAGTAGTAGTTTCTGATGCACATCTGGAGGCATTCTGTAATCTGTGGATTATCAGAGTGTAGATGAAACACAGAAATTGCATCGGGATTGAATACAACAGTCACCATGCGCACTTTCTTCCATGGGAGTAATGTCTGAAACAGTCTACACTTTGATCGTTCCCTGGAAGACCAGTAGTAGTTTCCGATGCACATCTGGAGGCATTCTGTAATCTGTGGAGTATCAGAGTGTTGATGAAACACAGAAATTTCATCGGGATTGAATAAAACAGTCACCATCCGCACTTTCCTCCATGGGAGTAATGTCACAAACAGTCTACGCTTTGATCATTCCCTGAAAGACCAGTAGTAGTTTCCGATGCACATCTGGTGGCATTCTGTAATCTGTGGACTATCAGAGTGTTGATGAAACACAGAAATTCCGTCGAGATCGAATAGAACAGTCATTATGCGCACTTTCCTCCATGGGAGTAATGTCTCAAACAGTCTACGTTTTGATGGTTCCCTTTAAGACCAGTAGTAGTTTCCGATGCACATCTGGGGGCATTCTGTAATCTGTGGACTATCAGAGTGTTGATGAAACACAGAAATTGCATTGAAATTGAATACAACAGTCACCATGCGAACTTTCTTCCATGGGAGTAATGTCTGAAACAGTCTACGCTTTGATCGTTCCCTGGAAGACCAGTAGTACTTTCCGATGCACATTTGGAGGCATTCTGTAAACTGTGGAGTATTAGAGTGTTGATGAAACACAGAAATTGCATCGGCATTGAATACAACAGTCACCATGCGCACTTTCCTCCACGGGAGGTATGTCTCAAACAGTCTACGATTTGATCGTTCCCTGGAAGACCAGTAGTAGTTTCCGATCCACATATGTAGGTATTCTGTAATCTGTGGATTATCAGAGTGTAGATCAAACACAGAAATTGCATCGGGATTGTATACAACAGTCACCATGCGCACATTCCTCCACGGGAGTAATGTCTCAAACAGTCTACGTTTTGATCGTTCCCTGGAAGACCAGTAGTAGTTTCCGATGCACATATGGTGGCATTCTGTAATCTGTAGACTATCAGAGTGTTGATGAAACACAGAAATTGCATCGGGATTGAATACAACAGTCACCATGCGCACTTTCCTCCATAGGAGTAATGTCTCTAACAGTTTTCGCTTTGATCGTTCCCTGGAAGACCAGTAGTAGTTTCCGATGCACATATGGAGGCTTTCTGTAATCTGTGGACTATCAGAGTGTAGTTGAAACACAGAAATTGCATCGTGATTGAACAGAACAGTCACCATCCGCACTTTCCGCCATGGGAGTAATGTCTGAAACAGTCTACGCTTTGATCGTTCCCTGGAAGACCAGTAGTAGTTTCCGATGCACGTCTGGGGGCCTTCTGTAATGTGTGGAATATCGGAGTGTTGATGAAACACAGAAATTGCATCGAAATTGTATACAACAGTCACCATGCGCACTTTCTTCCATGGGAGTAATGTCTCAAACAGTCTACGCTTTGATCGTTCCCTGGAAGACCAGTAGTAGTTTCCGATGCACATCTGGAGGCATTCTGTAATCTGTGGATTATCAGAGTGTAGATGAAACACAGAAATTGCATCGAAATTGTATACAACGGTCACCATGAGCACTTTCTTCCATGGGAGTAATGTCTGAAACAGTCTACGCTTTGATCGTTCCCTGAAAGACCAGTAGTAGTTTCCGATGCACATCTGGAGGCATTCTGTAATCTGTGGAGTATCAGAGTGTTGATGAATCACCGAAATTGTATCGGCATTGAATACAACAGTCACCATGCGCACTTTCTTCCTTGGGAGTAATGTCTGAAACAGTCTACGCTTTGATCGTTCCCTGGAAGACCAGTAGTAGTTTCCGATGCACATCTGGAGGCATTCTGTAATCTGTGGAGTATCAGAGTGTTGATGAAACACAGAAATTGCATCGGCATTGAATGCAACAGTCACCATGCGCACTTTCCTCCACGGGAGGTATGTCTCAAACAGTCTATGCTTTGATCGTTCCCTGGAAGACCAGTAGTAGTTTCCGATGCACATATGGAGGTATTCTGTAATCTGTGGACTATCTGAGTGTTGATGAAACACAGAAATTGCATCGAAATTGAATACAACAGTCAATATGCGCACTTTCTTCCGTGGGAGTTATGTCTGAAACAGTGTATGCTTGGATCGTTCCCAGGAAGACCAGTGGTACTTTCCGATGCTCATCTCGTGGCACTCTGTAATCTGTGGACTATCAGAGTGTTGATGAAACACAGAAAATCCATCGGGATTGAATACAACAGTCACCATGCGCACTTTCCTTCATGGGAGTAATGTCTCAAGGAGTTTACGCTTAGATCGATCCCTGGAAGTCCAGTAGTAGTTTCCGATGCACATCTTGAAGCATTCTGTAATCTGTGGACTATCAGAGTGTTGATGAAACACAAATTGCATCGAAATTGTATACAACAGTCACCATGCGCACTTTCTTCCATGGGAGTAATGTCCTTAACAGTCTACGCTTTGATCGTTCCCTGGGAGACCAGTAGTAGTTTCCGATGCACATCTGGAGGCATTCTGTAATCTGTGGAGTATCAGAGTGTTGATGAAACACAGAAATTTCATCGGGATTGAATACAACAGTCACCATCCGCACTTTTCTCCAGGGGAGTAATGTCTCAAACAGTCTACGCTTCGATCGTTCCCTGGAAGACCAGTAGTAGTTTCCGATGCACATCTGGAGGCATTCTGTAATCTGTGGAGTATCAGAGTGTTGATGTAACACAGAAATTTCATCGGTATTGAATAAAACAGTCACCATCCGCACTTACCTCCATGGGAGTAATGTCTCAAACAGTCTACGCTTTGATCGTTCCCTGAAAGACCAGTAATAGTTTCCGATGCACATCTGGTGGCATTCTGTAATCTGTGGACTATCAGAGTGTTAATGAAACACAGAAATTCCGTCGGGATTGAATAGAAGAGTCACCATGCGCTCTTTCCTCCATGGGAGTAATGTCTCAAACAGTCTACGCTTTGATCGTTCCCTGGAAGACCAGTAGTAGTTTCCGATGCACATCTGGAGGCATTCTGTAATCCGTGGACTATCAGAGTGTTGATGAAACACAGAAATTGCATCGAAATTGAATACAACAGTCACCATGCGCACTTTCTTCCATGGGAGTAATGTCTGAAACAGTCTACGCTTTGATCGTTCCCTGGAAGACCAGTAGTAGTTTCCGATGCACATCTGGAGGCATTCTGTAATCTGTGGAGTATTAGAGTGTTGACGAAACACAGAAATTGCATCGGCATTGAATACAACAGTCACCATGCGCACTTTCCTCCACGGGAGGTATGTCTCAAACAGTCTACGCTTTGATCGTTCCCTGGAAGACCAGTAGTAGTTTCCGATGCACATATGGAGGTATTCTGTAATCTGTGGATTATCAGAGTGTAGATGAAACACAGAAATTGCATCTGGATTGAATACAACAGTCACCATGCGCACGTTCTTCCACGGGAGTAATGTCTCAAACAGTCTACGCTTTGATCGTTCCCAGGAAGACCAGTAGCAGTTTCCGATGCACATCTCGTGGCATTCTGTAATCTGTGGACTATCAGAGTGTTGATGAAACACAGAAATGCATCGGGATTGAATACAACAGTCACCATGCGCACTTTCCTCCATGGGAGTAATGTCTCAAGGAGTTTACGCTTTGATCGTACTCTGAAAGTCCAGTAGTAGTTTCCGATGCACATCTGGAGGCATTCTGTAATCTGTGGACTATCAGATTGTTGATGAAACACAGAAATTACATCGAAATTGAATACAACAGTCACCATGCGCACTTCCTTCCATGGGAGTAGTGTCTGAAACAGTCTACGCTTTGATCGTTACCTGGAAGACCAGTAGTTATTTCCGATGCACATCTGGAGGCATTCTGTAATCTGTGGACTATCTGAGTGTTGATGAAACACAGAAATTGCATTGAAATTGAATACAACAGTCAATATGCGCACTTTCTTCCGTGGGAGTTATGTCTGAAACATTGTATGCTTGGATCGTTCCCAGGAAGACCAGTAGTACTTTCCGATGCTCATCTCGTGGCATTCTGTAATCTGTGGACTATCAGAGTGTTGATGAAACACAGAAAATCCATAGGGATTGAATACAACAGTCACCATACGCACTTTCCTTCATGGGAGTAATGTCTCAAGGAGTTAACGCTTTGATCGATCCCTGGAAGTCCAGTAGTAGTTTCCGATGCACATCTTGAAACATTCTGTAATCTGTGGACTATCAGAGTGTTGATGAAACACAAATTGCATCGAAATTGTATACAACAGTCACCATGCGCACTTTCTTCCATGGGAGTAATGTCCTTAACAGTCTACGCTTTGATCGTTCCCTGGAAGACCAGTAGTAGTTTCCGATGCACATCTGGAGGCATTCTGTAATCTGTGGAGTATCAGAGTGTTGATGAAACACAGAAATTTCATCGGGATTGAATACAACAGTCACCATCTGCACTTTCCTCCAGGGGAGTAATGTCTCAAACAGTCTTCGCTTCGATCGTTCCCTGAAAGACCAGTAGTAGTTTCCGATGCACATCTGGAGACAATCTGTAATCTGTGGACTATCAGAGTGTTGATGAAACACAGAAATTGCATCGAAATTGTATACAACAGTCACCATGCGCACTTTCTTCCATGGGAGTAATGTCTCAAACAGTCTACGCTTTGATCGTTCCCTGGAAGACCAGTAGTAGTTTCCGATGCACATCTGGAAGCATTCTGTAATCTGTGGATTATCAGAGTGTAGATGAAACACAGAAATTGCATCGAAATTGTATACAACGGTCACCATGAGCACTTTCTTCCATGGGAGTAATGTCTGAAACAGTCTACGCTTTGATCGTTCCCTGGAAGACCAGTAGTAGTTTCCGATGCACATCTGGAGGCATTCTGTAATCTGTGGAGTATCAGAGTGTTGATGAAACACCGAAATTGTATCGGCATTGAATACAACAGTCACCATGCGCACTTTCCTCCACGGGAGGTATGTCTCAAACAGTCTATGCTTTGATCGTTCCCTGGAAGACCAGTAGTAGTTTCCGATGCACATATGGAGGTATTCTGTAATCTGTGGATTATCAGAGTGTAGATGAAACACAGAAATTGCATCGAGATTGAATACAACAGTCACCATGCGCACTTCCTTCCATGGGAGTAATGTCTGAAACAGTCTACGTTTTGATCGTTCCCTGGAAGACCAGTAGTAGTTTCCGATGCACATCTGGAGGCTTTCCGTAATCTTTGGACTATCAGAGTGTTGATGAAACACAGAAATTGCATCGAAATTGTATACAACAGTCACCATGCGCACTTTCTTCCATGGAAGTAACGTCTGAAACAGTCTACACTTTGATCGTTCCCTGGAAGACCAGTAGTAGTTTCCGATGCACATCTGGAGACAATCTGTAATCTGTGGACTATCAGAGTGTTGATGAAACAGAGAAATTGCATCGAAATTGTATACAACAGTCACCATGCGCACTTTCTTCCATGGGAGTAATGTCTCAAACAGTCTACGCTTTGATCGTTCATTGGAAGACCAGTAGTAGTTTCTGATGCACATCTGGAGGCATTCTGTAATCTGTGGATTATCAGAGTGTAGATGAAACACAGAAATTGCATCGGGATTGAATACAACAGTCACCATGCGCACTTTCTTCCATGGGAGTAATGTCTGAAACAGTCTACGTTTTAAACGTTCCCTGGAAGACCAGTAGTAGTTTCCGATGCACATCTGGTGGCATTCTGTAATCTGTAGACTATCAGAGTGTTGATGAAACACAGAAATTGCATCGGGATTGAATACAACAGTCACCATGCGCACTTTCCTATACGGGAGGTATGTCTCAAACAGTCTATGCTTTGATCGTTCCCTGGAAGACCAGTAGTAGTTTCCGATGCACATATGGAGGTATTCTGTAATCTGTGTAGATGAAACACAGAAATTGCATCGGGATTGAATACAACAGTCACCATGCGCACTTCCTTCCATGGGAGTAATGTCTGAAACAGTCTACGCTTTGATCGTTCCCTGGAAGACCAGTAGTAGTTTCCGATGCACATCTGGAGGCTTTCCGTAATCTTTGGACTATCAGAGTGTTGATGAAACACAGAAATTGCATCGAAATTGTATACAACAGTCACCATGCGCACTTTCTTCCATGGGAGTAATGTCTGAAACAGTCTACGCTTTGATCGTTCCCTGGAAGACCAGTAGTAGTTTCCGATGCACATCTGGAGGCATTCTGTAATCTGTGGAGTATCAGAGTGTTGATGAAACACAGAAATTTCATCGGGATTTTATAAAACAGTCACCATCCGCACTTTCCTCCATGGGAGTAATGTCTCAAACAGTCTACGCTTTGATCTTTCCCTGAAAGACCAGTAGTAGTTTCCGTTGCACATCTGGTGGCATTCTGTAATCTGTGGACTATCAGAGTGTTGATGAAACACAGAAATTCCGTCGGGATTGAATAGAACAGTCACCATGCGCACTTTCCTCCATGGGAGTAATGTCTCAAACAGTCTACGCTTTGATCGTTCCCTGGAAGACCAGTAGTAGTTTCCGATGCACATCTGGAGGCATTCTGTAATCCGTGGACTATCAGAGTGTTGATGAAACACAGAAATTGCATCGAAATTGAATACAACAGTCACCATGCTCACTTTGTTCCATGGGAGTAATGTCTGAAACAGTCTACGCTTTGATCGTTCCCTGGAAGACCAGTAGTAGTTTCCGATGCACATCTGGAGACAATCTGTAATCTATGGACTATCAGAGTGTTGATGAAACAGAGAAATTGCATCGAAATTGTATACAACAGTCACCATGCGCACTTTCTTCCATGGGAGTAATGTCTCAAACAGTCTACGCTTTGATCGTTCCCTGGAAGACCAGTAGTAGTTTCCGATGCACATCTGGAGGCATTCTGTAATCTGTGGATTATCAGAGTGTAGATGAAACACAGAAATTGCATCGGGATTGAATAAACCAGTCACCATGCGCACTTCCTTCCATGGGAGTAATGTCTGAAACAGTCTACGCTTTGATCGTTCCCTGGAAGACCAGTAGTAGTTTCCGATGCACATCTGGAGGCATTCTGTAATCTGTGGAGTATCAGAGTGTTGATGAAACACAGAAACTTCATCGGGATTGAATAAAACAGTCACCATCCGCACTTTCCTCCATGGGAGTAATGTCTCAAACAGTCTACGCTTTGATCATTCCCTGAAAGACCAGTAGTAGTTTCCGATGCACATCTGGTG
The DNA here is from genome assembly GCF_023897955.1 of Schistocerca gregaria. Taxonomy (NCBI): domain Eukaryota; kingdom Metazoa; phylum Arthropoda; class Insecta; order Orthoptera; family Acrididae; genus Schistocerca; species Schistocerca gregaria. Next base: position 40,924,593 of record NC_064920.1, read on the forward strand.
GCATTCTGTAATCTGTGGACTATCAGAGTGTTGATGAAACACAGAAATTCCGTCGGGATCGAATAGAACAGTCATTATGCGCACTTTCCTCCATGGGAGTAATGTCTCAAACAGTCTACGTTTTGATGGTTCCCTTTAAGACCAGTAGTAGTTTCCGATGCACATCTGGGGGCATTCTGTAATCTGTGGACTATCAGAGTGTTGATGAAACACAGAAATTGCATCGAAATTGAATACAACAGTCACCATGCGCACTTTCTTCCATGGGAGTAATGTCTGAAACAGTCTACGCTTTGATCGTTCCCTGGAAGACCAGTAGTACTTTCCGATGCACATTTGGAGGCATTCTGTAAACTGTGGAGTATTAGAGTGTTGATGAAACACAGAAATTGCATCGGCATTGAATACAACAGTCACCATGCGCACTTTCCACCACGGGAGGTATGTCTCAAACAGTCTACGATTTGATCGTTCCCTGGAAGACCAGTAGTAGTTTCCGATCCACATATGTAGGTATTCTGTAATCTGTGGATTATCAGAGTGTAGATCAAACACAGAAATTGCATCGGGATTGAATACAACAGTCACCATGCGCACATTCCTCCACGGGAGTAATGTCTCAAACAGTCTATGTTTTGATCGTTCCCTGGAAGACCAGTAGTAGTTTCCGATGCACATCTGGTGGCATTCTGTAATCTGTAGACTATCAGAGTGTTGATGAAACACAGAAATTGCATCGGGATTGAATACAACAGTCACCATGCGCACTTTCCTCCATAGGAGTAATGTCTCTAACAGTTTTCGATTTGATCGTTCATTGGAAGACCAGTAGTAGTTTCCGATGCACATATGGAGGCTTTCTGTGATCTGTGGACTATCAGAGTGTAGTTGAAACACAGAAATTGCATCGTGATTGAACACAACAGTCACCATCCGCACTTTCCTCCATGGGAGTAATGTCTGAAACAGTCTACGCTTTGATCGTTCCCTGGAAGACCAGTAGTAGTTTCCGATGCACATCTCGTGGCATTCTGTAATCTGTGGACTATCAGAGTGTTGATGAAACACAGAAAATGTTTCGCGATTGAATACAACAGTCACCATGCGCACTTTCCCCCATGGGAGTAATGTCTCAAAGAGTTTACGCTTTGATCGTTCCCTGGAAGACCAGTAGTAGTTTACGATGCTCATCTGGAGGCTTTCCGTCATCTGTGGACTATCAGAGTGTGGATGAAACACAGAAATTGCATCGGGATTGAATACAACAGTCACCATGCGCACTTTCCTCCATGGGAGTAATGTCCCAAACAGTCTATGTTTGATCGTTCCTTGGAAGACCAGTAGTAGTTTCCGATGAACATCTGGAGGCATTCTGTAATCTGTGGACTATCAGAGTGTTGATGAAACACAGAAACTGCATCGGGATTGAATACAACTGTCACCATGCATTTTTTCTCCATGGGAGTAATGTCTCAAACAGTCTACGCATTGATCGTTCCCTGAAAGACCAGTAGTAGTTTCCGATGCACATCTGGAAGCATTCTGTAATCTGTGAACTATCAGAGTGTTGATGAAACACAGAAATTGCACCGAAATTGAATACAACAGTCACCATGCACACTTTCTTCCATGGGAGTAATGTCTGAAACAGTCTACGCTTTGATCGTTCCCTGGAAGACCAGTAGTAGTTTCCGATGCACATCTTTAGGCATTCAGTAATCTGTGGAGTATCAGAGTGTTGATGAAACACAGAAAATGCTTCGCGATTGAATACAACAGTCACCATGCGCACTTCCCCCATGGGAGTAATGTCTCAAAGAGTTTACGCTTTGATCGTTCCCTGGAAGACCAGTAGTAGTTTACGATGCACATCTGGAGGCTTTCCGTCATCTGTGGACTATCAGAGTGTTGATGAAACACAGAAATTGCATCGGGATTGAATACAACAGTCACCATGCGCACTTTCCTCCATGGGAGTAATGTCCCAAACAGTCTAAGTTTGATCGTTCCTTGGAAGACCAGTAGTAGTTTCCGATGAACATCTGGAGGCATTCTGTAATCTGTGGACTATCAGAGTGTTGATGAAACACAGAAACTGCATCGGGATTGAATACAACTGTCACCGTGCATTTTTTCTCCATGGGAGTAATGTCTCAAACAGTCTACGTTTTGATCGTTCCCTGAAAGACCAGTAGTAGTTTCCGATGCACATCTGAAGGCATTCTGTAGTCTATAGACTATCAGAGTGTTGATGAAACACAGAAATTCCATCGGGATTGAATAGAACAGACACCATGCGCACTTTTCTCCATGGGAGTAATGTCTCAAACAGTCTACGCTTTGATCGTTCCCTGGAAGACCAGTAGTAGTTTCCGATGCACATATGGTGGCATTCTGTAATCTGTGGACTATCAGAGTGTTGAAGAAACACAGAAATTGCATCGGGATTGAATACAACAATCACCATGCGCACTTTCCTCCACGGGAGGTATTTCTCAAACAGTCTACGCTTTGATCTTTCCCTGGAAGACCAGTAGTAGTTTCCGATGCACATCTGGTGGCATTCTGTAATCTGTGAACAATCAGATTGTTGATGAAACACAGAAATTGCATCGGGATTGAGTACAACAGTCACCATCCGCACTTTCCTCCATGGGAGTAATGTCTGAAATAGTATACGCTTGGATCGTTCCCAGGAAGACCAGTAGCAGTTTCCGATGCACATCTCGTGGCATTCTGTAATCTGTGGACTATCAGAGTGTTGATGAAACACAGAAAATGCATCGGTATTGAAAACAACAGTCTCCATGCGCACTTTCCTCCATGGGAGTAATGTCTCAAGGAGTTTACGCTTTGATCGTACTCTGAAAGTCCAGTAGTAGTTTCCGATGCACATCTGGAGGCATTCTGTAATCTGTGGACTATCAGAGTGTTGATGAAACACAGAAAATGCATCGAAATTGAATACAACTGTCACCATGCGCACTTCCTTCCATGGGAGTAGTGTCTGAAACAGTCTACGCTTTGATCGTTCCCTGGAAGACCAGTAGTAATTTCCGATGCACATCTTTAGGCATTCTGTAATCTGTGGACTATAAGAGTGTTGATGAAACACAGAAATTGCATCGAAATTGAATACAACAGTCAATATGCGCACTTTCTTCCATGGGAGTAATGTCTGAAACAGTCTATGCTTGGATCGTTCCCAGGAAGACCAGTAGTACTTTCCGATGCTCATCTCGTGGTATTCTGTAGTCTGTGGACTATCAGAGTGTTGATGAAAAACAGAAAATGCATCGGGATTGAATACAACAGTCACCATGCGCACTTTCCTTCATGGGAGTAATGTCTCAAGGAGTTTACGCTTTGATCGATCCCTGGAAGTCCAGTAGTAGTTTCCGATGCACATCTGGAGGCATTCTGTAATCTGTGGACTATCAGAGTGTTGATGAAACACAGAAATTGCATCGGAATTGAATACAACAGTCACCATGCGCACTTTCCTGCATGGGAGTAATGTCTCAGGAGTTTACGCTTTGATCGATCCCTGGAAGTCCAGTAGTAGTTTCCGATGCATATCTGGAGGCATTCTGTAATCTGTGGACTATCAGAGTGTTGATGAAACACAGAAATTGCATCGGGATTGAATACAACAGTCACCATGCGTACTTTCCTCCATGGGAGTAATGTCCCTAACAGTCTACGCTTTGATCGTTCCCTGGAAGACCAGTAGTAGTTTCCGATGCACATCTTTAGGCTTTCCGTTATCTGTGGTTTATCAGAGTGTTGATGAAACACAGAAATTGCATCGGGATTGAATACAACAGTCACCATTCGCACTTTCCTTTATGGGAGTAATGTCTCAAACAGTCTACGCTTTGATCGTTCCCTGGAAGACAAGTAGTAGTTTCCGATGCACATCTGGAGGCATTCTGTAATCTGTGGACTATCAGAGTGTTCATAAAACACAGAAATTTCATCGGGATTGAATACAACAGTCAACATCCGCACTTTCGTCCATGGGAGTAATGTCCCTAACAGTCTACGCTTTGATAATTCCCTGGAAGACCAGTAGTAGTTTCCGATGCACATCTGGTGGCATTCTGTAATCTGTGGACTATCAGAGTGTTCATGAAACACAGAAGTTGCATCGGGATTAAATACAACACTCACCTTGCGCACTTTCCTCCATGGGAGTAATGTCCCTAGCAGTCTACGCTTTGATCGTTCCCTGGAAGACCAGTAGTAGTTTCCGATGCACATCTGGAGGCATTCTGTAATCTGTGGACTATCAGAGTGTTGATGAAACACAGAAATTGCATCGGGATTGAATACAACAGTCACCATGCGCACATTCCTCCATAAAAGTAATGTCTCAAACAGTCTACGCTGTCATCGTTCCCTGGAAGACCAGTAGTAGTTTCCGATTAACATCTCTAGGCATTCTGTAATCTGTGGACTATCAGAGTGTTGATGAAACACAGAAATTGCATCGGGATTGAATACAACACTCACCTTGCGCACTTTCCTCCATGGGAGTAATGTCCCTAGCAGTCTACGCTTTGATCGTTCCCTGGAAGACCAGTAGTAGTTTCCGATGGACATTTGGAGGCTTTCCGTTATCTGTGGACAATCAGAGTGTTGATGAAACACAGAAATTGCATCGGGATTGAATACAACAGTCACCATGCGCACTTTCCTTTATGGGAGTAATGTCTCAAACAGTCTACGCTTTGATCGTTCCCTGGAAGACCAGTAGTAGTTTCCGATGCACATCTGGAGACAATCTGTAATCTGTGGACTATCAGAGTGTTGATGGAACACAGAAATTTCTTCGGGATTGAATACAACAGTCACCATCCGCACTTTCCTCCATGGGAGTAATGTCTCAAACAGTCTACGCTTTGATCGTTACCTGAAAGACCAGTAGTAGTTTCCGATGCACATCTGAAGGCATTCTGTAATCTGTAGACTATCAGTGTGTTGATGAAACACAGAAATTCCATCGGGATTGAATAGAACAGTCACCATACGCGCTTTTCTCCATGGGTGTAATGTCTCAAACAGTCTACGCTTTGATAGTTCCCTGGAAGACCAGTAGTAGTTTCCGATGCACATCTTGAGGCATTCTGTAATCTGTGGAGTATTATAATGTTGATGAAACACAGAAATTGCATCGGGATTGAATACAACAGTCACCATGCTCACTTTCCTCCATGGGAGTAATTCTCAAACAGTCTACGCTTTGATCCTACCCTTTAAGACCAGTAGTAGTTTCCGATGCACATCTGGTGGCATTCTGTAATCTGTGGACTATCAGAGTTTTGATGAAACACAGAAATTGCATCGGGATGGAATACAACAATCACCATGTGCACTTTCCTCCACGGGAGGTATGTCTCAAACATTCTACGCTTTGATCGTTCCCTGGAAGACCAGTAGTAGTTTCCGATGCACATCTGGTGGCATTCTGTAATCTGTGAACTATCAGATTGTTGATGAAACACAGAAATTGCATCGGGATTGAATAAAACAGTCACCATCCGCACTTTACTCCATGGGAGTAATGTCTGAAACAGTCTACGCTTGGATCGTTCCCAGGAAGACCAGTAGTAGTTTCCGATGCACATCTCGTGGCATTCTGTAATCTGTGTACTATCAGAGTGTTGATGAAACACAGAAAATGCATCGGGATTGAATACAACAGTCACCATACGCACTTTCCTCCATGGGATTAATGTCTAAAGGAGTTTACGCTTTGATCGTACTCTGAATGTCCAGTAGTAGTTTCCGATGCACATCTGGAGGCATTCTGTAATCTGTGAACTGTCAGAGTGTTGATGAAACACAGAAATTGCATCGAAATTGAATACAACAGTCACCATGCGCACTCTCTTCCATGGGAGTAGTGTCTGAAACAGTCTACGCTTTGATCGTTCCCTGGAAGACCAGAAGTAATTTCCGATGCACATCTGGAGTCATTCTGTAATCTGTGGACTATCAGAGTGTTGATGAAACACAGAAATTGCATCGAAATTGAATACAACAGTCAATATGCGCACTTTCTTCCATGGGAGAAATGTCTGAAACAGTCTATGCTTGGATCGTTCCCAGGAAAACCAGTAGTACTTTCCGATGCTCATCTCGTTTCATTCTGTAATCTGTGGATTATCAGAGTGTTGATGAAACACAGAAAATGCTTCGGGATTGAATACAACAGTCACCATGCGCACTTTCCTTCATGGGAGTAATGTCTCAAGGAGCTTACGCTTTGATCGATCCCTGGAAGTCCAGTAGTCGTTTCCGATGCACATCTGGAGGCATTCTGTAATCTGTGGACTATCAGAGTGTTGATGAAACACAGAAACTGCATCGGCATTGAATACAACTGTCACCGTGCATTTTTTCTCCAAGGGAGTAATGTCTCAAACAGTCTACGCTTTGATCGTTCCCTGAAAGACCAGTAGTAGTTTACGATGCACATCTGAAGGCATTCTGTAGTCTATAGACTATCAGAGTGTTGATGAAACACAGAAATTCCATCGGGATTGAATAGAACAGACACCATGCGCACTTTTCTCCATGGGAGTAATGTCTCAAACAGTCTACGCTTTGATCGTTCCCTGGAAGACTAGTAGTAGTTTCCGATGCACATCTGGAGGCATTCTGTAATCTGTGGAGTATTAGAATTATGATGAAACACAGATATTGCATCGGGATTGAATACAACAGTCACCATGCGCACTTTCCTCCATGGGGGTAATTCTCAAACAGTCTACGCTTTGATCGTTCCCTAGAAGACCAGTAGTAGTTTCCGATGCACATCTGGTGGCATTCTGTAATCTGTGAACAATCAGATTGTTGATGAAACACAGAAATTGCATCGGGATTGAGTACAACAGTCACCATCCGCACTTTCCTAAATGGGAGTAAAGTCTGAAATAGTATACGCTTGGATCGTTCCCAGGAAGACCAGTAGCAGTTTCCGATGCACATCTCGTGGCATTCTGTAATCTGTGGACTATCAGAGTGTTGATGAAACACAGAAAATGCATCGGTATTGAAAACAACAGTCACCATGCGCACTTTCCTCCATGGGAGTAATGTCTCAAGGAGTTTACGCTTTGATCGTACTCTGAAAGTCCAGTAGTAGTTTCCGATGCACATCTGGAGGCATTCTGTAATCTGTGGACTATCAGAGTGTTGATGAAACACAGAAAATGCATCGAAATTGAATACAACAGTCACCATGCGCACTTCCTTCCATGGGAGTAGTGTCTGAAACAGTCTACGCTTTGATCGTTCCCTGGAAGACCAGTAGTAATTTCCGATGCACATCTTTAGGCATTCTGTAATCTGTGGACTATAAGAGTGTTGATGAAACACAGAAATTGCATCGAAATTGAATACAACAGTCAATATGCGCACTTTCTTCCATGGGAGTAATGTCTGAAACAGTCTATGCTTGGATCGTTCCCAGGAAGACCAGTAGTACTTTCCGATGCTCATCTCGTGGTATTCTGTAGTCTGTGGACTATCAGAGTGTTGATGAAAAACAGAAAATGCGTCGGGATTGAATACAACAGTCACCATGCGCACTCTCCTTCATGGGAGTAATGTCTCAAGGAGTTTACGCTTTGATCGATCATTGGAAGTCCAGTAGTAGTTTCCGATGCACATCTGGAGGCATTCTGTAATCTGTGGACTATCAGAGTGTTGATGAAACACAGAAATTGCATCGGAATTGAATACAACAGTCACCATGCGCACTTTCCTTCATGGGAGTAATGTCTCAAGGAGTTTACGCTTTGATCGATCCCTGGAAGTCCAGTAGTAGTTTCCGATGCATATCTGGAGGCATTCTGTAATCTGTGGACTATCAGAGTGTTGATGAAGCACAGAAATTGCATCGGGATTGAATACAACAGTCACCATGCGTACTCTCCTCCATGGGAGTAATGTCCCTAACAGTCTACGCTTTGATCGTTCCCTGGAAGACCAGTAGTAGTTTCCGATGCACATCTTTAGGCTTTCCGTTATCTGTGGTCTATCAGAGTGTTGATGAAACACAGAAATTGCATCGGGATTGAATAAAACACTCACCTTGCGCACTTTCCTCCATGGGAGTAATGTCCCTAGCAGTCTACGCTTTGATCGTTCCCTGGAAGACCAGTAGTAGTTTCCGATGGACATTTGGGGGCTTTCCGTTATCTGTGGACTATCAGAGTGTTGATGAAACACAGAAATTGCATCGGGATTGAATACAACAGTCACCATGCGCACTTTCCTTTATGGGAGTAATGTCTCAAACAGTCTACGCTTTGATCGTTCACTGGAAGACCAGTAGTAGTTTCCGATGCACATCTGGAGACAATCTGTAATCTGTGGACTATCAGAGTGTTGATGAAACACAGAAATTTCTTCGGGATTGAATACAACAGTCACCATCCGCACTTTCCTCCATGGGAGTAATGTCTCAAACAGTCTACGCTTTGATCGTTACCTGAAAGACCAGTAGTAGTTTCCGATGCACATCTGAAGGCATTCTGTAATCTGTAGACTATTAGAGTGTTGATGAAACACAGAAATTCCATCGGGATTGAATAGAACAGTCACCATGCGCACTTTTCTCCATGGGTGTAATGTCTCAAACAGTCTACGCTTTGATAGTTCCCTGGAAGACCAGTAGTAGTTTCCGATGCACATCTGGAGGCATTCTGTAATCTGTGGAGTATTATAATGTTGATGAAACACAGAAATTGCATCGGGATTGAATACAACAGTCACCATGCGCACTTTCCTCCATGGGAGTAATTCTCAAACAGTCTACGCTTTGATCCTACCCTGGAAGACCAGTAGTAGTTTCCGATGCACATCTGGTGGCATTCTGTAATCTGTGGACTATCAGAGTGTTGATGAAACACAGAAATTGCATCGGGATGGAATACAACAATCACCATGCGCACTTTCCACCACGGGAGGTATGTCTCAAACATTCTACGCTTTGATCGTTCCATGGAAGACCAGTAGTAGTTTCCGATGCACATCTGGTGGCATTCTGTAATCGGTGAACTATCAGATTGTTGATGAAACACAGAAATTGCATCGGGATTGAATAAAACAGTCACCATCCGCACTTTACTCCATGGGAGTAATGTCTGAAACAGTCTACGCTTGGATCGTTCCCAGGAAGACCAGTAGTAGTTTCCGATGCATATCTCGTGGCATTCTGTAATCTGTGTACTATCAGAGTGTTGATGAAACACAGAAATTGCATCGGGATTGAAGACAACAGTAACCATGCGCACTTTCCACCATGATAGTAATGTCAGAAACAGTCTACGCTTTGATCGTTCCCTGGAAGACCAGTAGTTTTTTCCGATGCACATCGGGAGGCATTCTGTAATCTGTGGACTATCAGACTGTTGATGAAGCACAGAAATTGCATCGGGATTGAATACAACAGTTACTATGCGCACTTTCCTCCTTGGGAGAAATGTTTCTAACAGTCTACGCATTGATCGTCCCCTGGAAGACCATTAGTAGTTACCGATGCACATCTGGAGGCATTCTGTAATCTGTGGAGTATCAGAGTGTTGATGAAACACAGAAATTGCATCGGGATTGAATACAACAGTCACCATCCGCACTTTCCTCCATGGGAGTAATGTCTGAAACAGTCTACGCTTGGATCGTTCCCAGGAAGACCAGTAGCAGTTTCCGATGCACATCTCGTGGCATTCTTTAATCTGTGGAGTATCAGAGTGTTGATGAAACACGGAAATTGCATCGGGATTGAATACAACAGTCACCATGCGCACTTTCCTCCATGGGAGTAATTTTCAAACAGTCTACACTTTGAGCGTTCCCTGGAAGACCAGTAGTATTTTCCGATGCACATCTGGCGGCTTTCTGTAATCTGTGGACTATCAGAGTGTTGATGAAACACAGAAATTCCATCGGGATTGAATACAACAGTCTCCATGCGCAGTTTCCACCATGGGAGTAATGTCTCAAACAGTCTACGCTTTGATCGTTCCCTGGAAGACCAGTAGTAGTTTCCGATGCACATCTGGAAGCTTTCCGTAATCTGTGGACTATTAGAGTGTTGATGAAACACAGAAATTGCAACAGGATTGAATACAACAGTCACCATGCGCACTTTCCTCCATGGGAGTAATGTCTCAAACAGTCTACGCTTTGATCGTTCCCTGGAAGACCAGTAGTAGTTTCCGATGCACATCTGGTGGCATTCTGTAATCTGTGGACTATCAGAGTGTTGATGAAACACAGAAATTGCATCGGGATTGAATACTACAATCACCATGAGCACTTTCCTCCACGGGAGGTATGTCCCAAACAGGCTACGCTTTGATCGTTCCCTGGAAGACCAGTAGTAGTTTCCGATGCACATCTGGTGGCATTCTGTAATCTGTGGACTATCAGGGTGTTGATGAAGCACAGAAATTGCATCGGGATTGAATACAACAGTCACCATCCGCACTTTCCTCCATGGGAATAATGTCTGAAACAGTCTACCCTTGGATCGTTTCCAGGAAGACCAGTAGTAGTTTCCGATGCACATCTCGTGGCATTCTGTAATCTGTTGACTATCAGAGTGTTGATGAAACACAGAAAATGCATCGGGATTGAATACAACAGTCACCATGCGCAATTTCCTCCATGGGAGTAACTCTCAAACAATCTACGCTTTGATCGTTCCCTGGAAGACCAGTAAGAGTTTCCGATGCACATCTGGTGGCATTCTGTAATCTGTGGACTATCAGAGTGTTGATGAAACACAGAAATTGCATCGGGATTGAATACAACAGTCACCATGCGCACTTTCCTCCATGGGAGTAATTCTCAAAAAGTCAACGCTTTGATCGTTCCCTGGAAGACCAGTAGCATTTTCCGATGCACATCTGCTGGCATTCTGTAATCTGTGGACTATCAGAGTGTTGAAGAAACACAGAACTTTCATCCGGATTAAATACAACAGTCACCATGCGCACATTCCTCCACGGGAGTTATGTCTCAAACAAACTACGCTTTGATCGTTCCCTGGAAGACCAGTAGTAGTTTAAGATGCACATCTGGAGGTATTCTGTAATCTGTAGACTATGATAGTGTTGATGAAACACAGAAATTGCATCGGGATTGAATACAACAGTCAACATGCGCACTTTCCTCCATGGGAGTAACTCTCAAACAATCTACGCTTTGATCGTTCCCTGGAAGACCAGTAGTAGTTTCCGATGCACATCTGGTGGCATTCTGTAATCTGTGGACTATCAGAGTGTTGATGAAACACAGAAATTGCATCGGGATTGAATACAACAGTCACCATGCGCACTTTCCACCATGGGAGTAATTCTCAAAAAGTCAACGCTTTGATCGTTCCCTGGAAGACCAGTAGCATTTTCCAATGCACATCTGGAGGCATTCTGTAATCAGTGGACCTTCAAAGTGTTGATGAAACACAGAAATTGCATCGGGATTAAATACAACAGTCAACATCCGCACCTTCCTCCATGGGAGTAATGTCTGAAACAGTCTACGTTTTGATCGTTCCCTGGATGACGAGTAGTAGTTTCCGATGCACATCTCGTGGCATTCTGTAATCTGTGGACTATCGGAGTGTTGATGAAACACAGAAAATGCATCGGGATTGAATACAACAGTCACCATGCGCACTTTCCTCCATGGGAGTAATGTCTCAAAGAGTTTACTCTTTGATCGTTTTCTGGAAGACCAGTAGTAGTTTACGATGCACATCTGGAGGCATTCTGTAATCTGTGGACAATTAGAATGTTGATGAAACAGAGAATCTGCATCGGGATTGAATACAACAATCACCATGCGCACTCTCCTCCACGGGAGGTTTGTCTCAAAAAGTCTACGCTTTGATCGTTCCCTGGAAGACCAGTAGTAGCTTCCGATGCACATCTGGTGGTATTCTCTAATCTATGGACTATCAGAGTGTTGATGAAACACAGAATTTGCATCGGGATTGAATACAACAGTCACCATCCGCACTTTCCTCCATGGGAGTAATGTCTGAAACAGTCTACGCTTCGATCGTTCCCAGGAAGACCAGTACAAGTTCCCGATGCACATCTGGTGGCATTCTGTAATCTGTGGACTATCAGGGTGTTGATGAAACACAGAAATTGCATCGGGATTGAATACAACAGTCACCATGAGCACTTTCCTCCATGGGAGTAATTCTCAAACAGTCTACGCTTTGATCGTTCCGTGGAAGACTAGTAGTAGTTTCCGATGCACATCTGGTGGCATTCTGTAATCTGTGGACTATCAGAGTGTTGATGAAACACAGAAATTGCATCGGGATTGAATACAACAATCACCATGAGCACTTTCCTCCACGGGAGGTATGTCTCAGACAGTCTACGCTTTGATCGTTCCCTGGAAGACCAGTAGTAGTTTCCGATGCACATCTGGAGGTATTCTGTAATCTGTAGACTATGAGAGTGTTGATGAAACACAGAATTTGCACCGGGATTGAATACAACAGTCACTAGGAGCACTTCCCTCCATGGGAGTAACTCTCAAACAATCTACGCTTTGATCGTTCCCTGGAAGACCAGTAGTAGTTTCCGATGCACATCAGGTAGCACTCTGTAATCTGTGGACTATCAGAGTGTTGATGAAACATAGAAATTTTATCCGGATTGAATACCACAGTCACCATGCGCACTTTCCTCCACGGGAGTAATGTCTCAAACAATCTACGCCTTTGATTGTTCCCTGGAAGACCAGTAGTAGTTTGCGATGCACATATGGTGGCATACTGTAATGCGTAGACTATCAGAGTGTTGATGAAACACAGTAATTGCATCGGGATTGAATACACACTCAGCATGCGCACTTTCCTCCATGGGAGTAATGTCTCTAACAGTCTGCGATTTGATCGTTCCCTGGAAGACAAGTAGTATTTTCCGATGCACATCTGGAGACTTTCCGTAATCTGTGGACTATCAGAGTGTTGATGTAACACAGAAATTGCATCGGGATTGAATACAACAGTCACCATGCGCACTTTCCTCCATGGGAGTAATGTCTCAAACAGTCTACGCTTTGATCGGATCCTGGAAGACCAGTAGTAGCTTCCGATTAACATCTGGAGGCATTCTGTAATCTGTGGACTATCAGAGTGTTGATGAAACACAGAAATTGCATCGGGATTGAAGACAACAGTCACCAAGCGCACTTTCCACCATGGGAGTAATGTCCCAAACAGTCTACGCTTTGATCGTTCCCTGGAAGACCAGTAGTAGTTTCCGATGCACATCGGTAGGCATTCTGTATTCTGTGGACTATCAGAGTGTTGATGAAACACAGAACGTGCATCGGGATTGAAAACTACATTCACCATGCGCACTTTCCTCCATGGGAGTAATGTCTCAAACAGTCTACGCTTTGATCGTTCCCTGGAAGACCATTAGTAGTTTAAGATGCACATCTGGAGGCATTCCGTAATCTGTGGACTATCAGACTGTTGATGAAACACAGAAATTGCATCGGGATTGAATACAACAGTCACCATGCGCACATTCCTCCACGGGAGTAATGTCTCAAACAATCTAGGCTTTGATCGTTCCCTGGAAGACAAGTAAAAGTTTTCGATGCACATCTGGTGGCATTCTGTAATCTGTAGACTATGAGAGTGTTGATGAAACACAGAAATTGCGTCGGAGTTGAATACAACAGTCCCCATGCGCACTTTCCTCCATGGGAGTAAATCTCAAACAGTCTACGCTTTTATCGTTCCCTGGAAGACCAGTAGTAGTTTCCGATGCACATCTGGTGGCATTCTGTAATCTGTGGACTATCAGAGTGTTTACGAAACACAGAAATTGCATCGGGATTGAATACAACAATCACCATGCGCACTTTCCTCCACGGGAGGTATGTCACAAACAGTCTATGCTTTGATCGTTCCCTGGAAGACCAGTAGTAGTTTCCGATGCACATCTGGTGGTATTCTCTAGTCTGTGGGCTATCAGAGTGTTGATGAAACACAGAAATTGCATCGGGATTGAATACAACAGTCACCATCCGCACTTTCCTCCATGTTAGTAATGTCTCAAACAGTCAACGCTTTGATCGTTCCCTGGAAGACCAGTAGTAGTTACCGATGCACATCTGGATGCCTTCCGTAATCTGTGGACTATCAGAGTGTTGATGTAACACAGAAATTGCATCGGGATTGAATACAACAGTCACCATCCGCACTTTCCTCCATGGGAGTAATGTCTCAAACAGTCTACGCTTTGATCGGTTCCTGGAAGACCAGTTGGAGCTTCCGATTAACATCTGGAGGCATTCTGTAATCTGTGGACTATCAGAGTGTTGATGAAACACAGAAATTGCATCGGGATTGAAGACAACAGTCACCATGCGCACTTTCCACCATGGGAGTAATGTCCCAAACAGTCTACGCTTTGACCGTTCCCTGGAAGACCATTAGTAGTTTAAGATGCACATCTGGAGGCATTCCGTAATCTGTGGACTATCAGACTGTTGATGAAACACAGAAATTGCATCGGGATTGAATACAACAGTCACCATGCGCACATTCCTCCACGGGAGTAATGTCTGAAACAGTCTACGCTTGGATCGTTCCCAGGAAGACCAGTAGCAGTTTCCGATGCACATCTCGTGGCATTCTGTAATCTGTGGAGTATCAGAGTGTTGATGAAACACGGACATTGCATCGGGATTGAATACAACAGCCACCATGCGCACTTTCCTCCATGGGAGTAATTCTCAAACAGTCTACGCTTTGATCGTTCCCTGGAAGACCAGTAATAGTTTCCGATGCACATCTGGTGGCATTCTGTAATCTGTGGACTATCAGAGTGTTGATGAAACACAGAAATTGCATCGGGAATGAATACAACAGTCAACATGCGCACTTTCCTCCATGGGAGGTATGTCTCAAACAGTCTACGCTTTGATCGTTCCCTGGAAGACCAGTAGTAGTTTCCGATGCACATCTGGTGGCATTCTTTAATCTGTGGACTATCAGAGTGTTGATGAAACACAGAAATTGCATCGGGATTGAACACAACAGTCACCATCCGCACTTTCCTCCATGGGAGTAAGTCTGAAACAGTCTACGTTTTGATCGTTCCCTGGAAGACCAGTAGTAGTTTCCGATGCACATCTCGTGGCATTCTGTAATCTGTTTACTATCAGAGTGTTGATGAAACACAGAAAATGCATCGCGATTGAATACAACAGTCACCATGCGCACTTTCCTCCATGGGAGTAATGTCTCAAAGAGTTTACGCTTTGATCGTTCCCTGGAAGACCAGTAGTAGTTTCCGATGCACATCTGGAGGCATTCTGTAATCTGTGGACTATTAGAGTGTTGATGAAACACAGAAATTGCATCGGGATTGAATACAACAGTCTCCATGTGCAGTTTCCTCCATGGGAGTAATGTCTCAAACAGTCTACGCTTGGATCGTTCCCTGGAAGACGAGTAGTAATTTCCGATGCACATCTGGATGCTTTCCGTAATCTGTGGACTATCAGAGTTTTGATGAAACACAGAAATTGCATCGGGATTGAATACAACAGTCACCATGCGCACTTTCCTCCATGGGAGTAAAGTCTCAAACAGTCTACGCTTTAATCGTTCCCTGGAAGACCAGTAGTAGCTTCCGATTAACATCTTGTGGTATTCTGTAATCTGTGGACTATCAGAGTGTTGATGAAACACAGAAATTGCATCGGGATTGAAGACAACAGTCACCATGCGCACTTTCCACCATGGGAGTAATGTCACAAACAGTCTACGCTTTGATCGTTCCCTGGAAGACCAGTATTTGTTTCCGATGCACATCGGGAGGCATTCTGTAATCTGTGGACTATCAGAGTGTTGATGAAACACAGAAATTGCATCGGGATAGAATACTACATTCACCATGCGCACTTTCCTCCATGGGAGTAATGTCTCAAACAGTCTACGATTTGATCGTTCCCTGGAAGACCATTAGTAGTTTCCGATGCACATCTGGAGGCATTCTGTAATCTGTGGAGTATCAGAGTGTTGATGAAACACAGAAATTGCATCGGGATTGAATGCAACAGTCACCATGCGCACTTTCCTAAATGGGAGTAATTCTCAAACAGTCTACGCTTTGATCGTTCCCTGGAAGACCAGTAGTAGTTTCCGATGCACATCTGGTAGCATTCTGTAATCTGTGGACTATCAGAGTGTTGATGAAACACAGAATTTTCATCCGGATTGAATACAACAGTCACCATGCGCACTTTCCTGAATGGGAGTAATTCTCAAACAGTCTACGCTTTGATCGTTCCCTGGAAGACCAGTAGTAGTTTCCGATGCACATCTGGTGGCATTCTGTAATCTGTGGACTATCAGAGTGTTGATGAAACACAGAAATGGCATCGGGATTGAATACAACAATCACCATGAGCACTTTCCTCCACGGGATGTATGTCTCAAACAGTCTACGCTTTGATCGTTCCCTGGAAGACCAGTAGTAGTTTCCGATGCACATCTGATGGCATTCTGTAATCTTTGGACTATCAGAGAGTTGATGAAACACAGAAATTGCATCGGGATTGAATACAACAGTCATCATCCACACTTTCCTCCATGGGAGTAATGTCTGAAACAGTCTACGCTTGGATCGTTCCCTTATCATTTAGCTACAAAATAGCAGGTCAGCAACTGGAAGTAGTTAATTCCATAAATTATCTGGGAGTACTCATTAGGAGTGATTTAAAATGGAATGATAATATAAAGTTGATCGTCGGTAAAGCAGATGCCAGACTGAGATTCATTGGAAGAATCTTAAGGAAATGCAATCCGACAACAAAGGAAGTAGGTTACAGTACGCTGGTTCGCCCAATGATTGAATACTGCTCAGCAGTGTGGGATCCGCACCAGGTAGGGTTGATAGAAGAGATAGAGAAGATCCAACGGAGAGCAGCGCGCTTCGTTACAGGATCATTTAGTAATTGTGAAAGCGTTACGGAGATGATAGACAAAATTCCAGTGGAAGACTCTGCAGGAGGGACGCTCAGTAGCTCGGTACGGGCTTTTGTTAAAGTTTCGAGAACATACCTTCACCGAAGAGTCAAGCAGTATATTGCTCCCTCCTACGTATATCTCGTGAAGAGACCATGAAGACAAAATCAGAGAGATTAGAGCCCACACAGAGGCATACCGACAATCCTTCTTTCCACGTACAATACAAGACTGGAATAGAAGGGAGAACCGATAGAGGTACTCAGGGTACCCTCCGCCACACACCGCCAGGTGGCTTGCGGAGTATGGATGTAGATGTAGATGTAGTAGTTTCCGATGCACATCTCGTGGCATTCTGTAATCTGTGGACTATCAGAGTGTTGATGAAACACAGAAAATGCATCGGGATTGAATACAAGAGTCACCATGCGCACTTTCCTCCATGGGAGTAACTCTCAAACAGTCTACGCTTTGATCGTTCCCTGGAAGACCAGTAGTAGTTTCCGAATCACATCTGGTAGCATTCTGTAATCTGTGGACTATCAGAGTGTTGATGAAACACAGAAATTTCATCCGGATTGCATACAACAGTCACCATGCGCACTTTCCTCCATGGGAGTAATTCTAAAACAGTCTACGATTTGATCGTTAGCTGGAAGACCAGTAGTATTTTCCGATGCACATCTGGAGACTTTCTGTAATCTGTGGACTATCAGAGTGTTGATGAAACACAGAAATTCCATCGGGATTGAATACAACAGTCTCCATGCGCCGTTTCCTCCATGGGAGTAATGTCTCAAACAGTCAACGCTTTGATCGTTCCCTGGAAGACCAGTAGTAGTTACCGATGCACATCTGGATGCCTTCCGTATTCTGTGGACTATCAGAGTGTTGATGTAACACAGAAATTGCATCGGGATTGAATACAACAGTCACCATGCGCACTTTCCTCCATGGGAGGTATGACTCAAACAGTCTACGCTTTGATCGTTCCGTGGAAGACCAGTAGTAGCTTCCGATTAACATCTTTAGGCATTCTGTAATCTGTGGACTATCAGAGTGTTGATGAAACACAGAAATTGCATCGGGAATGAATACAACAGTCAACATGCGCACTTTCCTCCACGGGAGGTATGTCTCTAACAGTCTATGCTTTGATCGTTCCCTGGAAGACCAGTAGTAGTTTCCGATGCACATCTGGTGGCATTCTTTAATCTGTGGACTATCAGAGTGTTAATGAAACACAGAAATTGCATCGGGATTGAACACAACAGTCACCATCCGCACTTTGATCCATGGGAGTAAGTCTGAAACAGTCTACGTTTTGATCGTTCATTAGAAGACCAGTTGTAGTTTCCGATGCACATCTCGTGGCATTCTGTAATCTGTTTACTATCAGAGTGTTGATGAAACACAGAGAATGCATCGCGATTGAATACAACAGTCACCATGCGCACTTTCCTCCATGGGAGTAATGTCTCAAAGAGTTTACGCTTTGATCGTTTTCTGGAAGACCAGTAGTAGTTTCCGATGCACATCTGGAGGCATTCTGTAATCTGTGGACTATTAGAGTGTTGATGAAACACAGAAATTGCATCGGGATTGAATACAACAGCCACCATGCGCACTTTCCTCCACGGGAGTAATGTCTCAAACAAACTACGCCTTTGATCGTTCCCTGGAAGACCAGTAGTAGTTTGCGATGCACATATGGTGCTTTTCTGTAATGCGTAGACTATCAGAGTGTTGATGAAACACAGTAATTGCATCGGGATTGAAGACAACAGTCACCATGCGCACTTTCCTCCATGGGAGTAATGTCTCAAACAGTCTACGATTTGATCGATCCCTGGAAGACCATTAGTAGTTTCCGATGCACATCTGGAGGCATTCTGTAATCTGTGGAGTATCAGAGTGTTGATGAAACACAGAAATTGCATCGGGATTGAATGCAACAGTCACCATGCGCACTTTCCTAAATGGGAGTAATTCTCAAACAGTCTACGCTTTGATCGTTCCCTGGAAGACCAGTAGTAGTTTCCGATGCACATCTGGTAGCATTCTGTAATCTGTGGACTATCAGAGTGTTGATGAAACACAGAAATTTCATCCGGATTGAATACAACAGTCACCATGCGCACTTTCCTGAATGGGAGTAATTCTCAAACAGTCTACGCTTTGATCGTTCCCTGGAAGACCAGTAGTAGTTTCCGATGCACATTTGGTGGCATTCTGTAATCTGTGGACTATCAGAGTGTTGATGAAACACAGAAATGGCATCGGGATTGAATACAACAATCACCATGAGCACTTTCCTCCACGGGATGTATGTCTCAAACAGTCTACGCTTTGATCCTTCCCTGGAAGACCAGTAGTAGTTTCCGAATCACATCTGGTAGCATTCTGTAATCTGTGGACTATCAGAGTGTTGATGAAACACAGAAATTTCATCCGGATTGCATACAACAGTCACCATCCGCACTTTGATCCATGGGAGTAAGTCTGAAACAGTCTACGTTTTGATCGTTCATTGGAAGACCAGTTGTAGTTTCCGATGCACATCTCGTGGCATTCTGTAATCTGTTTACTATCAGAGTGTTGATGAAACACAGAGAATGCATCGCGATTGAATACAACAGTCACCATGCGCACTTTCCTCCATGGGAGTAATGTCTCAAAGAGTTTACGCTTTGATCGTTTTCTGGAAGACCAGTAGTAGTTTCCGATGCACATCTGGAGGCATTCTGTAATCTGTGGACTATTAGAGTGTTGATGAAACACAGAAATTGCATCGGGATTGAATACAACAGCCACCATGCGCACTTTCCTCCACGGGAGTAATGTCTCAAACAAACTACGCCTTTGATCGTTCCCTGGAAGACCAGTAGTAGTTTGCGATGCACATATGGTGCTTTTCTGTAATGCGTAGACTATCAGAGTGTTGATGAAACACAGTAATTGCATCGGGATTGAATACAACAGTCACCATGCGCAATTTCCTCCATGGGAGTAATGTCTCTAACAGTCTGCGCTTTGATCGTTCCCTGGAAGACCATTAGTATTTTCCGTTGCACATTTGGAGTCTTTCTGTAATCTGTGGACAATCAGAGTGTTGATGAAACACAGAAATTGCTTCGGGATTGAATACAACAGTCTCCCTGCGCAGTTTCCTCCATGGGAGTAATGTCTCAAACAGTCTACGCTTGGATCGTTCCCTGGAAGACGAGTGGTAGTTTCCGATGCACATCTGGATGCTTTCCGTAATCTGTGGACTATCAGAGTGTTGATGAAACACAGAAATTGCATCGGGATTGAATACAACAGTCACCATGAGCACTTTCCTCCACGGGATGTATGTCTCAAACAGTCTACGCTTTGATCGTTCCCTGGAAGACCAGTAGTAGTTTCCGATGCAAATCTGATGGCATTCTGTAATCTTTGGACTATCAGAGAGTTGATGAAACACAGAAATTGCATCGGGATTCAATACAAAAGTTACCATGCGCACTTTCCTCCATGGGAGTAATGTCTCTAACAGTCTACGCTTTGTTCGTTCCTTGGAAGACCAGTAGTAGTTTCCGATGCACATCTGGAGGCTTTCTGTAATCTGTGGACTATCAGAGTGTTGATGAAACACAGAAATTGCATCGGGATTGAATACAACAGTCACCATGCGCACTTGCCTCCATTCGAGTAATTCTCAAACAGTCTACACTTTGATCGTTCCCTGGAAGACCAGTAGTAGATTCCGATGAACAACTGGTGGCATTCTGTAATCTGTGGACTATCAGAGTGTTGATGAAAAACAGAAATGGCATCGGGATTGAATACAACAATCACCATGAGCACTTTCCTCCACGGGATGTATGTCTCAAACAGTCTACGCTTTGATCGTTCCCTGGAAGACCAGTAGTAGTTTCCGATGCAAATCTGATGGCATTCTGTAATCTTTGGACTATCAGAGAGTTGATGAAACACAGAAATTGCATCGGGATTGAATACAACAGTCACCATCGACACTTTCCTCCATGGGAGTAATGTCTGAAACAGTCTACGCTTGGATCGTTCCCTTATCATTTAGCTACAAAATAGCAGGTCAGCAACTGGAAGTAGTTAATTCCATAAATTATCTGGGAGTACTCATTAGGAGTGATTTAAAATGGAATGATAATATAAAGTTGATCGTCGGTAAAGCAGATGCCAGACTGAGATTCATTGGAAGAATCTTAAGGAAATGCAATCCGACAACAAAGGAAGTAGGTTACAGTACGCTTGTTCGCCCAATGATTGAATACTGCTCAGCAGTGTGGGATCCGCACCAGGTAGGGTTGATAGAAGAGATAGAGAAGATCCAACGGAGAGCAGCGCGCTTCGTTACAGGATCATTTAGTAATTGCGAAAGCGTTACGGAGATGATAGACAAAATTCCAGTGGAAGACTCTGCAGGAGGGACGCTCAGTAGCTCGGTACGGGCTTTTGTTAAAGTTTCGAGAATATACCTTCACCGATGAGTCAAGCAGTATATTGCTCCCTCCTACGTATATCTCGTGAAGAGACCATGAGGATAAAATCAGAGAGATTAGAGCCCACACAGAAGCATACCGACAATCCTTCTTTCCACGTACAATACGAGACTGGAATAGAAGGGAGAACCGATAGAGGTACTCAGGGTACCCTCCGCCACACACCGTCAGGTGGCTTGCGGAGTATGGATGTAGATGTAGATGTAGATGTAGTAGTTTCCGATGCACATCTCGTGGCATTCTGTAATCTGTGGACTATCAGAGTGTTGATGAAACACTGAAAATGCATCGGGATTGAATACAAGAGTCACCATGCGCACTTTCCTCCATGGGAGTAACTCTCAAACAGTCTACGCTTTGATCGTTCCCTCGAAGACCAGTAGTAGTTTCCGAATCACATCTGGTAGCATTCTGTAATCTGTGGACTATCAGAGTGTTGATGAAACACAGAAATTTCATCCGGGTTGCATACAACAGTCACCATGCGCACTTTCCTCCATGGGAGTAATTCTAAAACAGTCTACGATTTGATCGTTCCCTGGAAGACCAGTAGTAGTTTCCGATGCATATCTCGTGGCATTCTGCAATCTGTGGACTATCAGAGTGTTGATGAAACACAGAAAATGCATCGGGATTGAATGCAACAGTCACCATGCGCACTCTCCTCCATGGGAGTAACTCTCAAACAGTCTACGCTTTGATCGTTCCCTGGAAGACCAGTAGTAGTTTCCGAATCACATCTGGTAGCATTCTGTAATCAGTGGACTATCAGAGTGTTGATGTAACACAGAAATTTCATCCGGATTGCATACAACAGTCACCATGCGCACTTTCCTCCATGGGAGTAATTCTCAAACAGTCTACGCTTTGATCGTTCCCTGGAAGACCAGTAGTAGTTTCCGATGCACATCTGGTGGCATTCTGTAATCTGTGGACTATCAGAGTGTTGATGAAACACAGAAATTGCATCGGGATTGAATACAACAATCACCATGCGCACTTTCCTCCACGGGAGGTATGTCTCAAAGAGTCTACGCTTTGATCGTTCCCTGGAAGACCAGTAGTAGTTTCCGATGCACATCTGGTGGCATTCTGTAATCTGTGGACTATCAGAGTGTTGATGAAACACAGAAATTGCATCGGGATTGAATACAACAGTCACCATCCGGACTTTACTCCATGGGAGTAATGTCTGAAACAGTCTTCGCTTGGATCGTTCCCAGGAAGACCATTAATAGTTTCCGATGCACATCTCGTGGCATTCTGTAATCTGTGGACTATCAGAGTGTTGATGAAACACAGAATTTGCATCGGGATTGAATACAACAGTCACCATCCGCACTTTCCTCCATGGGAGTAATGTCTGAAACAGTCTACGCTTGGATCGTTCCCAGGAAGACCAGTAGTAGTTTCCGATGCACATCTCGTGGCATTCTGTAATCTGTGGAGAATCAGAGTGTTGATGAAACACGGAAATTGCATGGGGATTGAATACAACAGTCACCATGCGCACTTTCCTCCATGGAAGTAATTCTCAAACAGTCTACACTTTGATCGTTCCCTGGAAGGCCAGTAGTAGTTTCCGATGCACATCTGGTGGCATTCTGTAATCTGTGGACTATCAGAGTGTTGATGAAACACAGAAATTGCATCGGGATTGAATACAACAATCACCATGAGCACTTTCCTCCAAGGGAGGTATGTCTCAAACAGTCTACGTTTTGATCGTCACTGGAAGACCAGTAGTAGTTTCCGATGCACATCTCTTGGCATTCTGTAATCTGTGGACTATCAGAGTGTTGATGAAACACAGAAATTGCATCGGGATTGAATACAACAGTCACCATCCGCACTTTCCTATATGGGAGTAATGTCTGAAACAGTCTACCCTTGGGTCGTTCCCAGGAAGACCAGTAGTAGTTTCCGATGCACATCTCGTGGCATTCTGTAATCTGTGGACTATCAGAGTGTTGATGAAACACAGAAAATTCATCGGGATTGAATACAACAGTCACCATGCGCAGTTTCCTCCATGGGAGTAACTCACAAACAGTCTACGCTTTGATCGTTCCCTGGACGACCAGTAGTAGTTTCCGAGGCACATGTGGTAGCATTCTGTAATCTGCGGACTATCAGAGTGTTGATGAAACACAGAACTTTCAACCGGATTAAATACAACAGTCACCATGCGCACATTCCTCCACGGGAGGTATGTCTCAATCAAACTACGCTTTGATCGTTCCCTGGAAGACCAGTAGTAGTTTCCGATGCACATCTGGAGGTATTCTGGAATCTCTAGTCTATGAGAGTGTTGATGAAAGACAGAATTTGCATCGGGACTGAATACAACAGTCACCATGAACACTTTCCTCCATGGGAGTAATTCTCAAACAGTCTACGCTTTGATCGTTCCCTGGAAGACCAGTAGTAGTTTCCGATGCACATCTGGTTTCATTCTGTAATCTGTGGACTATCAGAGTGTTGATGAAACACAGAAATTGCATCGGGATTGAATACAACAATCACCATGAGCATATCCTCCACGGGAGGTATGTCTCAAACAGTCTACGCTTTGATCGTTCCGTGGAAGACCAGTAGTAGTTTCCGATGCACATCTGGTGGCATTCTGTAATCTGTGGACTATCAGAGTGTTGATGAAACACAGAAATTGCATCGGGATTGAACACAACAGTCACCATCCGCACTTTCCTCCATGGGAGTAATGTCTGAAACAGTCTACGTTTTGATCGTTCCCTGGAAGACCAGTAGTAGTTTCCGATGCACATCTCGTGGCATTCTGTAATCTGTTTACTATCAGAGTGTTGATGAAACACAGAAAATGCATCGCGATTGAATACAACAGTCACCATGCGCACTTTCCTCCATGGGAGTAATGTCTCAAAGAGTTTACGCTTTGATCGTTTTCTGGAAGACCAGTAGTAGTTTCCGATGCACATCTGGAGGCATTCTGTAATCTGTGGACTATTAGAGTGTTGATGAAACACAGAAATTGCATCGGGATTGAATACAAAAGTCACCATGCGCACTTTCCTCCACGGGAGTAATGTCTCAAACAATCTACGCCTTTGATCGTTCCCTGGAAGACCAGTAGTAGTTTGCGATGCACATATGGTGGCATTCTGTAATGCGTAGACTATCAGAGTGTTGATGAAACACAGTAATTGCATCGGGATTGAATACAACAGTCACCATGCGCACTTTCCTATATGGGAGTAATGTCTCTAACAGTCTGCGCATTGATCGTTCCCTGGAAGACCAGTAGTATTTTCCGTTGCACATCTGGACGCTTTCAGTAATCTGTGGACTATCAGAGTGTTGATGAAACACAGAAATTGCTTCGGGATTGAATACAACAGTCTCCATGCGCAGTTTCCTCCATGGGAGTAATGTCTCAAACAGTCTACGCTTTGATCGTTCCCTGGAAGACCAGTAGTAGTTGTCGATGCACATCTTGTGGCATTCTGCAATCTGTGGACTATCAGAGTGTTGATGAAACACAGAAAATGCATCGGGATTGAATGCAACAGTCACCATGCGCACTTTCCTCCATGGGAGTAACTCTCAAACAGTCTACGCTTTGATCGTTCCCTGGAAGACCAGTAGTAGTTTCCGAATCACATCTGGTAGCATTCTGTAATCTGTGGACTATCAGAGTGTTGATGAAACACAGAAATTTCATCCGGATTGCATACAACAGTCACCATGCGCACTTTCCTCCATGGGAGTAATTCTCAAACAGTCTACGCTTTGATCGTTCCCTGGAAGACCAGTAGTAGTTTCCGATGCACATCTGGTGGCATTCTGTAATCTGTGGACTATCAGAGTGTTGATGAAACACAGAAATTGCATCGGGATTGAATACAACAATCACCATGCGCACTTTCCTCCACGGGACGTATGTCTCAAACAGTCTACGCTTTTATCGTTCCCTGGAAGACCAGTAGTAGTTTCCGATGCACATCTAGTAGCATTCTGTAATCAGTGGAGTATCAGAGTGTTGATGAAACACGGAAATTCCATGGGGATTGAATACAACAGTCACCATTCGCACTTTCCTCCATGGGAGTAATTCCCAAACAGTCTACGCATTGATCGTTCCCTGGAAGACCAGTAGTAGTTTCCGATGCACATCTGGTGGCATTCTGTAATCTGTGGACTATCAGAGTGTTGATGAAACACAAAAATTGCATCGGGATTGAATACAACAATCACCATGAGCACTTTCCTCCACGGGAGGTATGTCTCAAACAGTCTACGCTTTGATCGTTAACTGGTAGACCCGTAGTAGTTTCCGATGCACATCTGGTGGCATTCTGTAATCTGTGGTCTATCAGGGTGTTGATGAAACACAGAAATTGCATCGGGATTGAATACAACAGTCACCATGCGCACTTTCCTCCATGGGAGTAATGTCTCAAAGAGTTTACGCTTTGATCGTTTTCTGGAAGACCAGTAGTAGTTTCCGATGCACATCTGGAGGCATTCTGTAATCTGTGGACTATTAGAGTGTTGATGAAACACAGAAATTGCATCGGGATTGAATACAACAGTCACCATGCGCACTTTCCTCCACGGGAGTAATGTCTCAAACAATCTACGCCTTTGATCGTTCCCTTTAAGACCAGTAGTAGTTTCCGATGCACATGTGGTAGCATTCTGTAATCTATGGACTACCAGAGTGTTGATGAAACACAGAACTTTCAACCGGATTAAATACAACAGTCACCATGCGCACATTCCTCCACGGGAGGTATGTCTCAATCAAACTACGCTTTGATCGTTCCCTGGAAGACCAGTAGTAGTTTCCGATCACATCTAGAGGTATTCTGTAATCTCTAGACTATGAGAGTGTTGATGAAAGACAGAATTTGCATCGGGATTGAATACAACAGTCACCATGAACACTTTCCTCCATGGGAGTAATTCTCAAACAGTCTACGCTTTGATCGTTCCCTGGAAGACCAGTAGTAGTTTCCGATGCACATCTGGTTTCATTCTGTAATCTGTGGACTATCAGACTGTTGATGAAACACAGAAATTGCATCGGGATTGAATACAACAATCACCATGAACATATCCTCCACGGGAGGTATGTCTCAAACAGTCTACGCTTTGATCGTTCCCTGGAAGACCAGTAGTAGTTTCCGATGCACATCTGGTGGCATTCTGTAATCTGTGGACTATCAGAGTGTTGATGAAACACAGAAATTGCATCGGGATTGAACACAACAGTCACCATCCGCACTTTCCTCCATGGGAGTAATGTCTGAAACAGTCTACGTTTTGATCGTTCCCTGGAAGACCAGTAGTAGTTTCCGATGCACATCTCGTGGCATTCTGTAATCTGTTTACTGTCAGAGTGTTGATGAAACACAGTAATTGCATCGGGATTGAATACAACAGTCACCATGCGCACTTTCCTATATGGGAGTAATGTCTCTAACAGTCTGCGCATTGATCGTTCCCTGGAAGACCAGTAGTAGTTTCCGATGCACATCTCGTGGCATTCTGCAATCTGTGGACTATCAGAGTGTTGATGAAACACAGAAAATGCATCGGGATTGAATGCAACAGTCACCATGCGCACTTTCCTCCATGGGAGTAACTTTCAAACAGTCTACGCTTTGATCGTTCCCTGGAAGACCAGTAGTAGTTTCCGAATCACATCTGGTAGCATTCTGTAATCTGTGGACTATCAGAGTGTTGATGAAATACAGAAATTTCATCCGGATTGCATACAACAGTCACCATGCGCACTTTCCTCCATGGGAGTAATTCTCAAACAGTCTACGCTTTGATCGTTCCCTGGAAGACCAGTAGTGGTTTCCGATGCACATCTGGTGGCATTCTGTAATCTGTGGACTATCAGAGTGTTGATGAAACACAGAAATTGCATCGGGATTGAATACAACAGTCACCATGCGCACTTCCTCCACGGGACGTATGCCTCAAAAAGTCTACGCTTTTATCGTTCCCTGGAAGACCAGTAGTAGTTTCCGATGCACATCAGGTGGCATTCTGTAATCTGTGGACTATCAGAGTGTTGATGAAACACAGAAATTGCATCGGGATTGAATACAACAGTCACCATCCGCACTTTACTCCATGGGAGTAATGTCTGAAACAGTCTACGCTTGGATCGTTCCCAGGAAGACCACTAGTAGTTTCCGATGCACATCTAGTGGCATTCTGTAATCTGTGGAGTATCAGAGTGTTGATGAAACACGGAAATTCCATGGGGATTGAATACAGCAGTCACCATGCGCACTTTCCTCCATGGGAGTAATTCTCAAACAGTCTACGCATTGATCGTTCCCTGGAAGACCAGTAGTAGTTTCCGATGCACATCTCGTGGCATTCTGTAATCTGTGGACTATCAGAGTGTTAATGAAACACAAAAATTGCATCGGGATTGAATACAACAATCACCATGAGCACTTTCCTCCACGGGAGGTATGTCTCAAACAGTCTACGCTTTGATCGTTCACTGGTAGACCAGTAGTAGTTTCCGATGCACATCTGGTGGCATTCTGTAATCAGTGGACAATCAGGGTGTTGATGAAACACAGAAATTGCATCGGGATTGAATACAACAGTCACCATCCGCACTTTCCTATATGGGAGTAATGTCTGAAACAGTCTAACCTTGGATCGTTCCCAGGAAGACCAGTAGTAGTTTCCGATGCACATCTCGTGGCATTCTGTAATCTGTGGACTATCAGAGTGTTGATGAAACACAGAACTTTCAACCGGATTGAATACAACAGACACCATGCGCACATTCCTCCACGGGAGGTATGTCTCAAACAAACTACGCTTTGATCGTTCCCTGGAAGACCAGTAGTAGTTTGCGATGCACATCTGGAGATATTCTGTTATCTGTAGACTATGAGAGTGTTGATGAACACAGAATTTACATCGGGATTGAATACAACAGTCACTATGCGCACTTTCCTCCATGGGAGTAATTTTCAAACAGTCTACGCTTTGATCGTTCCCTGGAAGGCCAGTAGTAGTTTCCGATGCACATCTGGTGGCATTCTGTAATCTGTGGACTATCAGAGTGTTGATGAAACACAGAAATTGCATCGGGATTGAATACAACAGTCACCATGCGCACTTTCCTCCATGGGAGTAATTCTCAAACAGTCTATGCTTTCATCGTTCCCTGGAAGACCAGTAGTAGTTTCCGATGCACATCTGGTGGCATTCTGTAATCTGTGGACTATCAGAGTGTTGATGAAACACAGAAATTGCATCGGGAATGAATACAACAGTCAACATGCGCACTTTCCTCCACGGGAGGTATGTCTCTAACAGTCTACGCTTTGATCGTTCCCTGGAAGACCAGTAGTAGTTTCCGATGCACATCCGGTGGCATTCTGTAATCTGTGGACTATCAGAGTGTTGATGAAACACAGAAATTGCATCGGGATTGAACACAACAGTCACCATCCGCACTTTCCAACATGGGAGTAATGCCTGAAACAGTCTACGTTTTGATCGTTCCCTGGAAGACCAGTAGTAGTTTCCGATGCACATCTCGTGGCATTCTGTAATCTGTTTACTATCAGAGTGCTGACGAAACACAGAAAATGCATCGTGATTGAATACAACAGTCACCATGCGCACTTTCCTCCACGTTAGTAATGTCTCAAACAATCTACGCTTTTGATCGTTCCCTGGAAGACCAGTAGTAGTTTGCGATGCACATATGGTGGCATTCTGTAATGCGTAGACTATAAGAGTGTTGATGAAACACAGTAATTGCATCGGGATTGAATACAACAGTCACCATGCGCACTTTCCTATATGGGAGTAATGTCTCTAACAGTCTGCGCATTGATCGTTCCCTGGAAGACCAGTAGTATTTTCCGTTGCACATCTGGAGGCTTTCTGTAATCTGTGGACTATCAGAGTGTTGATGAAACACAGAAATTGCTTCGGGATTGAATACAACAGACTCCATGCGCAGTTACCTCCATGGGAGTAATGTCTCAAAGAGTCTACGCTTTGATCGTTCCCTGGAAGACCAGTAGTAGTTTCCGATGCACATCTCGTGGCATTCTGCAATCTGTGGACTATCAGAGTGTTGATGAAACACAGAAAATGCATCGGGATTGAATGCAACAGTCACCATGCGCACTTTCCTCCATGGGAGTAACCCTCAAACAGTCTACGCTTTGATCGTTCCCTGGAAGACCAGTAGTAGTTTCCGAATTACATCTGGTAGCATTCTGTAATCTGTTGACTATCAGAGTGTTGATGAAACACAGAAATTTCATCCGGATTGCAGACAACAGTCACCATGCGCACTTTCCTCCATGGGAGTAATTCTCAAACAGTCTACGCTTTGATCGTTCCCTCGAAGACCAGTAGTAGTTTCCGATGCACATCTGGTGGCATTCTGTAATCTGTGGACTATCAGAGTGTTGATGAAACACAGAAATTGCATCGGGATTGCATACAACAATCACCATGCGCACTTTCCTCCACGGGAGGTATGTCTCAAACGGTCTACGCTTTGATCGTTCCCTGGAAGACCAGTAGTAGTTTCCGATGCACATCTGGTGGCATTCTGTAATCTGTGGAGTATCAGAGTGTTGATGAAACACGGAAATTCCATGGGGATTGAATACAACAGTCACCATGCGCACTTTCCTCCATGGGAGTAATTGTCAAACAGTCTACGCATTGATCGTTCCCTGGAAGACCAGTAGTAGTTTCCGATGCACATCTGGTGGCATTCTGTAATCTGTGGACTATCAGAGTGTTAATGAAACACAGAAATTTCATCGGGATTGAATACAACAATCACCATGAGCACTTTCCTCCACGGGAGGTATGTCTCAAACAGTCTACGCTTTGATCGTTCACTGGAAGACCAGTAGTAGTTTCCGATGCACATCTGGTGGCATTCTGTAATCTGTGGACTATCAGGGTGTTGATGAAACACAGAAATTGCATCGGGATTGAATGCAACAGTCACCATTCGCACTTTCCTATATGGGAGTAATGTCTGAAACAGTCTACCCTTGGTTCGTTCCCAGGAAGACCAGTAGTAGTTTCCGATGCACATCTCGTGGCATTCCGTGATCTGTGGACTATCAGAGTGTTGATGAAACACAGAAAATTCATCGGGATTAAATACAACAGTCACCATGCTCACTTTCCTACATGGGAGTAATGTCTGAAACAGTCTACGTTTTGATCGTTCCCTGGAAGACCAGTAGTAGTTTCCGATGCACATCTCGTGGCATTCTGTAATCTGTTTACTATCAGAGTGTTGATGAAACACAGAAAATGCATCGTGAATGAATACAACAGTCACCATGCGCACTTTCCTCCATGGGAGTAATGTCTCAAAGAGTTTACGCTTTGATCGTTTTCTGGAAGACCAGTAGTAGTTTCCGATGCACATCTGGAGGCATTCTGTAATCTGTGGACTATTAGAGTGTTGATGAAACACAGAAATTGCATCGGGATTGAATACAACAGTCACCATGCGCACTTTCCTCCACGGGAGTAATGTCTCAAACAATCTACGCCTTTGATCGTTTCCTGGAAGACCAGTAGTAGTTTGCGATGCACATATGGTGGCATTCTGTAATGCGTAGACTATCAGAGTGTTGATGAAACACAGTAATTGCATCGGGATTGAATACAACAGTCACCATGCGCACTTTCCTCCATGGGAGTAACTCTCAAACAGTCTACGCTTTGATCGTTCCCTGGAAGACCAGTAGTAGTTTCCGATGCACATCTCGTGGCATTCTGCAATCTGTGGACTATCAGAGTGTTGATGAAACACAGAAATTGCATCGGGATTGAATACAACAATCACCATGCGCACTTTCCTCCACGGGAGGTATGTCTCAAACAGTCTACGCTTTGATCGTTCCCTGGAAGACCAGTAGTAGTTTCCGATGCACATCTGGTGGCATTCTGTAATCTGTGGACTATCAGAGTGTTGATGAAACACAGAAATTGCATCGGGATTGAATACAACTGTCACCATCCGCACTTTACTCCATGGGAGTAATGTCTGAAACAGTCTACGCTTGGATCGTTCCCAGGAAGACCAGTAGTAGTTTCCGATGCACATCTCGTGGCATTCTGTAATCTGTGGACAATCGGAGTGTTGATGAAACACAGAATTTAAATCGCGATTGAATACAACAGTCACCATCCGCACTTAACTCCATGGGAGTAACTCTCAAACAATCTACGCTTTGATCGTTCCCTTTAAGACCAGTAGTAGTTTCCGATGCACATGTGGTAGCATTCTGTAATCTGTGGACTATCAGAGTGTTGATGAAACACAGAACTTTCAACCGGATTAACTACAACAGTCACCATGCGCACATTCCTCCACGGGAGGTATGTCTCAAACAAACTACGCTTTGATCGTTCCCTGGAAGACCAGTAGCAGTTTCCGATGCACATATGGAGGTATTCTGTAATCTGTAGACTATGAGAATGTTGATGAAACACAGAATTTGCATCGGGATTGAATACAACAGTCACCATGCGCACTTTCCTCCATGGGAGTAATTCTCAAACAGTCCATGCTTTGATCGTTCCCTGGAAGACCAGTAGTAGTTTCCGATGCACATCTGGTGGCATTCTGTAATCTGTGGACTATCAGAGTGTTAATGAAACACAGAAATTGCATCGGGAATGAATACAACAGTCAACATGCGCACTTTCCTCCACGGGAGGTATGTCTCTAACAGTCTACGCTTTGATCGTTCCCTGGAAGACCAGTAGTAGTTTCCGATGCACATCTGGTGGCATTCTGTAATCTGTGGACTATCAGAGTGTTGATGAAACACGGAAATTCCATGGGGATTGAATACAACAGTCACCATGCGCACTTTCCTCCATGGGAGTAATTGTCAAACAGTCTACGCATTGATCGTTCCCTGGAAGACCAGTAGTAGTTTCCGATGCACATCTGGTGGCATTCTGTAATCTGTGGACTATCAGGGTGTTGATGAAACACAGAAATTGCATCGGGATTGAATGCAACAGTCACCATTCGCACTTTCCTATATGGGAGTAATGTCTGAAACAGTCTACCCTTGGTTCGTTCCCAGGAAGACCAGTAGTAGTTTCCGATGCACATCTCGTGGCATTCCGTAATCTGTGGACTATCAGAGTGTTGATGAAACACAGAAAATTCATCGGGATTAAATACAACAGTCACCATGCTCACTTTCCTTCATGGGAGTAACTCTCAAACAGTCTACGCTTTGATCGTTCCCTTTAAGACCAGTAGTAGTTTCCGATGCACATGTGGTAGCATTCTGTAATCTGTGGACTATCAGAGTGTTGATGAAACACAGAAATTGCATCGGGATTGAACACAACAGTCACCATCCGCACTTTCCTACATGGGAGTAATGTCTGAAACAGTCTACGTTTTGATCGTTCCCTGGAAGACCAGTAGTAGTTTCCGATGCACATCTCGTGGCATTCTGTAATCTGTTTACTATCAGAGTGTTGATGAAACACAGAAAATGCATCGTGAATGAATACAACAGTCACCATGCGCACTTTCCTCCATGGGAGTAATGTCTCAAAGAGTTTACGCTTTGATCGTTTTCTGGAAGACCAGTAGTAGTTTCCGATGCACATCTGGAGGCATTCTGTAATCTGTGGACTATTAGAGTGTTGATGAAACACAGAAATTGCATCGGGATTGAATACAACAGTCACCATGCGCACTTTCCTCCACGGGAGTAATGTCTCAAACAATCTACGCCTTTGATCGTTCCCTGGAAGACCAGTAGTAGTTTGCGATGCACATATGGTGGCATTCTGTAATGCGTAGACTATCAGAGTGTTGATGAAACACAGTAATTGCATCGGGATTGAATACAACAGTCACCATGCGCACTTTCCTATATGGGAGTAATGTCTCTAACAGTCAGCGCATTGATCGTTCCCTGGAAGACCAGTAGTATTTTCCGTTGCACATCTGGAGGCTTTCTGTAATCTGTTGACTATCAGAGTGTTGATGAAACACAGAAAATTCATCGGGATTGAATACAACAGTCACCATGCGCACTTACCTCCATGGGAGTAACTCTCAAACAGTCTACGCTTTGATCGTTCCCTGGAAGACCAGTAGTAGTTTCCGATGCACATCTCGTGGCATTCTGCAATCTGTGGACTATCAGAGTGTTGATGAAACACAGAAATTGCATCGGGATTGAATACAACAATCACCATGCGCACTTTCCTCCACGGGAGGTATGTCTCAAACAGTCTACGCTTTGATCGTTCCCTGGAAGACCAGTAGTAGTTTCCGATGCACATCTGGTGGCATTCTGTAATCTGTGGACTATCAGAGTGTTGATGAAACACAGAAATTGCATCGGGATTGAATACAACTGTCACCATCCGCACTTTACTCCATGGGAGTAATGTCTGAAACAGTCTACGCTTGGATCGTTCCCAGGAAGACCAGTAGTAGTTTCCGATGCACATCTCGTGGCATTCTGTAATCTGTGGACAATCGGAGTGTTGATGAAACACAGAATTTAAATCGCGATTGAATACAACAGTCACCATCCGCACTTAACTCCATGGGAGTAACTCTCAAACAATCTACGCTTTGATCGTTCCCTTTAAGACCAGTAGTAGTTTCCGATGCACATGTGGTAGCATTCTGTAATCTGTGGACTATCAGAGTGTTGATGAAACACAGAACTTTCAACCGGATTAACTACAACAGTCACCATGCGCACATTCCTCCACGGGAGGTATGTCTCAAACAAACTACGCTTTGATCGTTCCCTGGAAGACCAGTAGCAGTTTCCGATGCACATATGGAGGTATTCTGTAATCTGTAGACTATGAGAATGTTGATGAAACACAGAATTTGCATCGGGATTGAATACAACAGTCACCATGCGCACTTTCCTCCATGGGAGTAATTCTCAAACAGTCCATGCTTTGATCGTTCCCTGGAAGACCAGTAGTAGTTTCCGATGCACATCCGGTGGCATTCTGTAATCTGTGGACTATCAGAGTGTTAATGAAACACAGAAATTGCATCGGGAATGAATACAACAGTCAACATGCGCACTTTCCTCCACGGGAGGTATGTCTCTAACAGTCTACACTTTGATCGTTCCCTGGAAGACCAGTAGTAGTTTCCGATGCACATCTGGTGGCATTCTGTAATCTGTGGACTATCAGAGTGTTGATGAAACACAGAAATTGCACCGGGATTGAACACAACAGTCACCATCCACACTTTCCTCCATGGGAGTAATGTAAGAAACAGTCTACGTTTTGATCGTTCCCTGGAAGACCAGTAGTAGTTTCCGATGCACATCTCGTGGCATTCTGTAATCTGTTTACTATCAGAGTGTTGACGAAACACAGAAAATGCATCGCGATTGAATACAAGAGTCACCATGCGCACTTCGCTCCATGGGAGTAATGTCTCTAACAGTCTGCGCATTGATCGTTCCCTGGAAGACCAGTAGTATTTTCCGTTGCACATCTGGAGGCTTTCTGTAATCTGTGGACTATCAGAAGTTTGATGAAACACAGAAATTGCTTCGGGATTGAATACAACTGTCTCCATGCGCAGTTTCCTCCTATGGGAGTAATGTCTCAAACAATCTACGTTTGGATCGCTCCCTGGAAGACCAGTAGTAGTTTCCGATGCACATCTGGTGGCATTCTGTAATCTGTGGACTATCAGAGTGTTGATGAAACACAGAAATTGCATCGGGAATGAATACAACAGTCAACATGCGCACTTTCCTCCACGGGACTTATGCCTCTAACAGTCTACGCTTTGATCGTTCCTTGGAAGACCAGTAGTAGTTTCCGATGCACATCTGGTGGCATTCTGTGATCTGTGGACTATCAGAGTGTTGATGAAACACAGAAGTTGCATCGGGATTGAATACAACAGTCACCATGCGCACTTTCCTCCATGGGAGTAATTCTCAAACAGTCTATGCTTTGATCGTTCCCTGGAAGACTAGTAGTAGTTTCCTATGCACATCTGGTGGCTTTCTGTCATCTGTGGACTATCAAAGTGTTGATGAAACACAGAAATTGCATCGGGATTAAAGACAACAGTCACCATGCGCACTTTCCTCCATGGGTGTAATGTCTCAAACAGTCTACTCTTTGATCGTTCCCTGGAAGACCAGTAGTAGCTTCCGATTTACATCTGGTTGTATTCCGTAATCTGTGGACTATTAGAGTGCTGATGAAACACAGAAATTGCATCGGGATTGAAGACAACAGTCACCATGAACACTTTCCACCATTTGAGTAATGTCCCAAACAGTCTGCGCTTTGATCGTTCCCTGCAAGACCAGTAGTAGTTTGCGATGCACATATGGTGGCATTCTGTAATGCGTAGACTATCAGAGTGTTGATGAAACACAGTAATTGCATCGGGATTGAATAAAACAGTCACCATGCGCACTTTCCTCCATGGGAGTATTGTCTCAAACAGTCTACGCTTTGATCGTTCCCTGGAAGACCAGTAGTAGCTTCCGATTAACATCTGGTGGTATTCTGTAATCTGTGGACTATCAGAGTGTTGATGAAACCAGAAATTGCATCGGGATTGAAGACAACAGTCATCATGCGCCCTTTCCACCATGGGAGTAATGTCCCAAACAGTCTACGCTTTGATCGTTCCCTGGAAGACCGGTAGTTGTTTCCGATGCACATCTGGTGGCATTCTGTAATCTGTGGAGTATCAGAGTGTTGATGAAACACGGAAATTCCATGGGGATTGAATACAACAGTCACCATGCGCACTTTCCTCCATGGGAGTAATTGTCAAACAGTCTACGCATTGATCGTTCCCTGGAAGACCAGTAGTAGTTTCCGATGCACATCTGGTGGCATTCTGTAATCTGTGGACTATCAGAGTGTTGATGAAACACAGAAATTTCATCGGGATTGAATACAACAATCACCATGAGCACTTTCCTCCACGGGAGGTATGTCTCAAACAGTCTACGCTTTGATCGTTCACTGGAAGACCAGTAGTAGTTTCCGATGCACATCTGGTGGCATTCTGTAATCTGTGGACTATCAGGGTGTTGATGAAACACAGAAATTGCATCGGGATTGAATGCAACAGTCGCCATTCGCACTTTCCTATATGGGAGTAATGTCTGAAACAGTCTACCCTTGGTTCGTTCCCAGGAAGACCAGTAGTAGTTTCCGATGCACATCTCGTGGCATTCCGTAATCTGTGGACTATCAGAGTGTTGATGAAACACAGAAAATTCATCGGGATTAAATACAACAGTCACCATGCTCACTTTCCTTCATGGGAGTAACTCTCAAACAGTCTACGCTTTGATCGTTCCCTTTAAGACCAGTAGTAGTTTCCGATGCACATGTGGTAGCATTCTGTAATCTGTGGACTATCAGAGTGTTGATGAAACACAGAAATTGCATCGGGATTGAACACAACAGTCACCATCCGCACTTTCCTACATGGGAGTAATGTCTGAAACAGTCTACGTTTTGATCGTTCCCTGGAAGACCAGTAGTAGTTTCCGATGCACATCTCGTGGCATTCTGTAATCTGTTTACTATCAGAGTGTTGATGAAACACAGAAAATGCATCGTGAATGAATACAACAGTCACCATGCGCACTTTCCTCCATGGGAGTAATGTCTCAAAGAGTTTACGCTTTGATCGTTTTCTGGAAGACCAGTAGTAGTTTCCGATGCACATCTGGAGGCATTCTGTAATCTGTGGACTATTAGAGTGTTGATGAAACACAGAAATTGCATCGGGATTGAATACAACAGTCACCATGCGCACTTTCCTCCATTGGAGTAATGTCTCAAACAATCTACGCCTTTGATCGTTCCCTGGAAGACCAGTAGTAGTTTGCGATGCACATATGGTGGCATTCTGTAATGCGTAGACTATCAGAGTGTTGATGAAACACAGTAATTGCATCGGGATTGAATACAACAGTCACCATGCGCACTTTCCTATATGGGAGTAATGTCTCTAACAGTCAGCGCATTGATCGTTCCCTGGAAGACCAGTAGTATTTTCCGTTGCACATCTGGAGGCTTTCTGTAATCTGTTGACTATCAGAGTGTTGATGAAACACAGAAAATTCATCGGGATTGAATACAACAGTCACCATGCGCACTTTCCTCCATGGGAGTAACTCTCAAACAGTCTACGCTTTGATCGTTCCCTGGAAGACCAGTAGTAGTTTCCGATGCACATCTCGTGGCATTCTGCAATCTGTGGACTATCAGAGTGTTGATGAAACACAGAAATTGCATCGGGATTGAATACAACAATCACCATGCGCACTTTCCTCCACGGGAGGTATGTCTCAAACAGTCTACGCTTTGATCGTTCCCTGGAAGACCAGTAGTAGTTTCCGATGCACATCTGGTGGCATTCTGTAATCTGTGGACTATCAGAGTGTTGATGAAACACAGAAATTGCATCGGGATTGAATACAACTGTCACCATCCGCACTTTACTCCATGGGAGTAATGTCTGAAACAGTCTACGCTTGGATCGTTCCCAGGAAGACCAGTAGTAGTTTCCGATGCACATCTCGTGGCATTCTGTAATCTGTGGACAATCGGAGTGTTGATGAAACACAGAATTTAAATCGCGATTGAATACAACAGTCACCATCCGCACTTAACTCCATGGGAGTAACTCTCAAACAATCTACGCTTTGATCGTTCCCTTTAAGACCAGTAGTAGTTTCCGATGCACATGTGGTAGCATTCTGTAATCTGTGGACTATCAGAGTGTTGATGAAACACAGAACTTTCAACCGGATTAACTACAACAGTCACCATGCGCACATTCCTCCACGGGAGGTATGTCTCAAACAAACTACGCTTTGATCGTTCCCTGGAAGACCAGTAGCAGTTTCCGATGCACATATGGAGGTATTCTGTAATCTGTAGACTATGAGAATGTTGATGAAACACAGAATTTGCATCGGGATTGAATACAACAGTCACCATGCGCACTTTCCTCCATGGGAGTAATTCTCAAACAGTCCATGCTTTGATCGTTCCCTGGAAGACCAGTAGTAGTTTCCG
Organism: Schistocerca gregaria; assembly: GCF_023897955.1. Taxonomy (NCBI): domain Eukaryota; kingdom Metazoa; phylum Arthropoda; class Insecta; order Orthoptera; family Acrididae; genus Schistocerca; species Schistocerca gregaria. The sequence continues at coordinate 40,963,266 of NC_064920.1, forward strand.
ATGCACATCTGGTTTCATTCTGTAATCTGTGGACTATCAGAGTGTTAATGAAACACAGAAATTGCATCGGGAATGAATACAACAGTCAACATGCGCACTTTCCTCCACGGGAGGTATGTCTCTAACAGTCTACACTTTGATCGTTCCCTGGAAGACCAGTAGTAGTTTCCGATGCACATCTGGTGGCATTCTGTAATCTGTGGACTATCAGAGTGTTGATGAAACACAGAAATTGCACCGGGATTGAACACAACAGTCACCATCCACACTTTCCTCCATGGGAGTAATGTAAGAAACAGTCTACGTTTTGATCGTTCCCTGGAAGACCAGTAGTAGTTTCCGATGCACATCTCGTGGCATTCTGTAATCTGTTTACTATCAGAGTGTTGACGAAACACAGAAAATGCATCGCGATTGAATACAAGAGTCACCATGCGCACTTTCCTCCATGGGAGTAATGTCTCTAACAGTCTGCGCATTGATCGTTCCCTGGAAGACCAGTAGTATTTTCCGTTGCACATCTGGAGGCTTTCTGTAATCTGTGGACTATCAGAAGTTTGATGAAACACAGAAATTGCTTCGGGATTGAATACAACTGTCTCCATGCGCAGTTTCCTCCTATGGGAGTAATGTCTCAAACAATCTACGCTTGGATCGCTCCCTGGAAGACCAGTAGTAGATTCCGATGCACATCTGGTGGCATTCTGTAATCTGTGGACTATCAGAGTGTTGATGAAACACAGAAATTGCATCGGGAATGAATACAACAGTCAACATGCGCACTTTCCTCCACGGGACTTATGTCTCTAACAGTCTACGCTTTGATCGTTCCTTGGAAGACCAGTAGTAGTTTCCGATGCACATCTGGTGGCATTCTGAGATCTGTGGACTATCAGAGTGTTGATGAAACACAGAAGTTGCATCGGGATTGAATACAACAGTCACCATGCGCACTTTCCTCCATGGGAGTAATTCTCAAACAGTCTATGCTTTGATCGTTCCCTGGAAGACTAGTAGTAGTTTCCTATGCACATCTGGTGGCTTTCTGTCATCTGTGGACTATCAAAGTGTTGATGAAACACAGAAATTGCATCGGGATTAAAGACAACAGTCACCATGCGCACTTTCCTCCATGGGTGTAATGTCTCAAACAGTCTACTCTTTGATCGTTCCCTGGAAGACCAGTAGTAGCTTCCGATTTACATCTGGTTGTATTCCGTAATCTGTGGACTATTAGAGTGCTGATGAAACACAGAAATTGCATCGGGATTGAAGACAACAGTCACCATGAACACTTTCCACCATGGGAGTAATGTCCCAAACAGTCTGCGCTTTGATCGTTCCCTGCAAGACCAGTAGTAGTTTGCGATGCACATATGGTGGCATTCTATAATGCGTAGACTATCAGAGTGTTGATGAAACACAGTAATTGCATCGGGATTGAATAAAACAGTCACCATGCGCACTTTCCTCCATGGGAGTATTGTCTCAAACAGTCTACGCTTTGATCGTTCCCTGGAAGACCAGTAGTAGCTTCCGATTAACATCTGGTGGTATTCTGTAATCTGTGGACTATCAGAGTGTTGATGAAACACAGAAAATGCATCGGGATTGAATGCAACAGTCACCATGCGCACTTTCCTCCATGGGAGTAACTCTCAAACAGTCTACGCTTTGATCGTTCCCTGGAAGATCAGTAGTAGTTTCCGAATCACATCTGGTAGCATTCTGTAATCTGTGGACTATCAGAGTGTTGATGAAACACAGAAATTTCATCCGGATTGCATAAAACAGTCACCATGCGCACTTTCCTCCATGGGAGTAATTCTCAAACAGTCTACGCTTTGATCGTTCCCTGGAAGACCAGTAGTAGTTTCCGATGCACATCTGGTTGCATTCTGTAATCTGTGGACTATCAGAGTGTTGATGAAACACAGAAATTGCATCGGGATTGAATACAACAATCACCATGCGCACTTTCCTCCACGGGAGGTATGTCTCAAACAGTCTACGCTTTGATCGTTCCCTGGAAGACCAGTAGTAGTTTCCGATGCACATCTGGTGGCATTCTGTAATCTGTGGACTATCAGAGTGTTGATGAAACACAGAAATTGCATCGGGATTGAATACAACTGTCACCATCCGCACTTTACTCCATGGGAGTAATGTCTGAAACAGTCTACGCTTGGATCGTTCCCAGGAAGACCAGTAGTAGTTTCCGATGCACATCTCGTGGCATTCTGTAATCTGTGGACAATCGGAGTGTTGATGAAACACAGAATTTAAATCGCGATTGAATACAACAGTCACCATCCGCACTTAACTCCATGGGAGTAACTCTCAAACAATCTACGCTTTGATCGTTCCCTTTAAGACCAGTAGTAGTTTCCGATGCACATGTGGTAGCATTCTGTAATCTGTGGACTATCAGAGTGTTGATGAAACACAGAACTTTCAACCGGATTAACTACAACAGTCACCATGCGCACATTCCTCCACGGGAGGTATGTCTCAAACAAACTACGCTTTGATCGTTCCCTGGAAGACCAGTAGCAGTTTCCGATGCACATATGGAGGTATTCTGTAATCTGTAGACTATGAGAATGTTGATGAAACACAGAATTTGCATCGGGATTGAATACAACAGTCACCATGCGCACTTTCCTCCATGGGAGTAATTCTCAAACAGTCCATGCTTTGATCGTTCCCTGGAAGACCAGTAGTAGTTTCCGATGCACATCTGGTGGCATTCTGTAATCTGTGGACTATCAGAGTGTTAATGAAACACAGAAATTGCATCGGGAATGAATACAACAGTCAACATGCGCACTTTCCTCCACGGGAGGTATGTCTCTAACAGTCTACACTTTGATCGTTCCCTGGAAGACCAGTAGTAGTTTCCGATGCACATCTGGTGGCATTCTGTAATCTGTGGACTATCAGAGTGTTGATGAAACACAGAAATTGCACCGGGATTGAACACAACAGTCACCATCCACACTTTCCTCCATGGGAGTAATGTAAGAAACAGTCTACGTTTTGATCGTTCCCTGGAAGACCAGTAGTAGTTTCCGATGCACATCTCGTGGCATTCTGTAATCTGTTTACTATCAGAGTGTTGACGAAACACAGAAAATGCATCGCGATTGAATACAAGAGTCACCATGCGCACTTTCCTCCATGGGAGTAATGTCTCTAACAGTCTGCGCATTGATCGTTCCCTGGAAGACCAGTAGTATTTTCCGTTGCACATCTGGAGGCTTTCTGTAATCTGTGGACTATCAGAGTGTTGATGAAACACAGAAATTGCTTCGGGATTGAATACAACAGACTCCATGCGCAGTTACCTCCATGGGAGTAATGTCTCAAAGAGTCTACGCTTTGATCGTTCCCTGGAAGACCAGTAGTAGTTTCCGATGCACATCTCGTGGCATTCTGCAATCTGTGGACTATCAGAGTGTTGATGAAACACAGAAAATGCATCGGGATTGAATGCAACAGTCACCATGCGCACTTTCCTCCATGGGAGTAACCCTCAAACAGTCTACGCTTTGATCGTTCCCTGGAAGACCAGTAGTAGTTTCCGAATCACATCTGGTAGCATTCTGTAATCTGTTGACTATCAGAGTGTTGATGAAACACAGAAATTTCATCCGGATTGCATACAACAGTCACCATGCGCACTTTCCTCCATGGGAGTAATTCTCAAACAGTCTACGCTTTGATCGTTCCCTCGAAGACCAGTAGTAGTTTCCGATGCACATCTGGTGGCATTCTGTAATCTGTGGACTATCAGAGTGTTGATGAAACACAGAAATTGCATCGGGATTGCATACAACAATCACCATGCGCACTTTCCTCCACCGGAGGTATGTCTCAAACGGTCTACGCTTTGATCGTTCCCTGGAAGACCAGTAGTAGTTTCCGATGCACATCTGGTGGCATTCTGTAATCTGTGGAGTATCAGAGTGTTGATGAAACACGGAAATTCCATGGGGATTGAATACAACAGTCACCATGCGCACTTTCCTCCATGGGAGTAATTGTCAAACAGTCTACGCATTGATCGTTCCCTGGAAGACCAGTAGTAGTTTCCGATGCACATCTGGTGGCATTCTGTAATCTGTGGACTATCAGAGTGTTGATGAAACACAGAAATTTCATCGGGATTGAATACAACAATCACCATGAGCACTTTCCTCCACGGGAGGTATGTCTCAAACAGTCTACGCTTTGATCGTTCACTGGAAGACCAGTAGTAGTTTCCGATGCACATCTGGTGGCATTCTGTAATCTGTGGACTATCAGGGTGTTGATGAAACACAGAAATTGCATCGGGATTGAATGCAACAGTCACCATTCGCACTTTCCTATATGGGAGTAATGTCTGAAACAGTCTACCCTTGGTTCGTTCCCAGGAAGACCAGTAGTAGTTTCCGATGCACATCTCGTGGCATTCCGTAATCTGTGGACTATCAGAGTGTTGATGAAACACAGAAAATTCATCGGGATTAAATACAACAGTCACTATGCTCACTTTCCTTCATGGGAGTAACTCTCAAACAGTCTACGCTTTGATCGTTCCCTTTAAGACCAGTAGTAGTTTCCGATGCACATGTGGTAGCATTCTGTAATCTGTGGACTATCAGAGTGTTGATGAAACACAGAAATTGCATCGGGATTGAACACAACAGTCACCATCCGCACTTTCCTACATGGGAGTAATGTCTGAAACAGTCTACGTTTTGATCGTTCCCTGGAAGACCAGTAGTAGTTTCCGATGCACATCTCGTGGCATTCTGTAATCTGTTTACTATCAGAGTGTTGATGAAACACAGAAAATGCATCGTGAATGAATACAACAGTCACCATGCGCACTTTCCTCCATGGGAGTAATGTCTCAAAGAGTTTACGCTTTGATCGTTTTCTGGAAGACCAGTAGTAGTTTCCGATGCACATCTGGAGGCATTCTGTAATCTGTGGACTATTAGAGTGTTGATGAAACACAGAAATTGCATCGGGATTGAATACAACAGTCACCATGCGCACTTTCCTCCACGGGAGTAATGTCTCAAACAATCTACGCCTTTGATCGTTCCCTGGAAGACCAGTAGTAGTTTGCGATGCACATATGGTGGCATTCTGTAATGCGTAGACTATCAGAGTGTTGATGAAACACAGTAATTGCATCGGGATTGAATACAACAGTCACCATGCGCACTTTCCTATATGGGAGTAATGTCTCTAACAGTCAGCGCATTGATCGTTCCCTGGAAGACCAGTAGTAGTTTCCGTTGCACATCTGGAGGCTTTCTGTAATCTGTTGACTATCAGAGTGTTGATGAAACACAGAAAATTCATCGGGATTGAATACAACAGTCACCATGCGCACTTTCCTCCATGGGAGTAACTCTCAAACAGTCTACGCTTTGATCGTTCCCTGGAAGACCAGTAGTAGTTTCCGATGCACATCTCGTGGCATTCTGCAATCTGTGGACTATCAGAGTGTTGATGAAACAGAAATTGCATCGGGATTGAATGCAACAGTCACCATGCGCACTTTCCTCCATGGGAGTAACTCTCAAACAGTCTACGCTTTGATCGTTCCCTGGAAGATCAGTAGTAGTTTCCGAATCACATCTGGTAGCATTCTGTAATCTGTGGACTATCAGAGTGTTGATGAAACACAGAAATTTCATCCGGATTGCATAAAACAGTCACCATGCGCACTTTCCTCCATGGGAGTAATTCTCAAACATTCTACGCTTTGATCGTTCCCTGGAAGACCAGTAGTAGTTTCCGATGCACATCTGGTGGCATTCTGTAATCTGTGGACTATCAGAGTGTTGATGAAACACAGAAATTGCATCGGGATTGAATACAACAATCACCATGCGCACTTTCCTCCACGGGAGGTATGTCTCAAACAGTCTACGCTTTGATCGTTCCCTGGAAGACCAGTAGTAGTTTCCGATGCACATCTGGTGGCATTCTGTAATCTGTGGACTATCAGAGTGTTGATGAAACACAGAAATTGCATCGGGATTGAATACAACTGTCACCATCCGCACTTTACTCCATGGGAGTAATGTCTGAAACAGTCTACGCTTGGATCGTTCCCAGGAAGACCAGTAGTAGTTTCCGATGCACATCTCGTGGCATTCTGTAATCTGTGGACAATCGGAGTGTTGATGAAACACAGAATTTAAATCGCGATTGAATACAACAGTCACCATCCGCACTTAACTCCATGGGAGTAACTCTCAAACAATCTACGCTTTGATCGTTCCCTTTAAGACCAGTAGTAGTTTCCGATGCACATGTGGTAGCATTCTGTAATCTGTGGACTATCAGAGTGTTGATGAAACACAGAACTTTCAACCGGATTAACTACAACAGTCACCATGCGCACATTCCTCCACGGGAGGTATGTCTCAAACAAACTACGCTTTGATCGTTCCCTGGAAGACCAGTAGCAGTTTCCGATGCACATATGGAGGTATTCTGTAATCTGTAGACTATGAGAATGTTGATGAAACACAGAATTTGCATCGGGATTGAATACAACAGTCACCATGCGCACTTTCCTCCATGGGAGTATTGTCTCAAACAGTCTACGCTTTGATCGTTCCCTGGAAGACCAGTAGTAGCTTCCGATTAACATCTGGTGGTATTCTGTAATCTGTGGACTATCAGAGTGTTGATGAAACCAGAAATTGCATCGGGATTGAAGACAACAGTCATCATGCGCCCTTTCCACCATGGGAGTAATGTCCCAAACAGTCTACGCTTTGATCGTTCCCTGGAAGACCGGTAGTTGTTTCCGATGCACATCGGGAGGCATTCTGTAATCTGTGGACTATCTGAGTGTTGATGAAACACAGAAATTGCACCGGGATTGAACACAACAGTCACCATCCACACTTTCCTCCATGGGAGTAATGTAAGAAACAGTCTACGTTTTGATCGTTCCCTGTAGACCAGTAGTAGTTTCCGATGCACATCTCGTGGCATTCTGTAATCTGTTTACTATCAGAGTGTTGACGAAACACAGAAAATGCATCGCGATTGAATACAAGAGTCACCATGCGCACTTTCCTCCATGGGAGTAATGTCTCTAACAGTCTGCGCATTGATCGTTCCCTGGAAGACCAGTAGTATTTTCCGTTGCACATCTGGAGGCTTTCTGTAATCTGTGGACTATCAGAAGTTTGATGAAACACAGAAATTGCTTCGGGATTGAATACAACTGTCTCCATGCGCAGTTTCCTCCTATGGGAGTAATGTCTCAAACAATCTACGCTTGGATCGCTCCCTGGAAGACCAGTAGTAGTTTCCGATGCACATCTGGTGGCATTCTGTAATCTGTGGACAATCAGAGTGTTGATGAAACACAGAAATTGCATCGGGAATGAATACAACAGTCAACATGCGCACTTTCCTCCACGGGACTTATGTCTCTAACAGTCTACGCTTTGATCGTTCCTTGGAAGACCAGTAGTAGTTTCCGATGCACATCTGGTGGCATTCTGTGATCTGTGGACTATCAGAGTGTTGATGAAACACAGAAGTTGCATCGGGATTGAATACAACAGTCACCATGCGCACTTTCCTCCATGGGAGTAATTCTCAAACAGTCTATGCTTTGATCGTTCCCTGGAAGACTAGTAGTAGTTTCCTATGCACATCTGGTGGCTTTCTGTCATCTGTGGACTATCAAAGTGTTGATGAAACACAGAAATTGCATCGGGATTAAAGACAACAGTCACCATGCGCACTTTCCTCCATGGGTGTAATGTCTCAAACAGTCTACTCTTTGATCGTTCCCTGGAAGACCAGTAGTAGCTTCCGATTTACATCTGGTTGTATTCCGTAATCTGTGGACTATTAGAGTGCTGATGAAACACAGAAATTGCATCGGGATTGAAGACAACAGTCACCATGAACACTTTCCACCATGGGAGTAATGTCCCAAACAGTCTGCGCTTTGATCGTTCCCTGCAAGACCAGTAGTAGTTTGCGATGCACATATGGTGGCATTCTGTAATGCGTAGACTATCAGAGTGTTGATGAAACACAGTAATTGCATCGGGATTGAATAAAACAGTCACCATGCGCACTTTCCTCCATGGGAGTATTGTCTCAAACAGTCTACGCTTTGATCGTTCCCTGGAAGACCAGTAGTAGCTTCCGATTAACATCTGGTGGTATTCTGTAATCTGTGGACTATCAGAGTGTTGATGAAACCAGAAATTGCATCGGGATTGAAGACAACAGTCATCATGCGCCCTTTCCACCATGGGAGTAATGTCCCAAACAGTCTACGCTTTGATCGTTCCCTGGAAGACCGGTAGTTGTTTCCGATGCACATCGGGAGGCATTCTGTAATCTGTGGACTATCTGAGTGTTGATGAAACACAGAAATTGCATAGGGATTGAATACTACATTCACCATGCGCACTTTCCTCCGCGGGAGGTATGTCTCAAACAGTCTACGCTTTGATCGTTCCCTGGAAGACCAGTAGTAGTTTCCGATGCACATCTGGTGGCATTCTGTAATCTGTGGACTATCAGAGTGTTGATGAAACACAGAAAATGCATCGGGATTGAATACAACAATCACCATGAGCACTTTCCTCCACTGGAGGTATGTCTCAAACAGTCTACGCTTTGATCGTTCCCTGGAAGGCCAGTATTAGTTTCCGATGCACATCTGGTGGCATTCTGTAATCTGTGGACTATCAGAGTGTTGATGAAACACAGAACTTTCATCCGGATTAAATACAACAGTCACCATGCGCACATTCCTCCACGAGAGGTATGTCTCAAACAAACTACGCTTTGATCGTTCCCTGGAAGACCAGTAGTAGTTTCCGATGCACATCTTGTGGCATTCTGTGATCTGTGGACTATCAGAGTGTTGATGAAACACAGAAATTGCATCGGGATTGAACACAACAGTCAACATCCGCACTTTCCTCCATGGGAGTAATGTCTGAAATAGGTTACGTTTTGATCGTTCCCTGGAAGACCAGTAGTAGTTTCCGATGCACATCTCGTGGCATTCTGTAATCTGTTTACTATCAGAGTGTTGATGAAACACAGAAAATGCATCGCGATGAATACAACAGTCACCATGCGCACTTTCCTCCACGGGAGTAATGTCTCAAACAATCTACGCCTTTGATCGTTCCCTGGAAGACCAGTAGTTGTTTGCGATGCACATATGGCGGCATTCTGTAATGCGTAGACTATCAGAGTGTTGATGAAACACAGTAATTGCATCGGGATTGAATACAACAGTCACCATGCGCACTTTCCTCCATGGGAGTAATGTCTCTAAAAGTTTGCGCTTTGATCGTTCCCTGGAAGACCAGTAGTATTTTCCGTTGCACATCTGGAGGCTTTCTGTAATCTGTGGACTATCAGAGTGTTGATGAAACACAGAAATTGCTTCGGGATTGAATACAACAGTCTCCATGCGCAGTTTCCTCCATGGGAGTAATGTCTCAAACAGTCTACGCTTTGATCGTCCCCTGGAAGACCAGCAGTAGTTTCCGATGCACATCTGGATGCTTTCCGTAATCTGTGGACTATCAGAGTGTTGATGAAACACAGAAATTGCATCGGGATTGAATACAACAGTCTCCATGCGCAGTTTCCTCCATGGGAGTAATGTCTCAAACAGTCTACGCTTGGATCGTCCCCTGGAAGACCAGCAGTAGTTTCCGATGCACATCTGGATGCTTTCCGTAATCTGTGGACTATCACAGTGTTGATGAAACCAGAAATTGCATCGGGATTGAAGACAACAGTCATCATGCGCCCTTTCCACCATGGGAGTAATGTCCCAAACAGTCTACGCTTTGATCGTTCCCTGAAAGACCGGTAGTTGTTTCCGATGCACATCGGGAGGCATTCTGTAATCTGTGGACTATCTGAGTGTTGATGAAACACAGAAATTGCATAGGGATTGAATACTACATTCACCATGCGCACTTTCCTCCGCGGGAGGTATGTCTCAAACAGTCTACGCTTTGATCGTTCCCTGGAAGACCAGTAGTAGTTTCCGATGCACATCTGGTGGCATTCTGTAATCTGTGGACTATCAGAGTGTTGATGAAACACAGAAAATGCATCGGGATTGAATACAACAATCACCATGAGCACTTTCCTCCACTGGAGGTATGTCTCAAACAGTCTACGCTTTGATCGTTCCCTGGAAGGCCAGTAGTAGTTTCCGATGCACATCTGGTGGCATTCTGTAATCTGTGGACTATCAGAGTGTTGATGAAACACAGAACTTTCATCCGGATTAAATACAACAGTCACCATGCGCACATTCCTCCACGGGAGGTATGTCTCAAACAAACTACGCTTTGATCGTTCCCTGGAAGACCAGTAGTAGTTTCCGATGCACATCTTGTGGCATTCTGTGATCTGTGGACTATCAGAGTGTTGATGAAACACAGAAATTGCATCGGGATTGAACACAACAGTCACCATCCGCACTTTCCTCCATGGGAGTAATGTCTGAAACAGTCTACGTTTTGATCGTTCCCTGGAAGACCAGTAGTAGTTTCCGATGCACATCTCGTGGCATTCTGTAATCTGTTTACTATCAGAGTGTTGATGAAACACAGAAAATGCATCGCGATTGAATACAACAGTCACCATGCGCACTTTCCTCCACGGGAGTAATGTCTCAAACAATCTACGCCTTTGATCGTTCCCTGGAAGACCAGTAGTTGTTTGCGATGCACATATGGTGGCATTCTGTAATGCGTAGACTATCAGAGTGTTGATGAAACACAGTAATTGCATCGGGATTGAATACAACAGTCACCATGCGCACTTTCCTCCATGGGAGTAATGTCTCTAACAGTTTGCGCTTTGATCGTTCCCTGGAAGACCAGTAGTATTTTCCGTTGCACATCTGGAGGCTTTCTGTAATCTGTGGACTATCAGAGTGTTGATGAAACACAGAAATTGCTTCGGGATTGAATACAACAGTCTCCATGCGGAGTTTCCTCCATGGGAGTAATGTCTCAAACAGTCTACGCTTGGATCGTCCCCTGGAAGACCAGCAGTAGTTTCCGATGCACATCTGGATGCTTTCCGTAATCTGTGGACTATCAGAGTGTTGATGAAACACAGAAATTGCATCGGGATTGAATACAACAGTCACCATGCGCACTTTCCTCCATGGGAGTAATGTCTCAAACAGTCTACGCTTTGATCGTTCCCTGGAAGACCAGTAGTAGCTTCCGATTAACATCTGGTGGTATTCTGTAATCTGTGGACTATCAGAGTGTTGATGAAACACAGAAATTGCATCAGGATTGAAGACAACAGTCACCATGCGCACTTTCCACCATGGGAGTAATGTCCCAAACAGTCTACGCTTTGATCGTTCCCTGGAAGACCAGTAGTTGTTTCCGATGCACATCGGGAGGCATTCTGTAATCTGTGGACTATCAGAGTGTTGATGAAACACAGAAATTGCATCGGGATTGAATACTACATTCACCATGCGCACTTTCCTCCATGGGAGTAATGTCTCAAACAGTCTACGCTTTGATCGTTCCCTGGAAGACCATTAGTAGTTTCCGATGCACATCTGGGGGCATACTGTAATCTGTGGAGTATCAGATTGTTGATGAAACACCGAAATTGCATCGGGATTGAATGCAAAAGTCACCATGCGCACTCTCCTCCATGGGAGTAATTCTCAAACTGTGTACGCTTTGATCGTTCCCTGGAAGACCATTAGTAGTTTCCGATGCACATCTATAGGCATTCTGTAATCTGTGGAGTATCAGAGTGTTGATGAAACACAGAAATTGCATCGGGATTGAATACAACAGTCACCATCCGCACTTTCCTCCATGGGAGTAATGTCTGAAGCAGTCTACGCTTGGATCGTTCCCTTATCATTTAGCTACAAAATAGCAGGTCAGCAAGTGGAAGTAGTTAATTTCATAAATTATCTGGGAGTACTCATTAGGAGTGTTTTAAAATGGAATGATCATATAAAGATGATCGTCGGTAAAGCAGATGCCAGACTGAGATTCATTGGAAGAATCTTAAGGAAATGCAATACGACAACAAAGGAAGTAGGTTACAGTACGCTTGTTCGCCCAATGCTTGAATACTGCTCAGCAGTGTGGGATACGCACCAGGTATGGTTGATAGAAGAGATAGAGAAGATCCAACATAGAGCAGCGCGATTCGTTACAGGATCTTTTAGTAATTGCGAAAGCGTTACGGAGATGATAGATAAACTCCAGTGGAAGACTCTGCAGGAGAGAAGCTAAGTAGCTCGGTACGGGCTTTTGTTAAAGTTTCGAGAACATACCTTCACCGAAGAGTCAAGCAGTATATTGCTCCCTCCTACGTATATCTCGTGAAGAGACCATGAGGATAAAATCAGAGAGATTAGAGCCCACACAGAAGCATACCGACAATCCTTCTTTCCACGTACAATACGAGACTGGAATAGAAGGGAGAACCGATAGAGGTACTCAGGGTATCCTCCGCCACACACCGTCAGGTGGCTTGCGGAGTATGGATGTAGATGTAGATGTAGTAGTTTCCGATGAACATCTGGTGGCATTCTGTAATCTGTGGACTATCAGAGTGTTGATGAAACACAGAAATTGCATCGGGATTGAATACAACAGTCACCATGCGCACTTTCCTCCATGGGAGTAACTCTCAAACAGTCTACGCTTTGATCGTTCCCTGGAAGACCAGTAGTAGTTACCGAATCACATCTGGTAGCATTTTGTAATCTGTGGACTATCAGAGTGTTGATGAAACACAGAAATTTCATCCGGATTGAATACCACAGTCACCATGCGCACTTTCCTCCATTGGAGTAATTCTCAAACAGTCTACGCTTTGATCGTTCCCTGGAAGACCAGTAGTAGTTTCCGATGCACATCTGGTGGCATTCTGTAATCTGTGGACTATCAGAGTGTTGATGAAACACAGAAATTGCATGGGGATTGAATACTACATTCACCATGCGCACTTTCCTCCACGGGATGTATGTCTCAGACAGTCTACGCTTTGTTCGTTCCCTGGAAGACCAGTAGTAGTTTCCGATGCACATCTGGTGGCATTCTGTAATCTGTGGACTATCAGAATGTTGATGAAACACAGAAATTGCATCGGGATTGAATACAACAGTCACCATCCGCACTTTACTCCATGGGAGTAATGTCTGAAACAGTCTACGCTTAGATCGTTCCCAGGAAGACCAGTAGTAGATTCCGATGCACATCTCGTGCCATTCTGTAATCTGTGGACTATCAGAGGGTTGATGAAACAAAGAATTTGCATCGGGATTGAATACAACAGTCACCATCCGCACTTTCCTCCATGGGAGTAATGTCTGAAACAGTCTACGCTTGGATCGTTCCCAGGAAGACGAGTAGCAGTTTCCGATGCACATCTCGTGGCATTCTGTAATCTGTGGAGTATCAGAGTGTTGATGAAACACGGAAATTGCATCGGGATTGAATACAACATTCACCATGCGCACTTTCCTCCATGGGAGTAATTCTCAAACAGTCTACGCTTTGATCGTTCCCTGGAAGGCCAGTAGTAGTTTCCGATGCACATCTGGTGGCATTCTGTAATCTGTGGACTATCAGAGTGTTGATGAATCACAGAACTTTCATCCGGATTAAATACAACAGTCACCATGCGCACATTCCTCCACGGGAGGTATGTCTCAAACAAACTACGCTTTGATCGTTCCCTGGAAGACCAGTAGTAGTTTCCGATGCACATCTGGAGGTATTCTGTAATCTGTAGACAATGAGAGTGTTGATGAAACACAGAATTTGCATCGGGATTGAATACAACAGTCACCATGCGCACTTTCCTCCATGGGAGAAACTCTCAAACAATCTACGCTTTGATCGTTCCCTGGAAGAGGAGTAGTAGTTTCCGATGCACATCAGGTAGCATTCTGTAATCTGTGGACTATCAGAGTGTTGATGAAACACAGAAATTGCATCGGGATTGAATAAAACAGTCACCATGCGCCCTTTCCTCCATGGGAGTAATTCTCAAACAGTCTATGCTTTGATCGTTCCCTGGAAGACCAGTAGCAGTTTCCGATGCACATCTGGTGGCATTTTGTAATCTGTGGACTATCAGAGTGTTGATGAAACACAGAAATTGCATCGGGAATGAATACAACAGTCAACATGCGCACTTTCCTCCACGGGAGGTATGTCTCTAACAGTCTACGCTATGATCTTTCCTTGGAAAACCAGTAGTAGTTTCCGATGCACATCTGGTGGCATTCTGTAATATGTGGACTATCAGAGTGTTGATGAAACACAGAAATTGCATCGGGATTGAACACGACAGTCACTATCCGCACTTTCCTCCATGGGAGTAATGTCTGAAACAGTCTACGTTTTGATCGTTCCCTGGAAGACCAGTAGTAGTTTCCGATGCACAACTCGTGGCATTCTGTAATCTGTTTACTATCAGAGTGTTGATGAAACACAGAAAATGCATCGCGATTGAATACAACAGTCACCATGTGCACTTTCCTCCATGGGAGTAATGTCTCAAAGAGTTTACGCTTTGATCGTTCCCTGGAAGGCCAGTAGTAGTTTCCGATGCACATCTGGTGGCATTCTGTAATCTGTGGACTATCAGAGTGTTCATGAATCACAGAACTTTCATCCGGATTAAATACAACAGTCACCATGCGATCATTCCTCCACGGGAGGTATGTCTCAAACAAACTACGCTTTGATCGTTCCCTGGAAGACCAGTAGTAGTTTCCGATGCACATCTGGAGGTATTCTGTAATCTGTAGACAATGAGAGTGTTGATGAAACACAGAATTTGCATCGGGATTGAATACAACAGTCACCATGCGCACTTTCCTCCATGGGAGAAACTCTCAAACAATCTACGCTTTGATCGTTCCCTGGAAGAGGAGTAGTAGTTTACGATGCACATCAGGTAGCATTCTGTAATCTGTGGACTATCAGAGTGTTGATGAAACACAGAAATTGCATCGGGATTGAATAAAACAGTCACCATGCGCACTTTCCTCCATGGGAGTAATTCTCAAACAGTCTATGCTTTGATCGTTCCCTGGAAGACCAGTAGCAGTTTCCGATGCACATCTGGTGGCATTTTGTAATCTGTGGACTATCAGAGTGTTGATGAGACACAGAAATTGCATCGGGAATGAATACAACAGTCAACATGCGCACTTTCCTCCACGGGAGGTATGTCTCTAACAGTCTACGCTATGATCTTTCCTTGGAAAACCAGTAGTAGTTTCCGATGCACATCTGGTGGCATTCTGTAATATGTGGACTATCAGAGTGTTGATGAAACACAGAAATTGCATCGGGATTGAACACAACAGTCACTATCCGCACTTTCCTCCATGGGAGTAATGTCTGAAACAGTCTACGTTTTGATCGTTCCCTGGAAGACCAGTAGTAGTTTCCGATGCACATCTCGTGGCATTCTGTAATCTGTTTACTATCAGAGTGTTGATGAAACACAGAAAATGCATCGCGATTGAATACAACAGTCACCATGTGCACTTTCCTCCATGGGAGTAATGTCTCAAAGAGTTTACGCTTTGATCGTTTTCTGGAAGACCAGTAGTAGTTTCCGATGCACATGTGGAGGCATTCTGTAATCTGTGGACTATTAGAGTGTTGATGAAACACAGAAATTGCATGCGTATTGAATACAACAGTCACCATGCGCACTTTCCTCCACGGGAGTAATGTCTCAAACAATCTACGCCTTTGATCGTTCCCTGGAAGATCAGTAGTAGTTTGCGATGCACATATGGTGGCATTCTGTAATCCGTAGACTATCAGAGTGTTGATGAAACACAGTAATTGCATCGGGATTGAATACAACAATCACCATGCGCACTTTCCTCCATGGGAGTAATGTCTCTAACAGTTTGCGCTTTGATCGTTCCCTGGAAGACCAGTAGTATTTTCCGTTGCACATCGGGAGGCATTCTGTAATCTGTGGACTATTAGAGTGTTGATGAAACACAGAAATTGCATCGGGATTGAATACAACAGTCACCATGCGCACTTTCCACCATGGGAGTAATGTCCCAAACAGTCTACGCTTTGATCGTTCCCTGGAAGACCAGTAGTTGTTTCCAATGCACATCGGGAGGCATTCTGTAATCTGTGGACTATCAGAGTGTTGATGAAACACAGAAATTGCATCGGGATTGAATACTACATTCACCATGCGCACTTTCCTCCATGGGAGTAATGTCTCAAACAGTCTACGCTTTGATCGTTCCCTGGATGACCATTAGTAGATTCCGATGCACATCTGGAGGCATTCTGTAATTTGTGGAGTATCAGAGTGTTGATGAAACACAGAAATTGCATCGGGATTGAATGCAACAGTCACCATGCGCACTCTAATCCATGGGAGTAATTCTCAAACAGTCTACGCTTTGATCGTTCCCTGGAAGACCATTAGTAGTTTCCGATGCACATCTGGAGGCATTCTGTAATCTGTGGACTATCAGAGTGTTGATGAAACACAGAAATTGCATCGGGATTGAATACAACAATCACCATGCGCACTTTCCTCCACGGGAGGTATGTCTCAAACAGTCTACGCTTTGATCGTTCCCTGGAAGACCAGTAGTAGTTTCCGATGCACATCTGGTGGCATTCTGTAATCTGTGGACTTTTAGAGTGTTGATGAAACACAGAAATTGCATCGGGATTGAATACAACAGTCACCATCCGCACTTTACTCCATGGGAGTAATGTCTGAAACAGTCTACGCTTGGATCGTTCCCAGGAAGACCAGTAGTAGTTTCCGATACACATCTCGTGGCATTCTGTAATCTGTGGACTATCAGAGTGTTGATGAAACACAGAATTTGCATCGGGATTGAATACAACAGTCACCATCCGCACTTTCCTCCATGGGAGTAATGTCTGAAACAGTCTACGCCTGGATCGTTCCCAGGAAGACCAGTAGCAGTTTCCGATGCACATCTCGTGGCATTCTGTAATCTGTGGAGTATCAGAGTGTTGATCAAACACAGAAAATGCATCGGGATTGAATACAACTGTCACCATGCGCACTTTCCTCCATGGGAGTAATGCCTGAAACAGTCTACGCTTGGATCGTTCCCAGAAGACCAGTAGCAGTTTCGGATGCACATCTCGTGGCATTCTGTAATCTGTGGAGTATCAGAGTGTTGATGAAACACGGGAATTGCATCGGGATTGAATACAACAGTCACCATGCGCTCTTTCCTCCATTTGAGTAATTCTCAAACAGTCTACGCTTTGATCGTTCCCTGGAGGACCAGTAGTAGATTCCGATGCACATCTGGTGGCATTCTGTAGTCTGTGGACTATCAGAGTGTTGATGAAACACAGAAATTGCATCGGGATTGAATACAACTATCACCATGCGCACTTTCCTCCACTGGAGGTATGTCTCAAACAGTCTACGCTTTGATCGTTCCCTGGAAGACCAGTAGTATATTCCGATGCACATCTGGTGGCATTCTGTAATCTGTGGACTATCAGAGTGTTGATGAAACACGGAAATTCCTTCGGGATTGAATACAACAGTCTCCATGCGCAGTTTCCTCCATGGGAGTAATGTCTCAAACAGTCTACGCTTTGATCGTTCCCTGGAAGACCTGTAGTAGTTTCCGATGCACATCTGGATGCTTTCCGTAATCTGTGGACTACCAGAGTGTTGATGTAACACAGAAATTGCATCGGGATTGAATACAACAGTCACCAAGCGCACTTTCCTCCATGGGAGTAATGTCTCAAACAGTCTACTCTTTGATCGGTCCCTGGAAGACCAGTAGTAGCTTCCGAGTAACATCTGGAGGCATTCTGTAATCTGTGGACTATCAGAGTGTTGATGAAACACAGAAATTGCATCGGGATTGAAGACAACAGTCACCATGCGCACTTTCCACCATGGGTGTAATGTCCCAAACAGTCTACGCTTTGATCGTTCCCTGGAAGACCAGTAGTAGTTTCCGATGCACATCGGGAGGCATTCTGTAATCTGTGGACTATCAGCGTGTTGATGAAACACAGAAATTGCATCGGGATTGAATACTACATTCACCATGCGCACTTTCCTCCATGCGAGTAATGTCTCAAACAGTCTACGCTTTGATCGTTCCCTGGAGGACCATTAGTAGTTTCCGATGCACATCTGGAGGCATTCCGTAATCTGTGGACTATCAAAGTGTTAAAGAAACACAGAAATTGCATCGGGATTGAATACAACAGTCGCCATGCGCACATTCCTCCACGGGAGTAATGTCTCAAACAATCTACGCTTTGATCGTTCCCTGGAAGACAAGTAGTAGTTTCCGATGCACATGTGGTGGCATTCTGTAATCTGTAGACTGTCAGATTGTTGATGAAACACAGAAATTGCATCGGGGTTGAATACAACAGTCACCATGCGCACTTTACTCCATGCTAGTAATGTCTCTAACAGTTGTCGCTTTGATCGTTCTCTGGAAGACCAGTAGTAGATTCCGACGCACATCTGGAGGCTTTCTGTGATCTGTGGACTATCAGAGTGTTGATGAAACACAGAAATTGCATCGGGATTGAATACAACAGTCACCATGCGCACTTTCCTCCATGGAGTAATTCTCAAACAGTCTATGCTTTGATCGTTCCCTGGAAGACCAGTAGTAGTTTCCGATGCACATCTGGTGGCATTCTGTAATCTGTGGACTATCAGAGTGTTGATGAAACACAGAAATTGCATCGGGAATCAATACAACAGTCAACATCAGCACTTTCCTCCACGGGAGGTATGTCTCTAACAGTCTACGCTTTGATCTTTCCCTGGAAGACCAGTAGTAGTTTCCGATGCACATCTGGTGGCATTCTGTAATATGTGGACTATCAGAGTGTTGATGAAACACAGAAATTGCATCGGGATTGAACACAACAGTCACTATCCGCACTTTCCTCCATGGGAGTAATGTCTGAAACAGTCTACGTTTTGATCGTTCCCTGGAAGACCAGTAGTAGTTTCCGATGCACATCTCGTGGCATTCTGTAATCTGTTTACTATCAGAGTGTTGATGAAACACAGAAAATGCATCGCGATTGAATACAACAGTCACCATGTGCACTTTCCTCCATGGGAGTAATGTCTCAAAGAGTTTACGCTTTGATCGTTTTCTGGAAGACCAGTAGTAGTTTCCGATGCACATGTGGAGGCATTCTGTAATCTGTGGACTATTAGAGTGTTGATGAAACACAGAAATTGCATGCGTATTGAATACAACAGTCACCATGCGCACTTTCCTCCACGGGAGTAATGTCTCAAACAATCTACGCCTTTGATCGTTCCCTGGAAGATCAGTAGTAGTTTGCGATGCACATATGGTGGCATTCTGTAATCCGTAGACTATCAGAGTGTTGATGAAACACAGTAATTGCATCGGGATTGAATACAACAATCACCATGCGCACTTTCCTCCATGGGAGTAATGTCTCTAACAGTTTGCGCTTTGATCGTTCCCTGGAAGACCAGTAGTATTTTCCGTTGCACATCGGGAGGCATTCTGTAATCTGTGGACTATTAGAGTGTTGATGAAACACAGAAATTGCATCGGGATTGAATACAACAGTCACCATGCGCACTTTCCACCATGGGAGTAATGTCCCAAACAGTCTACGCTTTGATCGTTCCCTGGAAGACCAGTAGTTGTTTCCAATGCACATCGGGAGGCATTCTGTAATCTGTGGACTATCAGAGTGTTGATGAAACACAGAAATTGCATCGGGATTGAATACTACATTCACCATGCGCACTTTCCTCCATGGGAGTAATGTCTCAAACAGTCTACGCTTTGATCGTTCCCTGGATGACCATTAGTAGTTTCCGATGCACATCTGGAGGCATTCTGTAATTTGTGGAGTATCAGAGTGTTGATGAAACACAGAAATTGCATCGGGATTGAATGCAACAGTCACCATGCGCACTCTAATCCATGGGAGTAATTCTCAAACAGTCTACGCTTTGATCGTTCCCTGGAAGACCATTAGTAGTTTCCGATGCACATCTGGAGGCATTCTGTAATCTGTGGACTATCAGAGTGTTGATGAAACACAGAAATTGCATCGGGATTGAATACAACAATCACCATGCGCACTTTCCTCCACGGGAGGTATGTCTCAAACAGTCTACGCTTTGATCGTTCCCTGGAAGACCAGTAGTAGTTTCCGATGCACATCTGGTGGCATTCTGTAATCTGTGGACTTTCAGAGTGTTGATGAAACACAGAAATTGCATCGGGATTGAATACAACAGTCACCATCCGCACTTTACTCCATGGGAGTAATGTCTGAAACAGTCTACGCTTGGATCGTTCCCAGGAAGACCAGTAGCAGTTTCCGATGCACATCTCGTGGCATTCTGTAATCTGTGGAGTATCAGAGTGTTGATCAAACACAGAAAATGCATCGGGATTGAATACAACTGTCACCATGCGCACTTTCCTCCATGGGAGTAATGCCTGAAACAGTCTACGCTTGGATCGTTCCCAGAAGACCAGTAGCAGTTTCGGATGCACATCTCGTGGCATTCTGTAATCTGTGGAGTATCAGAGTGTTGATGAAACACGGGAATTGCATCGGGATTGAATACAACAGTCACCATGCGCTCTTTCCTCCATTTGAGTAATTCTCAAACAGTCTACGCTTTGATCGTTCCCTGGAGGACCAGTAGTAGATTCCGATGCACATCTGGTGGCATTCTGTAGTCTGTGGACTATCAGAGTGTTGATGAAACACAGAAATTGCATCGGGATTGAATACAACTATCACCATGCGCACTTTCCTCCACTGGAGGTATGTCTCAAACAGTCTACGCTTTGATCGTTCCCTGGAAGACCAGTAGTATATTCCGATGCACATCTGGATGCTTTCCGTAATCTGTGGACTACCAGAGTGTTGATGTAACACAGAAATTGCATCGGGATTGAATACAACAGTCACCAAGCGCACTTTCCTCCATGGGAGTAATGTCTCAAACAGTCTACTCTTTGATCGGTCCCTGGAAGACCAGTAGTAGCTTCCGAGTAACATCTGGAGGCATTCTGTAATCTGTGGACTATCAGAGTGTTGATGAAACACAGAAATTGCATCGGGATTGAAGACAACAGTCACCATGCGCACTTTCCACCATGGGTGTAATGTCCCAAACAGTCTACGCTTTGATCGTTCCCTGGAAGACCAGTAGTAGTTTCCGATGCACATCGGGAGGCATTCTGTAATCTGTGGACTATCAGCGTGTTGATGAAACACAGAAATTGCATCGGGATTGAATACTATATTCACCATGCGCACTTTCCTCCATGCGAGTAATGTCTCAAACAGTCTACGCTTTGATCGTTCCCTGGAGGACCATTAGTAGTTTCCGATGCACATCTGGAGGCATTCCGTAATCTGTGGACTATCAAAGTGTTAAAGAAACACAGAAATTGCATCGGGATTGAATACAACAGTCGCCATGCGCACATTCCTCCACGGGAGTAATGTCTCAAACAATCTACGCTTTGATCGTTCCCTGGAAGACAAGTAGTAGTTTCCGATGCACATGTGGTGGCATTCTGTAATCTGTAGACTGTCAGATTGTTGATGAAACACAGAAATTGCATCGGGGTTGAATACAACAGTCACCATGCGCACTTTACTCCATGCTAGTAATGTCTCTAACAGTTGTCGCTTTGATCGTTCTCTGGAAGACCAGTAGTAGATTCCGACGCACATCTGGAGGCTTTCTGTGATCTGTGGACTATCAGAGTGTTGATGAAACACAGAAATTGCATCGGGATTGAATACAACAGTCACCATGCGCACTTTCCTCCATGGAGTAATTCTCAAACAGTCTATGCTTTGATCGTTCCCTGGAAGACCAGTAGTAGTTTCCGATGCACATCTGGTGGCATTCTGTAATCTGTGGACTATCAGAGTGTTGATGAAACACAGAAATTGCATCGGGAATCAATACAACAGTCAACATCAGCACTTTCCTCCACGGGAGGTATGTCTCTAACAGTCTACGCTTTGATCTTTCCCTGGAAGACCAGTAGTAGTTTCCGATGCACATCTGGTGGCATTCTGTAATCTCTGGACTATCAGAGTGTTGATGAAACACAGAAATTGCATCGGGATTGAACACAACAGTCACCATCCGCACTTTCCTCCATGGGAGTAATGTCTGAAACAATCTACGTTTTGATCGTTCCCTGGAAGACCAGTAGTAGTTTTCGATGCACATCTCGTGGCATTCTGTAATCTGTGGACTATCAGATTGTTGATGAAACACAGAAAATGCATCGCGATTGAATGCAACAGTCACCATGCGCAATTTCCTCCATGGGAGTAATGTCTCAAACAGTCTACGCTTTGATCGTTCCCTGGAAGACCAGTAGTAGTTTCCGATGCACATCTGGTGGCATTCTGTAATCTGTGGACTTTCAGAGTGTTGATGAAACACAGAAATTGCATCGGGATTGAATACAACAGTCACCATGCGCACTTTCCTCCACGGGAGGTATGTCTCAAACAGCCTACGCTTTCATCGTTCCCTGGAAGACCAGTAGTAGTTTCCGATGCACATCTGGAGGCATTCTGTAATCTGTGGACTATCAGAGTGTTGATGAAACACAGAATTTACATCGGGATTGAATATAACAGTCACCATCCGCACTCTCCTCCATGGGAGTAATGTCTGAAACAGTCTACGCTTGGATCGTTCCCAGGAAGACCAGTAGCAGTTTCCGATGCACATCTCGTGGTATTCTGTAATCTGTGGAGTATCAGAGTGTTGATGAAACACAGAAAATGCATCGGGATTGAATACAACAGTCACCATGCGCACTTTCCTCCATGGGAGTAATGCCTGAAACAGTCTACGCTTGGATCGTTCCCAGAAGACCAGTAGCAATTTCGGATGCACATCTCGTGGCATTCTGTAATCTGTGGAGTAGCAGGGTGTTGATGAAACACGGAAATTGCATCGGGATTGAATACAACTGTCACCATGCGCACTTTCCTCCATGGGAGTAATTCTCAAACAGTCTACGCTTTGATCGTTCCCTGGAAGGCCAGTAGTAGTTTCCGATGCACATCTGGTGGCATTCTGTAATCTGTGGACTATCAGAGTGTTGATGAAACACGGAAATTGCATCGGGATTGAATACAACAATCACC
Organism: Schistocerca gregaria; assembly: GCF_023897955.1. Taxonomy (NCBI): domain Eukaryota; kingdom Metazoa; phylum Arthropoda; class Insecta; order Orthoptera; family Acrididae; genus Schistocerca; species Schistocerca gregaria. The sequence goes on from NC_064920.1 coordinate 40,986,539, forward strand.
ATGAGCACTTTCCTCCACGGGAGGTATGTCTCAAACAGTCTACGCTTTGATCGTTCCCTGGAAGACCACTAGTAGTTTCCGATGCACATGTGGTGGCATTCTGTAATCTGTGGACTATCAGAGTGTTGATGAAACACGGAAATTCCTTCGGGATTGAATACAACAGTCTCCATGCGCAGTTTCCTCCATGGGAGTAATGTCTCAAACAGTCTACTCTTTGATCGTTCCCTGGAAGACCAGTAGTAGTTTCCGATGCACATCTGGATGCTTTCCGTAATCTGTGGACTACCAGAGTGTTGATGTAACACAGAAATTGCATCGGGATTGAATACAACAGTCACCAAGCGCACTTTCCTCCATGGGAGTAATGTCTCAAACAGTCTACTCTTTGATCGGTCCCTGGAAGACCAGTAGTGGCTTCCGATTAACATCTGGAGGCATTCTGTAATCTGTGGACTATCAGAGTGTTGATGAAACACAGAAATTGCATCGGGATTGAAGACAACAGTCACCATGCGCACTTTCCACCATGGGTGTAATGTCCCAAACAGTCTACGCTTTGATCGTTCCCTGGAAGACCAGTAGTAGTTTCCGATGCACATCGGGAGGCATTCTGTAATCTGTGGAGTATCAGATTGTTGATGAAACACAGAAATTGCATCGGGATTGAATACTACATTCACCATGCGCAGTTTCCTCCATGGGAGTAATGTCTCAAACAGTCTACGCTTTGATCGTTCCCTGGAGGACCATTAGTAGTTTCCGATGCACATCTGGAGGCATTCCGTAATCTGTGGACTATCAGAGTGTTAAAGAAACACAGAAATTGCATCGGGATTGAATACAACAGTCGCCATGCGCACATTCCTCCACGGGAGTAATGTCTCAGACAATCTACGCTTTGATCGTTCCCTGGAAGACAAGTAGTAGTTTCCGATGCACATGTGGTGGCATTCTGTAATCTGTAGACTGTCAGATTGTTGATGAAACACAGAAATTGCATCGGGGTTGAATACAACAGTCACCATGCGCACTTTACTCCATGCTAGTAATGTCTCTAACAGTTGTCGCTTTGATCGTTCTCTGGAAGACCAGTAGTAGATTCCGACGCACATCTGGAGGCTTTCTGTGATCTGTGGACTATCAGAGTGTTGATGAAACACAGAAATTGCATCGGGATTGAATACAACAGTCACCATGCGCACTTTCCTCCATGGGAGTAATTCTCAAACAGTCTATGCTTTGATCGTTCCCTGGAAGACCAGTAGTAGTTTCCGATGCACATCTGGTGGCATTCTGTAATCTGTGGACTATCAGAGTGTTGATGAAACACAGAAATTGCATCGGGAATCAATACAACAGTCAACATTAGCACTTTCCTCAACGGGAGGTATGTCTCTAACAGTCTACGCTTTGATCTTTCCCTGGAAGACCAGTAGTAGTTTCCGATGCACATCTGGTGGCATTCTGTAATCTCTGGACTATCAGAGTGTTGATGAAACACAGAAATTGCATCGGGATTGAACACAACAGTCACCATCCGCACTTTCCTCCATGGGAGTAATGTCTGAAACAGTCTACGTTTTGATCGTTCCCTGGAAGACCAGTAGTAGTTTCCGATGCACATCTCGTGGCATTCTGTAATCTGTGGACTATCAGAGTGTTGATGAAACACAGAAATTGCATCGGGATTGAATACAACAGTCACCATGCGCACTTTACTCCATGGGAGTAATGTCTGAAACAGTCTACGCTTGGATCGTTCCCAGGAAGACCAGTAGCAGTTTCGGATGCACATCTCGTGGCTTTCTGTAATCTGTGGAGTATCAGAGTGTTGATGAAACACGGAAATTGCATCGGGATTGAATACAACAGTCACCATGCGCACTTTCCTCCATGGGAGTAATTCTCAAACAGTCTACGCTTTGATCGTTCCCTGGAAGACCAGTAGTAGTTTCCGATGCACATCTGGTGGCATTCTGTAATCTGTGGACTATCAGAGAGTTGATGAAACACAGAAATTGCATCGGGATTGAATACAACAATCACCATGCGCACTTTCCTCCACGTTAGGTATGTCTCAAACAGTCTACGCTTTGATCGTTCCCTGGAAGACCAGTAGTAGTTTCCGATGCACAACTGGTGGCATTCTGTAATCTTTGGTCTATCAGAGTGTTGATGAAACACAGAAATTGCATCAGGAATGAATACAAGAGTCAACATGCGCACTTTCCTCCACGGGAGGTATGTGTCAAAGAGTCTACGCTTTGATCGTTCCCTGCAAGACCAGTAATAGTTTCCGATGAACACCTTGATGCATTCTGTAATATGTGGACTATCACAGTGTTGATGAAACACAGAAATTGCAATTGGATTGAATACTACAGTCACCATGCGCACTTTCCTATATGGGAGTAATGTCTCTAACAGTCTACACTTTGATCGTTAGCTGGAAGACCAGTAGTAGTTTCCAATGCACATCTTGAAACATTCTGTAATCTGTGGACTATCAGAGTGTTGATGAAACACAGAAATTGCATCGGGATTGAATACAACAGTCACCATGCGCACTTTCCACCATGGGAGTAATCCCTCTAACAGTCTACGTTTTGATCGTTCCCTGGAAGACCAGTAGATTTTTCAATGGACATCTGGATGCTTCCTGTAACCTGTGGACTATCAGAGTGTTGATGAGACACAGAAATTCAATCGGGATTGAATACAACAGTCTCCATGCGCAGTTTCATCCATGGCAGTAATGCCTCAAACAGTCTACGCTTTGATCGTTCCCTGGAAGACCAGTAGTAGTTTCCGATGCGCATCTGGATGCTTTCCGTAATCTGTGGACTATCAGAGTGTTGATGAAACACAGAAATTGCATCGGGATTGAATACAACAGTCAACATGCGCACTTTCCTCCATGGGAGTAATGTCTCAAACAGTCTACGCTTTGATCGTTCCCTGGAAGACCAGTAGTAGCTTCCGATTAGCATCTGGAGGCATTCTGCAATCTGTGGACTATTAGAGTGTTGATGAAACACAGAAATTGCATCGGGATTGAAGACAGCAGTCACCATGCGCACTTTCCACCATGGGAGTAATGTCCCAAACAGTCTACGCTTTGATCATTCCCTGGAAGACCAGTAGTTGTTTCCGATGCACATCGGGAGGCATTCTGTAATCTGTGGACTATCAGAGTGTTGATGAGACACAGAAATTTCATCCGGATTGAATACAACATTCACCATGCGCACTTTACTCCATGGGAGTAATTCGCAAACAGTCTACGCTTTGATCGTTCCCTGAAAGACCAGTAGTAGTTTCAATTGCACATCTGGTGGCATTCTATAATCTGTGGACTATCAGAGTGTTGATGAAACAAAGAAATTCCCACGGGATTGAATACAACAGTCACCATCCGCACTTTCCTCCATGGGAGTAATGTCTGAAACAGTCTACGCTTGGATCGTTCCCAGGAAGACCAGTAGTGGTTTCCGATGCACATCTCGTGGCATTCTGTAATCTGTGGACTATCAGAGTGTTGATGAAACACAGAAAATGCATCGGGATTGAATACAACAGTCACCATGCGCACTTTCCTCCATGGGAGTAAATCTCTAACTGTCTACGCTTTGATCGTTCCCTGGAAGACCAGTAGTAGTTACCGATGCACATCTGGAGGTATTCTGTAATCTGTAGACTATGATAGTGTTGATGAAACACAGAATTTGCATCGGGATTGAATACAACAGTCAACATGCGCACTTTCCTCCATGGGAGTAACTCTCAAACAATCTACGCTTTGATTGTTCCCTGGAAGACCAGTAGTAGTTTCCGATGCACATCTGGTAGCATCCTGTAATCTGTGGACTATCAGAGTGTCGATGAAACACAGAAATTTCATCCGTATTGAATACAACAGTCACCATGCGCACTTTCCTCCACGGGATTAATGTCTCAAACAATCTGCGCCTTTGATCGTTCCCTGGAAGACCAGTAGTATTTTGCGATGCACATCTGGAGGCTTTCTGTAATATGTGGACTATCAGAGTGTTGATGAAACACAGAAATTCCATCGGGATTGAATACAACAGTCTCCATGCGCAGTTTCCTCGATGGGAGTAATGTCTCAAACAGTCAACGCTTTGATCGTTCCCTGGAAGAACAATAGTAGTTTCCGATGCACATCTCGTGGCATTCTGTAATCTGTGGAGTATCAAAGTGTTGATGAAACACAGAAATTGCATCGGGATTGAATACAACAGTCACCATGCGCACTTTCCTCCATGGGTGTAATTCTCAAACAGTCTACGCTTTGATCGTTCCCGGGAGACCAGTAGTAGTTTCCAATGCACATCTGGTGGCATTCTGTAATCTGTGGACTATCAGAGTGTTGATGAAACACAGAAACTGCATCGTGATTGAATACAACAATCACCATGCGCACTTTCCTCCACGGGAAGTATGTCTCAAACAGTCTACGCTTTGATAGTTCCCTGGAAGACCAGTAGTAGTTTCCGATGCACATCTGGTGGTATTCTCTAATCTGTGGACCATCAGAGTGTTGATGAAACACAGAAATTGCATCGGGATTGAATACAACAGCCACCATCCGCACTTTCCTCCATGGGAGTAATGTCTGAAACAGTCTACGCTTGGTTCGTTCCCAGGAAGACCAGTAGCAGTTTCCGATGCACATCTCGTGGCATTCTGTAATCTGTGGAGTATCAGAGTGTTGATGAAACACAGAAATTTCATCCTGATTGAATACAACAGTCACCATGCGCACTTTCCTCCATGGGAGTAATTCTCAAAGAGTCTACGCTTTGATCGTTCCCTGGAAGACCAGTAGTAGTTTACGATGCACATCTGGTGGCATTCTGTAATCTGTGGACTATCAGAGTGTTGATAAAACAAAGAAATTGCATCGGGATTGAATACAACAGTCACCAACCGCACTTTCCTCCATGGGAGTAATGTCTGAAACAGTCTACGCTTGGATCGTTCCCAGGAAGACCAGTAGTAGTTTCCGATGCACATCTCGTGGCATTCTGTAATCTGTGGACTATCAGAGTGTTGATGAAACACAGAAAATGCATCGGGATTGAATAAAACAGTCACCATGCGCACTTTCCTCCATGGGAGTAACTCTCAAACAGTCTACGCTTTGATCGTTCCCTGGAAGACCAGTAGTAGTTTACGATGCACATCTGGAGGTATTCTGTAATCTGTAGACTATGAGAGTGTTGATGAAACACAGAATTTGCATCGGGATTGAATACAACAGTCACCATGCGCACTTTCCTCCATGGGAGTAACTCTCAAACAATTTACGCTTTGATCAATCAATGGAAGACCAGTAGTAGTTTCCGATGCACATCTGGTAGCATTCTGTAATCTGTGGACTATCAGAGTGTTGATGAAACACAGAAATTTCATCCGGATTGAATACAACAGTCACCATGCGCACTTTCCTCCAAGGGAGGAATGTCTCAAACAATCTACGCCTTTGATCGTTCCCTGGAAGACCAGTAGTATTTTCCGATGCACATCTGGATGCTTTCTGTAATCTGTGGACTATCAGAGTGTTTATGAAACACAGAAATTGCATCGGGATTGAATACAACAGTCACCATGCGCACTTTCCTCCATGGGAGTACTGTCTCAAACAGTCTACGTTTGATCGTTCCCTGGAAGACCAGTAGTAGCTTCCGATTAACATCTGGAGGCATTCTATAATCCGTGGACTATCAGAGTGTTGATGAAACACAGAAATTGCATCGGGGTTGAAGACAACAGTCACCATGCGCACTTTCCACCATGGGAGTAATGTCCTAAACAGTCTACGCTTTAATCGTTCACTGGAAGACCAGTAGTTGTTTCCGATGCACATCGGGAGGCATTCTGTAATCTGTGGACTATCAGAGTGTTGATGAAACACAGAAATTGCATCGGGATTGAATACTACATTCACCATGCGCACTTTCCTCCATGGGAGTAATGTCTCAAACAGTCTACGCTTTGATCGTTCCCTGGAAGACCATTAGTAGTTTGCGATGCACATCTGGAGGCATTCTGTAATCTGTGGACTATCAGAGTGTTGATGAAACACAGAATTTACATCGGGATTGAATATAACAGTCACCATCCGCACTCTCCTCCATGGGAGTAATGTCTGAAACAGTCTACGCTTGGATCGTTCCCAGGAAGACCAGTAGCAGTTTCCGATGCACATCTCGTGGTATTCTGTAATCTGTGGAGTATCAGAGTGTTGATGAAACACAGAAAATGCATCGGGATTGAATACAACAGTCACCATGCGCACTTTCCTCCATGGGAGTAATGCCTGAAACAGTCTACGCTTGGATCGTTCCCAGAAGACCAGTAGCAATTTCGGATGCACATCTCGTGGCATTCTGTAATCTGTGGAGTAGCAGGGTGTTGATGAAACACGGAAATTGCATCGGGATTGAATACAACTGTCACCATGCGCACTTTCCTCCATGGGAGTAATTCTCAAACAGTCTACGCTTTGATCGTTCCCTGGAAGGCCAGTAGTAGTTTCCGATGCACATCTGGTGGCATTCTGTAATCTGTGGACTATCAGAGTGTTGATGAAACACGGAAATTGCATCGGGATTGAATACAACAATCACCATGAGCACTTTCCTCCACGGGAGGTATGTCTCAAACAGTCTACGCTTTGATCGTTCCCTGGAAGACCACTAGTAGTTTCCGATGCACATGTGGTGGCATTCTGTAATCTGTGGACTATCAGAGTGTTGATGAAACACGGAAATTCCTTCGGGATTGAATACAACAGTCTCCATGCGCAGTTTCCTCCATGGGAGTAATGTCTCAAACAGTCTACGCTTTGATCGTTCCCTGGAAGACCAGTAGTAGTTTCCGATGCACATCTGGATGCTTTCCGTAATCTGTGGACTACCAGAGTGTTGATGTAACACAGAAATTGCATCGGGATTGAATACAACAGTCACCAAGCGCACTTTCCTCCATGGGAGTAATGTCTCAAACAGTCTACTCTTTGATCGGTCCCTGGAAGACCAGTAGTGGCTTCCGATTAACATCTGGAGGCATTCTGTAATCTGTGGACTATCAGAGTGTTGATGAAACACAGAAATTGCATCGGGATTGAAGACAACAGTCACCATGCGCACTTTCCACCATGGGTGTAATGTCCCAAACAGTCTACGCTTTGATCGTTCCCTGGAAGACCAGTAGTAGTTTCCGATGCACATCGGGAGGCATTCTGCAATCTGTGGACTATCAGAGTGTTGATGAAACACAGAAATTGCATCGGGATTGAATACTACATTCACCATGCGCAGTTTCCTCCATGGGAGTAATGTCTCAAACAGTCTACGCTTTGATCGTTCCCTGGAGGACCATTAGTAGTTTCCGATGCACATCTGGAGGCATTCCGTAATCTGTGGACTATCAGAGTGTTAAAGAAACACAGAAATTGCATCGGGATTGAATACAACAGTCGCCATGCGCACATTCCTCCATGGGAGTAATGTCTCAAACAATCTACGCTTTGATCGTTCCCTGGAAGACAAGTAGTAGTTTCCGATGCACATGTGGTGGCATTCTGTAATCTGTAGACTGTCAGATTGTTGATGAAACACAGAAATTGCATCGGGGTTGAATACAACAGTCACCATGCGCACTTTACTCCATGCTAGTAATGTCTCTAACAGTTGTCGCTTTGATCGTTCTCTGGAAGACCAGTAGTAGATTCCGACGCACATCTGGAGGCTTTCTGTGATCTGTGGACTATCAGAGTGTTGATGAAACACAGAAATTGCATCGGGATTGAATACAACAGTCACCATGCGCACTTTCCTCCATGGGAGTAATTCTCAAACAGTCTATGCTTTGATCGTTCCCTGGAAGACCAGTAGTAGTTTCCGATGCACATCTGGTGGCATTCTGTAATCTGTGGACTATCAGAGTGTTGATGAAACACAGAAATTGCATCGGGAATCAATACAACAGTCAACATTAGCACTTTCCTCAACGGGAGGTATGTCTCTAACAGTCTACGCTTTGATCTTTCCCTGGAAGACCAGTAGTAGTTTCCGATGCACATCTGGTGGCATTCTGTAATCTCTGGACTATCAGAGTGTTGATGAAACACAGAAATTGCATCGGGATTGAACACAACAGTCACCATCCGCACTTTCCTCCATGGGAGTAATGTCTGAAACATTCTACGTTTTGATCGTTCCCTGGAAGACCAGTAGTAGTTTCCGATGCACATCTCGTGGCATTCTGTAATCTGTGGACTATCAGAGTGTTGATGAAACACAGAAATTGCATCGGGATTGAATACAACAGTCACCATGCGCACTTTACTCCATGGGAGTAATGTCTGAAACAGTCTACGCTTGGATCGTTCCCAGGAAGACCAGTAGCAGTTTCCGATGCACATCTCGTGGCTTTCTGTAATCTGTGGAGTATCAGAGTGTTGATGAAACACGGAAATTGCATCGGGATTGAATACAACAGTCACCATGCGCACTTTCCTCCATGGGAGTAATTCTCAAACAGTCTACGCTTTGATCGTTCCCTGGAAGACCAGTAGTAGTTTCCGATGCACATCTGGTGGCATTCTGTAATCTGTGGACTATCAGAGAGTTGATGAAACACAGAAATTGCATCGGGATTGAATACAAGAATCACCATGCGCACTTTCCTCCACGTTAGGTATGTCTCAAACAGTCTACGCTTTGATCGTTCCCTGGAAGACCAGTAGTAGTTTCCGATGCACAACTGGTGGCATTCTGTAATCTTTGGTCTATCAGAGTGTTGATGAAACACAGAAATTGCATCAGGAATGAATACAAGAGTCAACATGCGCACTTTCCTCCACGGGAGGTATGTGTCAAAGAGTCTACGCTTTGATCGTTCCCTGCAAGACCAGTAATAGTTTCCGATGAACACCTTGATGCATTCTGTAATATGTGGACTATCACAGTGTTGATGAAACACAGAAATTGCAATTGGATTGAATACTACAGTCACCATGATCACTTTCCTATATGGGAGTAATGTCTCTAACAGTCTACACTTTGATCGTTAGCTGGAAGACCAGTAGTAGTTTCCAATGCACATCTTGAAACATTCTGTAATCTGTGGACTATCAGAGTGTTGATGATACACAGAAATTGCATCGGGATTGAATACAACAGTCACCATGCGCACTTTCCACCATGGGAGTAATCCCTCTAACAGTCTACGTTTTGATCGTTCCCTGGAAGACCAGTAGATTTTTCAATGCACATCTGGATGCTTCCTGTAACCTGTGGACTATCAGAGTGTTGATGAGACACAGAAATTCAATCGGGATTGAATACAACAGTCTCCATGCGCAGTTTCATCCATGGCAGTAATGCCTCAAACAGTCTACGCTTTGATCGTTCCCTGGAAGACCAGTAGTAGTTTCCGATGCGCATCTGGATGCTTTCCGTAATCTGTGGACTATCAGAGTGTTGATGAAACAAAGAAATTCCCACGGGATTGAATACAACAGTCACCATCCGCACTTTCCTCCATGGGAGTAATGTCTGAAACAGTCTACGCTTGGATCGTTCCCAGGAAGACCAGTAGTGGTTTCCGATGCACATCTCGTGGCATTCTGTAATCTGTGGACTATCAGAGAGTTGATGAAACACAGAAAATGCATCGGGATTGAATACAACAGTCACCATGCGCACTTTCCTCCATGGGAGTAAATCTCTAACTGTCTACGCTTTGATCGTTCCCTGGAAGACCAGTAGTAGTTACCGATGCACATCTGGAGGTATTCTGTAATCTGTAGACTATGATAGTGTTGATGAAACACAGAATTTGCATCGGGATTGAATACAACAGTCAACATGCGCACTTTCCTCCATGGGAGTAACTCTCAAACAATCTACGCTTTGATTGTTCCCTGGAAGACCAGTAGTAGTTTCCGATGCACATCTGGTAGCATCCTGTAATCTGTGGACTATCAGAGTGTCGATGAAACACAGAAATTTCATCCGTATTGAATACAACAGTCACCATGCGCACTTTCCTCCACGGGATTAATGTCTCAAACAATCTGCGCCTTTGATCGTTCCCTGGAAGACCAGTAGTATTTTCCGATGCACATCTGGAGGCTTTCTGTAATATGTGGACTATCAGAGTGTTGATGAAACACAGAAATTCCATCGGGATTGAATACAACAGTCTCCATGCGCAGTTTCCTCGATGGGAGTAATGTCTCAAACAGTCAACGCTTTGATCGTTCCCTGGAAGAACAATAGTAGTTTCCGATGCACATCTCGTGGCATTCTGTAATCTGTGGAGTATCAAAGTGTTGATGAAACACAGAAATTGCATCGGGATTGAATACAACAGTCACCATGCGCACTTTCCTCCATGGGTGTAATTCTCAAACAGTCTACGCTTTGATCGTTCCCGGGAGACCAGTAGTAGTTTCCAATGCACATCTGGTGGCATTCTGTAATCTGTGGACTATCAGAGTGTTGATGAAACACAGAAACTGCATCGTGATTGAATACAACAATCACCATGCGCACTTTCCTCCACGGGAAGTATGTCTCAAACAGTCTACGCTTTGATAGTTCCCTGGAAGACCAGTAGTAGTTTCCGATGCACATCTGGTGGTATTCTCTAATCTGTGGACCATCAGAGTGTTGATGAAACACAGAAATTGCATCGGGATTGAATACAACAGCCACCATCCGCACTTTCCTCCATGGGTGTAATGTCTGAAACAGTCTACGCTTGGTTCGTTCCCAGGAAGACCAGTAGCAGTTTCCGATGCACATCTCGTGGCATTCTGTAATCTGTGGACTATCAGAGTGTTGATGAAACACAGAAAATGCATCGGGATTGAATAAAACAGTCACCATGCGCACTTTCCTCCATGGGAGTAACTCTCAAACAGTCTACGCTTTGATCGTTCCCTGGAAGACCAGTAGTAGTTTACGATGCACATCTGGAGGTATTCTGTAATCTGTAGACTATGAGAGTGTTGATGAAACACAGAATTTGCATCGGGATTGAATACAACAGTCACCATGCGCACTTTCCTCCATGGGAGTAACTCTCAAACAATTTACGCTTTGATCAATCAATGGAAGACCAGTAGTAGTTTCCGATGCACATCTGGTAGCATTCTGTAATCTGTGGACTATCAGAGTGTTGATGAAACACAGAAATTTCATCCGGATTGAATACAACAGTCACCATGCGCACTTTCCTCCACGGGAGGAATGTCTCAAACAATCTACGCCTTTGATCGTTCCCTGGAAGACCAGTAGTATTTTCCGATGCACATCTGGATGCTTTCTGTAATCTGTGGACTATCAGAGTGTTTATGAAACACAGAAATTGCATCGGGATTGAATACAACAGTCACCATGCGCACTTTCCTCCATGGGAGTACTGTCTCAAACAGTCTACGTTTGATCGTTCCCTGGAAGACCAGTAGTAGCTTCCGATTAACATCTGGAGGCATTCTATAATCTGTGGACTATCAGAGTGTTGATGAAACACAGAAATTGCATCGGGGTTGAAGACAACAGTCACCATGCGCACTTTCCACCATGGGAGTAATGTCCTAAACAGTCTACGCTTTAATCGTTCACTGGAAGACCAGTAGTTGTTTCCGATGCACATCGGGAGGCATTCTGTAATCTGTGGACTATCAGAGTGTTGATGAAACACAGAAATTGCATCGGGATTGAATACTACATTCACCATGCGCACTTTCCTCCATGGGAGTAATGTCTCAAACAGTCTACGCTTTGATCGTTCCCTGGAAGACCATTAGTAGTTTGCGATGCACATCTGGAGGCATTCTGTAACCTGTGGACTATCAGAGTGTTGATGAAACACAGAAATTGCATCGGGATTGAATACAACAGTCACCATGCGCACATTCCTCCACGGGAGAAATGTCTCAAACAGTCTACGCTTTGATCGTTCCCTGGAAGACCAGTTGTAGTTTCCGATGCACATCTGGTGGCTTTCTGTAATCTGTCGACTATCAGAGTGTTAAGTTAATGAAACACAGAAATTGCATCGGGATTGAACACAACAGTCACCACCTGCACTTTCCTCCATGGGAGTAATGTCTGAAACAGTCTACGTTTTGATCGTTCCCTGGAAGACCAGTAGTAGTTTCCGATTAACATCTGGAGGCATTCTGCAATCTGTGGACTATCAGAGTATTGATGAAACACAGAAATTGCATCGGGAATGAAGACAACAAGCACCATGAGCCCTTTCCCCCATGGGAGTAATGTCCCAAACAGTCTACGCTTTGATCGTTCCCTGAAAGACCAGTAGTTGTTTCCGATGCACATCGGGAGGCATTCTGTAATTTGTGGAATATCAGAGTGTTGATGAAACACAGAAATTGCATCGGGATTGAATACTACATTCACCATGCGCATTTTCCTCCACGGAAGTAATGTCTCAAACCGTCTACGCTTTGATCGTTCCCTGGAAGACCATTAGTAGTTTCCGATGCACATCTGGAGGTATTCTGTAATCTGTGGAGTATCAAAGTGCTGATGAAACACAGAAATTGCATCGGGATTGAATACAACATTCACCATGCGCACTTTCCTCCATGGGAGTAATTCTCAAACAGTCTACGCTTTGATCGTTCCCTGGAAGACCAGTAGTAGTTTCCGATGCACATCTGGTGGCATTCTGTAATCCGTGGACTATCAGAGTGTTGATGAAACACAGTAACTGCTTCGGAATTGAATACAACAATCACCATGCGCACTTTCCTCCACGGGAGGTATGTCTCAAACAGTCTACGCTTTGATCATTCCCTGGAAGACCAGTAGTAGTTTGCGATGCACATCTGGTGGTATTCTCTAATCTGTGGACTATCAGAGTGTTGATGAAACACAGAAATTGCATCGGGATTAATTACAACAGTCACCATCCGCACTTTTCTCCATGGGAGTAATGTCTGAAACAACCTACGCTTGGATCGTTCCCAGGAAGACCAGTAGCAGTTTCCGATGCACATCTCGTGGCATTGTGTAATCTGTGGAGTATCAGAGTGTTGATGAAACACAGAAATTGCATCGGGATTGAATACAACAGTCACCATGCGCACTTTCCTCCATGGGAGTAATTCTCAAACAGTCTACGCTTTGATCGTTCCCTGGAAGACCAGTAGTAGTTCCCGATGCACATCTGGTAGCATTCTGTAATCTGTGGACTATCAGAGTGTTGATGAAACACAGAAATTTCATCCGGATTGAATACAACATTCAAGATGCGCATTTTCCTCCATGGGAGTAATTCTCAAACAGTCTACGCTTTGATCATTCCCTGGAAGACCAGTAGTAGTTTCCGATGCACATCTGGTGGCATTCTATAATCTGTGGACTATCAGAGTGTTGATGAAACAAAGAAATTGGAACGGGATTGAATACACCAGTCACCATCCGCACTTTCCTCCATGGGAGTAATGTCTGAAACAGTCTACGCTTTGATCGTTCCCTGGAAGACCAGTAGTAGTTTCCGATGCACATCTGGAGGTATTCTGTAATCTGTAGACTATGACAGTGTTGATGAAACACAGAATTTGCATCTGGATTGAATACAACAGTCACCATGCGCACTTTCCTCCATGGGAGTAACTCTCAAACAATCTACGCTTTGATCGTTCCCTGGAAGACCAGTAGTAGTTTCCGATGCACATCTGGTAGCATCCTGTAATCTGTGGACTATCAGAGTGTCGATGAAACACAGAAATTTCATCCGGATTCAATACAACAGTCACCATGCGCACTTTCCTCCACGGGATTAATGTCTCAAACAATCTACGCCTTTGATCGTTCCCTGGAAGACCAGTAGTATTTTCCGATGCACATCTGGAGGCTTTCTGTAATCTGTGGACTATCAGAGTGTTGATGAAACACAGAAATTCCATCGGGATTGAATACAACAGTCTCCATGCGCAGTTTCCTACATGGGAGTAATGTCTCAAACAGTCAACGCTTTGATCGTTCCCTGGAAGACCAGTAGTAGTTTCCAATGCACATCTGGAAGCTTTCCGTAATCTGTGGACTATCAGAGTGTTGATGAAACACAGAAATTGCATCGGGATTGAATACTACTTTCACCATGTGCACTTTCCTCCACGGAAGTAATGTCTCAAACAGTCTACGCTTTGATCGTTCCCTGGAAGACCATTAGTAGTTTCCGATGCACATCTGGAGGCCTTCTGTAATCTGTGGAGTATCAAAGTGTTGATGAAACACAGAAAATGCATCGGGATTGAATACAACACTCACCATGCGCACTTTCCTCCATGGGAGTAAATCTCTAACAGTCTACGCTTTGATCGTTCCCTGGAAGACCAGTAGTAGTTTCCGATGCACATCTGGTAGCATTCTGTAATCTGTGGACTATCAGAGTGTTGATGAAACACAGAAATTTCATCCGGATTGAATACAACAGTCACCATGCGCACATTCCTCCACGGGAGGTATGTCTCAAACAGTCTACGCTTTGATCGTTCCCTGGAAGACCAGTAGTAGTTTCCGATGCACATCTGGAGGTATTCTGTAATCTGTAGACTATGACAGTGTTGATGAAACACAGAATTTGCATCGGGATTGAATACAACAGTCACCATGCGCACTTTCCTCCATGGGAGTAACTCTCAAACAATCTACGCTTTGATCGTTCCCTGGAAGACCAGTAGTAGTTTCCGCTGCACATCTGGTAGCAACCTGTAATCTGTGGACTATCAGAGTGTCGATGAAACACAGAAATTTCATCCGGATTGAATACAATAGTCACCATGCGCACTTTCCTCCACGGGATTAATGTCTCAAACTATCTACGCCTTTGATCGTTCCTTGGAAGACCAGTAGTATTTTCCGATGCACATCTGGAGGCCTTCTGTAATCTGTGGAGTATCAAAGTGTTGATGAAACAAAGAAAATGCATCGGGATTGAATACAACAGTCACCATGCGCACTTTCCTCCATGGGAGTACTGTCTCAAACAGTCTACGTTTCATCGTTCCCTGGAAGACCAGTAGTAGCTTCCGATTAACATCTGGAGGCATTCTGTAATCTGTGGACAGTCAGAGTGTTGATGAAACACAGAAATTGCATCGGGATTGAAGACAACAGTCACCATGCGCACTTTCCACCATGGGAGTAATGTCCTAAACAGTCTACGCTTTAATCGTTCACTGGAAGACCAGTAGTTGTTTCCGATGCACATCGGGAGGCATTCTGTAATCTGTGGACTATCAGAGTGTTGATAAAACACAGAAATTGCATCGGGATTGAATACTACATTCACCATGCGCACTTTCCTCCATGGGAGTAATGTCTCAAACAGTCTACGCTTTGATCGTTCCCTGGAAGACCATTAGTAGTTTCCGATGCACATCTGGAGGCATTCTGTAATCTGTGGACTATCAGAGTGTTGATGAAACACAGAAATTGCATCGGGATTGAATACAACAGTCACCATGCGCACATTCCTCCACGGGAAAAATGTCTCAAACATTCTACGCTTTGATCGTTCGCTGGAAGACAAGCAGTAGTTTCCGATGCACATCTGGTGGCATTCTGTAATCTGTAGACTATCAGAGTGATAATGAAACACAGAAATTGCATCGGGATTGAACACAACAGTCACCACCCGCACTTTCCTCCATGGGAGTAATGTCTGAAACAGTCTACGTTTTGATCGTTCCCTGGAAGACCAGTAGTAGTTTCCGATGCACATCTCGTGGCATTCTGTAATCTGTGGACTATCAGAGTGTTGATGAAACACGCAAAATGCATCGGGATTGAATACAACAGTCACCATGCGCACTTTCCTACATGGGAGTAAAGTCTCAAAGAGTTTACGCTTTGATCGTTTTCTAGAAGACCAGTAGTAGTTTCCGATTAACATCTGGAGGCATTCTGCAATCTGTGGACTATCAGAGTATTGATGAAACACAGAAATTGCATCGGGAATGAAGACAACAGTCACCATGCGCCCTTTCCACCATGGGAGTAATGTCCCAAACAGTCTACGCTTTGATCATTCCCTGGAAGACCATTAGTAGTTTCCGATGCACATCTGGAGGCATTCTGTAATCTGTGGGGTATCAAAGTGCTGATGAAACACAGAAATTGCATCGGGATTGAATACAACATTCACCATGTGCACTTTCCTCCATGGGAGTAATTCTCAAACAGTCTACGCTTTGATCGTTCCCTGGAAGACCAGTAGTAGTTTCCGATGCACATCTGGTGGCATTCTGTAATCTGTGGACTATCAGAGTGTTGATGAAACACAGAAACTGCTTCGGGATTGAATACAACAATCACCATGCGCACTTTCCTCCACGGGAGGTATGTCTCAAACAGTCTACGCTTTGATCGTTCCCTGGAAGACCAGTAGTAGTTTGCGATGCACATCTGGTGATATTCTCTAATCTGTGGACTATCAGTTGATGAATCACAGAAAATGCAACGGGATTAATTACAACAGTCACCATCCGCACTTTCCTCCATGGGAGTAATGTCTGAAACAGTCTACGCTTGGATCGTTCCCAGGAAGACCAGTAGCAGTTTCCGATGCACATCTCGTGGCATTCTGTAATCTGTGGAGTATTAGAGTGTTGATGAAACACAGAAATTGCATCGGGATTGAATACAACAGTCACCATGCGCACTTTCCTCCATGGGAATAATTCTCAAACAGTCTACGCTTTGATCGTTCCCTGGAAGACCAGTAGTAGTTTCCGATGCACATCTGGTAGCATTCTGTAATCTGTGGACTATCAGAGTGTTGATGAAACACAGAAATTTCATCCGGATTGAATACAACATTCAAGATGCGCCCTTTCCTCAATGGGAGTAATTCTCAAACAGTCTACGCTTTGATCGTTCCCTGGAAGACCAGTAGTAGTTTCCGATGCACATCTGGTAGCATTCTGTAATCTGTGGACTATCAGAGTGTTGATGAAACACAGAAATTTCATCCGGATTGAATACAACAGTCACCATGCGCACATTCCTCCACGGGAGGTATGTCTCAAACAGTCTACGCTTTGATCGTTCCCTGGAAGACCAGTAGTAGTTTCCGATGCACATCTGGAGGTATTCTGTAATCTGTAGACTATGACAGTGTTGATGAAACACAGAATTTGCATCGGCATTGAATACAACAGTCACCATGCGCACTTTCCTCCATGGGTGTAACTCTCAAACAATCTACGCTTTGATCGTTCCCTGGAAGACCAGTAGTAGTTTCCGATGCACATCTGGTAGCATCCTGTAATCTGTGGACTATCAGAGTGTCGATGAAACACAGAGATTTCATCCGGATTGAATACAATAGTCACCATGCGCAGTTTCCTCCATGGGAGTAATGTCTCAAACAGTCAACGCTTTGATCGTTCCCTGGAAGACCAGTAGTAGTTTCCAATGCACATCTGGATGCTTTCCGTAATCTATGGACTATCAGAGTGTTGATGAAACACAGAAATTGCATCGGGATTGAATACATACATTCACCATGCGCACTTTCCTCCACGGAAGTAATGTCTCAAACAGTCTACTCTTTGATCGTTCCCTGGAAGACCATTAGTAGTTTCCGATGCACATCTGCAGGCCTTCTGTAATCTGTGGAGTATCAAAGTGTTGATGAAACACAGAAAATGCATCGGGATTGAATACAACAGTCACCATGCGCACTTTCCTCCATGGGAGTAATTCTCAAACAGTCTACGCTTTGATCGTTCCCTGGAAGACCAGTAGTTGTTTCCGATGCACATCTGGTGGCATTCTATAATCTGTGGACTATCAGAGTGTTGATGAAACAAAGAAATTGCTTCGGGATTGAATACTACAGTCACCATCCGCATTTTCCTCCATGGGAGTAATGTCTGAAACAGTCTACGCTTGGATCGTTCCCAGGAAGACCAGTAGTAGTTTCCGATGCACATCTCGTGGCATTCTGTAATCTGTGGACTATCAGAGTGTTGATGAAACACAGAAAATGCATCGGGATTGAATACAACAGTCACCATTCGCACTTTCCTCCATGGGAGTAAATCTCGAACAGTCTACGCTTTGAACGTTCCCTGGAAGACCAGTAGTAGTTTCCGATGCACATCTGGTAGCATTCTGTAATCTGACTATCAGAGTGTTGATGAAACACAGAAATTTCATCCGGATTGAATACAACAGTCACCATGCGCACATTCCTCCACGGGAGGTATGTCTCATACAGTCTACGCTTTGATCGTTCCCTGGAAGACCAGTAGTAGTGTCCGATTCACATCTGGAGGTATTCTGTAATATGTAGACTATGAGAGTGTTGATGAAACACAGAAAATGCATCGGGATTGAATACAACAGTCACCATGCGCACTTTCCACCATGGGAGTAATGTCTCAAACAATCTACGTCTTTGATCGTTCCCTGGAAGACCAGTAGTATTTTCCGATGCACATCTGGAGGCTTTCTGTAATCTGTGGACTATCAGAGTGTTGATGAGACACAGAAATTCAATCCGGATTGAGTACAACAGTCTCCATGCGCAGTTTCCTCCATGGCAGTAATGTCTCAAACAGTCTACGCTTTGATCGTTCCCTGGAAGACCAGTAGTACTTTCCGATGCGCATCTGGATGCTTTCCGTAATCTGTGGACTATCAGAGTGTTGATGAAACACAGAAATTGCATCGGGATTGAATACAACAGTCACCATACGCACTTTCCTCCATGGGAGTAATGTCTCAAACAGTCTACGCTTTGATCGTTCCCTGGAAGACCAGTAGTAGCTTCCGATTAACATCTGGAAGCATTCTGTAATCTGTGGACTATCAGAGTGTTGCCGAAACACAGAAATTGCATCGGGATTGAAGACAACACTCACCATGCGCACTTTCCACCATGGGAGTAATGTCCCAAACAGTCTACGCTTTGATCGTCCCCTGGAAGACCAGTAGTTGTTTCCGATGCACATCGGGAGGCATTCTGTAATCTGTGGACTATCAGTGTGTTGATGAAACACAGAAATTGCATCGGGATTGAATACTACATTCACCATGCGCACTTTCCTCTACGGGAGTAATGTCTCAAACAGTCTACGTTTTGATCGTTCACTGGAAGTCCATTAGTAGTTTCCGATGCACATCTGGAGTCATTCTGTAATCTGTGGAGTATCAAAGTGTTGATGAAACACAGAAATTGCATCGGGATTGAATACAACAGTCACCATGCGCACTTTCCTCCATGGGTGTAATGCTCAAACAGTCTACGCTTTGATCGTTCCCTGGAAGACCAGTAGTAGTTTCCGATGCACATATGGTGGCATTCTGTAATCTGTGGACTATCAGAGTGTTGATGAAACACAGAAACTGCTTCGGGATTAAATACAACAATCACCATGCGCACTTTCCTCCACGGGAGGTATGTCTCAAACAGTCTACGCTTTGATCGTTCCCTGGAAGACCACTAGTAGTTTCCGATGCACATTTGGTGGCATTCTGTAATCTGTGGACTATCAGAGTGTTGATGAAACACAGAAACTGCTTCGGGATTGAATACAACAATCACCATGCGCACTTTCCTCCACGGGAGGTATGTCCCAAACAGTGGACGCTTTGATCGTTCCCTGGAAGACCAGTAGTAGTTTCCGACGCACATCTGGAGACTTTCTGTGATCTGTGGACTATCAGACTGTTGATGAAACACAGAAATTTCATCTGGATTGAATACAACAGTCACCATGCGCACATTCCTCCACGGGAGGTATGTCTCAAACAGTCTACGCTTTGATCGTTCCCTGGAAGACCAGTAGTAGTTTACGATGCACATCTGGAGGCATTCTGTAATCTGTAGACTATGAGAGTGTTGATGAAACACAGAATTTGCATCGGGATTGAATACAACAGTCACCATGCGCACTTTCCTCCATGGGAGTAACTCTCAAACAATCTACGCTTTGATCAATCCCTGGAAGACCAGTAGTAGTTTCCGATGCACATGTGGTAGCATTCTGTAATCTGTGGACTATCAGAGTGTTGATGAAACACAGAAATTTCATCCGGATTGAATACAACAGTCACCATGCGCACTTTCCTCCACGGGAGTAATGTCTCAAACAATATACGCCTTTGATCGTTCCCTGGAAGACCAGTAGTATTTTCCGATGCACATCTGGAGGCTTTCGTTAATCTGTGGACTATCAGAGTGTTGATGAAACACAGAAATTCCATCGGGATTGAATACAACAATCTCCATGCGCAGTTTCCTCCATGGGAGTAATGTCTCAAACAGTCAACGCTTTGATCGTTCCCTGGAAGACCAGTAGTAGTTTCTGATGCACATCTGGATGATTTCCGTAATCTGTGGACTATCAGAGCGTTGATGAAACACAGAAATTGCATCGGGATTGAATACAAAAGTCACCATGTTAACTTTCCTCCATGGGAGTACTGTCTCAACAGTCTACGCTTTGATCGTTCCCTGGAAGACCAGTAGTAGCTTCCGATTAACATCTGGAGGCATTCTGTAATCTGTGGACTATCAGAGTGTTGATGAAACACAGAAATTGCTTCGGGATTGAAGACAACAGTCACCATGCGCACTTTCCACCATGGGAGTAATGTCCCAAACAGTCTATGCTTTAATCGTTCCCTGGAAGACCAGTAGTTGTTTCCGATGCACATCGGGAGGCATTCTGTGATCTGTGGACTATCAGAGTGTTGATGAAACACAGAAATTGCATCGGAATTGAATACTACATTCACCATGCGCACTTTCCTCCAATGGAGTAATGTCTCAAACAGTCTACGCTTTGATCGTTCCCTGGAAGACCATTAGTAGTTTCCGATGCACATCTGGAGGCATTCTGTAATCTGTGGACTATCAGAGTGTTGATGAAACACAGAAATTGCATCGGGATTGAATACAACAGTCACCATGCGCACATTACTCCACGGGAGTAATGTCTCAAACAGTCTACGCTTTGATCGTTCCCTGGAAGACAAGTAGTAGTTTCCGACGCACATCTGGAGGCTTTCTGTGATCTGTGGACTATCAGAGTGTTGATGAAACACAGAAATTGCATCGGGATTGAATACAACAGTCACCATGCGCACTTTCCTACATGGGAGTAATTTTCAGACAGTCTATGCTTTGATCGTTCCCTGGAAGACCAGTAGTAGTTTCCGATGCACACCTGGATGCTTTCCGTACTCTGTGGACTATCAGAGTGTTGATGAAACACAGAAATTGCATCGGGATTGAATACAACAGTCACCATGCGCACTTTCCTCCATGGGAGTAACTCTCAAACAATCTACGCTTTGATCGTTCCCTGGAAGACCAGTAGTAGTTTCCGATGCACATCTGGTAGCATTCTGTAATCTATGGACTATCAGAGTGTTGATGAAACACAGAAATTTCATCCGGATTGAATACAACTGTCACCATGCGGACTTTCCTCCACGGGAGTAATCTCTCAAACTATCTACGCCTTTGATCGTTCCCTGGAAGACCAGTGGTATTTTCCGATGCACATCTGGAGGCTTTCTGTAATCTGTGGACTATCAGAGTGTTGATGAAACACAGAAATTGCATCGGGATTGAATACAACCGTCACCATGCGCACATTCCTCCACGGGATAAATGTCTCAAACAGTCTACGCTTTGATCGTTCCCTGGAAGACAAGCAGTAGTTTCCGATGCACATCTGGTGGCATTCTGTAATCTGTAGACTATCAGAGTGTTGATGAAACATAGAAATTGCATCGGGATTGAATACAACAGTCACCATGCGCACTTTCCTCCATGGGAGTAATGTCTCTAACAGTTTTCGCTTTGATCGTTCCCTGGAAGACCAGTAGTAGTTTCCGACGCACATCTGGAGGCTTTCTGTGATCTGTGGACTATCAGAGTGTCGATGAACCACAGAAATTGCATCGGGAATGAATACAACAGTCAACATGCGCACTTTCCTCCACGGGAGGTATGTCTCTAAAAGTCTACGCTTTGATCGTTCCCTGGAAGACCAGTAGTAGTTCCCGATGCACATCTGGTGGCTTTCCGTAATCTGTCGACTATCAGAGTGTTAATGAAACACAGAAATTGCATAGGGATTGAACACAACAGTCACCACCCGCACTTTCCTCCATGGGAGTAATGTCTGAAACAGTCTACGTTTTGATCGTTCCCTGGAAGACCAGTAGTAGTTTCCGATGCACATCTCGTGGCATTCTGTAATCTGTGGACTATCAGAGTGTTGCTGAAACACGGAAAATGCATCGGAATTGAATACAACAGTCACCATGCGCACTTTCCTCCATGGGAGTAAAGTCTCAAAGAGTTTACGCTTTGATCGTTTTCTAGAAGACCAGTAGTAGATTCCGATTAACATCTGGAGGCATTCTGCAATCTGTGGACTATCAGAGTATTGATGAAACACAGAAATTGCATCGGGATTGAAGACAACAGTCACCATGCGCCCTTTCCTCAATGGGAGTAATGTCCCAAACAGTCTACGCTTTGATCGTTCCCTGGAAGACCAGTAGTTGTTTCCGATGCACATCGGGAGGCATTCTGTAATCTGTGGACTATCAGAGTGTTGATGAGACACATAAATTGCATCGGGATTGAATACTACATTCACCATGCGCACTTTCCTCCACGGGAGTAATGTCTCAAACAGTCTACGCTTTGATCGTTCCCTGGAAGACCATTAGTAGTTTCCGATGCACATCTGGAGGCATTCTGTAATCTGTGGAGTATCAAAGTGCTGATAAAACACAGAAATTGCATCGGGATTGAATACAACATTCACCATGCGCACTTTCCTCCATGGGGGTAATACTCAAACAGTCTACGCTTTCATCGTTCCCTGGAAGACCAGTAGTAGTTTCCGATGCACATCTGGTGGCATTCTGTAATCTGTGGACTATCAGAGTGTTGATGAAACACAGAAACTGCTTCGGGATTGAATACAACAATCACCATGCGCACTTTCCTCCACGGGAGGTATGTCTCAAACAGTCTACGCTTTGATCTTTCCCTGGAACACCAGTAGTAGTTTCCGATGCACATCTGGTGGTATTCTCTAATCTGTGGACTATCAGAGTGTTGATGAAACACAGAAATTGCATCGGGATTGAATACAACAGTCACCATCCGCACTTTCCTCCATGGGAGTAATGTCTGAAACAGTCTACGCTTGGATATTCCCAGGAAGACCAGTAGCAGTTTCCGATGCACATCTCGTGGCATTCTGTAATCTGTGGACTATCAGAGTGTTGATGAAACACAGAAATTGCATCGGGATTGAATACAACAGTCACCATGCGCACTTTCCTCCATGGGAGTAATTCTCAAACAGTCTACGCTTTGATCGTTCCCTGGAAGACCAGTAGTAGTTTCCGATGCACATCTGGTAGCATTCTGTAATCTGTGGACTATCAGAGTGTTGATGAAACACAGAAATTTCATCCGGATTGAATACAACATTCACCATGCGCACTTTCCTCCATGGGAGTAATTCTCAAACAGTCTACGCTTTGATCGTTCCCTGGAAGACCAGTAGTAGTTTCCGATGCACATCTGGTGGCATTCTATAATCTGTGGACTATCAGAGTGTTGATGAAACAAAGAAATTGCATCGGGATTGAATACAACAGTCACCATCCGCACTTTCCTCCATGGGAGTAATGTCTGAAACAGTCTACGCTTGGATAGTTCCCAGGAAGACCAGTAGTAGTTTCCGATGCACATCTCGTCGCATTCTGTAATCTGTGGACTATCAGAGTGTTGATGAAACACAGAAAATGCATCGCGATTGAATACAACAGTCACCATGCGCACTTTCCTCCATGGGAGTAAATCTCTAACAGTCTACGCTTTGATCGTTCCCTGGAAGACCAGTAGTAGTCTCCGATGCACATCTGGTAGCATTCTGTAATCTGTGGACTATCAGAGTGTTGATGAAACACAGAAATTTCATCCGGATTGAATACAACAGTCACCATGCGCACATTCCTCCACGGGAGGTATGTCTCAAACAATCTACGCCTTTGATCGTTCCCTGGAAGACCAGTAGTATTTTCCGATGCACATCTGGAGGCTTTCTTTAATCTGTGGACTATCAGAGTGTTGATGAAACACAGAAATTCCATCGGGATTGAATACAACAGTCTCCATGCGCAGTTTCCTCCATGGGAGTAATGTCTCAAACAGTCAACGCTTTGATCGTTCCCTGGAAGAACAGTAGTAGTTTCCGATGCACATCTGGATGCTTTCCGTAATCTGTGGACTATCAGAGTGATGATGAAACACAGAAATTGCATCGGGATTGAATACTACATTCACCATGCGCACTTTCCTCCACGGAAGTAATGTCTCAAGCAGTCTACGCTTTGATCGTTCCCTGGAAGACCATTAGTAGTTTCCGATGCACATCTGGAGGCATTCTGTAATCTGTGAAGTATCAAAGTGTTGATGAAACACAGAAAATGCATCGGGATTGAATACAACAGTCACCATGCGCACTTTCCTCCATGGGAGTAATTCTCAAACAGTCTACGCTCTGTTCGTCCCCTGGAAGACCAGTAGTAGTTTCCGATGCACATCTGGTGGCAATCTGTAATCTGTGGACTATCAGAGTGTTGATGAAACACAGAAACTGCTTTGGGATAGAATACAACAATCACCATGCGCACTTTCCTCCACGGGAGGTATGTCTCAAACAGTCTACGATTTGATCGTTCACTGGAAGACCAGTAGTAGTTTCCGATGCACATCTGGTGGTATTCTCTAATCTGTGGACTATCAGAGTGTTGATGAAACACAGAAATTGAATCAGGATTAATTACAACAGTCACCATCCGCACTTTCCTCCATGGGAGTAATGTCTGAAACAGTCTACTCTTGGATCGTTCCCAGGAAGACCAGTAGCAGTTTCCGATGCACATCTCGTGGCATTCTGTTATCTGTGGAGTATCAGAGTGTTGATGAAATACAGAAATTGCATCGGGATTGAATACAACAGTCACCATGCGCACTTTCCTCCATGGGAGTAATTCTCAAACAGTCTACGCTTTGATCGTTCCCTGGAAGACCAGTAGTAGTTTCCGATGCACATCTGGTAGCATTCTGTAATCTATGGACTATCAGAGTGTTGATGAAACACAGAAATTTCATCCGGAATGAATACAACTGTCACCATGCGCACTTTCCTCCACGGGAGTAATCTCTCAAACAATCTACGCCTTTGATCGTTCCCTGGAAGACCAGTAGTATTTTCGGATGCACATCGGGAGGCATTCTGTAATCTGTGGACTATCAGAGTGTTGATGAAACACAGAAATTGCATCGGGATTGAATACAACCGTCACCATGCGCACATTCCTCCACGGGATAAATGTCTCAAACAGTCTACGCTTTGATCGTTCCCTGGAAGACCAGTAGTAGTTTCTGATGCACATCTGGTGGCTTTCCGTAATCTGTCGACTATCAGAGTGTTAATGAAACACAGAAATTGCATAGGGATGGAACACAACAGTCACCACCCGCACTTTCCTCCATGGGAGTAATGTCTGAAACAGTCTACGTTTTGATCGTTCCCTGGAAGACCAGTAGTAGTTTCCGATGCACATCTCGTGGCATTCTGTAATCTGTGGACTATCAGAGTGTTGATGAAACACGGAAAATGCATCGGAATTGAATACAACAGTTACCATGCGCACTTTCCTCCATGGGAGTAAAGTCTCAAAGAGTTTACGCTTTGATCGTTCCCTGGAAGACCAGTAGTTGTTTCCCATGCACATCGGGAGGCATTCAGTAATCTGTGGACTATCAGAGTGTTGATGAAACACAGAAATTTATCGAAATTGTATACAACAGTCACCATGCGCACTTTCCTCCACGGAAGTAATGTCTCAAACAGTCTACGCTTTGATCGTTCCCTGGAAGACCATTAGTAGTTTCCGATGCACATCTGGAGGCATTCTGTAATCTGTGGAGTATCAAAGTGCTGATGAAACACAGAAATTGCATCGGGATTGAATACAACATTCACCATGCGCACTTTCCACCATGGGAGTAATACTCAAACAGTCTACGCTTTGATCGTTCCCTGGAAGACCAGTAGTAGTTTCCGATGCACATCTGGTGGCATTCTGTAATCTGTGGACTATCAGAGTGTTGATGAAACACATAAACTGCTTCGGGATTGAATACAACAATCACCATGCGCACTTTCCTCCACGGGAGGTATGTCTGAAACAGTCTACGCTTTGATCGTTCCCTGGAAGACCAGTAGTAGTTTCCGATGCACATCTGGTGGCATTCTATAATCTGTGGACTATCAGAGTGTTGATGAAACAAAGAAATTGCATCGGGATTGAATACAACAGTCACCATCCGCACTTTCCTCCATGGGAGTAATGTCTGAAACAGTGTACGCTTGGATCGTTCCCAGGAAGACCAGTAGTAGTTTCCGATGCTCATCTCGTGGCATTCTGTAATCTGTGGACTATCAGAGTGTTGATGAAACACAGAAAATGCATCGCGATTGAATACAACAGTCACCATGCGCACTTTCCTCCATGGGAGTAAATCTCTAACAGTCTACGCTTTGATCGTTCCCTGGAAGACCAGTAGTAGTTTCCGATGCACATCTGGTAGCATTCTGTAAACTGTGGACTATCAGAGTGTTGATGAAACACAGAAATTTCATCCGGATTGAATACAACAGTCACCATGCTCACATTCCTCCACGGGAGGTATGTCTCAAACAATCTACGCCATTGATCGTTCCCTGGAAGACCAGTAGTATATTCCGATGCACATCTGGAGGCTTTCTGTAATCTGTGGACTATCAGAGTGTTGATGAAACACAGAAATTCCATCGGGATTGAATACAACAGTCTCCATGCGCAGTTTCCTCCATGGGAGTAATGTCTCAGACAGTCAATGCTTTGATCGTTCCCTGGAAGAACAGTAGTAGTTTCCGATGCACATCTGGATGCTTTCCGTAATCTGTGGACTATCAGAGTGTTGATGAAACACAGAAATTGCATCGGGATTGAATACTACATTCACCATGCGCACTTTCCTCCACGGAAGTAATGTCTCAAAGAGTCTACGCTTTGATCGTTCCCTGGAAGACCATTAGTAGTTTCCGATGCACATCTAGAGGCATTCTGTAATCTGTGAAGTATCAAAGTGTTGATGAAACACAGAAAATGCATCGGGATTGAATACAACAGTCACCATGCGCACTTTCCTCCATGGGAGTAATTCTCAAACAGTCTACGCTTTGATCGTTCCCTGGAAGACCAGTAGTAGTTTCCGATGCACATCTGGTGGCATTCTGTAATCGGTGGACTATCAGAGTGTTGATGAAACACAGAAACTGCTTCGGGATTGAATACAACAATCACCATGCGCACTTTCCTCCACGGGAGGTATGTCTCAAACAGTCTACGCTTTGATCGTTCCCTGGAAGACCAATAGTAGTTTCCGATGCACACCTGGTGGTATTCTCTAATCTGTGGACTATCAGAGTGTTGATGAAACACAGAAATTGCATCAGGATTAATTACAACAGTCACCATCCGCACTTTCCTCCATGGGAGTAATGTCTGAAACAGTATACGCTTGGATCGTTCCCAGGAAGACCAGTAGCAGTTTCCGATGCACATCTCGTGGCATTCTGTTATCTGTGGAGTATCAGAGTGTTGATGAAACACAGAAATTGCATCGGGATTGAATACAACAGTCACCATGCGCACTTTCCCCCATGGGAGTAATTCTCAAACAGTCTACGCTTTGATCGTTCCCTGGAAGACCAGTAGTAGTTTCCGATGCACATCTGGTAGCATTCTGTAATCTGTGGACTATCAGAGTGGTGATGAAACACAGAAATTTCATCCGGATTGAATACAACATTCACCATGCGCACTTTCCTCCATGGGAGTAATTCTCAAACAGTCTACGCTTTGATCGTTCCCTGGAAGACCAGTAGTAGTTTCCGATGCACATCTGGTGGCATTCTATAATCTGTATACTATCAGAGTGTTGATGAAACAAAGAAATTGCATGGGGATTGAATACAACAGTCACCATTCGCACTTTCCTCCATGGGAGTAATGTCTGAAACAGTCTACGCTTTGATCGTTCCCAGGAAGACCAGTAGTAGTTTCCGATGCACATCTCGTGGCATTCTGCAATCTGTGGACTATCAGGGTGTTGATGAAACACAGAAAATGCATCGGGATTTAATACAACAGTCACCATGTGCACTTTCCTCCATGGGAGTAAATCTCAAACAGTCTACGCTTTGAACGTTCCCTGGAAGACCAGTAGTAGTTTCCGATGCACATCTGGTAGCATTCTGTAATCTGAGGACTATCAGAGTGTTGATGAAACACAGAAATTTCATCCGGATTGAATACAACAGTCACCATGCGCACATTCCTTCACGGGAGGTATGTCTCAAACAGTCTACGCTTTGATCGTTCCCTGGAAGACCAGTAGTAGTTTCCGATGCACTTCTGGAGGTATTTTGTAATCTGTAGACTATGAAGTGTTGATGAAACACAGAAAATTCATCGGGATTGAATACAATAGTCACCATGCGCACTTTCCTCCATGGGAGTAATGTCTCAAACAATCTACGCCTTTGATCGTTCCCTGGAAGACCAGTAGTATTTTCTGATGCACATCTGGAGGCTTTCTGTAATCTGTGGACTATCAGAGTGTTGATGAAACACAGAAATTCCATCGGGATTGAATACAACAGTCACTATGCGCACTTTCCACCATTCGAGTAATGACCCAAACAGTCTACGCTTTGATCGTTCCCTGGAAGACCAAAATTGTGTCCGATGCACATCGGGAGGCATTCTGCAATCTGTGGACTATCAGAATGTTGATGAAACACAGAAATTGCATCGGGATTGAATACTACATTCACCATGCGCACTTTCCTCCCTGGGAGTAATGTCTCTAACAGTTTTCGCTTTGATCGTTCCCTGGAAGACCAGTAGTAGTTTCCGATGCACATCTGGAGGCTTTCTGTGATCTGTGGACTATCAGAATGTTGATGAAACACAGAAATTGCATCGGGATTGAATACAACAGTCACCATGCGCACTTTCCTCCATGGGAGTAATTCTCAAACAGTCTATGCTTTGATCGTTCCATGGAAGACCAGTAGTAGTTTCCGATGAACATCTGGTGGCATTCTGTAATCTGTGGACTATCAGAGTGTTGATGAAACACAGAAAT
Organism: Schistocerca gregaria; assembly: GCF_023897955.1. NCBI lineage: Eukaryota > Metazoa > Arthropoda > Insecta > Orthoptera > Acrididae > Schistocerca > Schistocerca gregaria. The sequence continues at coordinate 41,015,876 of NC_064920.1, forward strand.
TACATCGGGAATGAATACAACAGTCAACATGCACACTTTCCTCCACGGGAGGTATGTCTCTAACAGTCCACGCTTTGATCGTTCCCTGGAAGACCAGTAGTAGTTTCCGATGCACATCTGGTGGCATTCCGTAATCTGTGGACTATCAGAGTGTTGATGAAACACGGAAATTGCATCGGGATTGAACACAACGGTCTTCATCCGCACTTTCCTCCATGGGAGTAATATCTGAAACAGTCTACCTTTTGATCGTTCCTGGAAGACCAGTAGTAGTTTCCGATGCACATCTCGTGGCATTCTGTAATCTGTGGACAATCAGAGTGTTGATGAAACACAGAAAATGCATCGGGATTGAATACAACAGTCACCATGCGCACTTTCCTCCATGGGAGTAATGTCTGAAAGAGTTTACGCTATGATCGTTTTCTGGATGACCAGTAGTAGTTTACGATGCACTTCTGGAGGCATTCTGTAATCTGTGGAATATCAGAGTGTTGATGAAACTAAAAATTGCATAGGGATTGAATACAAAAGTCACCATGCGCACTTTCCTCCACGTGAGTAATGTCTCAAACAGTCTACGCTTTGATCGTTCCCTGGGAAACCAGTAGTAGTTTCCGACGAACACCTTGATGCATTCTGTAATCTGTGGACTATCAGAGTGTTGATGAAACACAGTAATTGCAATTGGATTGAATACTACAGTCAACATGCGCACTTTCCTATATGGGAGTAATGTCTCTAACAGTCTACGCTTTGATCGTTAGCTGGAAGACTAGTAGTAGTATCCGATGCACATCTTGAAACATTCTGTAATCTGTGGACTATCATAGTGTTGATGAAACACAGAAATTTCATCCGGATTGAATACAACAGTCACCATTCGCACTTTCCTCCACGGGAGTAATGTCTCAATCAATCTACGCCTTTGATCGTTCCCTGGAAGACCAGTAGTAGTTTGCGATGCACATATGGTGGCATTCTGTAATGCGTAGACTATCAGAGTGTTGATGAAACACAGTAATTGCATCGGGATTGAATACAACCGTCACCATGCGCACTTTCCTCCATGGGAGTAATGTCTCTAACAGTCTACGCTTTGATCGTTCCCTGGAAGACCAGTAGTATTTTCCGATGCACATCTGGAGGCCTTCTGTAATCTGTGGACTATCAGAGTGTTGATGACACAGAAATTCCATCGGGATTGAATACAACAGTCTCCATGCGCAGTTTCCTCCATGGCAGTAATGTCTCAAACAGTCTACGCTTTGATCGTTTCCTGGAAGACCAGTAGTAGTTTCCGATGCACATCTGGAGGCATTCTGAAATCTGTGAAGTATCAAAGTGTTGATGAAACACAGAAAATGCATCGGGATTGAATACAACAGTCACCATGCGCACTTTCCTCCATGGGAGTAATTCTCAAACAGTCTACGCTTTGATCGTTCCCTGGAAGACCAGTAGTAGTTTCCGATGCACATCTGGTGGCATTCTGTAATCTGTGGACTATCAGAGTGTTGATGAAACACAGAAACTGCTTCGGGATTGAATACAACAATCACCATGCGCACTTTCCTCCACGGGAGGTATGTCTCAAACAGTCTACGCTTTGATCGTTCCCTGGAAGACCAATAGTAGTTTCCGATGCACATCTGGTGGTATTCTCTAATCTGTGGACTATCAGAGTGTTGATGAAACACAGAAATTGCATCAGGATTAATTACAACAGTCACCATCCGCACTTTCCTCCATGGGAGTAATGTCTGAAACAGTCTACGCTTGGATCGTTCCCAGGAAGACCAGTAGCAGTTTCCGATGCACATCTCGTGGCATTCTGTTATCTGTGGAGTATCAGAGTGTTGATGAAACACAGAAATTGCATCGGGATTGAATACAACAGTCACCATGCGCACTTTCCTCCATGGGAGTAATTCTCAAACTGTCTACGCTTTGATCGTTCCCTGGAAGACCAGTAGTAGTTTCCGATGCACATCTGGTAGCATTCTGTAATCTGTGGACTATCAGAGTGGTGATGAAACACAGAAATTTCATCCGGATTGAATACAACATTCACCATGCGCACTTTCCTCCATGGGAGTAATTCTCAAACAGTCTACGCTTTGATCGTTCCCTGGAAGACCAGTAGTAGTTTCCGATGCACATCTGGTGGCATTCTATAATCTGTGGACTATCAGAGTGTTGATGAAACAAAGAAATTGCATGGGGATTGAATACAACAGTCACCATTCGCACTTTCCTCCATGGGAGTAATGTCTGAAACAGTCTACGCTTTGATCGTTCCCAGGAAGACCAGTAGTAGTTTCCGATGCACATCTTGTGGCATTCTGTAATCTGTGGACTATCAGGGTGTTGATGAAACACAGAAAATGCATCGGGATTGAATACAACAGTCACCATGCGCACTTTCCTCCATGGGAGTAAATCTCAAACAGTCTACGCTTTGAACGTTCCCTGGAAGACCAGTAGTAGTTTCCGATGCACATCTGGTAGCATTCTGTAATCTGTGGACTATCAGAGTGTTGATGAAACACAGAAATTTCATCCGGATTGAATACAACAGTCACCATGCGCACATTCCTCCACGGGAGGTATGTCTCAAACAGTCTACGCTTTGATCGTTCCCTGGAAGACCAGTAGTAGTTTCCGATGCACTTCTGGAGGTATTCTGTAATCTGTAGACTATGAAGTGTTGATGAAACACAGAAAATGCATCGGGATTGAGTACAATAGTCACCATGCGCACTTTCCTCCATGGGAGTAATGTCTCAAACAATCTACGCCTTTGATCGTTCCCTGGAAGACCAGTAGTATTTTCCGATGCACATCTGGAGGCTTTCTGTAATCTGTGGACTATCAGAGTGTTGATGAAACACAGAAATTCCATCGGGATTGAATACAACAGTCACTATGCGCACTTTCCACCATTCGAGTAATGACCCAAACAGTCTACGCTTTGATCGTTCCCTGGAAGACCAAAATTGTGTCCGATGCACATCGGGAGGCATTCTGCAATCTGTGGACTATCAGAATGTTGATGAAACACAGAAATTGCATCGGGATTGAATACTACATTCACCATGCGCACTTTCCTCCCTGGGAGTAATGTCTCTAACAGTTTTCGCTTTGATCGTTCCCTGGAAGACCAGTAGTAGTTTCCGATGCACATCTGGAGGCTTTCTGTGATCTGTGGACTATCAGAATGTTGATGAAACACAGAAATTGCATCGGGATTGAATACAACAGTCACCATGCGCACTTTCCTCCATGGGAGTAATTCTCAAACAGTCTATGCTTTGATCGTTCCATGGAAGACCAGTAGTAGTTTCCGATGAACATCTGGTGGCATTCTGTAATCTGTGGACTATCAGAGTGTTGATGAAACACAGAAATTACATCGGGAATGAATACAACAGTCAACATGCACACTTTCCTCCACAGGAGGTATGTCTCTAACAGTCCACGCTTTGATCGTTCCCTGGAAGACCAGTAGTAGTTTCCGATGCACATCTGGTGGCATTCTGTAATCTGTGGACTATCAGAGTGTTGATGAAACACAGAAATTGCATCGGGATTGAACACAACAGTCACCATCCGCACTTACCTCCATGGGAGTAATGTCTGAAACAGTCTACCTTTTGATCGTTCCCTGGAAGACCAGTAGTAGTTTCCGATGCACATCTCGTGGCATTCTGTAATCTGTGGACAATCAGAGTGTTGATGAAACACAGAAAATGCATCGGGATTGAATACAACAGTCACCATGCGCACTTTCCTCCATGGGAGTAATGTCTGAAAGAGTTTACGCTATGATCGTTTTCTGGAAGACCAGTAGTAGTTTACGATGCACTTCTGGAGGCATTCTGTAATCTGTGGAGTATCAGAGTGTTGATGAAACTAAAAATTGCATAGGGATTGAATACAAAAGTCACCATGCGCACTTTCCTCCACGTGAGTAATGTCTCAAACAGTCTACGCTTTGATCGTTCCCTGGAAAACCAGTAGTAGTTTCCGACGAACACCTTGATGCATTCTGTAATCTGTGGACTATCAGAGTGTTGATGAAACACAGAAATTGCAATTGGATTGAATACTACAGTCACCATGCGCACTTTCCTATATGGGAGTAATGTCTCTAACAGTCTACGCTTTGATCGTTAGCTGGAAGACTAGTAGTAGTATCCGATGCACATCATGAAACATTCTGTAATCTGTGGACTATCAGAGTGTTGATGAAACACAGAAATTTCATCCGGATTGAATACAACAGTCACCATTCGCACTTTCCTCCACGGGAGTAATGTCTCAAACAATCTACGCCTTTGATCGTTCCCTGGAAGACCAGTAGTAGTTTGCGATGCACATATGGTGGCATTCTGTAATGCGTAGACTACCAGAGTGTTGATGAAACACAGTAATTGCATCGGGATTGAATACAACCGTCACCATGCGCACTTTCCTCCATGGGAGTAATGTCACTAACAGTCTACGCTTTGATCGTTCCCTGGAAGACCAGTAGTATTTTCCGATGCACATCTGTAGGCTTTCTGTAATCTGTGGACTATCAGAGTGTTGATGACACAGAAATTCCATCGGGATTGAATACAACAGTCTCCATGCGCAGTTTCCTCCATGGCAGTAATGTCTCAAACAGTCTACGCTTTGATCGTTTCCTGGAAGACCAGTAGTAGTTTCCGATGCACATCTCGTGGCATTCTGTAATCTATGGACTATCAGATTGTTGATGAAACCGCAGAAAATGCATCGGGATTGAATACAACAGTCTCCATGCTCACTTCCCTTCATGGGAGTAACTCTCAAACAGTCTACGCTTTGATCGTTCCCTGGAAGACCAGTAGTAGTTTCCGATGCACATCTGGTGGCAATCTGTAATCTGTGGACTATCAGAGTGTTGATGAAACACAGAAATTGCATCGGGATTGAACACAACAGTCACCATCCGCACTTTCCTCCATGGGAGTAATGTCTGAAACAGTCTACGTTTTGATCGTTCCCTGGAAGACCAGTAGTAGTTTCCGATGCACATCTCGTGGCATTCTGTAATCTGTGGACTATCAGAGTGTTGATGAAACACAGAAAATGCATCGAGATTGAATACAACAGTCACCATGCGCACTTTCCTCCATGGGAGTAATGTCTCAAAGAGTTTACGCTTTGATCGTTTTCTGGAAGTCCAGTAGTAGTTTACGATGCACATCTGGAAGCATTCTGTAATCTGTGGAATATTAGAGTGTTGATGAAACACAGAAATTCCATCGGGATTGGATACAACAGTCACCATGCGCACATTCCTCCATAAAAGTAATGTCTCAAAGAGTCTACGCTTTGATCGTTCCCTGCAAGACCAGTAATAGTTTCCGGTGAACACCTTGAGGCATTCTGTAATCTGTGGACTATCAGAGTGTTAATGAAACACAGAAATTGCAATTGGATTGAATACTACAGTCACCATGTGCACTTTAATATATGGGAGAATTGTCTCTAACAGTCTACGCTTTGATCATTAGTTGGAAAACCAGTAGTAGTTTCCGATGCACATCTTGAAACATTCTGTAATCTGTGGACTATCAGAGTGTTGATGAAACACAGAAATTGCATCGGGATTGAATACAACAGTCACCATGCGCACTTTCCTCCACGTGAGTAATGTCTCAAACAGTCTACGCTTTGATCGTTCCCTGGAAAACCAGTAGTAGTTTCCGGTGAACACCTTGAGGCATTCTGTAATCTGTGGACTATGAGAGTGTTGATGAAACACAGAAATTGCAATTGGATTGAATACTACAGTCTCCATGCGCACTTTCCTATATGGGAGTAATGTCTCTAACAGTCTACGCTTTGATCGTTAGCTGGAAGACTAGTAGTAGTATCCGATGCACATCTTGAAACATTCTGTAATCTGTCGACTATCAGAGTGTTGATGAAACACAGAAATTTCATCTGGATTGAATAAAACAGTCACCATTCGCACTTTCCTCCACGGGAGTAATGTCTCAAACAATCTACGCCTTTGATCGTTCCCTGGAAGACCAGTAGTAGTTTCCGATGCACATCTGGATGCTTTCCGTAATCTGTGGACTATCAGAGTGTTGATCAAACACTGAAATTGCTTCGGGATTGAATACAACAGTCACCATGCGTACTTTCCTCCATGGGAGTAATGTCTCAAACAGTCTACGCTTTGATCGTTCCCTGGAAAACCAGTAGTAGTTTCCGATGAACACCTTGAGGCATTCTGTAATCTGTGGACTATGAGAGTGTTGATGAAACACAGAAATCGCAATTGGATTGAATACAACAGTCACCATGCGCACTTTCCTCCATGGGAGTAATTCTCAAACAGTCTACGCTTTGGTCGTTCCCTGGAATACCCGTAGTAGTTTCCGATGCACATCTGGTGGCATTCTGTAATCTGTGGACTATCAGAGTGTTGATGAAACACAGAAACTGCATCGGGATTGAATACAACAGTCACCATGCGCACTTTCCTCCACGGGAGGTATGTCTCAAACAGTCTACGCTTTGATCGTTCCCTGGAAGACCAGTAGTAGCTTCCGATTAACATCTGGAGGCATTCTGTAATCTGTGGTCTATCAGAGTGTTGATGAAACACAGATATTGCATCGAGATTGAAGGCAACAGTCACCATTCGCACTTTCCACCATGGGAGTAATGTCCCAAACAGTCTACGCTTTGATCGTTCCCTGGAAGACCAGTAGTTGTTTCTGATGCACATCGGGAGGCATTCTGTAGTCTGTGGACTATCAGAGTGTTGATGAAACACAGAAATTGCATCGGGATTGAATACTACATTCACCATGCGCACTTTCCTCCATGGGAGTAATGTCTCAAACAGTCTACGCTTTGATCGTTCCCTGGAAGACCATTAGTAGTTTCCGATGCACATCTGGAGGCATTCTGTAATCTGTGGAGTATCAAAGTGTTGATGAAACACAGAAATTGCATCGGGATTGAATACAACAGTCACCATGCGCACTTTCCTCCATGGGAGTAATTCTCAAACAGTCTACGTTTTGATCGTTCTCTGGAAGACCAGTAGTAGTTTCCGATGCACATCTGGTGGCATTCTGTAATCTGTGGACTATCAGAGTGTTGATGAAACACAGAAACTGCATCGGGATTGAATACAACAATCACCATGCGCACTTTCCTCCACGGAAGGTATGTCTCAAACAGTCTACGCTTTGATCGTTCCCTGGAAGACCATTAGTAGTTTCCGATGCACATCTGGTGGTATTCTCTAATCTGTGGACTATCAGAGTGTTGATGAAACACAGAAATTGCATCGGGATTGAATACAACAGTCACCATCCGCACTTTCCTCCATGGGAGTAATGTCTGAAACAGTCTACGCTTGGATCGTTCCCAGGAAGACCAGTAGCAGTTTCCGATGCACATCTCGTGGCATTCTGTAATCGGTGGAGTATCAGAGTGTTGATGAAACACAGAAATTGCATCGGGATTGAATACAAAAGTCACCATGCGCACTTTCCTCAATGAGAGTAATTCTCAAACAGTCTACGCTTTGACCGTTCCCTGGAAGACCAGTAGTAGTTTCCGATGCACATCTGGTAGCATTCTGTAATCTGTGGACTATCAGAGTGTTGATGAAACACAGAAATTTCATCCGGATTGAATACAACAGTGACCATGCGCACATTCCTCCACGGGAGGTATGTCTCAAACAGTCTACGCTTTGATCGTTCCGTGGAAGACCAGTAGTAGTTTCCGATGCACATCTGGAGGTATTCTGTAATCTGTAGACTATGAGAGTGTTGATGAAACACAGAAATTGCATCGGGATTGAATACAACAGTCACCATCCGCACTTTCCTCCATGGGAGTAATGTCTGAAACAGTCTACGCTTGGATCGTTCCCAGGAAGACCAGTAGCAGTTTCCGATGCACATCTCGTGGCATTCTGTAATCGGTGGAGTATCAGAGTGTTGATGAAACACAGAAATTGCATCGTGATTGAATACAAAAGTCACCATGCGCACTTTCCTCAATGAGAGTAATTCTCAAACAGTCTACGCTTTGACCGTTCCCTGGAAGACCAGTAGTAGTCTCCGATGCACATCTGGTAGCATTCTGTAATCTGTGGACTATCAGAGTGTTGACGAAACACAGAAATTTCATCCGGATTGAATACAACAGTCACCATGCGCACTTTCCTCCATGGGAGTAATGTCTCAAACAATCTACGCATTTGATCGTTCCCTGGAAGACCAGTAGTAGTTTGCGATGCACATATGGTGGCATTCTGTAATGCGTAGACTATCAGAGTGTTGATGAAACACAGTAATTGCATCGGGATTGAATACAACAGTCACCATGCGCACTTTCCTCCATGGGAGTAATGTCTCTAACAGTCTACGCTTTGATCGTTCCCTGGAAGACCAGTAGTATTTTCCGATGCACATCTGGAGGCTTTCTGTAATTTGTGGACTATCAGAGTGTTGATGAAACACAGAAATTCCATCGGGATTGAATACAACAGTCTCCATGCGCAGTTTCCTCCATGGTAGTAATGTCTCAAACAGTCTACGCTTTGATCGTTCCCTGGAAGACCAGTAGTAGTTTCCGATGCACATGTGGATGCTTTCTGTAATCTGTGGACTATCATAGTGTTGATGAAACACAGAAATTGCATCGGGATTGAATACAACAGTCACCATGCGCACTTTCCTCCATGGGAGTAATGTCTGAAACAGTCTACGCTTGGATGGATCCCAGGAAGACCAGTAGCAGTTTCCGATGCACATCTCGTGGCATTCTGTAATCTGTGGAGTATCAGAGTGTTGATGAAACACAGAAATTGCATCGGGATTGAATACAACAGTCACCATGCGCACTTTCCTCCATGGGAGTAATTCTCAAACAGTCTACGTTTTGATCGTTCATTGGAAGACCAGTAGTAGTTTCCGATGCACATCTAGTGGCATTCTGTAAACTGTGGACTATCAGAGTGTTGATGAAACACAGTAATTGCATCGGGATTGAATACAACCGTCACCATGCGCACTTTCCTCCATGGGAGTAATGTCTCTAACAGTCTACGCTTTGATCGTTCCCTGGAAGACCAGTAGTATTTTCCGATGCACATCTGGAGGCTTTCTGTAATCTGTGGACTATCAGAGTGTTGATGACACAGAAATTCCATCGGGATTGAATACAACAGTCTCCATGCGCAGTTTTCTCCATGGCAGTAATGTCTCAAACAGTCTACGCTTTGATCGTTTCCTGGAAGACCAGTAGTAGTTTCCGATGCACATCTCGTGGCATTCTGTAATCTATGGACTATCAGAGTGTTGATGAAACCGCAGAAAATGTATCGGGATTGAATACAACAGTCACCATGCTCACTTCCCTCCATGGGAGTAACTCTCAAACAGTCTACGCTTTGATCGTTCCCTGGAAGACCAGTAGTAGTTTCCGATGCACATCTGGTGGCAATCTGTAATCTGTGGACTATCAGAGTGTTGATGAAACACAGAAATTGCATCGGGATTGAACACAACAGTCACCATCCGCACTTTCCTCCATGGGAGTAATGTCTGAAACAGTCTACGTTTTGATCGTTCCCTGGAAGACCAGTAGTAGTTTCCGATGCACATCTCGTGGCATTCTGTAATCTGTGGACTATCAGAGTGTTGATGAAACACAGAAAATGCATCGAGATTGAATACAACAGTCACCATGCGCACTTTCCTCCATGGGAGTAATGTCTCAAAGAGTTTACGCTTTGATCGTTTTCTGGAAGTCCAGTAGTAGTTTACGATGCACATCTGGAAGCATTCTGTAATCTGTGGACTATTAGAGTGTTGATGAAACACAGAAATTCCATCGGGATTGAATACAACAGTCACCATGCGCACATTCCTCCATAAAAGTAATGTCTCAAAGAATCTACGCTTTGATCGTTCCCTGCAAGACCAGTAATAGTTTCCGGTGAACACCTTGAGGCATTCTGTAATCTGTGGACTATCAGAGTGTTGATGAAACACAGAAATTGCATCGGGATTGAATACAACAGTCACCATGCGCACTTTCCTCCACGTGAGTAATGTCTCAAACAGTCTACGCTTTGATCGTTCCCTGGAAACCAGTAGTAGTTTCCGATGAACACCTTGAGGCATTCTGTAATCTGTGGACTATGAGAGTGTTGATGAAACACAGAAATTGCAATTGGATTGAATACTACAGTCTCCATGCGCACTTTCCTATATGGGAGTAATGTCTCTAACAGTCTACGCTTTGATCGTTAGCTGGAAGACTAGCAGTAGTATCCGACGCACATCTTGAAACATTCTGTAATCTGTCGACTATCAGAGTGTTGATGAAACACAGAAATTTCATCTGGATTGAATACAACAGTCACCATTCGCACTTTCCTCCACGGGAGTAATGTCTCAAACAATCTACGCCTTTGATCGTTCCCTGGAAGACCAGTAGTAGTTTGCGATGCACATATGGTGGCATTCTGTAATGCGTAGACTATCAGAGTGTTGATGAAACACAGTAATTGCATCGGGATTGAATACAGACGTCACCATGCGCACTTTCCTCCATGGGAGCAATGTCTCTAACAGTCTACGCTTTGATCGTTCCCTGGAAGACCAGTAGTATTTTCCGATGCACATCTGGAGGCTTTCTGTAATCTGTGGACTATCAGAGTGTTGATGAAACACAGATATTCCATCGGGATTGAATACAACAGTCTCCATGCGCAGTTTCCTCCATGGCAGTAATGTCTCAAACAGTCTACGCTTTGATCGTTTCCTGGAAGACCAGTAGTAGTTTCCGATGCACATCTGGATGCTTTCCGTAATCTGTGGACTATCAGAGTGTTGATGAAACACTGAAATTGCTTCGGGATTGAATACAACAGTCACCATGAGTACTTTCCTCCATGGGAGTAATGTCTCAAACAGTCTACGCTTTGGTCGTTCCCGGGAATACCCGTAGTAGTTTCCGATGCATATCTGGTGGCATTCTGTAATCTGTGGACTATCAGAGTGTTGATGAAACACAGAAACTGCATCGGGATTGAATACAACAGTCACCATGCGCACTTTCCTCCACGGGAGGTATGTCTCAAACAGTCTACGCTTTGATCGTTCCCTGGAAGACCATTAGTAGTTTCCGATGCACATCTGGTGGTATTCTCTAATCTGTGGACTATCAGAGTGTTGATGAAACACAGAAATTGCATCGGGATTGAATACAACAGTCACCATCCGCACTTTCCTCCATGGGAGTAATGTCTGAAACAGTCTACGCTTGGATCGTTCCCAGGAAGACCAGTAGCAGTTTCCGATGCACATCTCGTGGCATTCTGTAATCGGTGGAGTATCAGAGTGTTGATGAAACACAGAAATTGCATCGGGATTGAATACAAAAGTCACCATGCGCACTTTCCTCAATGAGAGTAATTCTCAAACAGTCTACGCTTTGACCGTTCCCTGGAAGACCAGTAGTAGTTTCCGATGCACATCTGGTAGCATTCTGTAATCTGTGGACTATCAGAGTGTTGATGAAACACAGAAATTTCATCCGGATTGAATACAACAGTGACCATGCGCACATTCCTCCACGGGAGGTATGTCTCAAACAGTCTACGCTTTGATCGTTCCGTGGAAGACCAGTAGTAGTTTCCGATGCACATCTGGAGGTATTCTGTAATCTGTAGACTATGAGAGTGTTGATGAAACACAGAAATTGCATCGGGATTGAATACAACAGTCACCATCCGCACTTTCCTCCATGGGAGTATTGTCTGAAACAGTCTACGCTTGGATCGTTCCCAGGAAGACCAGTAGCAGTTTCCGATGCACATCTCGTGGCATTCTGTAATCGGTGGAGTATCAGAGCGTTGATGAAACACAGAAATTGCATCGTGATTGAATACAAAAGTCACCATGCGCACTTTCCTCAATGACAGTAATTCTCAAACAGTCTACGCTTTGACCGTTCCCTGGAAGACCAGTAGTGGTCTCCGATGCACATCTGGTAGCATTCTGTAATCTGTGGACTATCAGAGTGTTGACGAAACACAGAAATTTCATCCAGATTGAATACAACAGTGACCATGCGCACATTCCTCCACGGTAGGTATGTCTCAAACAGTCTACGCTTTGATCGTTCCCTGGAAGACCATTAGTAGTTTCCGATGCACATCTGGAGGTATTCTGTAATCTGTAGACTATGAGAGTGTTGATGAAACACAGAATTTGCATCGGGATTGAATACAACAGTCACAATGCGCACTTTCCTCCATTGGAGTAACTCTCAAACAATCTACGCTTTCATCGTTCCCTGGAAGACCAGTAGTAGTATCCAATGCACATCAGGTAGCATTCTGTAATCTGTGGACTATCAGAGTGTTGATGAAACACAGAAATTTTATCCGGATTGAATACAACAGTCACCATGCGCACTTTCCTCCATGGGAGTAATGTCTCAAACAATCTACGCATTTGATCGTTCCCTGGAAGACCAGTAGTAGTTTGCGATGCACATATGGTGGCATTCTGTAATGCGTAGACTATCAGAGTGTTGATGAAACACAGTAATTGCATCGGGATTGAATACAACAGTCACCATGCGCACTTTCCTCCATGGGAGTAATGTCTCTAACAGTCTACGCTTTGATCGTTCCCTGGAAGACCAGTAGTATTTTCCGATGCACATCTGGAGGCTTTCTGTAATTTGTGGACTATCAGAGTGTTGATGAAACACAGAAATTCCATCGGGATTGAATACAACAGTCTCCATGCGCAGTTTCCTCCATGGTGGTAATGTCTCAAACAGTCTACGCTTTGATCGTTCCCTGGAAGACCAGTAGTAGTTTCCGATGCACATGTGGATGCTTTCCGTAATCTGTGGACTATCATAGTGTTGATGAAACACAGAAATTGCATCGGGATTGAATACAACAGTCACCATGCGCACTTTCCTCCATGGGAGTAATGTCTGAAACAGTCTACGCTTGGATCGATCCCAGGAAGACCAGTAGCAGTTTCCGATGCACATCTCGTGGCATTCTGTAATCTGTGGAGTACCAGAGTATTGATGAAACACAGAAATTGCATCGGGATTGAATACAACAGTCACCATGCGCACTTTCCTCCATGGGAGTAATTCTCAAACAGTCTACGCTTTGATCGTTCATTGGAAGACCAGTAGTAGTTTCCGATGCACATCTAGTGGCATTCTGTAAACTGTGGACTATCAGAGTGTTGATGAAACACAGAAACTGAATCGGGATTGAATACAACTATCACCATGAGCAGTTTCCTCCACGGGAGGTATGTCTCAAACAGTCTACGCTTTGATCGTTCCCTGGAAGACCAGTATTAGTTTCCGATGCACATCTGGTGGTATTCTCTAATCTGTGGACTATCAGAGTGTTGGTGAAACACAGAAATTGCATCGCGATTGAATACAACAGTCACCATGCGCACTTTCCTCCATGGGAGTAATTCTCAAACAGTCTACGCTTTGATCGTTCCCTGGAAGACCAGTAGTAGTTTCCGATGCACATCTGGTGGCATTCTGTAATCTGTGGACTATCTGAGTGTTGATGAAACACAGAAACTGCATCGGGATTGAATACAACAATCACCATGCGCACTTTCCTCCACGGGAGGTATGTCTCAAACAGTCTACGCTTTGATCGTTCCCTGGAAGACCAGTAGTAGTTTCCGATGCACATCTGGTGGTATTCTCTAATCTGTGGACTATCAGAGTGTTGATGAAACACAGAAATTGCATCGGGATTGAATACAACAGTCACCATCCGCATTTTCCTCCATGGGATAAATGTCTGAAACAGTCTACGTTTGGATCGTTCCCAGGAAGACCAGTAGCAGTTTCCGATACACATCTCGTGGCATTCTGTAATCGGTGGAGTGTCAGAGTGTTGATGAAACACAGAAATTGCATCGGGATTGAATACAACAGTCACCATGCGCACTTTCTTCCATGGGAGTAATGTCTGAAACAGTCTACGCTTTGATCGTTCCCTGGAAGACCAGTAGTAGTTTCCGGTGCACATCTGGAGGCATTCTGTAATCTGTGGAGTATCAGAGTGATGATGAAACACAGAAATTGCATCGGGATTGAATACAACAGTTACCATGCGCACTTTCCTCCATGGGAGTAATTCTCAAACATTCTACGCTTTGATCGTTCCCTGGAAGACCAGTAGTAGTTTCCGATGCACATCTGGTGGCATTCAGTAATCTGTGGACTATCTGAGTGTTGATGAAACACAGAAACTGCATCGGGATTGAATACAACAATCACCATGCGCACTTTCCTCCACGGGAGGTATGTCTCAAACAGTCTACGCTTTGATCGTTCCCTGGAAGGCCAGTAGTTGTTTCCGATTCACATCTGGTGGTATTCTCTAATCTGTGGACTATCAGAGTGTTGATGAAACACAGAAATTGCATCGGGATTGAATAAAACAGTCACCATCCGCACTTTCCTCCATGGGAGTAATGTCTGAAACAGTCTACGCTTGCATCGTTCCCAGGAAGACCAGTAGCTGTTTCCGATGCACATCTCGTGGCATTCTGTAATCGGTGGAGTATCGGAGTGTTGATGAAACACAGAAATTGCATCTGGATTGAATACAACAGTCACCATGCGCACTTTCCTCCATGGGAGTAATTCTCAAACAGTCTACGCTTTGATCGTTCCCTGGAAGACCAGTAGTAGTTTCCGATGCACATCTGGTAGCATTCTGTAATCTGTGGACTATCAGAGTGTTGATGAAACACAGAAATTTCATCCGGATTGAATACAACAGTGACCATGCGCACATTCCTCCACGGGAGGTATGTCTCATACAGTCTACGCTTTGATCGTTCCCTGGAAGACCAGTAAAAGTTTCCGATGCACATCTGGAGGTATTCTGTAATCTGTAGACTATGAGAGTGTTGATGAAACACAGAATTTGCATCGGGATTGAATACAACAGCCACCATGCGCACTTTCCTCCAAGGGAATAACTCTCAAACGGTCTACGCTTTGATCGTTCCCTGGAAGACCAGTAGTAGTTTCCGATGCACATCTGGAGGCATTCTGTAATCTGTGGAGTATCAGAGTGATGATGAAACACAGAAATTGCATCGGGATTGAATACAACAGTTACCATGCGCACTTTCCTCCATGGGAGTAATTCTCAAACAGTCTACGATTTGATCGTTCCCTGGAAGACCAGTAGTAGTTTCCGATGCACATCTGGTGGCATTCAGTAATCTGTGGACTATCTGAGTGTTGATGAAACACAGAAACTGCATCGGGATTGAATACAACAATCACCATGCGCACTTTCCTCCACGGGAGGTATGTCTCAAACAGTCTACGCTTTGATCGTTCCCTGGAAGGCCAGTAGTAGTTTCCGATTCACTTCTGGTGGTATTCTCTAATCTGTGGACTATCAGAGCGTTGATGAAACACAGAAATTGCATCGGGATTGAATACAACAGTCACCATCCGCACTTTCCTCCATGGGAGTAATGTCTGAAACAGTCTACGCTTGGATCGTTCCCAGGAAGACCAGTAGCAATTTCCGATGCACATCTCGTGGCATTCTGTAATCGGTGGAGTATCAGAGTGTTGATGAAACACAGAAATTGCATCGTGATTGAATACAAAAGTCACCATGCGCACTTTCCTCAATGAGAGTAATTCTCAAACAGTCTACGCTTTGACCGTTCCCTGGAAGATCAGTAGTAGTCTCCGATGCACATCTGGTAGCATTCTGTAATCTGTGGACTATCAGAGTGTTGACGAAACACAGAAATTTCATCCGGATTGAATACAACAGTCACCATGCGCACTTTCCTCCATGGGAGTAATGTCTCAAACAATCTACGCATTTGATCGTTCCCTGGAAGACCAGTAGTAGTTTGCGATGCACATATGGTGGCATTCTGTAATGCGTAGACTATCAGAGTGTTGATGAAACACAATAATTGCATCGGGATTGAATACAACAGTCACCATGCGCACTTTCCTCCATGGGAGTAATGTCTCTAACAGTCTACGCTTTGATCGTTCCCTGGAAGACCAGTAGTATTTTCCGATGCACATCTGGAGGCTTTCTGTAATTTGTGGACTATCAGAGTGTTGATGGAACACAGAAATTCCATCGGGATTGAATACAACAGTCTCCATGCGCAGTTTCCTCCATGGTAGTAATGTCTCAAACAGTCTACGCTTTGATCGTTCCCTGGAAGACCAGTAGTAGTTTCCGATGCACATGTGGATGCTTTCCGTAATCTGTGGACTATCATAGTGTTGATGAAACACAGAAATTGCATCGGGATTGAATACAACAGTCACCATGCGCACTTTCCTCCATGGGAGAAATGTCTGAAACAGTCTACGCTTGGATCGATCCCAGGAAGACCAGTAGTAGTTTCCGATGCACATCTAGTGGCATTCTGTAAACTGTGGACTATCAGAGTGTTGATGAAACACAGAAACTGAATCGGGATTGAATACAACTATCACCATGCGCAGTTTCCTCCACGGGAGGTATGTCTCAAACAGTCTACGCTTTGATCGTTCCCTGGAAGACCAGTAGTAGTTTCCGATGCACATCTGGTGGTATTCTCTAATCTGTGGACTATCAGAGTGTTGGTGAAACACAGAAATTGCATCGCGATTGAATACAACAGTCACCATGCGCACTTTCCTCCATGGGAGTAATTCTCAAACAGTCTACGCTTTGATCGTTCCCTGGAAGACCAGTAGTAGTTTCCGATGCACATCTGGTGGCATTCTGTAATCTGTGGACTATCTGAGTGTTGATGAAACACAGAAACTGCATCGGGATTGAATACAACAATCACCATGCGCACTTTCCTCCACGGGAGGTATGTCTCAAACAGTCTACGCTTTGATCGTTCCCTGGAAGACCAGTAGTAGTTTCCGATGCACATCTGGTGGTATTCTCTAATCTGTGGACTATCAGAGTGTTGATGAAACACAGAAATTGCATCGGGATTGAATACAACAGTCACCATCCGCATTTTCCTCCATGGGATAGATGTCTGAAACAGTCTACGTTTGGATCGTTCCCAGGAAGACCAGTAGCAGTTTCCGATACACATCTCGTGGCATTCTGTAATCGGTGGAGTGTCAGAGTGTTGATGAAACACAGAAATTGCATCGGGATTGAATACAACAGTCACCATGCGCACTTTCTTCCATGGGAGTAATGTCTGAAACAGTCTACGCTTTGATCGTTCCCTGGAAGACCAGTAGTAGTTTCCGATGCACATCTGGAGGCATTCTGTAATCTGTGGAGTATCAGAGTGATGATGAAACACAGAAATTGCATCGGGATTGAATACAACAGTTACCATGCGCACTTTCCTCCATGGGAGTAATTCTCAAACAGTCTACGCTTTGATCGTTCCCTGGAAGACCAGTAGTAGTTTCCGATGCACATCTGGTTTCATTCAGTAATCTGTGGACTATCTGAGTGTTGATGAAACACAGAAACTGCATCGGGATTGAATACAACATTCACCATGCGCACTTTCCTCCACGGGAGGTATGTCTCAAACAGTCTACGCTTTGATCGTTCCCTGGAAGGCCAGTAGTAGTTTCCGATTCACTTCTGGTGGTATTCTCTAATCTGTGGACTATCAGAGCGTTGATGAAACACAGAAATTGCATCGGGATTGAATACAACAGTCACCATCCGCACTTTCCTCCATGGGAGTAATGTCTGAAACAGTCTACGCTTGGATCGTTCCCAGGAAGACCAGTAGCAGTTTCCGATGCACATCTCGTGGCATTCTGTAATCGGTGGAGTATCAGAGTGTTGATGAAACACAGAAATTGCATCGTGATTGAATACAAAAGTCACCATGCGCACTTTCCTCAATGAGAGTAATTCTCAAACAGTCTACGCTTTGACCGTTCCCTGGAAGATCAGTAGTAGTCTCCGATGCACATCTGGTAGCATTCTGTAATCTGTGGACTATCAGAGTGTTGACGAAACACAGAAATTTCATCCGGATTGAATACAACAGTCACCATGCGCACTTTCCTCCATGGGAGTAATGTCTCAAACAATCTACGCATTTGATCGTTCCCTGGAAGACCAGTAGTAGTTTGCGATGCACATATGGTGGCATTCTGTAATGCGTAGACTATCAGAGTGTTGATGAAACACAATAATTGCATCGGGATTGAATACAACAGTCACCATGCGCACTTTCCTCCATGGGAGTAATGTCTCTAACAGTCTACGCTTTGATCGTTCCCTGGAAGACCAGTAGTATTTTCCGATGCACATCTGGAGGCTTTCTGTAATTTGTGGACTATCAGAGTGTTGATGAAACACAGAAATTCCATCGGGATTGAATACAACAGTCTCCATGCGCAGTTTCCTCCATGGTAGTAATGTCTCAAACAGTCTACGCTTTGATCGTTCCCTGGAAGACCAGTAGTAGTTTCCGATGCACATGTGGATGCTTTCCGTAATCTGTGGACTATCATAGTGTTGATGAAACACAGAAATTGCATCGGGATTGAATACAACAGTCACCATGCGCACTTTCCTCCATGGGAGTAATGTCTGAAACAGTCTACGCTTGGATCGATCCCAGGAAGACCAGTAGCAGTTTCCGATGCACATCTCGTGGCATTCTGTAATCTGTGGAGTATCAGAGTGTTGATGAAACACAGAAATTGCATCGGGATTGAATACAACAGTCACCATGCGCACTTTCCTCCATGGGAGTAATTCTCAAACAGTCTACGCTTTGATCGTTCATTGGAAGACCAGTAGTAGTTTCCGATGCACATCTAGTGGCATTCTGTAAACTGTGGACTATCAGAGTGTTGATGAAACACAGTAATTGCATCGGGATTGAATACAACCGTCACCATGCGCACTTTCCTCCATGGGTGTAATGTCTCTAACAGTCTACGCTTTGATCGTTCCCTGGAAGACCAGTAGTATTTTCCGATACACATCTGGAGGCTTTCTGTAATCTGTGGACTATCAGAGTGTTGATGACACAGAAATTCCATCGGGATTGAATACAACAGTCTCCATGCGCAGTTTCCTCCATGGCAGCAATGTCTCAAACAGTCTACGCTTTGATCGTTTCCTGGAAGACCAGTAGTAGTTTCCGATGCACATCTCGTGGCATTCTGTAATCCATGGACTATCAGAATGTTGATGAAACCGCAGAAAATGCATCGGGATTGAATACAACAGTCTCCATGCTCACTTCCCTCCATGGGAGTAACTCTCAAACAGTCTACGCTTTGATCGTTCCCTGGAAGACCAGTAGTAGTTTCCGATGCACATCTGGTGGCAATCTGTAATCTGTGGACTATCAGAGTGTTGATGAAACACAGAAATTGCATCGGGATTGAACACAACAGTCACCATCCGCACTTTCCTCCATGGGAGTAATGTCTGAAACAGTCTACGTTTTGATCGTTCCCTGGAAGACCAGTAGTAGTTTCCGATGCACATCTCGTGGCATTCTGTAATCTGTGGACTATCAGAGTGTTGATGAAACACAGAAAATGCATCGAGATTGAATACAACAGTCACCATGCGCACATTCCTCCATAAAAGTAATGTCTCAAAGAGTCTACGCTTTGATCGTTCCCTGCAAGACCAGTAATAGTTTCCGGTGAACACCTTGAGGCATTCTGTAATCTGTGGACTATCAGAGTGTAAATGAAACACAGAAATTGCAATTGGATTGAATACTACAGTCACCATGTGCACTTTCCTATATGGGAGAATTGTCTCTAACAGTCTACGCTTTGATCATTAGCTGGAAAACCAGTAGTAGTTTCCGATGCACATCTTGAAACATTCTGTAATCTGTGGACTATCAGAGTGTTGATGAAACACAGAAATTGCATCGGGATTGAATACAACAGTCACCATGCGCACTTTCCTCCACGTGAGTAATGTCTCAAAGAGTCTACGCTTTGATCGTTCCCTGGAAAACCAGTAGTAGTTTCCGATGAACACCTTGAGGCATTCTGTAATCTGTGGACTATGAGAGTGTTGATGAAACACAGAAATTGCAATTGGATTGAATACTACAGTCTCCGTGCCACTTTCCTATATCGGAGTAATGTCTCTAACAGTCTACGCTTTGATCGTTAGCTGGAAGACTAGTAGTAGTATCCGATGCACATCTTGAAACATTCTGTAATCTGTCGACTATCAGAGTGTTGATGAAACACAGAAATTTCATCTGGATTGAATACAACAGTCACCATTCGCACTTTCCTCCACGGGAGTAATGTCTCAAACAATCTACGCCTTTGATCGTTCCCTGGAAGACCAGTAGTAGTTTGCGATGCACATATGGTGGCATTCTGTTATGCGTAGACTATCAGAGTGTTGATGAAACACAGTAATTGCATCGGGATTGAATACAGACGTCACCATGCGCACTTTCCTCCATGGGAGCAATGTCTCTAACAGTCTACGCTTTGATCGTTCCCTGGAAGACCAGTAGTATTTTCCGATGCACATCTGGAGGCTTTCTGTAATCTGTGGACTATCAGAGTGTTGATGAAACACAGATATTCCATCGGGATTGAATACAACAGTCTCCATGCGCAGTTTCCTCCATGGCAGTAATGTCTCAAACAGTCTACGCTTTGATCGTTTCCTGGAAGACCAGTAGTAGTTTCCGATGCACATCTGGATGCTTTCCGTAATCTGTGGACTATCAGAGTGTTGATGAAACACTGAAATTGCTTCGGGATTGAATACAACAGTCACCATGCGTACTTTCCTCCATGGGAGTAATGTCTCAAACAGTCTACGCTTTGACCGTTCCCTGGAAAACCAGTAGTAGTTTCCGATGAACACCTTGAGGCATTCTGTAATCTGTGGAGTATCAGAGTGATGATGAAACACAGAAATTGCATCGGGATTGAATACAACAGTTACCATGCGCACTTTCCTCCATGGGAGTAATTCTCAAACAGTCTACGCTTTGATCGTTCCCTGGAAGACCAGTAGTAGTTTCCGATGCACATCTGGTGGCATTCAGTAATCTGTGGACTATCTGAGTGTTGATGAAACACAGAAACTGCATCGGGATTGAATACAACATTCACCATGCGCACTTTCCTCCACGGGAGGTATGTCTCAAACAGTCTACGCTTTGATCGTTCCCTGGAAGGCCAGTAGTAGTTTCCGATTCACTTCTGGTGGTATTCTCTAATCTGTGGACTATCAGAGCGTTGATGAAACACAGAAATTGCATCGGGATTGAATACAACAGTCACCATCCGCACTTTCCTCCATGGGAGTAATGTCTGAAACAGTCTACGCTTGGATCGTTCCCAGGAAGACCAGTAGCAGTTTCCGATGCACATCTCGTGGCATTCTGTAATCGGTGGAGTATCAGAGTGTTGATGAAACACAGAAATTGCATCGTGATTGAATACAAAAGTCACCATGCGCACTTTCCTCAATGAGAGTAATTCTCAAACAGTCTACGCTTTGACCGTTCCCTGGAAGATCAGTAGTAGTCTCCGATGCACATCTGGTAGCATTCTGTAATCTGTGGACTATCAGAGTGTTGACGAAACACAGACATTTCATCCGGATTGAATACAACAGTCACCATGCGCACTTTCCTCCATGGGAGTAATGTCTCAAACAATCTACGCATTTGATCGTTCCCTGGAAGACCAGTAGTAGTTTGCGATGCACATATGGTGGCATTCTGTAATGCGTAGACTATCAGAGTGTTGATGAAACACAATAATTGCATCGGGATTGAATACAACAGTCACCATGCGCACTTTCCTCCATGGGAGTAATGTCTCTAACAGTCTACGCTTTGATCGTTCCCTGGAAGACCAGTAGTATTTTCCGATGCACATCTGGAGGCTTTCTGTAATTTGTGGACTATCAGAGTGTTGATGAAACACAGAAATTCCATCGGGATTGAATACAACAGTCTCCATGCGCAGTTTCCTCCATGGTAGTAATGTCTCAAACAGTCTACGCTTTGATCGTTCCCTGGAAGACCAGTAGTAGTTTCCGATGCACATGTGGATGCTTTCCGTAATCTGTGGACTATCATAGTGTTGATGAAACACAGAAATTGCATCGGGATTGAATACAACAGTCACCATGCGCACTTTCCTCCATGGGAGTAATGTCTGAAACAGTCTACGCTTGGATCGATCCCAGGAAGACCAGTAGCAGTTTCCGATGCACATCTCGTGGCATTCTGTAATCTGTGGAGTATCAGAGTGTTGATGAAACACAGAAATTGCATCGGGATTGAATACAACAGTCACCATGCGCACTTTCCTCCATGGGAGTAATTCTCAAACAGTCTACGCTTTGATCGTTCATTGGAAGACCAGTAGTAGTTTCCGATGCACATCTAGTGGCATTCTGTAAACTGTGGACTATCAGAGTGTTGATGAAACACAGTAATTGCATCGGGATTGAATACAACCGTCACCATGCGCACTTTCCTCCATGGGTGTAATGTCTCTAACAGTCTACGCTTTGATCGTTCCATGGAAGACCAGTAGTATTTTCCGATACACATCTGGAGGCTTTCTGTAATCTGTGGACTATCAGAGTGTTGATGACACAGAAATTCCATCGGGATTGAATACAACAGTCTCCATGCGCAGTTTCCTCCATGGCAGCAATGTCTCAAACAGTCTACGCTTTGATCGTTTCCTGGAAGACCAGTAGTAGTTTCCGATGCACATCTCGTGGCATTCTGTAATCCATGGACTATCAGAATGTTGATGAAACCGCAGAAAATGCATCGGGATTGAATACAACAGTCTCCATGCTCACTTCCCTCCATGGGAGTAACTCTCAAACAGTCTACGCTTTGATCGTTCCCTGGAAGACCAGTAGTAGTTTCCGATGCACATCTGGTGGCAATCTGTAATCTGTGGACTATCAGAGTGTTGATGAAACACAGAAATTGCATCGGGATTGAACACAACAGTCACCATCCGCACTTTCCTCCATGGGAGTAATGTCTGAAACAGTCTACGTTTTGATCGTTCCCTGGAAGACCAGTAGTAGTTTCCGATGCACATCTCGTGGCATTCTGTAATCTGTGGACTATCAGAGTGTTGATGAAACACAGAAAATGCATCGAGATTGAATACAACAGTCACCATGCGCACATTCCTCCATAAAAGTAATGTCTCAAAGAGTCTACGCTTTGATCGTTCCCTGCAAGACCAGTAATAGTTTCCGGTGAACACCTTGAGGCATTCTGTAATCTGTGGACTATCAGAGTGTAAATGAAACACAGAAATTGCAATTGGATTGAATACTACAGTCACCATGTGCACTTTCCTATATGGGAGAATTGTCTCTAACAGTCTACGCTTTGATCATTAGCTGGAAAACCAGTAGTAGTTTCCGATGCACATCTTGAAACATTCTGTAATCTGTGGACTATCAGAGTGTTGATGAAACACAGAAATTGCATCGGGATTGAATACAACAGTCACCATGCGCACTTTCCTCCACGTGAGTAATGTCTCAAAGAGTCTACGCTTTGATCGTTCCCTGGAAAACCAGTAGTAGTTTCCGATGAACACCTTGAGGCATTCTGTAATCTGTGGACTATGAGAGTGTTGATGAAACACAGAAATTGCAGTTGGATTGAATACTACAGTCTCCGTGCCACTTTCCTATATCGGAGTAATGTCTCTAACAGTCTACGCTTTGATCGTTAGCTGGAAGACTAGTAGTAGTATCCGATGCACATCTTGAAACATTCTGTAATCTGTCGACTATCAGAGTGTTGATGAAACACAGAAATTTCATCTGGATTGAATACAACAGTCACCATTCGCACTTTCCTCCACGGGAGTAATGTCTCAAACAATCTACGCCTTTGATCGTTCCCTGGAAGACCAGTAGTAGTTTGCGATGCACATATGGTGGCATTCTGTTATGCGTAGACTATCAGAGTGTTGATGAAACACAGTAATTGCATCGGGATTGAATACAGACGTCACCATGCGCACTTTCCTCCATGGGAGCAATGTCTCTAACAGTCTACGCTTTGATCGTTCCCTGGAAGACCAGTAGTATTTTCCGATGCACATCTGGAGGCTTTCTGTAATCTGTGGACTATCAGAGTGTTGATGAAACACAGATATTCCATCGGGATTGAATACAACAGTCTCCATGCGCAGTTTCCTCCATGGCAGTAATGTCTCAAACAGTCTACGCTTTGATCGTTTCCTGGAAGACCAGTAGTAGTTTCCGATGCACATCTGGATGCTTTCCGTAATCTGTGGACTATCAGAGTGTTGATGAAACACTGAAATTGCTTCGGGATTGAATACAACAGTCACCATGCGTACTTTCCTCCATGGGAGTAATGTCTCAAACAGTCTACGCTTTGACCGTTCCCTGGAAAACCAGTAGTAGTTTCCGATGAACACCTTGAGGCATTCTGTAATCTGTGGACTATGAGAGTGTTGATGAAACACAGAAATTGCAATTGGATTGAATACAACAGTCACCATGCGCACTTTTCTCCATGGGAGTAATTCTCAAACAGTCTACGCTTTGGTCGTTCCCTGGAATACCCGTAGTAGTTTCCGATGCATATCTGGTGGCATTCTGTAATCTGTGGACTATCAGAGTGTTGATGAAACACAGAAACTGCAACGGGATTGAATACAACAGTCACCATGCGCACTTTCCTCCACGGGAGGTATGTCTCAAACAGTCTACGCTTTGATCGTTCCCTGGAAGACCAGTAGTAGCTTCCGATTAACATCTGGAGGCATTCTGTAATCTGTGGACTATCAGAGTGTTGACGAAACACAGATATTGCATCGAGATTGAAGGCAACAGTCACCATTCGCACTTTCCACCATGGGAGTAATGTCCCAAACAGTCTACGCTTTGATCGTTCCCTGGAAGACCAGTAGTTGTTTCTGATGCACATCGGGAGGCATTCTGTAATCTGTGGACTATCAGAGAGTTGATGAAACACAGAAATTACATCGGGATTGATTACTACATTCACCATGCGCACTTTCCTCCATGGGAGTAATGTCTCAAACAGTCTACGCTTTGATCGTTCCCTGGAAGACCATTAGTAGTTTCCGATGCACATCTGGAGGCATTCTGTAATCTGTGGAGTATCAAAGTGTTGATGAAACACAGAAATTGCATCAGGATTGAATACAACAGTCACCATGCGCACTTTCCTCCATGGGAGTAATTCTCAAACAGTCTACGTTTTGATCGTTCCCTGGAAGACCAGTAGTAGTTTCCGATGCACATCTGGTGGCATTCTGTAATCTGTGGACTATCAGAGTGTTGATGAAATACAGAAACTGCATCGGGATTGAATACAACAATCACCATGCGCACTTTCCTCCACGGAAGGTATGTCTCAAACAGTCTACGCTTTGATCGTTCCCTGGAAGACCATTAGTAGTTTCCGATGCACATCTGGTGGTATTCTCTAATCTGTGGACTATCAGAGTGTTGATGAAACACAGAAATTGCATCCGGATTGAATACAACAGTCACCATGCGCACTTTCTTCCATGGGAGTAATGTCTGAAACAGTCTACGCTTTGATCGTTCCCTGGAAGACCAGTAGTAGTTTCCGATGCACATCTGGAGGCATTCTGTAATCTGTGGAGTAACAGCGTGATGATGAAACACAGAAATTGCATCGGGATTGAATACAACAGTTACCATGCGCACTTTCCTCCATGGGAGTAATTCTCAAACAGTCTACGCTTTGATCGTTCCCTGGAAGACCAGTAGTAGTTTCCGATGCACATCTGGTGGCGTTCAGTAATCTGTGGACTATCTGAGTGTTGATGAAACACAGAAACTGCATCGGGATTGAATACAACAATCACCATGCGCACTTTCCTCCACGGGAGGTATGTCTCAAACAGTCTACGCTTTGATCGTTCCCTGAAAGGCCAGTAGTAGTTTCCGATTCACATCTGGTGGTATTCCCTAATCTGTGGACTATCAGAGTGTTGATGAAACACAGAAATTGCATCGGGATTGAATACAACAGTCACCATCCGCACTTTCCTCCATGGGAGTAATGTCTGAAACAGTCTACGCTTGCATCGTTCCCAGGAAGACCAGTAGCTGTTTCCGATGCACATCTCGTGGCATTCTGTAATCGGTGGAGTATCGGAGTGTTGATGAAACACAGAAATTGCATCTGGATTGAATACAACAGTCACCATGCGCACTTTCCTCCATGGGAGTAATTCTCAAACAGTCTACGCTTTGATCGTTCCCTGGAAGACCAGTAGTAGTTTCCGATGCACATCTGGTAGCATTCTGTAATCTGTGGACTATCAGAGTGTTGATGAAACACAGAAATTTCATCCGGATTGAATACAACAGTGACCATGCGCACATTCCTCCACGGGAGGTATGTCTCATACAGTCTACGCTTTGATCGTTCCCTGGAAGACCAGTAGTAGTTTCCGATGCACATCTGGAGGTATTCTGTAATCTGTAGACTATGAGAGTGTTGATGAAACACAGAATTTGCATCGGGATTGAATACAACAGCCACTATGCGCACTTTCCTCCAAGGGAATAACTCTCAAACGGTCTACGCTTTGATCGTTCCCTGGAAGACCAGTAGTAGTTTCCGATGCACGTCTGGAGGTATTCTGTAATCTGTAGACTATGAGAGTGTTGATGAAACACAGAATTTGCATCGTTATTGAATACAACAGCCACCATGCGCACTTTCCTCCAAGGGAATAACTCTCAAACGGTCTACGCTTTGATCGTTTCCTGGAAGACCAGTAGTAGTTTCCGATGCACATCTGGTGGCATTCTGTAATCTGTGGACTATCTGAGTGTTGATGAAACACAGAAACTGCATCGGGATTGAATACAACAGTCACCATCCGCACTTTCCTCCATGGGAGTAATGTCTGAAACAGTCTACGCTTAGATCGTTCCCAGGAAGACCAGTAGCAGTTTCCGATGCACATCTCGTGGCATTCTGTAATCGGTGGAGTATCACAGTGTTGATGAAACACAGAAATTGCATCGGGATTGAATACAACAGTCACCATGCGCACTTTCTTCCATGGGAGTAATGTCTGAAACAGTCTACGCATTGATCGTTCCCTGGAAGACCAGTAGTAGTTTCCGATGCACATCTGGAGGCATTCTGTAATCTGTGGAGTATCAGAGTGATGATGAAACACAGAAATTGCATCGGGATTGAATACAACAGTCACCATGCGCATTTTCCTCCATGGGAGTAATTCTCAAACAGTCTACGCTTTTATCGTTCCCTGGAAGACCAGTAGTAGTTTCCGATGCACATCTGGTGGCATTCTGTAATCTGTGGACTATCAGAGTGTTGATGAAACACAGAATTTGCATCGGGATTGAATACAACAATCACCATGCGCACTTTCCTCCACGGGAGGTATGTCTCAAACAGTCTACGCTTTGATCGTTCGCTGGAAGACCAGTAGTAGTTTCCGATGCACATCTGGTGGTATTCTCTAATCTGTGGACTATCAGAGTGTTGATGAAACACAGAAATTGCATCGGGATTGAATACAACAATCACCATGCGCACTTTCCTCCATGGGAGTAATTCTCAAACAGTCTACGCTTTTATCGTTCCCCGGAAGACCAGTAGTAGTTTCCGATGCACATCTGGTTGCATTCTGTAATCTGTGGACTATCAGAGTGTTGATGAAACACAGAAACTGCATCGGGATTGAATACAACAATCACCATGCGCACTTTCCTCCACGGGAGGTATGTCTCAAACAGTCTACGCTTTGATCGTTCCCTGGAAGACCAGTAGTAGTTTCCGATGCACATCTGGTGATATTCTCTAATCTGTGGACTATCAGAGTGTTGATGAAACACAGAAATTGCATCGGGATTGAATACAGCAGTCACCATCCGCACTTTCCTCCATGGGAGTAATGTCTGAAACAGTCTACGCTTGGATCGTTCCCAGGAAGACCAGTAGCAGTTTCCGATGCACATCTCGTGGCATTCTGTAATCGGTGGAGTATCAGAGTGTTGATGAAACACAGAAATTCCATCGGGATTGAATACAACAGTCTCCATGCGCAGTTTCCTCCATGGTAGTAATGTCTCAAACAGTCTACGCTTTGATCGTTCCCTGGAAGACCAGTAGTAGTTTCCGATGCACATGTGGATGCTTTCCATAATCTGTGGACTATCAGAGTGTTGATGAAACACAGAAATTGCATCGGGATTGAATACAACAATCAAAATGCGCACTTTCCTCCATGGGAGTAATGGCCCAAACAGTCTACGCTTTGATCGTTCCCTGGAAGACCAGTAGTAGCTTCCTAATAACATCTGGAGGCATTCTGTAATCTGTGGACTATCAGAGTGTTGATGAATCACTGAAATTGCATCGGGATTGAAGATAACAGTCACCATGCGCACTTTCCACCATTTGAGTAATGTCCCAAACAGTCTACGCTTTGATCGTTCCCTGGAAGACCAGTAATAGTTTCCGATGCAAATCGGGAGGCATTCTGTAATCTGTGGACTATCAGAGTGTTGATGAAACACAGAAATTGCATCGGGATTAAATACTACATTCACCATGCGCACTTTTCTCCATGGGAGTAATGTCTCAAACAGTATACGCTTTGATCGTTCCCTGGAAGACCATTAGTAGTTTCCGATGCACATCTTGAGGCATTCTGTAATCTGTGGAGTTTCGGAGTGTTGATGAAACACAGAAATTGCATCGGGATAGCATACAACAGTCACCATGCGCACTTTCCTCCATGGCAGTAATTCTCAAACAGTCTATTCTTTGATCGTTCCCTGGAAGACCAGTAGTAGTTTTCGATGTACATCTGGTGGCATTCAGTAATCTGTGGACTATCAGAGTGTTGATGAAACACAGAAACTGCATCGGGATTGAATACAACAATCACCATGCGCACTTTCCTCCACGGGAGGTATGTCTCAAAAAGTCTACGATTTGATCGTTCCCTGGAAGACCAGTAGTAGTTTCCGATGCACATCTGGTGGTATTCTCTAATCTGTGGACTATCAGAGTGTTGATGAAACACAGAAATTGCATCGGGATTGAATACAACATTCACCATCCGCACTTTCCTCCATGGGAGGAATGTCTGAAACAGTCTACGCTTGGATCGATTCCAGGAAGACCAGTAGCAGTTTCCAATGCACATCTCGTGGCATTCTGTAATCTGTGGAGGATCAGAGTGTTGATGAAACACAGAAATTGCATTGGGATTGAATACAACATTCACCATGCGCACTTTCCTCCATGGGAGTAATTCTCAAACAGTCTACGCTTTGGTCGTTCCCTGTTAGACCAGTAGTAGTTTCCGATGCACATCTAGTGGCATTCTGTAATCTGTGGACCATCAGAGTGTTGATGAAACACAGAAACTGCATCGGGATTGAATACAACAATCACCATGCGCAGTTTCCTCCACGGGAGGTAAGTCTCAAACAGTCTACGCTTTGATCGTTCCCTGGAAGACCAGTAGTAGTTTCCGATGCACATCTGGTGGTATTCTCTAATCTGTGGACTATCAGAGTGTTGTGAAACACAGAATTTGCATCGGGATTGAATACAACAGTCACAATGCGCACTTTCCTCCATGGGAATAATGTCTCTAACAGTTTTCGCTTTGATCGTTCCCTGGAAGACCAGTAGTAGTTTCCGATGCACATCTGGAGGCTTTCTGTAATCTGTGGACTATCAGAGAATTGATGAAACACAGAAATTGCATCGGGAATGAATACAACAGTCAACATGCGCACTTTCCTCCACGGGATGTATGTCTCTAACAGTCTATGCTTTGATCGTTCCCTTGAAGACCAGTAGTAGTTTCCGATGCACATCTGGTGGCATTCTGTAATCTGTGGACTATCAGAGTGTTGATGAAACACAGAAATTGCATCGGGATTGAACACAACAGTCACCATCCGCACTTTCCTCCATGGGAGTAATGTCTGAAACAGTCTATGCTTTGATCGTTCCCTGGAAGACCAGTAGCAGTTTACGATGCACATCGCGTGGCAATTTGTAATCTGTGGACTATCAGAGTGTTGATGAAACACCGAAAATGCATTGGGATTGAATACAACAGTCACCATGCGCACATTCCTCCATGGGAGAAATGTCTCAAAGAGTTTACGCTTTGATCGTTCCCTGGAAGACCAGTACTTGTTTCCGATGCACATCTGGTGGCATTCTGTAATGTGTAGACTATCAGAGTGTTGATGAAACACAGTAATTGCATCGGGATTGAATACAACAGTCACCATGCGCACTTTCCTCCATGGGAGTAATGTCTCTAACAGTCTACGCTGTGATCGTTCGCTGGAAGACCAGTAGTAGTTTCCGATGTTCATCTGGAGGCTTTCCGTCATCTGTGGACTATCAGTGTGTTGATGAAACACAGAAATTGCATCGTGATTGAATACAACAGTCACCATGCGCACTTTCCTCCATGGGAGTAATGTCCAAAACAGTCTATGCTTTGATCGTTCCCTGGAAGAGCAGTAGTAGTTTCCGATGAACATCTGGAGGCATGCTGAAATCTGTGGACTATCAGAGGGTTGATGAAACACAGAAAATGCTTCGGGATTGAATATAACAGTCACCATGCGCACTTTCCTCCATGGGAGTAATGTCACTAACAATCTACGCTTTGATCGTTCCCTGAAAGACCAGTAGTAGTTTCCGATGCATATCTGGAGGCTTTCCGTTATCTGTGGACTATTAGAGTGTTGATGAAACAAAGAAATAGCATCGGGATTGAATACAACAGTCACCATGCGCACTTTCCTTTATGGGAGTATTGTCTCAAACAGTCTACGCTTTGATCGTTCCCTGAAAGACCAGTAGTAGTTTCCGATGTAGATCTGGTGGCATTCTGTAATCTGTGGACTACCAGAGTGTTGATGAAACACAGAAATTGCATCGGGATTGAATGCAACAGTCACCATCCGCACTTTCCTCCATGGGAGTAATGTCTGAAACAGTCTACGCTTGGATCGTTCCCAGGAAGACCAGTAGTAGTTTCCGATGCACATCTCGTGGCATTCTGTAATCTTTGGACTTTCAGAGTGTTGATGAAACACAGAAAATGCATCGGGATTGAATACAACATTCACCATGCGCACTTTCCTCCATGGGAGTAATGTCTCAAGGAGTTTACGCTTTGATCGTACTCTGGAAGTCCAGTAGTAGTTTCCGATGCACATCACGAGGCATTCTGTAATCTGTGGACTATCAGAGTGTTGATGAACCACAGAAATTGCATCGAAATTGAATACAACAGTCACCATGAGCTCTTTCTTCCATGGGAGTAATGTCTGAAAAAGTCTACGCTTTGATCATTCCCTGGAAGACCAGTAGTAGTTTTCGATGCACATCTGGAGGCTTTCTGTAATCTTTGGACTATCATAGTGTTGATGAAACACAGAAATTGAATCGGGATTGAATGGAACAGTCACCATGCGCACATTCTTCCATAAAAGTAATGTCTCAAAAAGTCTACGCTTTGATCGTTCCCTGGAAGACTAGTAGTAGTTTCCGATGAATATCTGGATGCATTCTGTAATCTGTGGACTATCAGAGTGTTGATGAAACACAGAAATGTCATCGGGATTGAACACAACAGTCACCATCCACGCTTTCCTCCATGGGAGTAATGTCTCAAACAGTCTACGCTTTGATCGTTCGCTGGAAGACCAGTAGAAGTTTGGGATGCACATCTTGAAACATTCTGTAATATGTGGACTATCAGAGTGTTGATGAAACACAGAAATTGCATCGGGATTGAATACAACAGTCACCATGCGCACTTTCTTCCATGGGAGTAATGTCTGAAACAGTCTACGCATTGATCGTTCCCTGGAAGACCAGTAGTAGTTTCCGATGCACATCTGGAGGCATTCTGTAATCTGTGGAGTATCAGAGTGATGATGAAACACAGAAATTGCATCGGGATTGAATACAACAATCACCATGCGCACTTTCCTCCATGGGAGTAATTCTCAAACAGTCTACGCTTTTATCGTTCCCTGGAAGACCAGTAGTAGTTTCCGATGCACATCTGGTTGCATTCTGTAATCTGTGGACTATCAGAGTGTTGATGAAACACAGAAACTGCATCGGGATTGAATACAACAATCACCATGCGCACTTTCCTCCACGGGAGGTATGTCTCAAACAGTCTACGCTTTGATCGTTCCCTGGAAGACCAGTAGTAGTTTCCGATGCACATCTGGTGATATTCTCTAATCTGTGGACTATCAGAGTGTTGATGAAACACAGAAATTGCATCGGGATTGAATACAGCAGTCACCATCCGCACTTTCCTCCACGGGAGTAATGTCTCAAACAATCTACGCCTTTGATCGTTCCCTGGAAGACCAGTAGTAGTTTGCGATGCACATATGGTGGCATTCTGTAATGCGTAGACTATCAGAGTGTTGATGAAACACAGTAATTGCATCGGGATTGAATACAACAGTCACCATGCGCACTTTCCTATATGGGAGTAATGTCTCTAACAGTCTGCGCATTGATCGTTCCCTGGAAGACCAGTAGTATTTTCCGTTGCACATCTGGACGCTTTCTGTAATCGGTGGAGTATCAGAGTGTTGATGAAACACAGAAATTCCATCGGGATTGAATACAACAGTCTCCATGCGCAGTTTCCTCCATGGTAGTAATGTCTCAAACAGTCTACGCTTTGATCGTTCCCTGGAAGACCAGTAGTAGTTTCCGATGCACAAGTGGATGCTTTCCATAATCTGTGGACTATCAGAGTGTTGATGAAACACAGAAATTGCATCGGGATTGAATACAACAATCAAAATGCGCACTTTCCTCCATGGGAGTAATGGCCCAAACAGTCTACGCTTTGATCGTTCCCTGGAAGACCAGTAGTAGCTTCCTAATAACATCTGGAGGCATTCTGTAATCTGTGGACTATCAGAGTGTTGATGAATCACTGAAATTGCATCGGGATTGAAGATAACAGTCACCATGCGCACTTTCCACCATTTGAGTAATGACCCAAACAGTCTACGCTTTGATCGTTCCCTGGAAGACCAGTAATAGTTTCCGATGCACATCGGGAGGCATTCTGTAATCTGTGGACTATCAGAGTGTTGATGAAACACAGAAATTGCATCGGGATTAAATACTACATTCACCATGCGCAATTTTCTCCATGGGAGTAATGTCTCAAACAGTATACGCTTTGATCGTTCCCTGGAAGACCATTAGTAGTTTCCGATGCACATCTTGAGGCATTCTGTAATCTGTGGAGTTTCGGAGTGTTGATGAAACACAGAAATTGCATCGGGATAGCATACAACAGTCACCATCCGCACTTTCCTCCACGGGAGGTATGTCTCAAAAAGTCTACGATTTGATCGTTCCCTGGAAGACCAGTAGTAGTTTCCGATGCACATCTGGTGGTATTCTCTAATCTGTGGACTATCAGAGTGTTGATGAAACACAGAAATTGCATCGGGATTGAATACAACAGTCACCATCCGCACTTTCCTCCATGGGAGGAATGTCTGAAACAGACTACGCTTGGATCGATTCCAGGAAGACCAGTAGCAGTTTCACATGCACATCTCGTGGCATTCTGTAATCTGTGGAGTATCAGAGTGTTGATGAAACACAGAAATTGCATTGGGATTGAATACAACAGTCACCATGCGCACTTTCCTCCATGGGAGTAATTCTCAAACAGTCTACGCTTTGGTCGTTCCCTGTTAGACCAGTAGTAGTTTCCGATGCACATCTAGTGGCATTCTGTAATCTGTGGACCATCAGAGTGTTGATGAAACACAGAAACTGCATCGGGATTGAATACAACAATCACCATGCGCAGTTTCCTCCACGGGAGGTAAGTCTCAAACAGTCTACGCTTTGATCGTTCCCTGGAAGACCAGTAGTAGTTTCCGATGCACATCTGGTGGTATTCTCTAATCTGTGGACTATCAGAGTGTTGTGAAACACAGAATTTGCATCGGGATTGAATACAACAGTCACCATGCGCACTTTCCTCCATGGGAATAATGTCTCTAACAGTTTTCGCTCTGATCGTTCCCTGGAAGACCAGTAGTAGTTTCCGATGCACATCTGGAGGCTTTCTGTAATCTGTGGACTATCAGAGTGTTGATGAAACACAGAAATTGCATCGGGAATGAATACAACAGTCAACATGCGCACTTTCCTCCACGGGATGTATGTCTCTAACAGTCTATGCTTTGATCGTTCCCTTGAAGACCAGTAGTAGTTTCCGATGCACATCTGGTGGCATTCTGTAATCTGTGGACTATCAGAGTGTTGATGAAACACAGAAATTGCATCGGGATTGAACACAACAGTCACCATCCGCACTTTCCTCCATGGGAGTAATGTCTGAAACAGTCTATGCTTTGATCGTTCCCTGGAAGACCAGTAGCAGTTTACGATGCACATCGCGTGGCAATTTGTAATCTGTGGACTATCAGAGTGTTGATGAAACACCGAAAATGCATTGGGATTGAATACAACAGTCACCATGCGCACATTCCTCCATGAGAGAAATGTCTCAAAGAGTTTACGCTTTGATCGTTCCCTGGAAGACCAGTACTTGTTTCCGATGCACATCTGGTGGCATTCTGTAATGTGTAGACTATCAGAGTGTTGATGAAACACAGTAATTGCATCGAGATTGAATACAACAGTCACCATGCGCACTTTCCTCCATGGGAGTAATGTCTCTAACAGTCTACGCTGTGATCGTTCGCTGGTAGACCAGTAGTAGTTTCCGATGCACATCTGGAGGCTTTCCGTCATCTGTGGACTATCAGAGTGTTGATGAAACACAGAAATTGCATCGGGGTTGAAGATAACAGTCACCATGCGCACTTTCCACCATGGGAGTAATGTCCAAAACAGTCTATGCTTTGATCGTTCCCTGGAAGAATAGTAGTAGTTTCCGATGAACATCTGGAGGCATGCTGAAATCTGTGGACTATCAGAGGGTTGATGAAACACAGAAAATGCTTCGGGATTGAATATAACAGTCACCATGCGCACTTTCCTCCATGGGAGTAATGTCACTAACAATCTACGCTTTGATCGTTCCCTGGAAGACCAGTAGTAGTTTCCGATGCATATCTGGAGGCTTTCCGTTATCTGTGGACTATTAGAGTGTTGATGAAACAAAGAAATAGCATCGGGATTGAATACAACAGTCACCATGCGCACTTTCCTTTATGGGAGTAATGTCTCAAACAGTCTACGCTTTGATCGTTCCCTGAAAGACCTGTAGTAGTTTCCGATGTAGATCTGGTGGCATTCTGTAATCTGTGGACTACCAGAGTGTTGATGAAACACAGAAATTGCATCGCGATTGAATGCAACAGTCACCATCCGCACTTTCCTCCATGGGAGTAATGTCTGAAACAGTCTACGCTTGGATCGTTCCCAGGAAGACCAGTAGTAGTTTCCGATGCACATCTCGTGGCATTCTGTAATCTTTGGACTTTCAGAGTGTTGATGAAACACAGAAAATGCATCGGGATTGAATACAACATTCACCATGGGCACTTTCCTCCATGGGAGTAATGTCTCAAGGAGTTTACGCTTTGATCGTACTCTGGAAGTCCAGTAGTAGTTTCCGATGCACATCTCGAGGCATTCTGTAATCTGTGGACTATCAGAGTGTTGATGATCCACAGAAATTGCATCGAAATTGAATACAACAATCACCATGAGCTCTTTCTTCCATGGGAGTAATGTCTGAAAAAGGCTACGCTTTGATCATTCCCTGGAAGACCAGTAGTAGTTTTCGATGCACATCTGGAGGCATTCTGTAATCTTTGGACTATCATAGTGTTGATGAAACACAGAAATTGAATCGGGATTGAATGGAACAGTCACCATGCGCACATTCTTCCATAAAAGTAATGTCTCAAAAAGTCTACGCTTTGATCGTTCCCTGGAAGACTAGTAGTAGTTTCCGATGAATATCTGGATGCATTCTGTAATCTGTGGACTATCAGAGTGTTGATGAAACACAGAAATGTCATCGGGATTGAACACAACAGTCACCATCCACGCTTTCCTCCATGGGAGTAATGTCTCAAACAGACTACGCTTTGATCGTTCGCTGGAAGACCAGTAGAAGTTTGGGATGCACATCTTGAAACATTCTGTAATATGTGGACTATCAGAGTGTTGATGAAACACAGAAATTGCATCGGGATTGAATACAACAGTCACCATGCGCACTTTACTCCACGGGAGTAATGTCCCAAACAGTCTACGCTTTGATCGTTCCCTGGAAGACCAGTAGTTGTTTCCGATGCACATCGGGAGGCATTCTGTAATCTGTGGACTATCAGAGTGTTGATGAAACACAGAAATTTCATCCGGATTGAATACAACAGTGACCATGCGCACATTCCTCTTCGGGAGGAATGTCTCAAACAGTCTACGCTTTGATCGTTCCCTGGAAGACCAGTAGTAGTTTCCGATGCACATCTGGAGGTATTCTGTAATCTGTGGACTATCAGAGTGTTGATGAAACACAGAAATTGCATCGGGATTGAATACTACATTCACCATGCGCACTTTCCTCCATGGGAGTAATTCTCAAACAGTCTACGCTTTGATCGTTCCCTGGAAGACCAGTAGTAGTTTCCGATGCACATCTGGTAGCATTCTGTAATCTGTGGACTATCAGAGTGTTGATGAAACACAGAAATTTCATCCGGATTGAATACAACAGTGACCATGCGCACATTCCTCTTCGGGAGGAATGTCTCAAACAGTCTACGCTTTGATCGTTCCCTGGAAGACCAGTAGTAGTTTCCGATGCACATCTGGAGGTATTCTGTAATCTGTAGACTATGAGAGTGTTGATGAATCACTGAAATTGCATCGGGGTTGAAGATAACAGTCACCATGCGCACTTTCCACCATTTGAGTAATGTCCCAAACAGTCTACGCTTTGATCGTTCCCTGGAAGACCAGTAATAGTTTCCGATGCACATCGGGAGGCATTCTGTAATCTGTGGACTATCAGAGTGTTGATGAAACACAGAAATTGCATCGGGATTAAATACTACATTCACCATGCGCACTTTTCTCCATGGGAGTAATGTCTCAAACAGTATACGCTTTGATCATTCCCTGGAAGACCATTAGTAGTTTCCGATGCACATCTTGAGGCATTCTGTAATCTGTGGAGTTTCGGAGTGTTGATGAAACACAGAAATTGCATCGGGATTGCATACAACAGTCACCATGCGCACTTTCCTCCATGGGAGTAATTCTCAAACAGTCTATTCTTTGATCGTTCCCTGGAAGACCAGTAGTAGTTTTCGATGTACATCTGGTGGCATTCAGTAATCTGTGGACTATCAGAGTGTTGATGAAACACAGAAACTGCATCGGGATTGAATACAACAATCACCATGCGCACTTTCCTCCACGGGAGGTATGTCTCAAAAAGTCTACGATTTGATCGTTCCCTGGAAGACCAGTAGTAGTTTCCGATGCACATCTGGTGGTATTCTCTAATCTGTGGACTATCAGAGTGTTGATGAAACACAGAAATTGCATCGGGATTGAATACTACAGTCACCATTCGCACTTTCCTCCATGGGAGGAATGTCTGAAACAGTCTACGCTTGGATCGATTCCAGGAAGACCAGTAGCAGTTTCCAATGCACATCTCGTGGCATTCTGTAATCTGTGGAGTATCAGAGTGTTGATGAAACACAGAAATTGCATTGGGATTGAATACAACAGTCACCATGCGCACTTTCCTCCATGGGAGTAATTCTCAAACAGTCTACGCTTTGGTCGTTCCCTGTTAGACCAGTAGTAGTTTCCGATGCACATCTAGTGGCATTCTGTAATCTGTGGACCATCAGAGTGTTGATGAAACACAGAAACTGCATCGGGATTGAATACAACAATCACCATGCGCAGTTTCCTCCACGGGAGGTAAGTCTCAAACAGTCTACGCTTTGATCGTTCCCTGGAAGACCAGTAGTAGTTTCCGATGCACATCTGGTGGTATTCTCTAATCTGTGGACTATCAGAGTGTTGTGAAACACAGAATTTGCATCGGGATTGAATACAACAGTCACCATGCGCACTTTCCTCCATGGGAATAATGTCTCTAACAGTTTTCGCTTTGATCGTTCCCTGGAAGACCAGTAGTAGTTTCCGATGCACATCTGGAGGCTTTCTGTAATCTGTGGACTATCAGAGTGTTGATGAAACACAGAAATTGCATCGGGAATGAATACAACAGTCAACATGCGCACTTTCCTCCACGGGATGTATGTCTCTAACAGTCTATGCTTTGATCGTTCCCTTGAAGACCAGTAGTAGTTTCCGATGCACATCTGGTGGCATTCTGTAATCTGTGGACTATCAGAGTGTTGATGAAACACAGAAATTGCATCGGGATTGAACACAACAGTCACCATCCGCACTTTCCTCCATGGGAGTAATGTCTGAAACAGTCTATGCTTTGATCGTTCCCTGGAAGACCAGTAGCAGTTTACGATGCACATCGCGTGGCATTCTGTAATCTGTGGACTATCAGAGTGTTGATGAAACACCGAAAATGCATTGGGATTGAATACAACAGTCACCATGCGCACATTCCTCCATGGGAGAAATGTCTCAAAGAGTTAACGCTTTGATCGTTCCCTGGAAGACCAGTACTTGTTTCCGATGCACATCTGGTGGCATTCTGTAATGTGTAGACTATCAGAGTGTTGATGAAACACAGTAATTGCATCGGGATTGAATACAACAGTCACCATGCGCACTTTCCTCCATGGGAGTAATGTCTCTAACAGTCTACGCTGTGATCGTTCGCTGGAAGACCAGTAGTAGTTTCCGATGCACATCTGGAGGCTTTCCGTCATCTATGGACTATCAGAGTGTTGATGAAACACAGAAATTGCATCGTGATTGAATACAACAGTCACCATGCGCACTTTCCTCCATGGGAGTAATGTCCAAAACAGTCTATTTTTTGATCGTTCCCTGGAAGAGCAGTAGTAGTTTCCGATGAACATCTGGAGGCATGCTGAAATCTGTGGACTATCAGAGGGTTGATGAAACACAGAAAATGCTTCGGGATTGAATATAACAGTCACCATGCGCACTTTCCTCCATGGGAGTAATGTCACTAACAATCTACGCTTTGATCGTTCCCTGGAAGACCAGTAGTAGTTTCCGATGCATATCTGGAGGCTTTCCGTTATCTGTGGACTATTAGAGTGTTGATGAAACAAAGAAATAGCATCGGGATTGAATACAACAGTCACCATTCGCACCTTCCTTTATGGGAGTAATGTCTCAAACAGTCTACGCTTTGATCGTTCCCTGAAAGACCAGTAGTAGTTTCCGATGTAGATGTGGTGGCATTCTGTAATCTGTGGACTACCAGAGTGTTGATGAAACACAGAAATTGCATCGGGATTGAATGCAACAGTCACCATCCGCACTTTCCTCCATGGGAGTAATGTCTGAAACAGTCTACGCTTGGATCGTTCCCAGGAAGACCAGTAGCAGTTTCGGATGCACATCTCGTGGCTTTCTGTAATCTGTGGAGTATCAGAGTGTTGATGAAACACGGAAATTGCATCGGGATTGAATGGAACAGTCACCATGCGCACATTCTTCCATAAAAGTAATGTCTCAAAAAGTCTACGCTTTGATCGTTCCCTGGAAGACTAGTAGTAGTTTCCGATGAATATCTGGATGCATTCTGTAATCTGTGGACTATCAGAGTGTTGATGAAACACAGAAATGACATCGGGATTGAACACAACAGTCACCATCCACGCTTTCCTCCATGGGAGTAATGTCTCAAACAGTCTACGCTTTGATCGTTCGCTGGAAGACCAGTAGAAGTTTGGGATGCACATCTTGAAACATTCTGTAATATGTGGACTATCAGAGTGTTGATGAAACACAGAAATTGCATCGGGATTGAATACAACAGTCACCATGCGCACTTTACTCCACGGGAGTAATGCCCCAAACAGTCTACGCTTTGATCGTTCCCTGGAAGACCAGTAGTTGTTTCCGATGCACATCGGGAGGCATTCTGTAATCTGTGGACTATCAGAGTGTTGATGAAACACAGAAATTGCATCGGGATTGAATACTACATTCACCATGCGCACTTTCCTCCATGGGAGTAATTCTCAAACAGTCTACGCTTTGATCGTTCCCTGGAAGACCAGTAGTAGTTTCCGATGCACATCTGGTAGCATTCTGTAATCTGTGGACTATCAGAGTGTTGATGAAACACAGAAATTTCATCCGGATTGAATACAACAGTGACCATGCGCACATTCCTCCACGGGAGGAATGTCTCAAACAGTCTACGCTTTGATCGTTCCCTGGAAGACCAGTAGTAGTTTCCGATGCACAT
The DNA here is from genome assembly GCF_023897955.1 of Schistocerca gregaria. Classification (NCBI taxonomy): domain Eukaryota; kingdom Metazoa; phylum Arthropoda; class Insecta; order Orthoptera; family Acrididae; genus Schistocerca; species Schistocerca gregaria. Next base: position 41,056,469 of record NC_064920.1, read on the forward strand.
CTGGAGGTATTCTGTAATCTGTAGACTATGAGAGTGTTGATGAAACACAGAATTTGCATCGGGATTGAATACAACAGTCACCATGCGCACTTTCCTCCATGGGAGTAACTCTCAAACGGTCTACGCTTTGATCGTTCCCTGGAAGACCAGTAGTAGTTTCCGATGCACATCCGGTGGCATTCTGTAATCTGTGGACTATCTGAGTGTTGATGAAACACAGAAACTGCATCGGGATTGAATACAACAATCAGCATGCGCACTTTCATCCACGGGAGGTATGTCTGAAACTGTCTACGCTTGGATCGTTCCCTGGAAGACCAGTAGTAGTTTCCGATGCACATTTGGTGGTATTCTCTAATCTGTGGAGTATCAGAGTGTTGATGAAACACAGAAATTACATCGGGATTGAATACAATAGTCAACATGCGCACTTTCCTCCATGGGAGTAATTCCCAAACAGTCTACGCTTTGATCGTTCCCTGGAAGACCAGTAGTAGCTTCCGATGCACATCTGGTAGCATTCTGTAATCTGTGGACTATCAGAGTGTTGATGAAACACAGAAATTTCATCCGGATTGAATACAACAGTGACCATGCGCACATTCCTCCACGGGAGGAATGTCTCAAACAGTCTACGCTTTGATCGTTCCCTGGAAGACCAGTAGTAGTTTCCGATGCACATCTGGAGGTATTCTGTAATCTGTAGACTATGAGAGTGTTGATGAAACACAGAATTTGCATCGGGATTGAATACAACAGTCACCATGCGCACTTCCCTCCATGGGAGTAACTCTCAAACGGTCTACGCTTTGATCGTTCCCTGGAAGACCAGTAGTAGTTTCCGAGGCACATCCGGTGGCATTCTGTAATCTGTGGACTATCTGAGTGTTGATGAAACACAGACACTGCATCGGGATTGAATACAACAATCAGCATGCGCACTTTCATCCACGGGAGGTATGTCTCAAACAGTATACGCTTTGATCGTTCCCTGGAAGACCAGTAGTAGTTTGCGATGCACATTTAGTGGTATTCTCTAATCTGTGGAGTATCAGAGTGTTGATGAAACACAGAAATTACATCGGGATTGAATACAACAGTCACCATCCGCACTTCCCTCCATGGGAGTAATGTCTGAAACACTCTACGCTTGGATCGTTCCCAGGAAGACCAGTAGCAGCTTCCGATGCACATCTCGTGGCATTCTGTAATCGGTGGAGTATCACAGTGTTGATGAAACACAGAAATTGCATCGGGATTGAATACAACAGTCACCATGGGCACTTTCTTCCATGGGAGTAATGTCTGAAACAGTCTACGCTTTGATCGTTCCCTGGAAGACCAGTAGTAGTTTCCGATGCACATCTGGAGGCATTCTGTATCCTGTGGAGTATCAGAGTGATGATGAAACACAGAAATTGCATCGGGATTGAATACAACAGTCACCATGCGCACTTTCCTCCATGGGAGTAATTCTCAAACAGTCTACGCTTTGATCGTTCCCTGGAAGACCAGTAGTAGTTTCCGATGCACATCTGGTGACATTCTGTAATCTGTGGACTATCAGAGTGTTGATGAAACACAGAAACTGCATCGGGATTGAATACAACAATCACCATGCGCACTTTCCTCCACGGGAGGTATGTCTCAAACAGTCTACGCTTTGATCGTTCCCTGGAAGACCAGTAGTAGTTTCCGATGCACATCTGGTGGTATTCTCTAATCTGTGGACTATCAGTGTGTTGATGAAACACAGAAATTGCATCGGGATTGAATACAACAGTCACCATCCGCACTTTCCTCAATGGGAGTAATGTCTGAAACAGGCTACGCTTGGATCGTTCCCAGGAAGACCAGTAGCAGTTTCCGATGCACATCTCGTGGCATTCTGTAATCGGTGGAGTATCAGACTGTTGATGAAACACAGAAATTGCATCGGGATTGAATACAACAGTCACCATGCGCAATTTCCTCCATGGGAGTAATTCTCAAACAGTCTACGCTTTGATCGTTCCCTGGAAGACCAGTAGTAGTTTCCGATGCACATCTGGTAGCATTCTGTAATCTGTGGACTATCAGAGTGTGTATGAAACACAGATATTTCATCCGGATTGATTACAACAGTGACCATGCGCACATTCCTCCACGGGAGGTATGTCTCAAACAGTCTACGCTTTGATCGTTCCCTGGAAGACCAGTAGTAGTTTCCGATGCACATCTGGAGGTATTCTGTAATCTGTAGACTATGAGAGTTTTGATGAAACACAGAATTTGCTTCGGGATTGAATACAACAGTCACCATGCGCACTTTCCTCCATGGGAGTAACTCTCAAACGGTCTACGCTTTGATCGTTCGCTGGAAGACCAGTAGTAGTTTCCGATGCACATCTGGTGGCATTCTGTAATCTGTGGACTATCTGAGTGTTGATGAAACACAGAAACTGCATCGTGATTGAATACAACAATCACCATGCGCACTTTCCTCCACGGGAGGTATGTCTCAAACAGTCTACGATTGATCGTTCCCTGGAAGACCAGTAGTAGTTTCCGATGCACATCTTGTGGTATTCTCTAATCTGTGGACTATCAGAGTGTTGATGAAACACAGAAATTGTATCGGAATTGAATACAACAGTCACCATCCGCACTTTCCTCCATGGGAGTAATGTCTGAAACAGTCTACGCTTGGATCGTTCCCAGGAAGACCAGTAGCAGTTTCCGATGCACATCTCGTGGCATTCTGTAATCGGTGGAGTATCACAGTGTTGATGAAACACAGAAATTGCATCGGGATTGAATACAACAGTCACCATGCGCACTTTCTTCCATGGGAGTAATGTCTGAAACAGTCTACGCTTTGATCGTTCCCTGGAAGACCAGTAGTAGTTTCCGATGCACATCTGGAGGCATTCTGTAATCTGTGGAGTATCAGAGTGTTGATGAAACACAGAAATTGCATCGGGATTGAATTCAACAGTCACCATGCGCACTTTCCTCCATGGGAGTAATTCTCAAACAGTCTATTATTTGATCGTTCCCTGGAAAACCAGTAGTAGTTTCCGATGCACATCTAGTGGCATTCTGTAATCTGTGGACCATCAGAGTGTTGATGAAACACAGAAACTGCATCGGGATTGAATACAACAATCACCATGCGCAGTTTCCTCCACGGGAGGTATGACTCAAACAGTCTACGCTTTGATCGTTCCCTGGAATAACAGTAGTAGTTTCCGATGCACATCTGGTGGTATTCTCTAATCTGTGGACTATCAGAGTGTTGATAAAACACATAATTTGCATCGGGATTGAATACAACAGTCACCATGCGCACTTTCCTCCATGGGAATAATGTCTCTGACAGTTTTCGCTTTGATCGTTCCCTGGAAGACCAGTAGTAGTTTCCGATGCACATCTGGAGGCTTTCTGTAATCTGTGGACTATCAGAGTGTCGATGAAACACAGAAATTGCATCGGGAATGAATACAACAGTCAACATGCGCACTTTCCTCCATGGGATGTATGTCTCTAACAGTCTATGCTTTGATCGTTCCCTTGAAGACCAGTAGTAGTTTCCGATGCACATCCCGTGGCATTCTGTAATCTGTGGACTATCAGAGTGTTGATGAAACACCGAAATTGCATCGGGATTGAACACAACAGTCACCATCCGCAATTTCCTCCATGGGAGTAATGTCTGAAACAGTCTATGCTTTGATCGTTCCCTGGAAGACCAGTAGCAGTTAACGATGCACATCTCGTGGTATTCTGTAATCTGTGGACTATCAGAGTGTTGATGAAACACAGAAAATGCATTGGGATTGAATACAACAGTCACCATGCGCACTTTCCTCCATGGGAGAAATGTCTCAAAGAGTTTACGCTTTGATCGTTCCCTGGCAGACCAGTAGTAGTTTAGGATGCACATCTTGAAATATTCCATAATATGTGGACTATCAGAGTGTTGATGAAACACAGAAATTGCATCGGGATTGAATACAACAGTCACCATGCGCACTTTACTCCACGGGAGTAATGTCTCAAACTATCTACGCTTTTGATCGTTCCCTGGAAGACCAGTACTTGTTTCCGATGCACATCTGGTGGCATTCTGTAATGTGTAGACTATCAGAGTGTTGATGAAACACAGTAATTGCATCGGGATTGAATACAACAGTCACCATGCGCACTTTCCTCCATGGGAGTAATGTCTCTAACAGTCTACGCTGTGATCGTTCCCTGGAAGGCCAGTAGTAGTTTCCGATGCACATCTGGAGGCTTTCCGTCATCTGTGGACTATCAGAGTGTTGATGAAACACAGAAATTGCATCGTGATTGAATACAACAGTCACCATGCGCACTTCCCTCCATGGGAGTAATGTCCCAAACAGTCTATGCTTTGATCGTTCCCTGGAAGAGCAGTAGTAGTTTCCGATGAACATCTGGAGGCATGCTGAAATCTGTGGACTATCAGTGGGTTGATGAAACACAGAAACTGCATCGGGATTGAATACAACAGTCACCATGCGCACTTTACTCCATGGGAGTAATGTCACTAACAGTCTACGCTTTGATCGTTCCCTGGAAGACCAGTAGTAGTTTCCGATGCACATCTGGAGGCTTTCCGTTATCTGTGGACTATTAGAGTGTTGATGAAACAAAGAAATAGCATCGGGATTGACTACAACAGTCACCATGCGCACTTTCCTTTATGGGAGTAATGTCTCAAACAGTCTACGCTTTGATCGTTCCCTGAAAGACCAGTAGTTGTTTCCGATGCAAATCTGGTGGCATTCTGTAATCTGTGGACTACCAGAGTGTTGATGAAACACAGAAATTGCATCGGGATTGCATGCAACAGTCACCATCCGCACTTTCCTCCATGGGAGTAATGTCTGTAACAGTCTACGCTTGGATCGTTCCCAGGAAGACCAGTAGTAGTTTCCGATGCACATCTCGTGGCATTCTGTAATCTGTGGACTATCAGAGTGTTGATGAAACACAGAAAATGCATTGGGATTGAATACAACATTCACCATGCGCACTTTCCTCCATGGGAGTAATTCTCAACCAGTCTACGCTTTGATCGTACTCTGGAAGTCCAGTAGTAGTTTCCGATGCACATCTGGAGGCATTCTGTAATCTGTGGACTATCAGAGTGTTGATGAACCACAGAAATTGCATCGGGATTGAATACAACAATCACCATGCTCAGTTTCCTCCATGGGAGGTATGTCTCAAACAGTCTACGCTTTGATCGTTCCCTGGAAGACCAGTAGTAGTTTCCGATGCACATCTGGAGGCTTTCTGTAATCTGTGGACTATCAGAGTGTTGATGAAACACAGAAATTGCATCGGGAATGAATACAACAGTCAACATGCGCACTTTCCTCCACGGGATGTATGTCTCTAACAGTCTATGCTTTGATCGTTCCCTTGAAGACCAGTAGTAGTTTCCGATGCACATCTGGTGGCATTCTGTAATCTGTGGACTATCAGAGTGTTGATGAAACACAGAAATTGCATCGGGATTGAATACAACAGTCACCATCCGCAATTTCCTCCATGGGAGTAATGTCTGAAACAGTCTATGCTTTGATCGTTCCCTGGAAGACCAGTAGCAGTTAACGATGCACATCTCGTGGCATTCTGTAATCTGTGGACTATCAGAGTGTTGATGAAACACAGAAAATGCATTGGGATTGAATACAACAGTCACCATGCGCACTTTCCTCCACGGGAGGTATGACCCAAATAGTCTACGCTTTGATCGTTCCCCGGAATACCAGTAGTAGTTTCCGATGCACATCTGGTGGTATTCTCTAATCTGTGGACTATCAGAGTGTTGATGAAACACAGAATTTGCATCGGGATTGAATACAACAGTCACCATGCGCACTTTCCTCCATGGGAATAATGTCTCTAACAGTTTTCGCTTTGATCGTTCCCTGGAAGACCAGTAGTAGTTTCCGATGCACATCTGGAGGCTTTCTGTAATCTGTGGACTATCAGAGTGTTGATGAAACACAGAAATTGCATCGGGAATGAATACAACAGTCAACATGCGCACTTTCCTCCACGGGATGTATGTCTCTAACAGTCTATGCTTTGATCGTTCCCTTGAAGACCAGTAGTAGTTTCCGATGCACATCTGGTGGCATTCTGTAATCTGTGGACTATCAGAGTGTTGATGAAACACAGAAATTGCATCGGGATTGAATACAACAGTCACCATCCGCAATTTCCTCCATGGGAGTAATGTCTGAAACAGTCTATGCTTTGATCGTTCCCTGGAAGAACAGTAGCAGTTAACGATGCACATCTCGTGGCATTCTGTAATCTGTGGACTATCAGAGTGTTGATGAAACACAGAAAATGCATTGGGATTGAATACAACAGTCACCATGCGCACTTTCCTCCATGGGAGAAATGTCTCAAAGAGTTTACGCTTTGATCGTTCCCTGGAAGACCAGTAGTAGTTTAGGATGCAAATCTTGAAACATTCCGTAATATGTGGACTATCAGAGTGTTGATGAAACACAGAAATTGCATCGGGATTGAATACAACAGTCACCATGCGCACTTTACTCCACGGGAGTAATGTCTCAAACTATCTACGCTTTTGATCGTTCCCTGGAAGACCAGTACTTGTTTCCGATGCACATCTGGTGGCATTCTGTAATGTGTAGACTATCAGAGTGTTGATGAAACACAGTAATTGCATCGGGATTGAATACAACAGTCACCATGCGCACTTTCCTCCATGGGAGTAATGTCTCTAACAGTCTACGCTGTGATCGTTCCCTGGAAGACCAGTAGTAGTTTCCGATGCACATCTGGAGGCTTTCCGTCATCTGTGGACTATCAGAGTGTTGATGAAACACAGAAATTGCATCGTGATTGAATACAACAGTCACCATGCGCACTTTCCTCCATGGGAGTAATGTCCCAAACAGTCTATGCTTTGATCGTTCCCTGGAAGAGCAGTAGTAGTTTCCGATGAACATCTGGAGGCATGCTGAAATCTGTGGACTATCAGAGGGTTGATGAAACACAGAAACTGCATCGGGATTGAATACAACAGAAACCATGCGCACTTTACTCCATGGGAGTAATGTCACTAACAGTCTACGCTTTGATCGTTCCCTGGAAGACCAGTAGTAGTTTCCGATGCACATCTGGAGGCTTTCCGTTATCTGTGGACTATTAGAGTGTTGATGAAACAAAGAAATAGCATCGGGATTGAATACAACAGTCACCATGCGCACTTTCCTTTATGGGAGTAATGTCTCAAACAGTCTACGCTTTGATCGTTCCCTGAAAGACCAGTAGTAGTTTCCGATGCAAATCAGGTGGCATTCTGTAATCTGTGGACTACCAGAGTGTTGATGAAACACAGAAATTGCATCGGGATTGAATGCAACAGTCACCATCCGCACTTTCCTCCATGGGAGTAATGTCTGTAACAGTCTACGCTTGGATCGTTCCCAGGAAGACCAGTAGTAGTTTCCGATGCACATCTCGTGGCATTCTGTAATCTGTGGACTATCAGAGTGTTGATGAAACACAGAAAATGCATTGGGATTGAATACAACATTCACCATGCGCACTTTCCTCCATGGGAGTAATTCTCAAACAGTCTACGCTTTGATCGTACTCTGGAAGTCCAGTAGTAGTTTCCGATGCACATCTGGAGGCATTCTGTAATCTGTGGACTATCAGAGTGTTGATGAACCACAGAAATTGCATCGGGATTGAATACAACAATCACCATGCGCAGTTTCCTCCATGGGAGGTATGTCTCAAACAGTCTACGCTTTGATCGTTCCCTGGAAGACCTGTAGTAGTTTCCGATGCACATCTGGTGGTATTCTCTAATCTGTGGACTATCAGAGTGTTGATGAAACACAGAATTTGCATCGGGATTGAATACAACAGAAACCATGCGCACTTTACTCCATGGGAGTAATGTCACTAACAGTCTACGCTTTGATCGTTCCCTGGAAGACCAGTAGTAGTTTCCGATGCACATCTGGAGGCTTTCCGTTTTCTGTGGACTATTAGAGTGTTGATGAAACAAAGAAATAGCATCGGGATTGAATACAACAGTCACCATGCGCACTTTCCTTTATGGGAGTAATGTCTCAAACAGTCTACGCTTTGATCGTTCCCTGAAAGACCAGTAGTAGTTTCCGATGCAAATCAGGTGGCATTCTGTAATCTGTGGACTACCAGAGTGTTGATGAAACACAGAAATTGCATCGGGATTGAATGCAACAGTCACCATCCGCACTTTCCTCCATGGGAGTAATGTCTGTAACAGTCTACGCTTGGATCGTTCCCAGGAAGACCAGTAGTAGTTTCCGATGCACATCTCGTGGCATTCTGTAATCTGTGGACTATCACAGTGTTGATGAACCACAGAAATTGCATCGAAAATGAATACAACAGTCACCATGTGCTCTTTCTTCCATTGGAGTAATGTCTGAAACAGTCTACGCTTTGATCGTTCCCTGGATGACCAGTAGTAGTTTTCGATGCACATCTGGAGGCATTCTGTAATCTTTGGACTATCGGAGTGTTGATGAAACACAGAAATTGCATCGGGATTGAATGGAACAGTCACCATGCGCACATTCTTCCATAAAAGTAATGTCTCAAAGAGTCTACGCTTTGATCGTTCCCTGGAAGACCAGTAGTAGTTTCCGATGAATATCTGGATGCATTTTGTAATCTGTGGACTATCAGAGTGTTGATGAAACACAGAAATGTCATCGGGATTGAACACAACAGTCACCATCCGCGCTTTCCTCCATGGGAGTAATGTCTCAAACAGTCTACGCTTTGATCGTTCCCTGGAGACCAGTAGTAGTTTCCGATGCACATCTGGTAGCATTCTGTAATCTGTGGACTATCAGAGTGATGATGATACACAGAAATTGCATTGGGATTGAAGACAACAGTCACCATGCGCACTTTCCACCATGGGAGTAATGTCCCAAACAGTATACGCTTTGATCGTTCCCTGGAAGACCAGTAATAGTTTCCGATGCACATCTGGTGGCATTCTGTAATCTGTGGACTATCAGAGTGTTGATGAAACACAGTAATTGCATCGGGATTGAATACAACAGTCACCATGCGCACTTTCCTCCATGGGAGTAATGTCTCTAACAGTCTACGCTGTGATCGTTCCCTGGAAGACCAGTAGTAGTTTCCGATGCACATCTGGAGGCTTTCCGTCATCTGTGGACTATCAGAGTGTTGATGAAACACAGAAATTGCATCGTGATTGAATACAACAGTCACCATGCGCACTTTCCTCCATGGGAGTAATGTCCCAAACAGTCTATGCTTTGATCGTTCAATGGAAGAGCAGTAGTAACTTTCGATTAACATCTGGAGGCACTCTGTAATCTGTGGACTATCAGAGTGTTGATGAAACACAGAAATTGCATCGTGATTGAATACAACAGTCACCATGGCACTTTCCACCATGGGAGTAATGTCCCAAACAGTCTACGCTTTGATCGTTCCCTGGAAGACCAGTAGTAGTTTCCGATGCACATCTGGTGGCATTCTGTAATCTGTTGACTATCAGAGTGTTGATGAAACACAGAAAATGCATTGGGATTGAATACAACAGTCACCATGCGCACTTTCCTCCATGAGAGAAATGTCTCAAAGAGTTTACGCTTTGATCGTTCCCTGGAAGACCAGTAGTAGTTTAGGATGCACATCTTGAAACATTCCGTAATATGTGGGCTATCAGAGTGTTGATGAAACACAGAAATTGCATCGGGATTGAATACAACAGTCACCATGCGCACTTTCCTCCATGGGAGTAATTCTCAAACAGTCTACGCTTTGATCGTTCCCTGGAAGACCAGTAGTAGTTTCCGATGCACATCTGGAGGCTTTCTGTAATCTGTGGACTATCAGAGTGTTGATGAAACACAGAAATTGCATCGGGAATGAATACAACAGTCAACATGCCCACTTTCCTCCACGGGATGTATGTCTCTAACAGTCTATGCTTTGATCGTTCCCTGGAAGACCAGTAGTAGTTTCCGATGAATATCTGGATGCATTTTGTAATCTGTGGACTATCAGAGTGTTGATGAAACACAGAAATGTCATCGGGATTGAACACAACAGTCACCATCCGCGCTTTCCTCCATGGGAGTAATGTCTCAAACAGTCTACGCTTTGATCGTTAGCTGGAAGACCAGAAGAAGTTTAGGATGCACATCTTGAAACATTCTGTAATATGTGGACTATCAGAGTGTTGATGAAACACAGAAATTGCATCGGGATTGAATACAACAGTCACCATGCGCACTTTACTCCACGGGAGTAATATCCCAAACAGTCTACGCTTTGATCGTTCCCTGGAAGACCAGTAGTTGTTTCCGATGCACATCGGGAGGCATTCTGTAATCTGTTTACTATCAGAGTGTTGATGAAACACAGAAATTGCATCGGGATTGAATACTACATTCACCATGCGCAGTTTCCTCCATGGGAGTAATGTCTCAAACAGTCTACGCTTTGATCGTTCCCTTAAAGACCATTAGTAGTTTCCGATGCACATCTGGAGGCATTCTGTAATCTGTGGAGTATCAAAGTGTTGATGAAACACAGAAATTGCATCGGGATTGAATACAACAGTCACCATGCGCACTTTCCTCCATGGGAGTAATTCTCAAACAGTCTACGCTTTGATCGTTCCCTGGAGACCAGTAGTAGTTTCCGATGCACATCTGGTAGCATTCTGTAATCTGTGGACTATCAGAGTGATGATGAAACACAGAAATTGCATTGGGATTGAAGACAACAGTCACCATGCGCACTTTCCACCATGGGAGTAATGTCCCAAACAGTATACGCTTTGATCGTTCCCTGGAAGACCAGTAATAGTTTCCGATGCACATCTGGTGGCATTCTGTAATCTGTGGACTATCAGAGTGTTGATGAAACACAGTAATTGCATCGGGATTGAATACAACAGTCACCATGCGCACTTTCCTCCATGGGAGTAATGTCTCTAACAGTCTACGCTGTGATCGTTCCCTGGAAGACCAGTAGTAGTTTCCGATGCACATCTGGAGGCTTTCCGTCATCTGTGGACTATCAGAGTGTTGATGAAACACAGAAATTGCATCGTGATTGAATACAACAGTCACCATGCGCACTTTCCTCCATGGGAGTAATGTCCCAAACAGTCTATGCTTTGATCGTTCCCTGGAAGAGCAGTAGTAACTTTCGATTAACATCTGGAGGCACTCTGTAATCTGTGGACTATCAGAGTGTTGATGAAACACAGAAATTGCATCGTGATTGAATACAACAGTCACCATGGCACTTTCCACCATGGGAGTAATGTCCCAAACAGTCTACGCTTTGATCGTTCCCTGGAAGACCAGTAGTAGTTTCCGATGCACATCTGGTGGCATTCTGTAATCTGTGGACTATCAGAGTGTTGATGAAACACAGAAAATGCATTGGGATTGAATACAACAGTCACCATGCGCACTTTCCTCCATGAGAGAAATGTCTCAAAGAGTTTACGCTTTGATCGTTCCCTGGAAGACCAGTAGTAGTTTTGGATGCACATCTTGAAACATTCCGTAATATGTGGACTATCAGAGTGTTGATGAAACACAGAAACTGCATCGGGATTGAATACAACAGTCACCATGCGCACTTTCCTCCATGGGAGTAATTCTCAAACAGTCTACGCTTTGATCGTTCCCTGGAAGACCAGTAGTAGTTTCCGATGCACATCTGGAGGCTTTCTGTAATCTGTGGACTATCAGAGTGTTGATGAAACACAGAAATTGCATCGGGAATGAATACAACAGTCAACATGCCCACTTTCCTCCACGGGATGTATGTCTCTAACAGTCTATGCTTTGATCGTTCCCTTGAAGGCCAGTAGTAGTTTCCGATGCACATCTGGTGGCATTCTGTAATCTGTGGACTATCAGAGTGTTGATGAAACACAGAAATTGCATCGGGATTGAACACAACAGTCACCATGCGCACTTTCATCCATGGGAGTAATGTCTGAAACAGTCTATGCTTTGATCGTTCCCTGGAAGACCAGTAGCAGTTTACGATGCACATCTCGTGGCATTCTGTAATCTGTGGACTATCAGAGTGTTGATAAAACACAGAAAATGCATTGGGATTGAATACAACAGTCACCATGCGCACCTTCCTGCATGGGAGAAATGTCTCAAAGAGTTTACGCTTTGATCGTTCCCTGGAAGACCAGTAGTAGTTTAGGATGCACATCTTGAAACATTCTGTAATATGTGGACTATCAGAGTGTTGATGAAACACAGAAATTGCATCGGGAATGAATACAACAGTCAACATGCGCACTTTACTCCACGGGAGTAATGTCTCAAACTATCTACACTTTTGATCGTTCCATGGAAGACCAGTACTTGTTTCCGATGCACATCTGGTGGCATTCAGTAATGTGTAGACTATCAGAGTGTTGATGAAACACAGTAATTGCATCGGGATTGAATACAACAGTCACCATGCGCACTTTCCTCCATGGGAGTAATGTCTCTAACAGTCTACGCTTTGATCGTTCCCTGGAAGACCAGTAGTAGTTTCCGATGCACGTCTGGAGGCTTTCCGTTATCTGTGGACTATTAGAGTGTTGATGAAACAAAGAAATTGCATCGGGATTGAATACAACAGTCACTATGCGCACTTTCCTTTATGGGAGTAATGTCTCAAACAGTCTACGCTTTGACCGTTCCCTGAAAGACCAGTAGTAGTTTCCGATGCAAATCTGGTGGCATTCTGTAATCTGTGGACTACCAGAGTGTTGATGAAACACAGAAATTGCATCGGGATTCAATGCATCAGTCACCATCCGCACTTTCCTCCATGGGAGTAATGTCTGAAACAGTCTACGCTTGGATCGTTCCCAGGAAGACCAGTAGTAGTTTCCGATGCACATCTCGTGGCATTCTGTAATCTGTGGAATATCAGAGTGTTGATGAAACACAGAAAATGCATCGGGATTGAATACAACATTCACCATGCGCCCTTTCCTCCATGGGAGTAATGTCTCAAGGAGTTTACGCTTTGATCGTACTCTGGAAGTCCAGTAGTAGTTTCCGATGCACATCTGGAGGCATTCTGTAATCTATGGACTATCAGAGTGTTGATGAACCACAGAAATTGCATCGAAAATGAATACAACAGTCACCATGTGCTCTTTCTTCCATTGGAGTAATGTCTGAAACAGTCTACGCTTTGATCGTTCCCTGGAAGATCAGTAGTAGTTTTCGATGCACATCTGGAGGCATTCTGTAATCTTTGGACTATCAGAGTGTTGATGAAACACAGAAATTGCATCGGGATTGAATGGAACAGTCACCATGCGCACATTCTTCCATAAAAGTAATGTCTCAAAGAGTCTACGCTTTGATCGTTCCCTGGAAGACCAGTAGTAGTTTCCGATGAATATCTGGATGCATTCTGTAATCTGTGGACTATCAGAGTGTTGATGAAACACAGAAATGTCATCGGGATTGAACACAACAGTCACCATGCGCACTTTACTCCACGGGAGTAATGTCCCAAACAGTCTACGCTTTGATCGTTCCCTGGAAGACCAGTAGTTGTTTCCGATGCACATCGGGAGGCATTCTGTAATCTGTGGACTATCAAAGTGTTGATGAAACACAGATATTGCATCGGGATTGAATACTACATTCACCATGCGCAGTTTCCTACATGGGAGTAATGTCTCAAACAGTCTACGCTTTGATCGTTCCCTTAAAGACCATTAGTAGTTTCCGATGCACATCTGGAGGCATTCTGTAATCTGTGGAGTATCAAAGTGTTGATGAAACACAGAAATTGCATCGGGATTGAATACAACAGTCACCATGCGCACTTTCCTCCATGGGAGTAATTCTCAAACAGTCTACGCTTTGATCGTTCCCTGGAGACCAGTAGTAGTTTCCGATGCACATCTGGTAGCATTCTGTAATCTGTGGACCATCAGAGTGATGATGAAACACAGAAATTGCATTGGGATTGAAGACAACAGTCACCATTCGCACTTTCCACCATGGGAGTAATGTCCCAAACAGTCTACGCTTTGATCGTTCCCTGGAAGACCAGTAATAGTTTCCGATGCACATCTGGTGGCATTCTGTAATCTGTGGACTATCAGAGTGTTGATGAAACACAGTAATTGCATCGTGATTGAATACAAGTCACCATGCGCACTTTCCTCCATGGGAGTAATGTCTCTAACAGTCTACGCTGTGATCGTTCCCTGGAAGACCAGTAGTAGTTTCCGATGCACATCTATAGGCTTTCCGTCATCTGTGGACTATCAGAGTGTTGATGAAACACAGAAATTGCATCGTGATTGAATACAACAGTCACCATGCGCACTTTCCTCCATGGGAGTAATGTCCCAAACAGTCTATGTTTTGATCGTTCCCTGGAAGAGCAGTAGTAGTTTCCGATGAACATCTGGAGGCATGCTGAAATCTGTGGACTATCAGAGGGTTGATGAAACACAGAAACTGCATCGGGATTGAATACAACACTTTCCTCCATGGGAGTAATGTCACTAACAGTCTACGCTTTGATCGTTCCCTGGAAGACCAGTAGTAGTTTCCGATGCACATCTGGAGGCCTTCCGTTATCTGTGGACTATTAGAGTGTTGATGAAACACAGAAATAGCATCGGGATTGCATACAACAGTCACCATGCGCACTTTCCTTTATGGGAGTAATGTCTCAAACAGTCTACGCTTTGATCGTTCCCTGAAAGACCAGTAGTAGTTTCCGATGCAAATCTGGTGGCATTCTGTAATCTGTGGACTACCAGAGTGTTGATGAAACACAGAAATTGCATCGGGATTGAATGTAACAGTCACCATCCGCACTTTCCTCCATGGGAGTAATGTCTGTAACAGTCTACGCTTGGATCGTTCCCAGGAAGACCAGTAGTAGTTTCCGATGCACATCTCGTGGCATTCTGTAATCTGTGGTCTATCAGAGTGTTGATGAAACACAGAAAATGCATTGGGATTGAATACAACATTCACCATGCGCACTTTCCTCCATGGGAGTAATTCTCAAACAGTCTACGCTTTGATCGTACTCTGGAAGTCCAGTAGTAGTTTCCGATGCACATCTGGAGGCATTCTGTAATCTGTGGACTATCAGAGTGTTGATGAACCACAGAAATTGCATCGGGATTGAATACAACAATCACCATGCGCAGTTTCCTCCATGGGAGGTATGTCTCAAACAGTCTATGCTTTGATCGTTCCCTTGAAGGCCAGTAGTAGTTTCCGATGCACATCTGGTGGCATTCTGTAATCTGTGGACTATCAGAGTGTTGATGAAACACAGAAATTGCATCGGGATTGAACACAACAGTCACCATGCGCACTTTCATCCATGGGAGTAATGTCTGAAACAGTCTATGCTTTGATCGTTCCCTGGAAGACCAGTAGCAGTTTACGATGCACATCTCGTGGCATTCTGTAATCTGTGGACTATCAGAGTGTTGATAAAACACAGAAAATGCATTGGGATTGAATACAACAGTCACCATGCGCACTTTCCTGCATGGGAGAAATGTCTCAAAGAGTTTACGCTTTGATCGTTCCCTGGAAGACCAGTAGTAGTTTAGGATGCACATCTTGAAACATTCTGTAATATATGGACTATCAGAGTGTTGATGAAACACAGAAATTGCATCGGGAATGAATACAACAGTCAACATGCGCACTTTACTCCACGGGAGTAATGTCTCAAGCTATCTACACTTTTGATCGTTCCATGGAAGACCAGTACTTGTTTCCGATGCACATCTGGTGGCATTCAGTAATGTGTAGACTATCAGAGTGTTGATGAAACACAGTAATTGCATCGGGATTGAATACAACAGTCACCATGCGCACTTTCCTCCATGGGAGTAATGTCTCTAACAGTCTACGCTTTGATCGTTCCCTGGAAGACCAGTAGTAGTTTCCGATGCACGTCTGGAGGCTTTCCGTTATCTGTGGACTATTAGAGTGTTGATGAAACAAAGAAATTGCATCGGGATTGAATACAACAGTCACCATGCGCACTTTCCTTTATGGGAGTAATGTCTCAAACAGTCTACGCTTTGACCGTTCCCTGAAAGACCAGTAGTAGTTTCCGATGCAAATCTGGTGGCATTCTGTAATCTGTGGACTACCAGAGTGTTGATGAAACACAGAAATTGCATCGGGATTCAATGCATCAGTCACCATCCGCACTTTCCTCCATGGGAGTAATGTCTGAAACAGTCTACGCTTGGATCGTTCCCAGGAAGACCAGTAGTAGTTTCCGATGCACATCTCGTGGCATTCTGTAATCTGTGGAATATCAGAGTGTTGATGAAACACAGAAAATGCATCGGGATTGAATACAACATTCACCATGCGCCCTTTCCTCCATGGGAGTAATGTCTCAAGGAGTTTACGCTTTGATCGTACTCTGGAAGTCCAGTAGTAGTTTCCGATGCACATCTGGAGGCATTCTGTAATCTATGGACTATCAGAGTGTTGATGAACCACAGAAATTGCATCGAAAATGAATACAACAGTCACCATGTGCTCTTTCTTCCATTGGAGTAATGTCTGAAACAGTCTACGCTTTGATCGTTCCCTGGAAGATCAGTAGTAGTTTTCGATGCACATCTGGAGGCATTCTGTAATCTTTGGACTATCAGAGTGTTGATGAAACACAGAAATTGCATCGGGATTGAATGGAACAGTCACCATGCGCACATTCTTCCATAAAAGTAATGTCTCAAAGAGTCTACGCTTTGATCGTTCCCTGGAAGACCAGTAGTAGTTTCCGATGAATATCTGGATGCATTCTGTAATCTGTGGACTATCAGAGTGTTGATGAAACACAGAAATGTCATCGGGATTGAACACAACAGTCACCATGCGCACTTTACTCCACGGGAGTAATGTCCCAAACAGTCTACGCTTTGATCGTTCCCTGGAAGACCAGTAGTTGTTTCCGATGCACATCGGGAGGCATTCTGTAATCTGTGGACTATCAAAGTGTTGATGAAACACAGAAATTGCATCGGGATTGAATACTACATTCACCATGCGCAGTTTCCTACATGGGAGTAATGTCTCAAACAGTCTACGCTTTGATCGTTCCCTTAAAGACCATTAGTAGTTTCCGATGCACATCTGGAGGCATTCTGTAATCTGTGGAGTATCAAAGTGTTGATGAAACACAGAAATTGCATCGGGATTGAATACAACAGTCACCATGCGCACTTTCCTCCATGGGAGTAATTCTCAAACAGTCTACGCTTTGATCGTTCCCTGGAGACCAGTAGTAGTTTCCGATGCACATCTGGTAGCATTCTGTAATCTGTGGACCATCAGAGTGATGATGAAACACAGAAATTGCATTGGGATTGAAGACAACAGTCACCATTCGCACTTTCCACCATGGGAGTAATGTCCCAAACAGTCTACGCTTTGATCGTTCCCTGGAAGACCAGTAATAGTTTCCGATGCACATCTGGTGGCATTCTGTAATCTGTGGACTATCAGAGTGTTGATGAAACACAGTAATTGCATCGTGATTGAATACAAGTCACCATGCGCACTTTCCTCCATGGGAGTAATGTCTCTAACAGTCTATGTTTTGATCGTTCCCTGGAAGAGCAGTAGTAGTTTCCGATGAACATCTGGAGGCATGCTGAAATCTGTGGACTATCAGAGGGTTGATGAAACACAGAAACTGCATCGGGATTGAATACAACACTTTCCTCCATGGGAGTAATGTCACTAACAGTCTACGCTTTGATCGTTCCCTGGAAGACCAGTAGTAGTTTCCGATGCACATCTGGAGGCCTTCCGTTATCTGTGGACTATTAGAGTGTTGATGAAACACAGAAATAGCATCGGGATTGCATACAACAGTCACCATGCGCACTTTCCTTTATGGGAGTAATGTCTCAAACAGTCTACGCTTTGATCGTTCCCTGAAAGACCAGTAGTAGTTTCCGATGCAAATCTGGTGGCATTCTGTAATCTGTGGACTACCAGAGTGTTGATGAAACACAGAAATTGCATCGGGATTGAATGCAACAGTCACCACCCGCACTTTCCTCCATGGGAGTAATGTCTGTAACAGTCTACGCTTGGATCGTTCCCAGGAAGACCAGTAGTAGTTTCCGATGCACATCTCGTGGCATTCTGTAATCTGTGGTCTATCAGAGTGTTGATGAAACACAGAAAATGCATTGGGATTGAATACAACATTCACCATGCGCACTTTCCTCCATGGGAGTAATTCTCAAACAGTCTACGCTTTGATCGTTCCCTGGAAGACCAGTAGTAGTTTCCGATGCACATCTGGTGGTATTCTCTAATCTGGGGACTATCAGAGTGTTGATGAAACACAGAATTTGCATCGGGATTGAATACAACAATCACCATCCGCACTTTCCTCCATGGGAGTAATGTCTGAAACTGTCTATGCTTTGATCGTTCCCTGGAAGACCAGTAGCAGTTTACGATGCACATCTCGTGGCATTCTGTAATCTGTGGACTATCAGAGTGTTGATGAAACACAGAAAATGCATTGGGATTGAATACAACAGTCACCATGCGCACTTTCCTGCATGGGAGAAATGTCTCAAAGAGTTTACGCTTTGATCGTTCCCTGGAAGACCAGTAGTAGTTTAGGATGCACATCTTGAAACATTCTGTAATATGTGGACTATCAGAGTGTTGATGAAACACAGAAATTGCATCGGGAATGAATACAACAGTCAACATGCGCACTTTACTCCACGGGAGTAATGTCTCAAACTATCTACACTTTTGATCGTTCCATGGAAGACCAGTACTTGTTTCCGATGCACATCTGGTGGCATTCAGTAATGTGTAGACTATCAGAGTGTTGATGAAACACAGTAATTGCATCGGGATTGAATACAACAGTCACCATGCGCACTTTCCTCCATGGGAGTAATGTCTCTAACAGTCTACGCTTTGATCGTTCCCTGGAAGACCAGTAGTAGTTTCCGATGCACGTCTGGAGGCTTTCCGTTATCTGTGGACTATTAGAGTGTTGATGAAACAAAGAAATTGCATCGGGATTGAATACAACAGTCACCATGCGCACTTTCCTTTATGGGAGTAATGTCTCAAACAGTCTACGCTTTGACCGTTCCCTGAAAGACCAGTAGTAGTTTCCGATGCAAATCTGGTGGCATTCTGTAATCTGTGGACTACCAGAGTGTTGATGAAACACAGAAATTGCATCGGGATTCAATGCATCAGTCACCATCCGCACTTTCCTCCATGGGAGTAATGTCTGAAACAGTCTACGCTTGGATCGTTCCCAGGAAGACCAGTAGTAGTTTCCGATGCACATCTCGTGGCATTCTGTAATCTGTGGAATATCAGAGTGTTGATGAAACACAGAAAATGCATCGGGATTGAATACAACATTCCCCATGCGCCCTTTCCTCCATGGGAGTAATGTCTCAAGGAGTTTACGCTTTGATCGTACTCTGGAAGTCCAGTAGTAGTTTCCGATGCACATCTGGAGGCATTCTGTAATCTATGGACTATCAGAGTGTTGATGAACCACAGAAATTGCATCGAAAATGAATACAACAGTCACCATGTGCTCTTTCTTCCATTGGAGTAATGTCTGAAACAGTCTACGCTTTGATCGTTCCCTGGAAGATCAGTAGTAGTTTTCGATGCACATCTGGAGGCATTCTGTAATCTTTGGACTATCAGAGTGTTGATGAAACACAGAAATTGCATCGGGATTGAATGGAACAGTCACCATGCGCACATTCTTCCATAAAAGTAATGTCTCAAAGAGTCTACGCTTTGATCGTTCCCTGGAAGACCAGTAGTAGTTTCCGATGAATATCTGGATGCATTCTGTAATCTGTGGACTATCAGAGTGTTGATGAAACACAGAAATGTCATCGGGATTGACCACAACAGTCACCATGCGCACTTTACTCCACGGGAGTAATGTCCCAAACAGTCTACGCTTTGATCGTTCCCTGGAAGACCAGTAGTTGTTTCCGATGCACATCGGGAGGCATTCTGTAATCTGTGGACTATCAAAGTGTTGATGAAACACAGAAATTGCATCGGGATTGAATACTACATTCACCATGCGCAGTTTCCTACATGGGAGTAATGTCTCAAACAGTCTACGCTTTGATCGTTCCCTTAAAGACCATTAGTAGTTTCCGATGCACATCTGGAGGCATTCTGTAATCTGTGGAGTATCAAAGTGTTGATGAAACACAGAAATTGCATCGGGATTGAATACAACAGTCACCATGCGCACTTTCCTCCATGGGAGTAATTCTCAAACAGTCTACGCTTTGATCGTTCCCTGGAGACCAGTAGTAGTTTCCGATGCACATCTGGTAGCATTCTGTAATCTGTGGACTATCAGAGTGATGATGAAACACAGAAATTGCATTGGGATTGAAGACAACAGTCACCATTCGCACTTTCCACCATGGGAGTAATGTCCCAAACAGTCTACGCTTTGATCGTTCCCTGGAAGACCAGTAATAGTTTCCGATGCACATCTGGTGGCATTCTGTAATCTGTGGACTATCAGAGTGTTGATGAAACACAGTAATTGCATCGTGATTGAATACAAGTCACCATGCGCACTTTCCTCCATGGGAGTAATGTCTCTAACAGTCTACGCTGTGATCGTTCCCTGGAAGACCAGTAGTAGTTTCCGATGCACATCTATAGGCTTTCCGTCATCTGTGGACTATCAGAGTGTTGATGAAACACAGAAATTGCATCGTGATTGAATACAACAGTCACCATGCGCACTTTCCTCCATGGGAGTAATGTCCCAAACAGTCTATGTTTTGATCGTTCCCTGGAAGAGCAGTAGTAGTTTCCGATGAACATCTGGAGGCATGCTGAAATCTGTGGACTATCAGAGGGTTGATGAAACACAGAAACTGCATCGGGATTGAATACAACACTTTCCTCCATGGGAGTAATGTCACTAACAGTCTACGCTTTGATCGTTCCCTGGAAGACCAGTAGTAGTTTCCGATGCACATCTGGAGGCTTTCCGTTATCTGTGGACTATTAGAGTGTTGATGAAACACAGAAATAGCATCGGGATTGCATACAACAGTCACCATGCGCACTTTCCTTTATGGGAGTAATGTCTCAAACAGTCTACGCTTTGATCGTTCCCTGAAAGACCAGTAGTAGTTTCCGATGCAAATCTGGTGGCATTCTGTAATCTGTGGACTACCAGAGTGTTGATGAAACACAGAAATTGCAACGGGATTGAATGCAACAGTCACCATCCGCACTTTCCTCCATGGGAGTAATGTCTGTAACAGTCTACGCTTGGATCGTTCCCAGGAAGACCAGTAGTAGTTTCCGATGCACATCTCGCGGCATTCTGTAATCTGTGGACTATCAGAGTGTTGATGAAACACAGAAAATGCATTGGGATTGAATACAACATTCACCATGCGCACTTTCCTCCATGGGAGTAATTCTCAAACAGTCTACGCTTTGATCGTACTCTGGAAGTCCAGTAGTAGTTTCCGATGCACATCTGGAGGCATTCTGTAATCTGTGGACTATCAGAGTGTTGATGAACCACAGAAATTGCATCGGGATTGAATACAACAATCACCATGCGCAGTTTCCTCCATGGGAGGTATGTCTCAAACAGTCTACGCTTTGATCGTTCCCTGGAAGACCAGTAGTAGTTTCCGATGCACATCTGGTGGTATTCTCTAATCTGTGGACTATCAGAGTGTTGATGAAACACAGAATTTGCATCGGGATTGAATACAACAATCACCATCCGCACTTTCCTCCATGGGAGTAATGTCTGAAACTGTCTATGCTTTGATCGTTCCCTGGAAGACCAGTAGCAGTTTACGATGCACATCTCGTGGCATTCTGTAATCTTTGGACTATCAGAGTGTTGATGGAACACAGAAAATGCATTGGGATTGAATACAACAGTCAACATGCGCACTTTACTCCACGGGAGTAATGTCTCAAACTATCTACGCTTTTGATCGTTCCCTGGAAGACCAGTACTTGTTTCCGATGCACATTTGGTGGCATTCTGTAATGTGTAGACTATCAGAGTGTTGATGAAACACAGTAATTGCATCGGGATTGAATACAACAGTCACCATGCGCACTTTCCTCCATGGGAGTAATGTCTCTAACAGTCTACGCCTTGATCGTTCCCTGGAAGACCAGTAGTAGTTTCCGATGCACATCTGGAGGCTTTCCGTTATCTGTGGACTATTAGAGTGTTGTTGAAACAAAGAAATAGCATCGGGATTGAATACAACAGTCACCATGCGCACTTTCCTTTATGGGAGTAATGTCTCAAACAGTCTACGCTTTGACCGTTCCCTGAAAGACCAGTAGTAGTTTCCGATGCAAATCTGGTGGCATTCTGTAATCTGTGGACTACCAGAGTGTTGATGAAACACAGAAATTGCATCGGGATTGAATGCATCAGTCACCATCCGCACTTTCCTCCATGGGAGTAATGTCTGAAACAGTCTACGCTTGGATCGTTCCCAGGAAGACCAGTAGTAGCTTCCGATGCACATCTCGTGGCATTCTGTAATCTGTGGACTATCACAGTGTTGATGAACCACAGAAATTGCATCGAAAATGAATACAACAGTCACCATGTGCTCTTTCTTCCATTGGAGTAATGTCTGAAACAGTCTACGCTTTGATCGTTCCCTGGAAGACCAGTAGTAGTTTTCGATGCACATCTGGAGGCATTCTGTAATCTTTGGACTATCGGAGTGTTGATGAAACACAGAAATTGCATCGGGATTGAATGGAACAGTCACCATGCGCACATTCTTCCATAAAAGTAATGTCTCAAAGATTCTACGCTTTGATCGTTCCCTGGAAGACCAGTAGTAGTTTCCGATTATTATCTGGATGCATTTTGTAATCTGTGGACTATCAGAGTGTTGATGAAACACAGATATGTCATCGGGATTGAACACAACAGTCACCATCCGCGCTTTCCTTCATGGGAGTAATGTCTCAAACAGTCTACGCTTTGATCGTTAGCTGGAAGACCAGAAGAAGTTTAGGATGCACATCTTGAAACATTCTGTAATATGTGGACTATCAGAGTGTTGATGAAACACAGATATTGCATCGGGATTGAATACAACAGTCACCATGCGCACTTTACTCCACGGGAGTAATGTCCCAAACAGTCTACGCTTTGATCGTTCCCTGGAAGACCAGTAGTTGTTTCCGATGCACATCGGGAGGCATTCTGTAATCAGTTTACTATCAGAGTGTTGATGAAACACAGAAATTGCATCGGGATTGAATACTACATTCACCATGCGCAGTTTCCTCCATGGGAGTAATGTCTCAAACAGTCTACGCTTTGATCGTTCCCTTAAAGACCATTAGTAGTTTCCGATGCACATCTGGAGGCATTCTGTAATCTGTGGAGTATCAAAGAGTTGATGAAACACAGAAATTGCATCGGGATTGAATACAACAGTCACCATGCGCACTTTCCTCCATGGGAGTAATTCTCAAACAGTCTACGCTTTGATCGTTCCCTGGAGACCAGTAGTAGTTTCCGATGCACATCTGGTAGCATTCTGTAATCTGTGGACTATCAGAGTGATGATGAAACACAGAAATTGCATTGGGATTGAAGACAACAGTCACCATGCGCACTTTCCAGCATGGGAGTAATGTCCCAAACAGTATACGCTTTGATCGTTCCCTGGAAGACCAGTAATAGTTTCCGATGCACATCTGGTGGCATTCTGTAATCTGTGGACTATCAGAGTGTTGATGAAACACAGTAATTGCATCGGGATTGAATACAACAGTCACCATGCGCACTTTCCTCCATGGGAGTAATGTCTCTAACAGTCTACGATGTGATCGTTCCCTGGAAGACCAGTAGTAGTTTCCGATGCACATCTGGAGGCTTTCCGTCATCTGTGGACTATCAGAGTGTTGATGAAACACAGAAATTGCATCGTGATTGAATACAACAGTCACCATGCGCACTTTCCTCCATGGGAGTAATGTCCCAAACAGTCTATGCTTTGATCGTTCCCTGGAAGAGCAGTAGTAGTTTCCGATGAACATCTGGAGGCATGCTGAAATCTGTGGACTATCAGAGGGTTGATGAAACACAGAAACTGCATCGGGATTGAATACAACACTTTCCTCCATGGGAGTAATGTCACTAACAGTCTACGCTTTGATCGTTCCCTGAAAGACCAGTAGTAGTTTCCGATGCAAATCTGGTGGCATTCTGGAATCTGTGGACTACCAGAGTGTTGGTGAAACACAGAAATTTCATCGGGATTGAACACAACAGTCACCATTCGCACTTTATTCCACGGGAGTAATGTCTCAAACTATCTACGCTTTTGATCGTTCCCTGGAAGACCAGTAGTAGTTTGGGATGCACATCTTGAAACATTCTGTAATATGTGGACTATCAGAGTGTTGATGAAACACAGAAATTGCATCGGGATTGAATACAACAGTTACCATGCGCACATTCCTCCATGGGAGTAATGTCTCAAACTATCTACGCTTTTGATCGTTCCCTGGAAGACCAGTAGTAACTTTCGATTAACATCTGGAGGCACTCTGTAATCTGTGGACTATCAGAGTGTTGATGAAACACAGAAATTGCATCGGGATTGAATACAACAATCACCATGCGCACTTTCCCCCACGGGAGGTATGTCTCAAACAGTCTGCGCTTTGATCGTTCCCTGGAAGACCAGTAGTAGTTTCCGATGCACATCTGGTGGCATTCTGTAATCTGTGGACTATCAGAGTTTTGATGAAACACAGAAATTGCATCGGGATTGAATACAACAGTCACCATCCGCACTTTCCTCCATGGGAGTAATGTCTCTAACAGTCTACGCAGTGATCGTTCCCTGGAAGACCAGTAGTAGTTTCCGATGCACATCTGGAAACGTTCCGTCATCTGTGGACTATGAGAGTGTTGATAAAACACAGAAATTGCATCGTGATTGAATACAACAGTCACCATGGCACTTTCCACCATGGGAGTAATGTCCCAAACAGTCTACGCTTTGATCGTTCCCTGGAAGACCAGTAGTAGTTTCCGATGCACATCTGGTGGCATTCTGTAATCTGTGGACTATCAGAGTGTTGATGAAACACAGAAAATGCATTGGGATTGAATACAACAGTCACCATGCGCACTTTCCTCCATGGGAGAAATGTCTCAAAGAGTTTACGCTTTGATCGTTCCCTGGAAGACCAGTAGTAGTTTAGGATGCACATCTTGAAACATTCCGTAATATGTGGACTATCAGAGTGTTGATGAAACACAGAAATTGCATCGGGATTGAATACAACAGTCACCATGCGCACTTTCCTCCATGGGAGTAATTCTCAAACAGTCTACGCTTTGATCGTTCCCTGGAAGACCAGTAGTAGTTTCCGATGCACATCTGGAGGCTTTCTGTAATCTGTGGACTATCAGAGTGTTGATGAAACACAGAAATTGCATCGGGAATGAATACAACAGTCAACATGCCCACTTTCCTCCACGGGATGTATGTCTCTAACAGTCTATGCTTTGATCGTTCCCTTGAAGGCCAGTAGTAGTTTCCGATGCACATCTGGTGGCATTCTGTAATCTGTGGACTATCAGAGTGTTGATGAAACACAGAAATTGCATCGGGATTGAACACAACAGTCACCATGCGCACTTTCATCCATGGGAGTAATGTCTGAAACAGTCTATGCTTTGATCGTTCCCTGGAAGACCAGTAGCAGTTTACGATGCACATCTCGTGGCATTCTGTAATCTGTGGACTATCAGAGTG
Source organism: Schistocerca gregaria (assembly GCF_023897955.1). Lineage (NCBI taxonomy): Eukaryota > Metazoa > Arthropoda > Insecta > Orthoptera > Acrididae > Schistocerca > Schistocerca gregaria. Next base: position 41,082,417 of record NC_064920.1, read on the forward strand.
TTGATGAAACACAGAAAATGCATTGGGATTGAATACAACAGTCACCATGCGCACTTTCCTGCATGGGAGAAATGTCTCAAAGAGTTTACGCTGTGATCGTTCCCTGGAAGACCAGTAGTAGTTTAGGATGCACATCTTGAAACATTCTGTAATATGTGGACTATCAGAGTGTTGATGAAACACAGAAATTGCATCGGGAATGAATACAACAGTCAACATGCGCACTTTACTCCATGGGAGTAATGTCTCTAACAGTCTACGCTTTGATCGTTCCCAGGAAGACCAGTAGTAGTTTCCGATGCACATCTCGTGGCATTCTGTAATCTGTGGAATATCAGAGTGTTGATGAAACACAGAAAATGCATCGGGATTGAATACAACATTCACCATGCGCCCTTTCCTCCATGGGAGTAATGTCTCAAGGAGTTTACGCTTTGATCGTACTCTGGAAGTCCAGTAGTAGTTTCCGATGCACATCTGGAGGCATTCTGTAATCTATGGACTATCAGAGTGTTGATGAACCACAGAAATTGCATCGAAAATGAATACAACAGTCACCATGTGCTCTTTCTTCCATTGGAGTAATGTCTGAAACAGTCTACGCTTTGATCGTTCCCTGGAAGATCAGTAGTAGTTTTCGATGTACATCTGGAGGCATTCTGTAATCTTTGGACTATCAGAGTGTTGATGAAACACAGAAATTGCATCGGGATTGAATGGAACAGTCACCATGCGCACATTCTCCCATAAAAGTAATGTCTCAAAGAGTCTACGATTTGATCGTTCCCTGGAAGACCAGTAGTAGTTTCCGATGAATATCTGGATGCATTCTGTAATCTGTGGACTATCAGAGTGTTGATGAAACACAGAAATGTCATCGGGATTGAACACAACAGTCACCATGCGCACTTTACTCCACGGGAGTAATGTCCCAAACAGTCTACGCTTTGATCGTTCCCTGGAAGACCAGTAGTTGTTTCCGATGCACATCGGGAGGCATTCTGTAATCTGTGGACTATCAGAGTGTTGATGAAACACAGAAATTGCATCGGGATTGATTACTACATTCACCATGCGCAGTTTCCTCCATGGGAGTAATGTCTCAAACAGTCTACGCTTTGATCGTTCCCTTAAAGACCATTAGTAGTTTCCGATGCACATCTGGAGGCATTCTGTAATCTGTGGAGTATCAAAGTGTTGATGAAACACAGAAATTGCATCGGGATTGAATACAACAGTCACCATGCGCACTTTCCTCCATGGGAGTAATTCTCAAACAGTCTACGCTTTGATCGTTCCCTGGAGACCAGTAGTAGTTTCCGATGCACATCTGGTAGCATTCTGTAATCTGTGGACTATCAGAGTGATGATGAAACACAGAAATTGCATTGGGATTGAAGACAACAGTCACCATGCGCACTTTCCACCATGGGAGTAATGTCCCAAACAGTCTACGCTTTGATCGTTCCCTGGAAGACCAGTAATAGTTTCCGATGCACATCTGGTGGCATTCTGTAATCTGTGGACTATCAGAGTGTTGATGAAACACAGTAATTGCATCGTGATTGAATACAAGTCACCATGCGCACTTTCCTCCATGGGAGTAATGTCTCTAACAGTCTACGCTGTGATCGTTCCCTGGAAGACCAGTAGTAGTTTCCGATGCACATCTATAGGCTTTCCGTCATCTGTGGACTATCAGAGTGTTGATGAAACACAGAAATTGCATCGTGATTGAATACAACAGTCACCATGCGCACTTTCCTCCATGGGAGTAATGTCCCAAACAGTCTATACTTTGATCGTTCCCTGGAAGAGCAGTAGTAGTTTCCGATGAACATCTGGAGGCATGCTGAAATCTGTGGACTATCAGAGGGTTGATGAAACACAGAAACTGCATCGGGATTGAATACAACACTTTCCTCCATGGGAGTAATGTCACTAACAGTCTACGCTTTGATCGTTCCCTGAAAGACCAGTAGTAGATTCCGATGCAAATCTGGTGGCATTCTGTAATCTGTGGACTACCACAGTGTTGATGAAACACAGAAATTTCATCGGGATTGAACACAACAGTCACCATCCGCACTTTATTCCATGGGAGTAATGTCTCAAACTATCTACGCTTTTGATCGTTCCCTGGAAGACCAGTAGTAGTTTAGGATGCACATCTTGAAACATTCTGTAATATGTGGACTATCTGAGTGTTGATGAAACACAGAATTTGCATCGGGATTGAATACAACAGTCAACATGCGCACTTTACTCCACGGGAGTAATGTCTCAAACTATCTACGCTTTTGATCGTTCCCTGGAAGACCAGTACTTGTTTCCGATGCACATTTGGTGGCATTCTGTAATGTGTAGACTATCAGAGTGTTGATGAAACACAGTAATTGCATCGGGATTGAATACAACAGTCACCATGCGCACTTTCCTCCATGGGAGTAATGTCTCTAACAGTCTACGCTTTGATCGTTCCCTGGAAGACCAGTAGTAGTTTCCGATGCACATCTGGAGGCTTTCCGTTATCTGTGGACTATTAGAGTGTTGATGAAACAAAGAAATAGCGTCGGGATTGAATACAACAGTCACCATGCGCACTTTCCTTTATGGGAGTAATGTCTCAAACAGTCTACGCTTTGACCGTTCCCTGAAAGACCAGTAGTAGTTTCCGATGCAAATCTGGTGGCATTCTGTAATCTGTGGACTACCAGAGTGTTGATGAAACACAGAAATTGCATCGGGATTGAATGCATCAGTCACCATCCGCACTTTCCTCCATGGGAGTAATGTCTGAAACAGTCTACGCTTGGATCGTTCCCAGGAAGACCAGTAGTAGCTTCCGATGCACATCTCGTGGCATTCTGTAATCTGTGGACTATCACAGTGTTGATGAACCACAGAAATTGCATCGAAAATGAATACAACAGTCACCATGTGCTCTTTCTTCCATTGGAGTAATGTCTGAAACAGTCTACGCTTTGATCGTTCCCTGGAAGACCAGTAGTAGTTTTCGATGCACATCTGGAGGCATTCTGTAATCTTTGGACTATCGGAGTGTTGATGAAACACAGAAATTGCATCGGGATTTAATGGAACAGTCACCATGCGCACATTCTTCCATAAAAGTAATGTCTCAAAGAGTCTACGCTTTGATCGTTCCCTGGAAGACCAGTAGTAGTTTCCGATTATTATCTGGATGCATTTTGTAATCTGTGGACTATCAGAGTGTTGATGAAACACAGAAATGTCATCGGGATTGAACACAACAGTCACCATCCGCGCTTTCCTCCATGGGAGTAATGTCTCAAACAGTCTACGCTTTGATCTTTAGCTGGAAGACCAGAAGAAGTTTAGGATGCACATCTTGAAACATTCTGTAATATGTGGACTATCAGAGTGTTGATGAAACACAGAAATTGCATCGGGATTGAATACAACAGTCACCATGCGCACTTTACTCCACGGGAGTAATGTCCCAAACAGTCTACGCTTTGATCGTTCCCTGGAAGACCAGTAGTTGTTTCCGATGCACATCGGGAGGCATTCTGTAATCTGTTTACTATCAGAGTGTTGATGAAACACAGAAATTGCATCGGGATTGAATACTACATTCACCATGCGCAGTTTCCTCCATGGGAGTAATGTCTCAAACATTCTACGCTTTGATCGTTCCCTTAAAGACCATTAGTAGTTTCCGATGCACATCTGGTGGCATTCTGTAATCTGTGGAGTATCAAAGTGTTGATGAAACACAGAAATTGCATCGGGATTGAATACAACAGTCACCATGCGCACTTTCCTCCATGGGAGTAATTCTCAAACAGTCTACGCTTTGATCGTTCCCTGGAGACCAGTAGTAGTTTCCGATGCACATCTGGTAGCATTCTGTAATCTGTGGACTATCAGAGTGATGATGAAACACAGAAATTGCATTGGGATTGAAGACAACAGTCACCATGCGCACTTTCCACCATGGGAGTAATGTCCCAAACAGTATACGCTTTGATCGTTCCCTGGAAGACCAGTAATAGTTTCCGATGCACATCTGGTGGCATTCTGTAATCTGTGGACTATCAGAGTGTTGATGAAACACAGTAATTGCATCGGGATGGAATACAACAGTCACCATGCGCACTTTCCTCCATGGGAGTAATGTCTCTAACAGTCTACGCTGTGATCGTTCCCTGGAAGACCAGTAGTAGTTTCCGATGCACATCTGGAGGCTTTCCGTCATCTGTGGACTATCAGAGTGTTGATGAAACACAGAAATGGCATCGTGATTGAATACAACAGTCACCATGCGCACTTTCCTCCATGGGAGTAATGTCCCAAACAGTCTATGCTTTGATCGTTCCCTGGAAGAGCAGTAGTAGTTTCCGATGAACATCTGGAGGCATGCTGAAATCTGTGGACTATCAGAGGGTTGATGAGACACAGAAACTGCATCGGGATTGAATACAACACTTTCCTCCATGGGAGTAATGTCACTAACAGTCTACGCTTTGATCGTTCCCTGGAAGACCAGTAGTAGTTTCCGATGCACATCTGGAGGCTTTCCGTTATCTGTGGACTATTAGAGTGTTGATGAAACACAGAAATAGCATCGGGATTGAATACAACAGTCACCATGCGCACTTTCCTTTATGGGAGTAATGTCTCAAACAGTCTACGCTTTGATCGTTCCCTGAAAGACCAGTAGTAGTTTCCGATGCAAATCTGGTGGCATTCTGGAATCTGTGGACTACCAGAGTGTTGGTGAAACACAGAAATTTCATCGGGATTGAACACAACAGTCACCATCCGCACTTTATTCCACGGGAGTAATGTCTCAAACTATCTACGCTTTTGATCGTTCCCTGGAAGACCAGTAGTAGTTTGGGATGCACATCTTGAAACATTCTGTAATATGTGGACTATCAGAGTGTTGATGAAACACAGAAATTGCATCGGGATTGAATACAACAGTTACCATGCGCACATTCCTCCATGGGAGTAATGTCTCAAACTATCTACGCTTTTGATCGTTCCCTGGAAGACCAGTAGTAACTTTCGATTAACATCTGGAGGCACTCTGTAATCTGTGGACTATCAGAGTGTTGATGAAACACAGAAATTGCATCGGGATTGAATACAACAATCACCATGCGCACTTTCCCCCACGGGAGGTATGTCTCAAACAGTCTACGCTTTGATCGTTCCCTGGAAGACCAGTAGTAGTTTCCGATGCACATCTGGTGGCATTCTGTAATCTGTGGACTATCAGAGTTTTGATGAAACACAGAAATTGCATCGGGATTGAATACAACAGTCACCATCCGCACTTTCCTCCATGGGAGTAATGTCTCTAACAGTCTACGCAGTGATCGTTCCCTGGAAGACCAGTAGTAGTTTCCGATGCACATCTGGAAACTTTCCGTCATCTGTGGACTATGAGAGTGTTGATGAAACACAGAAATTGCATCGTGATTGAATACAACAGTCACCATGGCACTTTCCACCATGGGAGTAATGTCCCAAACAGTCTACGCTTTGATCGTTCCCTGGAAGACCAGTAGTAGTTTCCGATGCACATCTGGTGGCATTCTGTAATCTGTGGACTATCAGAGTGTTGATGAAACACAGAAAATGCATTGGGATTGAATACAACAGTCACCATGCGCACTTTCCTCCATGGGAGAAATGTCTCAAAGAGTTTACGCTTTGATCGTTCCCTGGAAGACCAGTAGTAGTTTAGGATGCACATCTTGAAACATTCCGTAATATGTGGACTATCAGAGTGTTGATGAAACACAGAAATTGCATCGGGATTGAATACAACAGTCACCATGCGCACTTTCCTCCATGGGAGTAATTCTCAAACAGTCTACGCTTTGATCGTTCCCTGGAAGACCAGTAGTAGTTTCCGATGCACATCAGGACTCTTTCTGTAATCTGTGGACTATCAGAGTGTTGATGAAACACAGAAATTGCATCGGGAATGAATACAACAGTCAACATGCCCACTTTCCTCCACGGGATGTATGTCTCTAACAGTCTATGCTTTGATCGTTCCCTTGAAGGCCAGTAGTAGTTTCCGATGCACATCTGGTGGCATTCTGTAATCTGTGGACTATCAGAGTGTTGATGAAACACAGAAATTGCATCGGGATTGAACACAACAGTCACCATGCGCACTTTCATCCATGGGAGTAATGTCTGAAACAGTCTATACTTTGATCGTTCCCTGGAAGACCAGTAGCAGTTTACGATGCACATCTCGTGGCATTCTGTAATCTGTGGGCTATCAGAGTGTTGATGAAACACAGAAAATGCATTGGGATTGAATACAACAGTCACCATGCGCACTTTCCTGCATGGGAGAAATGTCTCAAAGAGTTTACGCTTTGATCGTTCCCTGGAAGACCAGTAGTAGTTTAGGATGCACATCTTGAAACATTCTGTAATATGTGGACTATCAGAGTGTTGATGAAACACAGAAATTGCATCGGGAATGAATACAACAGTCAACATGCGCACTTTACTCCATGGGAGTAATGTCTCTAACAGTCTACGCTTTGATCGTTCCCTGGAAGACCAGTAGTAGTTTCCGATGCACATATGGAGGCTTTCCGTTATCTGTGGACTATTAGAGTGTTGATGAAACAAAGAAATTGCATCGGGATTGAATACAACAGTCACCATGCGCACTTTCCTTTATGGGAGTAATGTCTCAAACAGTCTACGCTTTGACCGTTCCCTGAAAGACCAGTAGTAGTTTCCGATGCAAATCTGGTGGCATTCTGTAATCTGTGGACTACCAGAGTGTTGATGAAACACAGAAATTGCATCGGGATTCAATGCATCAGTCACCATCCGCACTTTCCTCCATGGGAGTAATGTCTGAAACAGTCTACGCTTGGATCGTTCCCAGGAAGACCAGTAGTAGTTTCCGATGCACATCTCGTGGCATTCTGTAATCTGTGGAATATCAGAGTGTTGATGAAACACAGAAAATGCATCGGGATTGAATACAACATTCACCATGCGCCCTTTCCTCCATGGGAGTAATGTCTCAAGGAGTTTACGCTTTGATCGTACTCTGGAAGTCCAGTAGTAGTTTCCGATGCACATCTGGAGGCATTCTGTAATCTATGGACTATCAGAGTGTTGATGAACCACAGAAATTGCATCGAAAATGAATACAACAGTCACCATGTGCTCTTTCTTCCATTGGAGTAATGTCTGAAACAGTCTACGCTTTGATCGTTCCCTGGAAGATCAGTAGTAGTTTTCGATGCACATCTGGAGGCATTCTGTAATCTTTGGACTATCAGAGTGTTGATGAAACACAGAAATTGCATCGGGATTGAATGGAACAGTCACCATGCGCACATTCTCCCATAAAAGTAATGTCTCAAAGAGTCTACGCTTTGATCGTTCCCTGGAAGACCAGTAGTAGTTTCCGATGAATATCTGGATGCATTCTGTAATCTGTGGACTATCAGAGTGTTGATGAAACACAGAAATGTCATCGGGATTGAACACAACAGTCACCATGCGCACTTTACTCCACGGGAGTAATGTCCCAAACAGTCTACGCTTTGATCGTTCCATAGAAGACCAGTAGTTGTTTCCGATGCACATCGGGAGGCATTCTGTAATCTGTGGACTATCAGAGTGTTGATGAAACACAGAAATTGCATCGGGATTGATTACTACATTCACCATGCGCAGTTTCCTCCATGGGAGTAATGTCTCAAACAGTCTACGCTTTGATCGTTCCCTTAAAGACCATTAGTAGTTTCCGATGCACATCTGGAGGCATTCTGTAATCTGTGGAGTATCAAAGTGTTGATGAAACACAGAAATTGCATCGGGATTGAATACAACAGTCACCATGCGCACTTTCCTCCATGGGAGTAATTCTCAAACAGTCTACGCTTTGATCGTTCCCTGGAGACCAGTAGTAGTTTCCGATGCACATCTGGTAGCATTCTGTAATCTGTGGACTATCAGAGTGATGATGAAACACAGAAATTGCATTGGGATTGAAGACAACAGTCACCATGCGCACTTTCCACCATGGGAGTAATGTCCCAAACAGTCTACGCTTTGATCGTTCCCTGGAAGACCAGTAATAGTTTCCGATGCACATCTGGTGGCATTCTGTAATCTGTGGACTATCAGAGTGTTGATGAAACACAGTAATTGCATCGTGATTGAATACAAGTCACCATGCGCACTTTCCTCCATGGGAGTAATGTCTCTAACAGTCTATGCTGTGATCGTTCCCTGGAAGACCAGTAGTAGTTTCCGATGCACATCTATAGGCTTTCCGTCATCTGTGGACTATCAGAGTGTTGATGAAACACAGAAATTGCATCGTGATTGAATACAACAGTCACCATGCGCACTTTCCTCCATGGGAGTAATGTCCCAAACAGTCTATACTTTGATCGTTCCCTGGAAGAGCAGTAGTAGTTTCCGATGAACATCTGTAGGCATGCTGAAATCTGTGGACTATCAGAGGGTTGATGAAACACAGAGACTGCATCGGGATTGAATACAACACTTTCCTCCATGGGAGTAATGTCACTAACAGTCTACGCTTTGATCGTTCCCTGAAAGACCAGTAGTAGTTTCCGATGCAAATCTGGTGGCATTCTGTAATCTGTGGACTACCACAGTGTTGATGAAACACAGAAATTTCATCGGGATTGAACACAACAGTCACCATCCGCACTTTATTCCATGGGAGTAATGTCTCAAACTATCTACGCTTTTGATCGTTCCCTGGAAGACCAGTAGTAGTTTAGGATGCACATCTTGAAACATTCTGTAATATGTGGACTATCTGAGTGTTGATGAAACACAGAAATTGCATCGGGATTGAATACAACAGTCAACATTCGCACTTTACTCCACGGGAGTAATGTCTCAAACTATCTACGCTTTTGATCGTTCCCTGGAAGACCAGTACTTGTTTCCGATGCACATTTGGTGGCATTCTGTAATGTGTAGACTATCAGAGTGTTGATGAAACACAGTAATTGCATCGGGATTGAATACAACAGTCACCATGCGCACTTTCCTCCATGGGAGTAATGTCTCTAACAGTCTACGCTTTGATCGTTCCCTGGAAGACCAGTAGTAGTTTCCGATGCACATCTGGAGGCTTTCCGTTATCTGTGGACTATTAGAGTGTTGATGAAACAAAGAAATAGCGTCGGGATTGAATACAACAGTCACCATGCGCACTTTCCTTTATGGGAGTAATGTCTCAAACAGTCTACGCTTTGACCGTTCCCTGAAAGACCAGTAGTAGTTTCCGATGCAAATCTGGTGGCATTCTGTAATCTGTGGACTACCAGAGTGTTGATGAAACACAGAAATTGCATCGGGATTGAAAGCATCAGTCACCATCCGCACTTTCCTCCATGGGAGTAATGTCTGAAACAGTCTACGCTTGGATCGTTCCCAGGAAGACCAGTAGTAGCTTCCGATGCACATCTCGTGGCATTCTGTAATCTGTGGACTATCACAGTGTTGATGAACCACAGAAATTGCATCGAAAATGAATACAACAGTCACCATGTGCTCTTTCTTCCATTGGAGTAATGTCTGAAACAGTCTACGCTTTGATCGTTCCCTGGAAGACCAGTAGTAGTTTTCGATGCACATCTGGAGGCATTCTGTAATCTTTGGACTATCGGAGTGTTGATGAAACACAGAAATTGCATCGGGATTGAATGGAACAGTCACCATGCGCACATTCTTCCATAAAAGTAATGTCTCAAAGAGTCTACGCTTTGATCGTTCCCTGGAAGACCAGTAGTGGTTTCCGATTATTATCTGGATGCATTTTGTAATCTGTGGACTATCAGAGTGTTGATGAAACACAGAAATGTCATCGGGATTGAACACAACAGTCACCATCCGCGCTTTCCTCCATGGGAGTAATGTCTCAAACAGTCTACGCTTTGATCGTTAGCTGGAAGACCAGAAGAAGTTTAGGATGCACATCTTGAAACATTCTGTAATATGTGGACTATCAGAGTGTTGATGAAACACAGAAATTGCATCGGGATTGAATACAACAGTCACCATGCGCACTTTACTCCACGGGAGTAATGTCCCAAACAGTCTACGCTTTGATGTTCCCTGGAAGACCAGTAGTTGTTTCCGATGCACATCGGGAGGCATTCTGTAATCTGTTTACTATCAGAGTGTTGATGAAACACAGAAATTGCATCGGGATTGAATACTACATTCACCATGCGCAGTTTCCTCCATGGGAGTAATGTCTCAAACATTCTACGCTTTGATCGTTCCCTTAAAGACCATTAGTAGTTTCCGATGCACATCTGGTGGCATTCTGTAATCTGTGGAGTATCAAAGTGTTGATGAAACACAGAAATTGCATCGGGATTGAATACAACAGTCACCATGCGCACTTTCCTCCATGGGAGTAATTCTCAAACAGTCTACGCTTTGATCGTTCCCTGGAAGACCAGTAATAGTTTCCGATGCACATCTGGTGGCATTCTGTAATCTGTGGACTATCAGAGTGTTGATGAAACACAGTAATTGCATCGGGATTGAATACAACAGTCACCATGCGCACTTTCCTCCATGGGAGTAATGTCTCTAACAGTCTACGCTGTGATCGTTCCCTGGAAGACCAGTAGTAGTTTCCGATGCACATCTGGAGGCTTTCCGTCATCTGTGGACTATCAGAGTGTTGATGAAACACAGAAATTGCATCGTGATTGAATACAACAGTCACCATGCGAACTTTCCTCCATGGGAGTAATGTCCCAAACAGTCTATGCTTTGATCGTTCCCTGGAAGAGCAGTAGTAGTTTCCGATGAACATCTGGAGGCATGCTGAAATCTGTGGACTATCAGAGGGTTGATGAAACACAGAAACTGCATCGGGATTGAATACAACACTTTCCTCCATGGGAGTAATGTCACTAACAGTCTACGCTTTCATCGTTCCCTGGAAGACCAGTAGTAGTTTCCGATGCACATCTGGAGGCTTTCCGTTATCTGTGGACTATTAGAGTGTTGATGAAACACAGAAATAGCATCGGGATTGAATACAACAGTCACCATGCGCACTTTCCTTTATGGGAGTAATGTCTCAAACTATCTACGCATTTGATCGTTCCCTGGAAGACCAGTAGTAACTTTCGATTAACATCTGGAGGCACTCTGTAATCTATGGACTATCAGAGTGTTGATGAAACACAGAAATTGCATCGGGATTGAATACAACAATCACCATGCGCACTTTCCCCCACGGGAGGTATGTCTCAAACAGTCTACGCTTTGATCGTTCCCTGGAAGACCAGTAGTAGTTTCCGATGCACATCTGGTGGCATTCTGTAATCTGTGGACTATCAGAGTTTTGATGAAACACAGAAATTGCATCGGGATTGAATACAACAGTCACCATCCGCACTTTCCTCCATGGGAGTAATGTCTCTAACAGTCTACGCAGTGTTCGTTCCCTGGAAGACCAGTCGTAGTTTCCGATGCACATCTGGAAACTTTCCGTCATCTGTGGACTATGAGAGTGTTGATGAAACACAGAAATTGCATCGTGATTGAATACAACAGTCACCATGGCACTTTCCACCATGGGAGTAATGTCCCAAACAGTCTACGCTTTGATCGTTCCCTGGAAGACCAGTAGTAGTTTCCGATGCACATCTGGTGGCATTCTGTAATCTGTGGACTATCAGAGTGTTGATGAAACACAGAAAATGCATTGGGATTGAATACAACAGTCACCATGCGCACTTTCCTCAATGGGAGAAATGTCTCAAAGAGTTTACGCTTTGATCGTTCCCTGGAAGACCAGTAGTAGTTTAGGATGCACATCTTGAAACATTCCGTAATATGTGGACTATCAGAGTGTTGATGAAACACAGAAATTGCATCGGGATTGAATACAACAGTCACCATGCGCACTTTCCTCCATGGGAGTAATTCTCAAACAGTCTACGCTTTGATCGTTCCCTGGAAGACCAGTAGTAGTTTCCGATGCACATCTGGAGGCTTTCTATAATCTGTGGACTACCAGAGTGTTGATGAAACACAGAAATTGCATCGGGAATGAATACAACAGTCAACATGCCCACTTTCCTCCACGGGATGTATGTCTCTAACAGTCTATGCTTTGATCGTTCCCTTGAAGGCCAGTAGTAGTTTCCGATGCACATCTGGTGGCATTCTGTAATCTGTGGACTATCACAGTGTTGATGAACCACAGAAATTGCATCGAAAATGAATACAACAGTCACCATGTGCTCTTTCTTCCATTGGAGTAATGTCTGAAACAGTCTACGCTTTGATCGTTCCCTGGAAGACCAGTAGTAGTTTTCGATGCACATCTGGAGGCATTCTGTAATCTTTGGACTATCGGAGTGTTGATGAAACACAGAAATTGCATCGGGATTTAATGGAACAGTCACCATGCGCACATTCTTCCATAAAAGTAATGTCTCAAAGAGTCTACGCTTTGATCGTTCCCTGGAAGACCAGTAGTAGTTTCCGATTATTATCTGGATGCATTTTGTAATCTGTGGACTATCAGAGTGTTGATGAAACACAGAAATGTCATCGGGATTGAACACAACAGTCACCATCCGCGCTTTCCTCCATGGGAGTAATGTCTCAAACAGTCTACGCTTTGATCTTTAGCTGGAAGACCAGAAGAAGTTTAGGATGCACATCTTGAAACATTCTGTAATATGTGGACTATCAGAGTGTTGATGAAACACAGAAATTGCATCGGGATTGAATACAACAGTCACCATGCGCACTTTACTCCACGGGAGTAATGTCCCAAACAGTCTACGCTTTGATCGTTCCCTGGAAGACCAGTAGTTGTTTCCGATGCACATCGGGAGGCATTCTGTAATCTGTTTACTATCAGAGTGTTGATGAAACACAGAAATTGCATCGGGATTGAATACTACATTCACCATGCGCAGTTTCCTCCATGGGAGTAATGTCTCAAACATTCTACGCTTTGATCGTTCCCTTAAAGACCATTAGTAGTTCCGATGCACATCTGGTGGCATTCTGTAATCTGTGGAGTATCAAAGTGTTGATGAAACACAGAAATTGCATCGGGATTGAATACAACAGTCACCATGCGCACTTTCCTCCATGGGAGTAATTCTCAAACAGTCTACGCTTTGATCGTTCCCTGGAGACCAGTAGTAGTTTCCGATGCACATCTGGTAGCATTCTGTAATCTGTGGACTATCAGAGTGATGATGAAACACAGAAATTGCATTGGGATTGAAGACAACAGTCACCATGCGCACTTTCCACCATGGGAGTAATGTCCCAAACAGTATACGCTTTGATCGTTCCCTGGAAGACCAGTAATAGTTTCCGATGCACATCTGGTGGCATTCTGTAATCTGTGGACTATCAGAGTGTTGATGAAACACAGTAATTGCATCGGGATGGAATACAACAGTCACCATGCGCACTTTCCTCCATGGGAGTAATGTCTCTAACAGTCTACGCTGTGATCGTTCCCTGGAAGACCAGTAGTAGTTTCCGATGCACATCTGGAGGCTTTCCGTCATCTGTGGACTATCAGAGTGTTGATGAAACACAGAAATGGCATCGTGATTGAATACAACAGTCACCATGCGCACTTTCCTCCATGGGAGTAATGTCCCAAACAGTCTATGCTTTGATCGTTCCCTGGAAGAGCAGTAGTAGTTTCCGATGAACATCTGGAGGCATGCTGAAATCTGTGGACTATCAGAGGGTTGATGAGACACAGAAACTGCATCGGGATTGAATACAACACTTTCCTCCATGGGAGTAATGTCACTAACAGTCTACGCTTTGATCGTTCCCTGGAAGACCAGTAGTAGTTTCCGATGCACATCTGGAGGCTTTCCGTTATCTGTGGACTATTAGAGTGTTGATGAAACACAGAAATAGCATCGGGATTGAATACAACAGTCACCATGCGCACTTTCCTTTATGGGAGTAATGTCTCAAACAGTCTACGCTTTGATCGTTCCCTGAAAGACCAGTAGTAGTTTCCGATGCAAATCTGGTGGCATTCTGGAATCTGTGGACTACCAGAGTGTTGGTGAAACACAGAAATTTCATCGGGATTGAACACAACAGTCACCATCCGCACTTTATTCCACGGGAGTAATGTCTCAAACTATCTACGCTTTTGATCGTTCCCTGGAAGACCAGTAGTAGTTTGGGATGCACATCTTGAAACATTCTGTAATATGTGGACTATCAGAGTGTTGATGAAACACAGAAATTGCATCGGGATTGAATACAACAGTTACCATGCGCACATTCCTCCATGGGAGTAATGTCTCAAACTATCTACGCTTTTGATCGTTCCCTGGAAGACCAGTAGTAACTTTCGATTAACATCTGGAGGCACTCTGTAATCTGTGGACTATCAGAGTGTTGATGAAACACAGAAATTGCATCGGGATTGAATACAACAATCACCATGCGCACTTTCCCCCACGGGAGGTATGTCTCAAACAGTCTACGCTTTGATCGTTCCCTGGAAGACCAGTAGTAGTTTCCGATGCACATCTGGTGGCATTCTGTAATCTGTGGACTATCAGAGTTTTGATGAAACACAGAAATTGCATCGGGATTGAATACAACAGTCACCATCCGCACTTTCCTCCATGGGAGTAATGTCTCTAACAGTCTACGCAGTGATCGTTCCCTGGAAGACCAGTAGTAGTTTCCGATGCACATCTGGAAACTTTCCGTCATCTGTGGACTATGAGAGTGTTGATGAAACACAGAAATTGCATCGTGATTGAATACAACAGTCACCATGGCACTTTCCACCATGGGAGTAATGTCCCAAACAGTCTACGCTTTGATCGTTCCCTGGAAGACCAGTAGTAGTTTCCGATGCACATCTGGTGGCATTCTGTAATCTGTGGACTATCAGAGTGTTGATGAAACACAGAAAATGCATTGGGATTGAATACAACAGTCACCATGCGCACTTTCCTCCATGGGAGAAATGTCTCAAAGAGTTTACGCTTTGATCGTTCCCTGGAAGACCAGTAGTAGTTTAGGATGCACATCTTGAAACATTCCGTAATATGTGGACTATCAGAGTGTTGATGAAACACAGAAATTGCATCGGGATTGAATACAACAGTCACCATGCGCACTTTCCTCCATGGGAGTAATTCTCAAACAGTCTACGCTTTGATCGTTCCCTGGAAGACCAGTAGTAGTTTCCGATGCACATCAGGACTCTTTCTGTAATCTGTGGACTATCAGAGTGTTGATGAAACACAGAAATTGCATCGGGAATGAATACAACAGTCAACATGCCCACTTTCCTCCACGGGATGTATGTCTCTAACAGTCTATGCTTTGATCGTTCCCTTGAAGGCCAGTAGTAGTTTCCGATGCACATCTGGTGGCATTCTGTAATCTGTGGACTATCAGAGTGTTGATGAAACACAGAAATTGCATCGGGATTGAACACAACAGTCACCATGCGCACTTTCATCCATGGGAGTAATGTCTGAAACAGTCTATGCTTTGATCGTTCCCTGGAAGACCAGTAGCAGTTTACGATGCACATCTCGTGGCATTCTGTAATCTGTGGACTATCAGAGTGTTGATGAAACACAGAAAATGCATTGGGATTGAATACAACAGTCACCATGCGCACTTTCCTGCATGGGAGAAATGTCTCAAAGAGTTTACGCTTTGATCGTTCCCTGGAAGACCAGTAGTAGTTTAGGATGCACATCTTGAAACATTCTGTAATATGTGGACTATCAGAGTGTTGATGAAACACAGAAATTGCATCGGGAATGAATACAACAGTCAACATGCGCACTTTACTCCATGGGAGTAATGTCTCTAACAGTCTACGCTTTGATCGTTCCCTGGAAGACCAGTAGTAGTTTCCGATGCACATATGGAGGCTTTCCGTTATCTGTGGACTATTAGAGTGTTGATGAAACAAAGAAATTGCATCGGGATTGAATACAACAGTCACCATGCGCACTTTCCTTTATGGGAGTAATGTCTCAAACAGTCTACGCTTTGACCGTTCCCTGAAAGACCAGTAGTAGTTTCCGATGCAAATCTGGTGGCATTCTGTAATCTGTGGACTACCAGAGTGATGATGAAACACAGAAATTGCATCGGGATTCAATGCATCAGTCACCATCCGCACTTTCCTCCATGGGAGTAATGTCTGAAACAGTCTACGCTTGGATCGTTCCCAGGAAGACCAGTAGTAGTTTCCGATGCACATCTCGTGGCATTCTGTAATCTGTGGAATATCAGAGTGTTGATGAAACACAGAAAATGCATCGGGATTGAATACAACATTCACCATGCGCCCTTTCCTCCATGGGAGTAATGTCTCAAGGAGTTTACGCTTTGATCGTACTCTGGAAGTCCAGTAGTAGTTTCCGATGCACATCTGGAGGCATTCTGTAATCTATGGACTATCAGAGTGTTGATGAACCACAGAAATTGCATCGAAAATGAATACAACAGTCACCATGTGCTCTTTCTTCCATTGGAGTAATGTCTGAAACAGTCTACGCTTTGATCGTTCCCTGGAAGATCAGTAGTAGTTTTCGATGCACATCTGGAGGCATTCTGTAATCTTTGGACTATCAGAGTGTTGATGAAACACAGAAATTGCATCGGGATTGAATGGAACAGTCACCATGCGCACATTCTCCCATAAAAGTAATGTCTCAAAGAGTCTACGCTTTGATCGTTCCCTGGAAGACCAGTAGTAGTTTCCGATGAATATCTGGATGCATTCTGTAATCTGTGGACTATCAGAGTGTTGATGAAACACAGAAATGTCATCGGGATTGAACACAACAGTCACCATGCGCACTTTACTCCACGGGAGTAATGTCCCAAACAGTCTACCCTTTGATCGTTCCATAGAAGACCAGTAGTTGTTTCCGATGCACATCGGGAGGCATTCTGTAATCTGTGGACTATCAGAGTGTTGATGAAACACAGAAATTGCATCGGGATTGATTACTACATTCACCATGCGCAGTTTCCTCCATGGGAGTAATGTCTCAAACAGTCTACGCTTTGATCGTTCCCTTAAAGACCATTAGTAGTTTCCGATGCACATCTGGAGGCATTCTGTAATCTGTGGAGTATCAAAGTGTTGATGAAACACAGAAATTGCATCGGGATTGAATACAACAGTCACCATGCGCACTTTCCTCCATGGGAGTAATTCTCAAACAGTCTACGCTTTGATCGTTCCCTGGAGACCAGTAGTAGTTTCCGATGCACATCTGGTAGCATTCTGTAATCTGTGGACTATCAGAGTGATGATGAAACACAGAAATTGCATTGGGATTGAAGACAACAGTCACCATGCGCACTTTCCACCATGGGAGTAATGTCCCAAACAGTCTACGCTTTGATCGTTCCCTGGAAGACCAGTAATAGTTTCCGATGCACATCTGGTGGCATTCTGTAATCTGTGGACTATCAGAGTGTTGATGAAACACAGTAATTGCATCGTGATTGAATACAAGTCACCATGCGCACTTTCCTCCATGGGAGTAATGTCTCTAACAGTCTATGCTGTGATCGTTCCCTGGAAGACCAGTAGTAGTTTCCGATGCACATCTATAGGCTTTCCGTCATCTGTGGACTATCAGAGTGTTGATGAAACACAGAAATTGCATCGTGATTGAATACAACAGTCACCATGCGCACTTTCCTCCATGGGAGTAATGTCCCAAACAGTCTATACTTTGATCGTTCCCTGGAAGAGCAGTAGTAGTTTCCGATGAACATCTGTAGGCATGCTGAAATCTGTGGACTATCAGAGGGTTGATGAAACACAGAGACTGCATCGGGATTGAATACAACACTTTCCTCCATGGGAGTAATGTCACTAACAGTCTACGCTTTGATCGTTCCCTGAAAGACCAGTAGTAGTTTCCGATGCAAATCTGGTGGCATTCTGTAATCTGTGGACTACCACAGTGTTGATGAAACACAGAAATTTCATCGGGATTGAACACAACAGTCACCATCCGCACTTTATTCCATGGGAGTAATGTCTCAAACTATCTACGCTTTTGATCGTTCCCTGGAAGACCAGTAGTAGTTTAGGATGCACATCTTGAAACATTCTGTAATATGTGGACTATCTGAGTGTTGATGAAACACAGAAATTGCATCGGGATTGAATACAACAGTCAACATGCGCACTTTACTCCACGGGAGTAATGTCTCAAACTATCTACGCTTTTGATCGTTCCCTGGAAGACCAGTACTTGTTTCCGATGCACATTTGGTGGCATTCTGTAATGTGTAGACTATCAGAGTGTTGATGAAACACAGTAATTGCATCGGGATTGAATACAACAGTCACCATGCGCACTTTCCTCCATGGGAGTAATGTCTCTAACAGTCTACGCTTTGATCGTTCCCTGGAAGACCAGTAGTAGTTTCCGATGCACATCTGGAGGCTTTCCGTTATCTGTGGACTATTAGAGTGTTGATGAAACAAAGAAATAGCGTCGGGATTGAATACAACAGTCACCATGCGCACTTTCCTTTATGGGAGTAATGTCTCAAACAGTCTACGCTTTGACCGTTCCCTGAAAGACCAGTAGTAGTTTCCGATGCAAATCTGGTGGCATTCTGTAATCTGTGGACTACCAGAGTGTTGATGAAACACAGAAATTGCATCGGGATTGAATGCATCAGTCACCATCCGCACTTTCCTCCATGGGAGTAATGTCTGAAACAGTCTACGCTTGGATCGTTCCCTGGAAGACCAGTAGTAGCTTCCGATGCACATCTCGTGGCATTCTGTAATCTGTGGACTATCACAGTGTTGATGAACCACAGAAATTGCATCGAAAATGAATACAACAGTCACCATGTGCTCTTTCTTCCATTGGAGTAATGTCTGAAACAGTCTACGCTTTGATCGTTCCCTGGAAGACCAGTAGTAGTTTTCGATGCACATCTGGAGGCATTCTGTAATCTTTGGACTATCGGAGTGTTGATGAAACACAGAAATTGCATCGGGATTGAATGGAACAGTCACCATGCGCACATTCTTCCATAAAAGTAATGTCTCAAAGAGTCTACGCTTTGATCGTTCCCTGGAAGACCAGTAGTGGTTTCCGATTATTATCTGGATGCATTTTGTAATCTGTGGACTATCAGAGTGTTGATGAAACACAGAAATGTCATCGGGATTGAACACAACAGTCACCATCCGCGCTTTCCTCCATGGGAGTAATGTCTCAAACAGTCTACGCTTTGATCGTTAGCTGGAAGACCAGAAGAAGTTTAGGATGCACATCTTGAAACATTCTGTAATATGTGGACTATCAGAGTGTTGATGAAACACAGAAATTGCATCGGGATTGAATACAACAGTCACCATGCGCACTTTACTCCACGGGAGTAATGTCCCAAACAGTCTACGCTTTGATGTTCCCTGGAAGACCAGTAGTTGTTTCCGATGCACATCGGGAGGCATTCTGTAATCTGTTTACTATCAGAGTGTTGATGAAACACAGAAATTGCATCGGGATTGAATACTACATTCACCATGCGCAGTTTCCTCCATGGGAGTAATGTCTCAAACATTCTACGCTTTGATCGTTCCCTTAAAGACCATTAGTAGTTTCCGATGCACATCTGGTGGCATTCTGTAATCTGTGGAGTATCAAAGTGTTGATGAAACACAGAAATTGCATCGGGATTGAATACAACAGTCACCATGCGCACTTTCCTCCATGGGAGTAATTCTCAAACAGTCTACGCTTTGATCGTTCCCTGGAAGACCAGTAATAGTTTCCGATGCACATCTGGTGGCATTCTGTAATCTGTGGACTATCAGAGTGTTGATGAAACACAGTAATTGCATCGGGATTGAATACAACAGTCACCATGCGCACTTTCCTCCATGGGAGTAATGTCTCTAACAGTCTACGCTGTGATCGTTCCCTGGAAGACCAGTAGTAGTTTCCGATGCACATCTGGAGGCTTTCCGTCATCTGTGGACTATCAGAGTGTTGATGAAACACAGAAATTGCATCGTGATTGAATACAACAGTCACCATGCGAACTTTCCTCCATGGGAGTAATGTCCCAAACAGTCTATGCTTTGATCGTTCCCTGGAAGAGCAGTAGTAGTTTCCGATGAACATCTGGAGGCATGCTGAAATCTGTGGACTATCAGAGGGTTGATGAAACACAGAAACTGCATCGGGATTGAATACAACACTTTCCTCCATGGGAGTAATGTCACTAACAGTCTACGCTTTCATCGTTCCCTGGAAGACCAGTAGTAGTTTCCGATGCACATCTGGAGGCTTTCCGTTATCTGTGGACTATTAGAGTGTTGATGAAACACAGAAATAGCATCGGGATTGAATACAACAGTCACCATGCGCACTTTCCTTTATGGGAGTAATGTCTCAAACTATCTACGCATTTGATCGTTCCCTGGAAGACCAGTAGTAACTTTCGATTAACATCTGGAGGCACTCTGTAATCTATGGACTATCAGAGTGTTGATGAAACACAGAAATTGCATCGGGATTGAATACAACAATCACCATGCGCACTTTCCCCCACGGGAGGTATGTCTCAAACAGTCTACGCTTTGATCGTTCCCTGGAAGACCAGTAGTAGTTTCCGATGCACATCTGGTGGCATTCTGTAATCTGTGGACTATCAGAGTTTTGATGAAACACAGAAATTGCATCGGGATTGAATACAACAGTCACCATCCGCACTTTCCTCCATGGGAGTAATGTCTCTAACAGTCTACGCAGTGATCGTTCCCTGGAAGACCAGTCGTAGTTTCCGATGCACATCTGGAAACTTTCCGTCATCTGTGGACTATGAGAGTGTTGATGAAACACAGAAATTGCATCGTGATTGAATACAACAGTCACCATGGCACTTTCCACCATGGGAGTAATGTCCCAAACAGTCTACGCTTTGATCGTTCCCTGGAAGACCAGTAGTAGTTTCCGATGCACATCTGGTGGCATTCTGTAATCTGTGGACTATCAGAGTGTTGATGAAACACAGAAAATGCATTGGGATTGAATACAACAGTCACCATGCGCACTTTCCTCAATGGGAGAAATGTCTCAAAGAGTTTACGCTTTGATCGTTCCCTGGAAGACCAGTAGTAGTTTAGGATGCACATCTTGAAACATTCCGTAATATGTGGACTATCAGAGTGTTGATGAAACACAGAAATTGCATCGGGATTGAATACAACAGTCACCATGCGCACTTTCCTCCATGGGAGTAATTCTCAAACAGTCTACGCTTTGATCGTTCCCTGGAAGACCAGTAGTAGTTTCCGATGCACATCTGGAGGCTTTCTATAATCTGTGGACTATCAGAGTGTTGATGAAACACAGAAATTGCATCGGGAATGAATACAACAGTCAACATGCCCACTTTCCTCCACGGGATGTATGTCTCTAACAGTCTATGCTTTGATCGTTCCCTTGAAGGCCAGTAGTAGTTTCCGATGCACATCTGGTGGCATTCTGTAATCTGTGGACTATCAGGGTGTTGATGAAACACAGAAATTGCATCGGGATTGAACACAACAGTCACCATGCGCACTTTCATCCATGGGAGTAATGTCTGAAACAGTCTATGCTTTGATCGTTCCCTGGAAGACCAGTAGCTGTTTACGATGCACATCTCGTGGCATTCTGTAATCTGTGGACTATCATAGTGTTGATGAAACACAGAAAATGCATTGGGATTGAATACAACAGTCACCATGCGCCCTTTCCTGCATGGGAGAAATGTCTCAAAGAGTTTACGCTTTGATCGTTCCCTGGAAGACCAGTAGTAGTTTAGGATGCACATCTTGAAACATTCTGTAATATGTGGACTATCAGAGTGTTGATGAAACACAGAAATTGCATCGGGAATGAATACAACAGTCAACATGCGCACTTTACTCCATGGGAGTAATGTCTCTAACAGTCTACGCTTTGATCGTTCCCTGGAAGACCAGTAGTAGTTTCCGATGCACATATGGAGGCTTTCCGTTATCTGTGGACTATTAGAGTGTTGATGAAACAAAGAAATTGCATCGAGATTGAATACAACAGTCACCATGCGCACTTTCCTTTATGGGAGTAATGTCTCAAACAGTCTACGCTTTGACCGTTCCCTGAAAGACCAGTAGTAGTTTCCGATGCAAATCTGGTGGCATTCTGTAATCTGTGGACTACCAGAGTGTTGATGAAACACAGAAATTGCATCGGGATTCAATGCATCAGTCACCATCCGCACTTTCCTCCATGGGAGTAATGTCTGAAACAGTCTACGCTTGGATCGTTCCCAGGAAGACCAGTAGTAGTTTCCGATGCACATCTCGTGGCATTCTGTAATCTGTGGAATATCAGAGTGTTGATGAAACACAGAAAATGCATCGGGATTGAATACAACATTCACCATGCGCCCTTTCCTCCATGGGAGTAATGTCTCAAGGAGTTTACGCTTTGATCGTACTCTGGAAGTCCAGTAGTAGTTTCCGATGCACATCTGGAGGCATTCTGTAATCTATGGACTATCAGAGTGTTGATGAACCACAGAAATTGCATCGAAAATGAATACAACAGTCACCATGTGCTCTTTCTTCCATTGGAGTAATGTCTGAAACAGTCTACGCTTTGATCGTTCCCTGGAAGATCAGTAGTAGTTTTCGATGCACATCTGGAGGCATTCTGTAATCTTTGGACTATCAGAGTGTTGATGAAACACAGAAATTGCATCGGGATTGAATGGAAAAGTCACCATGCGCACATTCTTCCATAAAAGTAATGTCTCAAAGAGTCTACGCTTTGATCGTTCCCTGGAAGACCAGTAGCAGTTTCCGATGAATATCTGGATGCATTCTGTAATCTGTGGACTATCAGAGTGTTGATGAAACACAGAAATGTCATCGGGATTGTACACAACAGTCACCATGCGCACTTTACTCCACGGGAGTAATGTCCCAAACAGTCTACGCTTTGATCGTTCCCTGGAAGACCAGTAGTTGTTTCCGATGCACATCGGGAGGCATTCTGTAATCTGTGGACTATCAGAGTGTTGATGAAACACAGAAATTGCATCGGGATTGATTACTACATTCACCATGCGCAGTTTCCTCCATGGGAGTAATGTCTCAACCAGTCTACGCTTTGATCGTTCCCTTAAAGACCATTAGTAGTTTTCGATGCACATCTGGAGGCATTCTGTAATCTTTGGACTATCAGAGTGTTGATGAAACACAGAAATTGCATCGGGATTGAATGGAACAGTCACCATGCGCACATTCTTCCATAAAAGTAATGTCTCAAAGAGTCTACGCTTTGATCGTTCCCTGGAAGACCAGTAGCAGTTTCCGATGAATATCTGGATGCATTCTGTAATCTGTGGACTATCAGAGTGTTGATGAAACACAGAAATGTCATCGGGATTGTACACAACAGTCACCATGCGCACTTTACTCCACGGGAGTAATGTCCCAAACAGTCTACGCTTTGATCGTTCCCTGGAAGACCAGTAGTAGTTTCCGATGCACATCTATAGGCTTTCCGTCATCTGTGGACTATCAGAGTGTTGATGAAACACAGAAATTGCATCGTGATTGAATACAACAGTCACCATGCGCACTTTCCTCCATGGGAGTAATGTCCCAAACAGTCTATGCTTTGATCGTTCCCTGGAAGAGCAGTAGTAGTTTCCGATGAACATCTGGAGGCATGCTGAAATCTGTGGACTATCAGAGGGTTGATGAAACACAGAAACTGCATCGGGATTGAATACAACACTTTCCTCCATGGGAGTAATGTCACTAACAGTCTACGCTTTGATCGTTCCCTGAAAGACCAGTAGTAGTTTCCGATGCAAATCTGGTGGCATTCTGTAATCTGTGGACTACCACAGTGTTGATGAAACACAGAAATTTCATCGGGATTGAACACAACAGTCACCATCCGCACTTTATTCCATGGGAGTAATGTCTCAAACTATCTACGCTTTTGATCGTTCCCTGGAAGACCAGTAGTAGTTTGGGATGCACATCTTGAAACATTCTGTAATATGTGGACTATCAGAGTGTTGATGAAACACAGAAATTGCATCGGGATTGAATACAACAGTTACCATGCGCACATTCCTCCATGGGAGTAATGTCTCAAACTATCTACGCTTTTGATCGTTCCTGGAAGACCAGTAGTAACTTCCGATTAACATCTGGAGGCACTCTGTAATCTGTGGACTATCAGAGTGTTGATAAAACACAGAAATTGCATCGGGATTGAATACAACAATCAGCATGCGCACTTTCCCCCACGGGAGGTATGTCCCAAACAGTCTACGCTTTGATCGTTCCCTGGAAGACCAGTAGTAGTTTCCGATGCACATCTGGTGGCATTCTGTAATCTGTGGACTATCAGAGTGTTGATGAAACACAGAAATTGCATCGGGATTGAATACAACAGTCACCATCCGCACTTTCCTCCATGGGAGTAATGTCTCTAACAGTCTACGCAGTGATCGTTCCCTGGAAGACCAGTAGTAGTTTCCGATGCACATCTGGAGGCATTCCGTCATCTGTGGACTATCAGAGTGTTGATGAAACACAGAAATTGCATTGTGATTAAATACAACAGTCACCATGGCACTTTCCACCATGGGAGTAATGTCCCAAACAGTCTACGCTTTGATCGTTCCCTGGAAGACCAGTAGTAGTTTCCGATGCACATCTGGTGGCATTCTGTAATCTGTGGACTATCAGAGTGTTGATGAAACACAGAAAATGCATTGGGATTGAATACAACAGTCACCATGCGCACTTTCCTCCATGGGAGAAATGTCTCAAAGAGTTTACGCTTTGATCGTTCCCTGAAAGACCAGTAGTAGTTTAGGATGCACATCTTGAAACATTCCGTAATATGTGGACTATCAGAGTGTTGATGAAACACAGGAATTGCATCGGGATTGAATACAACAGTCACCATGCGCACTTTACTCCACGGGAGTAATGTCTCAAAATATCTACGCTTTTGATCGTTCCCTGGAAGACCAGTACTTGTTTCCGATGCACATCTGGTGGCATTCTGTAATGTGTAGACTATCAGAGTGTTGATGAAACACAGTAATTGCATCGGGGTTGAATACAACAGTCACCATGCGCACTTTACTCCATGGGAGTAATGTCTCAAACAGTCTACGCTTTGATCATTCCCTGAAAGACCAGTAGTAGTTTCCGATGCAAATCTGGTGGCATTCTGTAATCTGTGGACTACCAGAGTGTTGATGAAACACAGAAATTGCATCGGGATTGAATGCAACAGTCACCATCCGCACTTTCTTCCATGGGAGTAATGTCTGAAACAGTCTACGCTTGGATCGTTCCCAGGAAGACCAGTAGTAGTTTCCGTTGCACATCTCGTGGCATTCTGTAATCTGTGGACTATCAGAGTGTTGATGAAACACAGAAAATGCATTGGGATTGAATACAACAGTCACCATCCGCACTTTCCTCCATGGGAGTAATGTCTCTAACAGTCTACGCAGTGATCGTTCCCTGGAAGACCAGTAGTAGTTTCCGATGCACATCTGGAGGCTTTCCGTCATCTGTGGACTATCAGAGTGTTGATGAAACACAGAAATTGCATCGTGATTGAATACAACAGTCACCATGCGCACTTTCCTCCATGGGAGTAATGTCCCAAACAGTCTATGCTTTGATCGTTCCCTGGAAGAGCAGTAGTAGTTTCCGATGAACATCTGGAGGAATGCTGAAATCTGTGGACTATCAGAGGGTTGATGAAACACAGAAACTGCATAGGGAATGAATACAACAGTCACCATGCGCACTTTCCTCCATGGGAGTAATGTCACTAACAGTCTACGCTTTGATTGTTCCCAGGAAGACCAGTAGTAGTTTCCGATGCACATCTGGAGGCTTTCCGTTATCTGTGGACTATTAGAGTGTTGATGAAACACAGAAATAGCATCGGGATTTAATACAACAGTCACCATGCGCACTTTCCTTTATGGGAGTAATGTCTCAAACGGTCTACGATTTGATCGTTCCCTTAAAGACCAGTAGTAGTTTCCGATGCAAATCTGGTGGCATTCTGTAATCTGTGGACTACCAGAGTGTTGATGAAACACAGAAATTGCATCGGGATTGAATACAACATTCACCATCCGCACTTTCCTCCATGGGAGTCATGTCTGAAACAGTCTACGCTTTGATCGTTCAAAGGAAGACCAGTAGTAGCTTCCGATGCACATCTCGTGGCATTCTGTAATCTGTGGACTATCAGAGTGTTGATGAAACACAGAAAATGCATCGGGATTGAATACAACATTCACCATGCGCACTTTCCTCCATGGGAGTAATGTCTCAAGGAGTTTACGCTTTGATCGTACTCTGGAAGTCCAGTAGTAGTTTCCGATGCACATCTGGTGGCATTCTGTAATCTGTGGACTATCAGAGTGTTGATGAAACACAGAAATTGCATCGGGATTGAATACAACAATCACCATGCGCACTTTCCCCCACGGGAGGTATGTCTCAAACAGTCTACGCTTTGATCGTTCCCTGGAAGACCAGTAGTAGTTTCCGATGCACATCTGGTGGCATTCTGTAATCTGTGGACTATCAGAGTGTTGATGAAACACAGAAATTTCATCGGGATTGAATACAACAGTAACCATGCGCACTTTTCTCCACGGGAGATATGTCTCAAACAGTCTACGCTTTGATCGTTCCCTGGAAGACCAGTAGTAGTTTCCGATGCACATCTGGAGGCATTCTGTAATCTGTGGATTATCAGAGTGTTGATGAAACACAGAAATTGCATCGGGATTGAGTACAACAGTCACCATGAGCACTTTCCTCCATGGAAGTAATGTCTCAAAAGGTCTACGCTTTGATCGTTCCCTGGAAGACTAGTAGTACTTTGCAATTAACATCTGGAGGCATTCTGTAATCTGTGGACTATCAGAGTGTTGATGAAACACAGAAATTGCATCGGGATTGAATACAACAGTCACCATCCGCACTTTCCTCCATGGGAGTAATGTCTCTAACAGTCTACGCAGTGATCGTTCCCTGGAAGACCAGTAGTAGTTTCCGATGCACATCTGGAGGCTTTCCGTCATCTGTGGACTATCAGAGTGTTGATGAAACACAGAAATTGCATCGTGATTGAATACAACAGTCACCATGGCACTTTCCACCATGGGAGTAATGTCCCAAACAGTCTACGCTTTGATCGTTCCCTGGAAGTCCAGTAGTAGTTTCCGATGCACATCTGGTGGCATTCTGTAATCTGTGGACTATCAGAGTGTTGATGAAACACAGAAAATGCATTGGGATTGAATACAACAGTCACCATGCGCAGTTTCCTCCATGGGAGAAATGTCTCAAAGTGTTTACGCTTTGATCGTTCCCTGCAAGACCAGTAGTAGTTTAGGATGCACATCTTGAAACATTCCGTAATATGTGGACTATCAGAGTGTTGATGAAACACAGAAATTGCATCGGGATTGAATACAACAGTCACCATGCGCACTTTACTCCACGGGAGTAATGTCTCAAACTATCTACGCTTTTGATCGTTCCCTGGAAGACCAGTACTTGTTTCCGATGCACATCTGGTGGCATTCTGTAATGTGTAGTCTATCAGAGTGTTGATGAAACACAGTAATTGCATCGGGATTGAATACAACAGTCACCATGCGCACTTTACTCCATGGGAGTAATGTCACTAACAGTCTA
This sequence comes from Schistocerca gregaria, assembly GCF_023897955.1. Lineage (NCBI taxonomy): Eukaryota > Metazoa > Arthropoda > Insecta > Orthoptera > Acrididae > Schistocerca > Schistocerca gregaria. The sequence continues at coordinate 41,110,258 of NC_064920.1, forward strand.
CGCTGTGCTCGTTCCCTGGAAGACCAGTAGTAGTTTCCGATGCACATCTGGAGGCTTTCCGTCATCTGTGGACTATCAGAGTGTTGATGAAACACAGAAATTGCAATCGTGATTGAATACAACAGTGACCATGCGCACTTTCCTCCATGGGAGTAATGTCCCAAACAGTCTATGCTTTGATCGTTCCCTGGAAGAGCAGTAGTAGTTTCCGATGAACATCTGGGGGCATGCTGAAATCTGTGGACTATCAGAGGGTTGATGAAACACAGAAACTGCATCGGGATTGAATACAACAGTCACCATGCGCACTTTACTCCATGGGAGTAATGTCACTAACAGTCTACGCATTGATCGTTCCCTGGAAGACCAGTAGTAGTTTCCGATGCACATCTGGAGGCTTTCCGTTATATGTGGACAATTAGAGTGTTTTTGAAACAAAGAAATAGCATCGGGATTGAATACAACAGTCACCATGCGCACTTTCCTTTATGGGAGTAATGTCTCAGACAGTCTACGCTTTGATCGTTCCCTGAAAGACCAGTAGTAGTTTCGATGCAAATCTGGTGGCATTCTGTAATCTGTGGACTACCAGAATGTTGATGAAACACAGAAATTGCATCGGGATTGAATGCAACAGTCACCATCCGCACTTTCCTCCATGGGAGTAATGTCTGAAACAGTCTACGCCTGGATCGTTCCCAGGAAGACCAGTAGTAGTTTCCGATGCACATCTCGTGGCATTCTGTAATCTGTGGACTATCAGAGTGTTGAAGGAAAACAGAAAATGCATTGGGATTGAATACAACATTCACCATGCGCACTTTCCTCCATGGGAGTAATTCTCAAACAGTCTACGCTTTGATCGTACTCTGGAAGTCCAGTAGTAGTTTCCGATGCACATCTGGAGGCATTCTGTAATCTGTGGACTATCAGAGTGTTGATGAAACACAGAAATTGCATCGGGATTGAATACAACAGTCACCATCCGCACTTTCCTCCATGGGAGTAATGTCTCTAACAGTCTACGCAGTGATCGTTCCCTGGAAGACCAGTAGTAGTTTCCGATGCACATCTGGAGGCTTTCCGTCATCTGTGGACTATCAGAGTGTTGATGAAACACAGAAATTGCATCGTGATTGAATACAACAGTCACCATGGCACTTTCCACCATGGGAGTAATGTCCCAAACAGTCTACGCTTTGATCGTTCCCTGGAAGACCAGTAGTAGTTTCCGATGCACATCTGGTGGCATTCTGTAATCTGTGGACTATCAGAGTGTTGATGAAACACAGAAAATGCATTGGGATTGAATACAACAGTCAACATGCGCAGTTTCCTCCATGGGAGAAATGTCTCAAAGTGTTTACGCTTTGATCGTTCCCTGCAAGACCAGTAGTAGTTTAGGATGCACATTTTGAAACATTCCGTAATATGTGGACTATCAGAGTGTTGATGAAACACAGAAATTGCATCGGGATTGAATACAACAGTCACCATGCGCACTTTACTCCACGGGAGTAATGTCTCAAACTATCTACGCTTTTGATCGTTCCCTGGAAGACCAGTACTTGTTTCCGATGCACATCTGGTGGCATTCTGTAATGTGTAGTCTATCAGAGTGTTGATGAAACACAGTAATTGCATCGGGATTGAATACAACAGTCACCATGCGCACTTTACTCCATGGGAGTAATGTCACTAACAGTCTACGCTGTGCTCGTTCCCTGGAAGACCAGTAGTAGTTTCCGATGCACATCTGGAGGCTTTCCGTCATCTGTGGACTATCAGAGTGTTGATGAAACACAGAAATTGCAATCGTGATTGAATACAACAGTGACCATGCGCACTTTCCTCCATGGGAGTAATGTCCCAAACAGTCTATGCTTTGATCGTTCCCTGGAAGAGCAGTAGTAGTTTCCGATGAACATCTGGAGGCATGCTGAAATCTGTGGACTATCAGAGGGTTGATGAAACACAGAAACTGCATCGGGATTGAATACAACAGTCACCATGCGCACTTTACTCCATGGGAGTAATGTCACTAACAGTCTACGCTTTGATCGTTCCCTGGAAGACCAGTAGTAGTTTCCGATGCACATCTGGAGGCTTTCCGTTATCTGTGGACTATTAGAGTGTTGATGAAACAAAGAAATAGCATCGGGATTGAATACAACAGTCACCATGCGCACTTTCCTTTATGGGAGTAATGTCTCAAACAGTCTACGCTTTGATCGTTCCCTGAAAGACCAGTAGTAGTTTCCGATGCAAATCTGGTGGCATTCTGTAATCTGTGGACTACCAGAGTGTTGATGAAACACAGAAATTGCATCGGGATTGAATTCAACAGTCACCATCCGCACTTTCCTCCATGTGAGTAATGTCTGAAACAGTCTACGCTTGGATCGTTCCCAGGAAGACCAGTAGTAGTTTCCGATGCACATCTCGTGGCATTCTGTAATCTGTGGACTATCAGAGTGTTGAAGAAAAACAGAAAATGCATTGGGATTGAATACAACATTCACCATGCGCACTTTCCTCCATGGGAGTAATTCTCAAACAGTCTACGCTTTGATCGTACTCTGGAAGACCAGTAGTAGTTTCCGATGCACATCTGGAGGCTTTCCGTCATCTGTGGACTATCAGAGTGTTGATGAAACACAGAAATTGCATCGTGATTGAATACAACAGTCACCATGCGCACTTTCCTCCATGGGAGTAATGTCCCAAACAGTCTATGCTTTGATCGTTCCCTGGAAGAGCAGTAGTAGTTTCCGATGAACATCTGGAGGCATGCTGAAATCTGTGGACTATCAGAGGGTTGATGAAACACAGAAACTGCATCGGGAATGAATACAACAGTCACCATGCGCACTTTCCTCCATGGGAGTAATGTCACTAACAGTCTACGCTTTGATTGTTCCCTGGAAGACCAGTAGTAGTTTCCGATGCACATCTGGAGGCTTTCCGTTATCAGTGGACTATTAGAGTGTTGATGAAACACAGAAATAGCATCGGGATTTAATACAACAGTCACCATGCGCACTTTCCTTTATGGGAGTAATGTCTCAAACGGTCTAAGCTTTGATCGTTCCCTTAAAGACCAGTAGTAGTTTCCGATGCAAATCTGGTGGCATTCTGTAATCTGTGGACTACCAGAGTGTTGATGAAACACAGAAATTGCATCGGGATTGAATACAACATTCACCATCCGCACTTTCCTCCATGGGAGTAATGTCTGAACAGTCTACGCTTGGATCGTTCCCAGGATGACCAGTAGTAGCTTCCGATGCACATCTCGTGGCATTCTGTAATCTGTGGACTATCAGAGTGATGATGAAACACAGAAAATGCATCGGGATTGAATACAACATTCACCATGCGCACTTCCCTCCATGGGAGTAATGTCTCAAGGAGTTTACGCTTTGATCGTACTCTGGAAGTCCAGTAGTAGTTTCCGATGCACATGTGGAGGCATTCTGTAATCTGTGGACTATCAGAGTGTTGATGAACCACAGAAATTGCATCGGGATTGAATGCAACAGTCACCATCCGCACTTTCCTCCATGGGAGTAATGTCTGAAACAGTCTACGCTTGGATCGTTCCCTGGAAGACCAGTAGTAGTTTCCGATGCACATCTCGTGGCATTCTGTAATCTGTGGACTATCAGAGTGTTGATGAAACACAGAAAATGCATTGGGATTGAATACAACATTCACCATGCGCACTTTCCTCCATGGGAGTAATTCTCAAACAGTCTACGCTTTGATCGTACTCTGGAAGTCCAGTAGTAGTTTCCGATGCACATCTGGAGGCATTCTGTAATCTGTGGACTATCAGAGTGTTGATGAAACACAGAAATTGCATCGGGATTGAATACAACAGTCACCATCCGCACTTTCCTCCATGGGAGTAATGTCTCTAACAGTCTACGCAGTGATCGTTCCCTGGAAGACCAGTAGTAGTTTCCGATGCACATCTGGAGGCTTTCCGTCATCTGTGGACTATCAGAGTGTTGATGAAACACAGAAATTGCATCGTGATTGAATACAACAGTCACCATGCGCACTTTCCTCTATGGGAGTAATGTCCCAAACAGTCTATGCTTTGATCGTTCCCTGGAAGAGCAGTAGTAGTTTCCGATGAACATCTGGAGGCATGCTGAAATCTGTGGACTATCAGAGGGTTGATGAAACACAGAAACTGCATCGGGAATGAATACAACAGTCACCATGCGCACTTTCCTCCATGGGAGTAATGTCACTAACAGTCTACGCTTTGATTGTTCCCTGGAAGACCAGTAGTAGTTTCCGATGCACATCAGGAGGCTTTCCGTTATCTGTGGACTATTAGAGTGTTGATGAAACACAGAAATAGCATCGGGATTTAATACAACAGTCACCATGCGCACTTTCCTTTATGGGAGTAATGTCTCAAACGGTCTACGATTTGATCGTTCCCTTAAAGACCAGTAGTAGTTTCCGATGCAAATCTGGTGGCATTCTGTAATCTGTGGACTACCAGAGTGTTGATGAAACACAGAAATTGCATCGGGATTGAATACAACATTCACCATCCGCACTTTCCTCCATGGGAGTAATGTCTGAAACAGTCTACGCTTGGATCGTTCCCAGGAAGACCAGTAGTAGCTTCCGATGCACATCTCGTGGCATTCTGTAATCTGTGGACTATCAGAAAGTTGATGAAACACAGAAAATGCATCGGGATTGAATACAACATTCACCATGCGCACTTTCCTCCATGGGAGTAATGTCTCAAGGAGTTTACGCTTTGATCGTACTCTGGAAGTCCAGTAGTAGTTTCCGATGTACATCTGGAGGCATTCTGTAATCTGTGGACTATCAGAGTGTTGATGAACAACAGAAATTGCATAGAAATAGAATACAACAGTCACCATGCGCTCCTTCTCCCATGGGAGTAATGTCTGAAACAGTCTACGCTTTGATCGGTCCCTGGAAGACCAGTAGTAGTATCCGATGCACATCTGGTGGCATTCTGGAATCTGTGGACTATCAGAGTGTTGATGAAACACAGAAATTGCATCGGGATTGAATACAACAATCACCATGCGCACTTTCCCCCACGGGAGGTATGTCTCAAACAGTCTACGCTTTGATCGTTCCCTGGAAGACCAGTAGTAGTTTCCGATGCACATCTGGTGGCGTTCTGTAATCTGTGGACTATCAGAGTGTTGATGAAACACAGAAATTTCATCGGGATTGAATACATCAGTAACCATGCGCACTTTTCTCCACGGGAGATATGTCTCAAACAGTCTACGCTTTGATCGTTCCCTGGAAGACCAGTAGTAGTTTCCGATGCACATCTGGAGGCATTCTGTAATCTGTGGATTATCAGAGTGTTGATGAAACACAGAAATTGCATCGGGATTGAGTACAACAGTCACCATGCGCACTTTCCTCCATGGAAGTAATGTCTCAAAAGGTCTACGCTTTGATCGTTCCCTGGAAGACTAGTAGTACTTTGCAATTAACATCTGGAGGCATTCTGTAATCTGTGGACTATCAGAGTGTTGATGAAACACAGAAATTGCATCGGGATTGAATACAACAGTCACCATCCGCACTTTCCTCCATGGGAGTAATGTCTCTAACAGTCTACGCAGTGATCGTTCCCTGGAAGACCAGTAATAGTTTCCGATGCACATCTGGAGGCTTTCCGTCATCTGTGGACTATCAGAGTGTTGATGAAACACAGAAATTGCATCGTGATTGAATACAACAGTCACCATGGCACTTTCCACCATGGGAGTAATGTCCCAAACAGTCTACGCTTTGATCGTTCCCTGGAAGACCAGTAGTAGTTTCCGATGCACATCTGGTGGCATTCTGTAATCTATGGACTATCAGAGTGTTGATGAAACACAGAAAATGCATTGGGATTGAATACAACAGTCACCATGCGCAGTTTCCTCCATGGGAGAAATGTCTCAAAGAGTTTACGCTTTGATCGTTCCCTGCAAGACCAGTAGTAGTTTAGGATGCACATCTTGAAACATTCCGTAATATGTGGACTATCAGAGTGTTGATGAAACACAGAAATTGCATCGGGATTGAATACAACAGTCACCATGCGCACTTTACTCCACGGGAGTAATGTCCTAAACTATCTACGCTTTTGATCGTTCCCTGGAAGACCAGTACTTGTTTCCGATGCACATCTGGTGGCATTCTGTAATGTGTAGACTATCAGAGTGTTGATGAAACACAGTAATTGCATCGGGATTGAATACAACAGTCACCATGCGCACTTTACTCCATGGGAGTAATGTCACTAACAGTCTACGCTGTGCTCGTTCCCTGGAAGACCAGTAGTAGTTTCCGATGCACATCTGGAGGCTTTCCGTCATCTGTGGACTATCAGAGTGCTGATGAAACACAGAAATTGCATCGTGATTGAATACAACAGTCACCATGCGCACTTTCCTCCATGGGAGTAATGTCCCAAACAGTCTATGCTTTGATCGTTCCCTGGAAGAGCAGTAGTAGTTTCCGATGAACATCTGGAGGCATGCTGAAATCTGTGGACTATCAGAGGGTTGATGAAACACAGAAACTGCATCGGGATTGAATACAACAGTCACCATGCGCACTTTACTCCATGGGAGTAATGTCACTAACAGTCTACGCTTTGATCGTTCCCTGGAAGACCACTAGTAGTTTCCAATGCACATCTGGAGGCTTTCCGTTATCCGTGGACTATTAGAGTGTTGATGAAACAAAGAAATATCATCGGGATTGAATACAACAGTCACCATGCGCACTTTCCTTTATGGGAGTAATGTCTCAAACAGTCTACGCTTTGATCGTTCCCTTTAAGACCAGTAGTAGTTCCCGATGCAAATCTGGTGGCCTTCTGTAATCTGTGGACTACCAGAGTGTTGATGAAACACAGAAATTGCATCGGGATTGAATGCAACAGTCACCATCCGCATTTTCCTCCATGGGAGTAATGTCTGAAACAGTTTACGCTTGGATCGTTCCCAGGAAGACCAGTAGTAGTTTCCGATGCACATCTCGTGGCATTCTGTAATCTGTGGACTATCAGAGTGTTGATGAAACACAGAAAATGCATTGGGATTGAATACAACATTCACCATGCGCACTTTCCTCCATGGGAGTAATTCTCAAACAGTCTACGCTTTGATCGTACTCTGGAAGTCCAGTAGTAGTTTCCGATGCACATCTGGAGGCATTCTGTAATCTGTGGACTATCAGAGTGTTGATGAAACACAGAAATTGCATCGGGATTGAATACAACAGTCACCATCCGCACTTTCCTCCATGGGAGTAATGTCTCTAACAGTCTACGCAGTGATCGTTCCCTGGAAGACCAGTAGTAGTTTCCGATGCACATCTGGAGGCTTTCCGTCATCTGTGGACTATCAGAGTGTTGATGAAACACAGAAATTGCATCGGGATTGAATACAACATTCACCATGCGCACTTTCCTCCATGGGAGTAATGTCTCAAGGAGTTTACGCTTTGATCGTACTCTGGAAGTCCAGTAGTAGTTTCCGATGCACATGTGGAGGCATTCTGTAATCTGTGGACTATCAGTGTGTTGATGAATCACAGAAATTGCATCGAAATAGAATACAACAGTCACCATGCGCTCCTTCTCCCATGGGAGTAATGTCTGAAACAGTCTACGCTTTGATCGGTCCCTGGAAGACCAGTAGTAGTTTCCGATGCACATCTGGTGGCATTCTGTAATCTGTGGACTATCAGAGTGTTGATGAAACACAGAAATTGCATCGGGATTGAATACAACAATCACCATGCGCACTTTCCCCCACGGGAGGTATGTCTCAAACAGTCTACGCTTTGATCGTTCCCTGGAAGACCAGTAGTAGTTTCCGATGCACATCTGGTGGCATTCTGTAATCTGTGGACTATCAGAGTGTTGATGAAACACAGAAATTGCATCGGGATTGAATACAATTCACCATCCGCACTTTCCTCCATGGGAGTAATGTCTCTAACAGTCTACGCTCTGATCGTTCCCTGGACGACCAGTAGTAGTTTCCGATGCACATCTGGAGGCTTTCCGTCATCTGTGGACTATCAGAGTGTTGATGAAACACAGAAATTGCATCGTGATTGAATACAACAGTCACCATGTGCACTTTCCTCCATGGGAGTAATGTCCCAAACAGTCTATGCTTCGATCGTTCCCTGGAAGAGCAGTAGTAGTTTCCGATGAACATCTGGAGGCATGCTGAAATCTGTGGACTATCAGAGGGTTGATGAAACACAGAAACTGCATCGGGATTGAATACAAGTCACCATCCGCACTTTCCTCCATGGGAGTAATGTCTCTAACAGTCTACGCTCTGATCGTTCCCTGGAAGACCAGTAGTAGTTTCCGATGCACATCTGGAGGCTTTCCGTCATCTGTGGACTATCAGAGTGTTGATGAAACACAGAAATAGCATCGGGATTGAATACAACAGTCACCATGCGCATTTTCCTTTATGGGAGTAATGTCTCAAACAGTCTACGCTTTGATCGTTCCCTGAAAGACCAGTAGTAGTTTCCGATGCAAATCTGGTGGCATTCTGTAATCTGTGGACTACCAGAGTGTTGATGAAACACAGAAAATGCATCGGGATTGAATACAACAGTCACCATGCGCACTTCCCTCCATGGGAGTAACTCTCAAACAGTCTACGCTTTGATCGTTCCCTGGAAGACCAGTAGTAGTTTCCGATGCACATCTCGTGGCATTCTGTAATCTGTGGACTATCAGAGTGTTGATGAAACACAGAAAATGCATTGGGATTGAATACAACATTCACCATGCGCACTTTCCTCCATGGGAGTAATTCTCAAACAGTCTACGCTTTGATCGTACTCTGGAAGTCCAGTAGTAGTTTCCGATGCACATCTGGAGGCATTCTGTAATCTGTGGACTATCAGAGTGTTGATGAAACACAGAAATTGCATCGGGATTGAATACAACAGTCACCATCCGCACTTTCCTCCATGGGAGTAATGTCTCTAACAGTCTACGCAGTGATCGTTCCCTGGAAGACCAGTAGTAGTTTCCGATGCACATCTGGAGGCTTTCCGTCATCTGTGGACTATCAGAGTGTTGATGAAACACAGAAATTGCATCGGGATTGAATACAACATTCACCATGCGCACTTTCCTCCATGGGAGTAATGTCTCAAGGAGTTTACGCTTTGATCGTACTCTGGAAGTCCAGTAGTAGTTTCCGATGCACATGTGGAGGCATTCTGTAATCTGTGGACTATCAGTGTGTTGATGAATCACAGAAATTGCATCGAAATAGAATACAACAGTCACCATGCGCTCCTTCTCCCATGGGAGTAATGTCTGAAACAGTCTACGCTTTGATCGGTCCCTGGAAGACCAGTAGTAGTTTCCGATGCACATCTGGTGGCATTCTGTAATCTGTGGACTATCAGAGTGTTGATGAAACACAGAAATTGCATCGGGATTGAATACAACAATCACCATGCGCACTTTCCCCCACGGGAGGTATGTCTCAAACAGTCTACGCTTTGATCGTTCCCTGGAAGACCAGTAGTAGTTTCCGATGCACATCTGGTGGCATTCTGTAATCTGTGGACTATCAGAGTGTTGATGAAACACAGAAATTGCATCGGGATTGAATACAAGTCACCATCCGCACTTTCCTCCATGGGAGTAATGTCTCTAACAGTCTACGCTCTGATCGTTCCCTGGACGACCAGTAGTAGTTTCCGATGCACATCTGGAGGCTTTCCGTCATCTGTGGACTATCAGAGTGTTGATGAAACACAGAAATTGCATCGTGATTGAATACAACAGTCACCATGTGCACTTTCCTCCATGGGAGTAATGTCCCAAACAGTCTATGCTTCGATCGTTCCCTGGAAGAGCAGTAGTAGTTTCCGATGAACATCTGGAGGCATGCTGAAATCTGTGGACTATCAGAGGGTTGATGAAACACAGAAACTGCATCGGGATTGAATACAAGTCACCATCCGCACTTTCCTCCATGGGAGTAATGTCTCTAACAGTCTACGCTCTGATCGTTCCCTGGAAGACCAGTAGTAGTTTCCGATGCACATCTGGAGGCTTTCCGTCATCTGTGGACTATCAGAGTGTTGATGAAACACAGAAATAGCATCGGGATTGAATACAACAGTCACCATGCGCATTTTCCTTTATGGGAGTAATGTCTCAAACAGTCTACGCTTTGATCGTTCCCTGAAAGACCAGTAGTAGTTTCCGATGCAAATCTGGTGGCATTCTGTAATCTGTGGACTACCAGAGTGTTGATGAAACACAGAAAATGCATCGGGATTGAATACAACAGTCACCATGCGCACTTCCCTCCATGGGAGTAACTCTCAAACAGTCTACGCTTTGATCGTTCCCTGGAAGACCAGTAGTACTTTCCGATGCACATCTGGTAGCATTCTGTAATCTGTGGATTATCAGAGTGTTGATGAAACACAGAAATTTCATCCGGATTGAATACAACAGTTACCATGCGCACATTCCTCCACGGGAGGTATGTCTCAAACAGTCTACGCTTTGATCGTTCCCTGGAAGACCAGTAGTAGTTTCCGATGCACATCTGGAGGTATTCTGTAATCTGTAGACTATGAGAGTGTTGATGAAACACAGAATTTGCATCGGGATTGAATACAACAGTCACCATGCCCACTTTCCTCCATGGGAGTAACTCTCAAACAATCTGCGCTTTGATCGTTCCCTGGAAGACCAGTAGTAGTTTCCAATGCACATCTGGTAGCATTCTGCAATCTGTCGACTATCAGAGTGTTGATGAAAGACAGAAATTTCATCTGGATTGAATACAACAGTCACCATGCGCACTTTCCTCCACGGGAGTAATGTCTCAAACAATCTACGCCTTTGATCGTTCCCTGGAAGACCAGTTGTAGTTTGCGATGCACATATGGTGGCATTCTGTAATGCGTAGACTATCAGAGTGTTGATGAAACACAGTAATTACATCGGGATTGAATACAACAGTCACCATGCGCACTTTCCTCCATGGAAGTAATGTCTCAAACAGTCTACGCTTTGATCGTTCCCTGGAAGACCATTAGTAGATTCCGATGCACATCTGGAGGCATTCTGTAATCTGTGGAGTATCAGAGTGTTGATGAAATACGGAAATTGCATCGGGATTGATTACAACAGTCACCATGCGCACTTTACACCACGGGAGTAATGTCTCAAACTATCTACGCTTTTGATCGTTCCCTGGAAGACCAGTACTTTTTTCCGATGCACATCTGGTGGCATTCTGTAATGTGTAGACAATCAGAGTGTTGATGAAACAGAGTAATAGCATCGGGATTGAATACAACAGTCACCATGCGCACTTTCCTCCATGGGAGTAATGTCTCTAACAGTCTACGCTTTGATCGTTCCCTGGAAGACCAGTAGTAGTTTCCGATGCACATCTGGATGCTTTCCGTAATCTGTGGACTATCAGAGTGTTGATGAAACACAGAAATTGCATCGGGATTGAATAGAACAGACAACATGCGCACTTTCCTCCATGGGAGTAATGTCTCAAACAGTCTACGCTTTGATCGTTCCCTGGAAGACCAGTAGTAGCTTCCGATTAACATCTGGAGGCACTCTGTAATCTGTGGACTATTTGAGTGTTGATGAAACACAGAAATTGCATCGGGATTGAAGACAACAGTCACCATGCGCACTTTCCACCATGAGAGTAATGTCCCAAACAGTCTACGCCTTAATCGTTCCCTGGAAGACCAGTAGTTGTTTCCGATGCACATCGGGAGGCATTCTGTAATCTGTGGACTATCAGAGTGTTGATGAAACACAGAAATTGCATCGGGATTGAATACTACATTCACCATGCGCACTTTCCTCCATGGGAGTAATGTCTCATACAGTCTACGCTTTGATCGTTCCCTGGAAGACCATTAGTAGTTTCCGATGCACATCTGGAGGCATTCTGTAATCTGTGGAGTATCAAAGTGTTGATGAAACACAGAAATTGCATCGGGATTGAATACAACAGTCACCATGCGCAATTTCCTCCATGGGAGTAATTGTCAAACAGTCTACGCTTTGATCGTTCCCAGGAAGACCAGTAGCAGTTTCCGATGCACATCTCGGGGCACTCTGTAATCTGTGGAGTATCAGAGTGTTGATGAAACACAGAGATTCCATCGGGATTGAATACAACAGTCACCATGCGCACTTTCCCCATGGGAGTAATTCTCAAACAGTCTACCCTTTGATCGTTCCCTGGAAAACCAGTAGTAGTTTCCGATGCACATCTGATAGCCTTCTGCAATCTGTGGACTATCAGAGTGTTGTTGAAACACAGAAATTTCATCGGGATTGAATACAACAGTCACCATCCGCACTTTCCTTCATGGGAGTAATGTCTGAAACAGTCTACGCTTAGATCGTTCCCAGGAACACAAGTAGTAGTTTCCGATGCACATCTCGTGGGATTCTGTAATCTGTGGACTATCAGAGTGTTGATGAAACACAGAAAATGCATCGGGATTGAATACAACAGTCACCATGCGCACTTCCCTCCATGGGAGTAACTCTCAAACAGTCTACGCTTTGATCGTTCCCTGGAACACCAGTAGTACTTTCCGATGCACATCTGGTAGCATTCTGTAACCTGTGGATTATCAGAGTGTTGATGAAACACAGATATTTCATCCGGATTGAATACAACAGTCACCATGCGCACATTCCTCCACGGGAGGTATGTCTCAAACAGTCTACGCTTTGATCGTTGACTGGAAGACCAGTAATAGTTTCCGATGCACATCTGGAGGTATTCTGTAATCTGTAGACTATGAGAGTGTTGATGAAACACAGAATTTGCATCGGGATTGAATACAACAGTCACCATGCGCACTTTCCTCCATGGGCGTAACTCTCAAACAATCTACGCTTTGATCGTTCCCTGGAAGACCAGTAGTAGTTTCCAATGCACATCTGGTAGCATTCTGTAATCTGTGGACTATCAGAGTGTTGATGAAACACAGAAATTTCATCCGGATTGAATACAACAGTCACCATGCGCTCTTTCCTCCACGGGAGTAATGTCTCAAACAATCTACTCCTTTGATCGTTCCCTGGAAGACCAGTAGTAGTTGGCGATGCACATATGGTGGCATTCTGTAATGCGTAGACTATCAGAGTGTTGATGAAACACAGTAATTACATCGGGATTGAATACAACAGTCACCATGCGCACTTTCCTCCATGGGAGTAATGGCCCAAACAGTCTACGCTTTGATCGTTTCCTGGAAGACCAGTAGTAGTTTCCGATTAACATCTGGAGGCATTCTGTAATCTGCGGACTATCAGAGTGTTGATGAAACACAGAAATTGCATCGGGATTGAAGACAACTGCCACCATGCGCACTTTCCACCATGGGAGTAATGTCCCAAACAGTCAACGCTTTGATCGTTCCCTGGAAGACCAGTAGTTGTTTCCGATGCACATCGGGAGGCATTCTGTAATCTGTGGACTATCAGAGTGTTGATGAAACACAGAAATTGCATCGGGATTGAATACTACATTCACCATGCGCACTTTCCTCCATGGGAGTAATGTCTCAAACAGTCTACGCTTTGATCGTTCCCTGGAAGACCATTAGCAGTTTCCGATGCACATCTGGAGGCATTCTGTAATCTCTGGAGTATCAGAGTGTTGACGAAACACAGAAATTGCATCGGGATTGAATACAACAGTCACCATGCGCACTTTCCTCCATGGAAGTAATTGTCAAACAGTCTACGCTTTGATCGTTCCCTGGAAGACCAGTAGTAGTTTCCGATGCACATCTGGTGGCATTCTGTAATCTGTGGACTATCAGAGTGTTGATGAAACACAGAAACTGCATCGGGATTGAATACAACAATCCCCATGCGCACTTTCCTCCACGGGAGGTATGTCTCAAACAGTCTACGCTTTGATCGTTCCCTGGAAGACCAGTAGTAGTTTCCGATGCACATCTGGTGGTATTCTCTAATCTGTGGACTATCAGAGTGTTGATGAAACACAGAAATTGCATCGGAATTGAATACAACAGTCACCATCCACACTTTCCTCCATGGGAGTAATGTCTGAAACAGTCTACGCTGGGATCGATCCCAGGAAGACCAGTAGCAGTTTCCGATGCACATCTCGTGGCATTCTGTATTCTGTGGAGTATCAGTGTGTTGATGAAACACAGAAATTGCATCGGGATTGAATACAACAGTCACCATGCGCACTTTCCTCCATGGGAGTAATTCTCAAACAGTCTACGCTTTGATAGTTCCCTGGAAGACCAGTAGTAGTTTCCGATGCTAATCTGGTGGCCTTCTGTAATCTGTGGACTATCAGAGTGTTGATGAAACACAGAAATTGCATCGGGAATGAATACAACAGTCAACATGCACACTTTCCTCCACCGGAGGTATGTCTCTAACAGTCTACGCTTTGATCGTTCCCTGGAAGACCAGTAGTAGTTTCCGATGCACATCTGGTGGCATTCTGTAATCTGTGGACTATCAGAGTGTTGATGAAACACATAAATTGCATCGGGATTGAATACTACATTCACCATGGGCACTTTCCTCCATGGGAGTAATGTCTCAAACAGTCTACGCTTTGAACGTTCCCTGGAAGACCATTAGTAGTTTCCGATGCACATCTGGAGGCATTCTGTAATCTGTGGAGTATCAGAGTGTTGATGAAACACAGAAATTGCATCGGGATTGAATAGAACAGTCACCATGCGCACTTTCCTCCATGGGAGTAACTCTCAAACAGTCTACGCTTTGATCGTTCCCTGGAAGACCAGTAGTAGTTTCCGATGCACATCTGGAGGTATTCTGTAATCTGTAGACTATGAGAGTGTTGATAAAACACAGAATTTGTATCGGGATTGAATACAACAGTCACCATGCGCACTTTCCTCCATGGGAGTAATTCTCAAACAGTCTACGCTTTGATAGTTCCCTGGAAGACCAGTAGTAGTTTCCGATGCTCATCTGGAGGCATTCTGTAATCTGTGGAGTATCAGAGTGTTGATGAAACACAGAAATTGCATCGGGATTGAATAGAACAGTCACCATCCGCAATTTCCTCCATGGGAGTAATGTCTGAAACAGTCTACGCTTTGATCGTTCCCTGGAAGACCAGTAGCAGTTTCCGATGCACATCTCGTGGCATTCTGTAATTTGTGGACTATCAGAGTGTTGATGAAACACAGAAAATGCATCGGGATTGAATACAACAGTCACCATGCACACTTTCCTCCATGGGAGTAATGTCTCTAACAGTCTACGCTTTGATCGTTCCCTGGAAGACCAGTAGTAGTTTCCGATGCACATCTGGAGGCTTTCCGTCATCTGTGGACTATCAGAGTGTTGATGAATCACACAAATTGCATCGGGATTGAATACAACAGTCACCATGCGCACTTCCCTCCATGGGAGTAATATCTCTAACAGTCTACGCTTTGATCGTTCCCTGGAAGACCAGTAGTAGTTTCCTATGCACATCTGGAGGCTTTCCGTTATCTGTGGACTATCAGAGTGTTGATGAAACACAGAAATTGCATCGGGATTGAATACAACAGTCACCATGCGCACTTTACTTTATGGGAGCAATGTCTCAAACAGTCTACGCTTTCATCGTTCCCTGAAAGACCAGTAGTAGTTTCCAATGCAAATCCGGTGGCATTCTGTATTCTGAGGACAACCGGAGTGTTGATGAAACACAGAAATTTCATCGGGATTGAATACTACAGTCACCATCCGCACTTTCCTCCAAGGGAGTAATGTCTGAACAGTCTACGCTTGGATCGTTCCCAGGGAGACCAGTAGTAGTTTCCGATGCACATCTCGTGGCTTTCTGTAATCTGCGGACTATCAGAGGGTTGATGAAACAAAGAAAATGCATCGGGATTGAATACAAGATTAACCATGCGCACTTTCCTCCATGGGATTAATGTCTCAAGGAGTTTACGCTTTGATCGTACTCTGGAGGTCCAGTAGTAGTTTCCGATGCACATCTGGAGGCATTCTGTAATCTGTGGACTATCAGAGTGTTGATGAAACACAGATATTGGATCGAAAATGAATACAACTGTCACCATGTGCACTTTCTTCCATGGGAGTAATGTCTGAAACAGTCTACGCTTTGATCGTTCCCTGGAAGACCAGTAGTAGTTTCCGATGCACATCTGGAGGCATTCTGTAATCTGTGGACTATCAGAGTGTTGATGAAACACAGAAATTGCATCGGGATTGAATAGAACAGTCACCATGCGCACATTCTTCCATAAAAGTAATGTCTCAAAGTGTCTACCCTTTGATCCTTCCCTGGAAGACCAGTAGTAGTTTCCGATGCACATCTCGTGGCATTCTGTAATCTGTGGACTATCAGAGTGTTGATGAACACAGAAAATGCATCGGGATTGAATACAACAGTCACCATGCGCACTTCCCTCCATGGGAGTAACTCTGAAACAGTCTACGCTTTGATCGTTCCCTGGAAGACCAGTAGTAGTTTCCGATGCACATCTGGTAGCATTCTGTTATCTGTGGACTATCAGAGTGTTGATGAAACACAGATATTTCATCCGGATTGAATACAACAGTCACCATGCGCACATTCCTCCACGGGAGGTATGTCTCAAACAGTCTACGCTCTGATCGTTCCCTGGAAGACCAGTAGTAGTTTCCGATGCACATCTGGAGGTATTCTGTAATCTGTAGACTATGAGAGTGTTGATGAAACACAGAATTTGCATCGGGATTGAATACAACAGTCACCATGCGCACTTTCCTCCATGGGAGTAACTCTCAAACAATCTACGCTTTGATCGTTCCCTGGAAGACCAGTAGTAGTTTCCAATGCACATCCGGTAGCATTCTGTAATCTGTGGACTATCAGAGTGTTGATGAAACACAGAAATTGCATCGGGATTGAATACAACAGTCACCATGCGCACTTTCCTCCATGGGAGTAATGGCCCAAACAATCTACGCTTTGATCGTTCCCTGGAAGACCAGTTTTAGCTTCCGATTAACATCTGGAGGCATTCTGTAATCTGTGGACAATCAGAGTGTTGATGAAACACAGAAATTGCATCGGGATTGAAGACAACAGCCACCATGAGCACTTTCCACCACGGGAGTTATGTCCCAAACAGTCTACGCTTTGATCGTTAACTGGAAGACCAGTAGTTGTTTCCGATGCACATCGGGAGGCATTCTGTAATCTGTGGACTATCAGAGTGTTGATGAAACACAGAAATTGCATCGGGATTGAATACTACATTCACCATGCGCACTTTCCTCCATGGGAGTAATGTCTCAAACGGTCTACGCTTTGATCGTTCCCTGGAAGACCATTAGTAGTTTCCGATGCACATCTGGAGGCATTCTGTAATCTTTGGAGTATCAGAGTGTTGATGAAACACAGAAATTGCATCGGGATTCAATACAACAGTCACCATGCGCACTTTCCTCCATGGGAGTAATTCTCAAACAGTCTACGGTTTGATCGTTCCCTGGAAGACCAGTAGTAGTTTCCGATGCACATCTGGTGGCATTCTGTAATCTGTGGACAATCAGAGTGTTGATGAAACACAGAAACTGCATCGGGATTGAATACAACAATCACCATGCGCACTTTCCTCCACTGGATGTATGTCTCAAACAGTCTACGCTTTGATCGTTCCCTGGAAGACCAGTAGCAGTTTCCGATGCACATCTGGTGGCATTCTGTAATCTGTGGACTATCAGAGTGTTGATGAAACACAGAAATTGCATCGGGATTGAATACTACATTCACCATGCGCACTTTCCTCCATGGGAGTAATGTCTCAAACAGTCTACGCTTTGATCGTTCCCTGGAAGACCATTAGTAGTTTCCGATGCGCATCTGGAGGCATTCTGTAATCTGTGGAGTATCAGAGTGTTGATGAAACACAGAAATTGCATCGGGATTGAATACAACAGTAACCATGCGCACTTTCCTCCATGGGAGTAATTCTCAAACAGTCTACGCTTTGATCTTTCCCTGGAAGACCAGTAGTAGTTTCCGATGCACATCTGGTGGCAATCTGTAATCTGTGGAATATCAGAGTGTTGATGAAACACAGAAACTGCATCGGGATTGAATACAACTATCACCATGCGCTCTTTCCTCCACAGGAGGTATGTCTCAAACAGTCTACGCTTTGATCATTCCCTGGAAGATCAGTAGTAGTTTCCGATGCACATCTGGTGGTATTCTCTAATCTGTGGACTATCAGAGTGTTGATGAAACACAGAAATTGCATTGGGATTGAATACAACAGTCACCATCCGCACTTTCCTCCATGGGAGTAATGTCTGAAACAGTCTACGGTTGGATTGTTCCCAGGAAGACCAGTAGCAGTTTATAATGCACATCTCGTGGCATTCTGTAATCTGTGGAGTATCAGAGTGTTGATGAAACACAGAAATTGCATCGGGATTGAATACAACAGTCACCATGCGCACATTCCTCCATGGGAGTAATTCTCAAACAGTCTACGCTTTGATCGTTCCCTGGAAGACCAGTAGTAGTTTCCGATGCACATCTGGTGGCATTCTGTAATCTGTGGACCATCAGAGTGTTGATGAAACACAGAAATTGCATCGGGATTGAATACAACAATCACCATGCGCACTTTCCTCAACGTGAGGTATGTCTCAAACACTCTACGCTCTGATCGTTCCCTGGAAGACCAGTAGTAGTTTCCGATGAACATCTGGAGGTATTCTGTAATCTGTAGACTATGAGAGTGTTGATGAAACACAGAATTTGCATCGGGATTGAATACAACAGTCACCATGCGCACTCTCCTCCATGGGAATAACTCTCAAACAATCTACGCTTTGATCGTTCCCTGGAAGACCAGTAGTAGTTTCCAATCCACATCTGGTAGCATTCTGTAATCTATGGACTATCAGAGTGTTGATGAAACACAGAAATTGCATCGGGATTCAACACAACAGTAACCATTTGCACTTTCCTCCATGGGAGTAATTCTCAAACAGTCTACGGTTTGATCGTTCCCTGGAAGATCAGTAGTAGTTTCAATTTCACATCTGGAGGCATTCTGTAGTCTGTGGACTATCAGAGTGTTGATGAAACACAGAAATTGCATCGGGATAGAATACAACAGTCACCATGCGCACTTTACTCCATTGGAGTAATGTCTCAAACAGTCTACGCTTTGATCGTTCCCTGGAAGACCAGTAGTAGTTTCCGATGCACATCTGGCGGTATTCTCTAATCTGTGGACTATCAGAGTGTTGATGAAACACAGAAATTCGATCGGGATTGAATACAACAGTCACCATCCACACTTTCCTCCATGGGAGTAATGTCTGAAACATTCTACGCATGTATCGATCCCAGGAAGACCAGTAGCAGTTTTCGATGCACATCTCGTGGCATTCTGTAATCTGTGGAGTATTAGAGTGTTGATGAAACACAGAAATTGCATCGGGAATGAATACAACAGTCACCATGCGCACTTTCCTCCATGGGAGTAATTCTCAACCAGTCTACACTTTGATCGTTCCCTGGAAGACCAGTAGTAGTTTCCGATGGTAATCGGGTGGCATTCTGTAATCTGTGGACTATCAGAGTGTTGATGAAACACAGAAATTGCATCGGGAATGAATACAACAGTCAACATGCGCACTTGCCTCCACGGGAGGTATGTCTCTAACAGTCTACGCTTTGATCGTTCCCTAGAAGACCAGTAGTAGTTTCCGATGCACATCTGGTGGCATTCTGTAATCTGTGGACTATCAGAGTGTTGATGAAACACAGAAATTGCATCGGGATTGAATACTACATTCACCATGCGCACTTTCCTCCATGGGAGTAATGTCTCAAACAGTCTACGCTTTGATCGTTCCCTGGAAGACCATTAGTAGTTTCCGATGCGCATCTGGAGGCATTCTGTAATCTGTGGAGTATCAGAGTGTTGATGAAACACAGAAATTGCATCGGGATTGAATACAACAGTAACCATGCGCACTTTCCTCCATGGGAGTAATTCTCAAACAGTCTACGCTTTGATCGTTCCCTGGAAGACCAGTAGTAGTTTCCGATGCACATCTGGTGGCAATCTGTAATCTGTGGACTATCAGAGTGTTGATGAAACACAGAAACTGCATCGGGATTGAATACAACAATCACCATGCGCACTTTCCTCCACGGGAGGTATGTCTCAAACAGTCTACGCTTTGATCATTCCCTGGAAGACCAGTAGTAGTTTCCGATGCACATCTGGTGGTATTCTCTAATCTGTGGACTATCAGAGTGTTGATGAAACACAGAAATTGCATTGGGATTGAATACAACAGTCACCATCCGCACTTTCCTCCATGGGAGTAATGTCTGAAACAGTCTACGGTTGGATTGTTCCCAGGAAGACCAGTAGCAGTTTACAATGCACATCTCGTGGCATTCTGTAATCTGTGGAGTATCAGAGTGTTGATGAAACACAGAAATTGCATCGGGATTGAATACAACAGTCACCATGCGCACATTCTTCCATGGGAGTAATTCTCAAACAGTCTACGCTTTGATCGTTCCCTGGAAGACCAGTAGTAGTTTCCGATGCACATCTGGTGGCATTCTGTAATCTGTGGACCATCAGAGTGTTGATGAAACACAGAAATTGCATCGGGATTGAATACAACAATCACCAAGCGCACTTTCCTCCACGTGAGGTATGTCTCAAAGAGTCTACGCTTTGATCGTTCCCTGGAAGACCAGTAGTAGTTTCCGATGCACATCTGGTGGCATTCTGTAATCTGTGGACTATCAGAGTGTTGATGAAACACAGAAATTGCATCGGGATTCAATACAACAGTCACCATACGCACTTTCCTCCATGGGAGTAATGTCTGAAACAGTATACGCTTGAATTGTTCCCAGGAAGACCAGTAGCAGTTTCCGATGCACATCTCGTGGCACTCTCTAATCTGTGGAGTATCAGAGTGTTGATGAAACACAGAAATTGCATCGGGATTGAATACAACAATCACCATGCGCACTTTCCTCCACGTGAGGTATGTCTCAAACAGTCTACGCTCTGATCGTTCCCTGGAAGACCAGTAGTAGTTTCCGATGCACATCTGGAGGTATTCTGTAATCTGTAGACTATGAGAGTGTTGATGAAACACAGAATTTGCATCGGGATTGAATACAACAGCCACCATGGGCACTTTCCTACATGGGAGTAACTCTCAAACAATCTACGCTTTGATCGTTCCCTGGAAGACCAGTAGTAGTTTCCAATGCACATCTGGTAGCATTCTGTAATCTGTGGACTATCAGAGTGTTGATGAAACACAGAAATTGCATCGGGATTGAATACAACACTCACCATGCGCACTTTCCTCCATGGGAGTAATGGCCCAAACAGTCTACGCTTTGATCGTTCCCTGGAAGACCAGTTGTAGCTTCCGATTAACATCTGGAGGCATTCTGTAATCTGTGGACAATCAGAGTGTTGATGAAACACAGAAATTGCATCGGGATTGAAGACAACAGCCACCATGCGCACTCTCCACCATGGGAGTTATGTCCCAAACAGTCTACGCTTTGATCGTTCCCTGGAAGACCAGTAGTTGTTTCCGATGCACATCGGGAGGCATTCTGTAATCTGTAGACTATCAGAGTGTTGATGAAACACAGAAATTGCATCGGGATTGAATACTACATTCACCATGCGCACTTTCCTCCATGGGAGTAATGTCTCAAACAGTCTACGCTTTGATCGTTCCCTGGAAGACCATTAGTAGTTTCCGATGCACATCTGGAGGCAATCTGTAATCTGTGGAGTATCAGAGTGTTGATGAAACACAGAAGTTGCATCGGGAATGAATACAACAGTCACCATGCGCACTTTCCTCCATGGGAGTAATTCTCAACCAGTCTACGCTTTGATCGTTCCCTGGAAGACCAGTAGTAGTTTCCGATGGTAATCTGGTGGCATTCTGTAATCTGTGGACTATCAGAGTGTTGATGAAACACAGAAACTGCAGCGGGATTGAATACAACAATCACCATGCGCACTTTCCTCCACGGGATGTATGTCTCAAACAGTCTACGCTTTGATCGTTCCCTGGAAGACCAGTGGTAGTTTCCGATGCACATCTGGCGGTATTCTCTAATCTGTGGACTATCAGAGTGTTGATGAAACACAGAAATTGGATCGGGATTGAATACAGCAGTCACCATCCACACTTTCCTCCATGGGAGTAATGTCTGAAACAGTCTACGCTTGGATCGATCCCAGGAAGACCAGTAGCAGTTTTCGATGCACATCTCTTGGCATTCTGTAATCTGTGGAGTATCAGAGTGTTGATGAAACACAGAAATTGCATCGGGATTGAATACAACAGTCACCATGCCCACTTTCCTCCATGGGAGTAATTCTCAACCAGTCTACGCTTTGATCTTTCTCTGGAAGACCAGTAGTTGTTTCCGATGGTAATCTGGTGGCATTCTGTAATCTGTGGACTATCAGAGTGTTGATGAAACACAGAAATTGCATCGGGAATGAATACAACAGTCAACATGCACACCTTCCTCCACGGGAGGTATGTCTCTAACAGTCTACGCTTTGATCGTTCCCTGGAAGACCAGTAGTAGTTTCCGATGCACATCTGGTGGCATTCTGTAATCTGTGGACTATCGGAGTGTTGATGAAACACAGAAATTGCATCGGGATTGAATACTACATTCACCATGCGCACTTTCCTCCATGGGAGTAATGTCTCAAACAGTCTACGCTTTGATCGTTCCCTGGAAGACCATTAGTAGTTTCCGATGCGCATCTGGAGGCATTCTGTAATCTGTGGAGTATCAGAGTGTTGATGAAACACAGAAATTGCATCGGGATTGAATACAACAGTAACCATGCGCACTTTCCTCCATGGGAGTAATTCTCAAACAGTCTACGCTTTGATCGTTCCCTGGAAGACCAGTAGTAGTTTCCGATGCACATCTGGTGGCAATCTGTAATCTGTGGACTATCAGAGTCTTGATGAAACACAGAAACTGCATCGGGATTGAATACAACAATCACCATGCGCACTTTCCTCCACGGGATGTATGTCTCAAACAGTCTACGCTTTGATCGTTCCCTGGAAGACCAGTAGTAGTTTCCGATGCACATCTAGCGGTATTCTCTAATCTGTGGACTATCAGAGTGTTGATGAAGCACAGAAATTGCATCGGGATTGAATACAACAATCACCATGCGCACTTACCTCCACGTGAGGTATGTCTCAAATAGTCTACGCTTTGATCGTTCCCTGGAAGACCAGTAGTAGTTTCCGATGCACATCTGGTGGCATTCTGTAATCTGTGGACTATCAGAGTGTTGATGAAACACAGAAATTGCATCGCGATTCAATACAACAGTCACCATCCGCACTTTATTCCATGGGAGTAATGTCTGAAACAGTATACGCTTGAATTGTTCCCAGGAAGACCAGTAGCAGTTTCCGATGCACATCTCGTGGCACTCTGTAATCTGTGGAGTATCAGAGTGTTGATGAAACACAGAAATTGCATCGGGATTGAATACAACAGTCACCATGCGCACTTTCCTCCATGGGAGTAACTCTCAAACAGTCTACGCTTTGATCGTTCCCTGGAAGACCAGTAGTAGTTTCCGATGCACATCTGGAGGTATTCTGTAATCTGTAGACTATGAGAGTGTTGATGAAACACAGAATTTGGATCGGGATTGAATACAACAGTCACCATGCGCACTTTCCTCCATGGGAATAATGTATCTAACAGTTTTCGCTTTGATCGTTCCCTGGAAGACCAGTAGTATTTTCCGATGCACATCTGGAGGCTTTCTGTAATCTGTGGACTATCAGAGTGTTGATGAAACACAGAAATTGCATCGGGATTGAACACAACAGTCACCATCCGCACTTTCCTCCATGGGAGTAATGTCTGAAACAGTCAACGCTTTGATCGTTCCCTGGAAGACCAGTAGCAGTTTCCGATGCACATCTCGTGGCATTCTGTAATCTGTGGACTATCAGAGTGTTGATGAAACACAGAAAATGCTTCGGGATTGAATAAAACAGTCACCATGCGCACTTTCCTCCATGGGAGTAATGTCTCTAACAGTCTACGCTTTGATCGTTCCCTGAAAAACCAGTAGTAGTTTCCGATGCACATCTGGTGGCATTCTCTAATCTGCGGACTATCAGAGTGTTGATGAAACACAGAAATTTCATCGGGATTGAATACAACAGTCACCACGCGCACTTTCCTCCATGGGAGTAATTCTCAAACAGTCTACGCTTTGATCGTTCCCTGGAAGACCAGTAGTAGTTTCCGATGCACATCTGGTAGCATTCTGTAATCTGTGGACTATCAGAGTGTTGATGAAACACAGAAAATGCATCGGGATTGAATACAACAGTCACCATGCGCACTTTCCTCCAAGGGAGGTATGTCTCAAACAGTCTACGTTTTGATCGTTCCCTGGAAGACCAGTAGTAGTTTCCGATGCACATCTGGTGGCATTCTGTAATCTGTGGACTATCAGAGTGTTGATGAAACACAGAAATTGCATCGGGATTGAATACAACAGTCACCATCTGCACTTCCCCCATGGGAGTAATGTCTGAAACAGTCTACGCTTGGATCGTTCCCAGGAAGACCAGTAGTAGTTTCCGATGCACATCTCGTGGCATTCTGTAATCTGTGGACTATCAGAGTGTTGATGAAACACAGAAAATGCATCGGGATTGAATACAACAGTCACCATGCGCACTTCCCTCCATAGGAGTAACTCTCAAACAGTCTACGCTTTGATCGTTCCCTGGAAGACCAGTAGTAGTTTCCGATGCACATCTGGTGGCAATCTGTAATCTGTGGACTATCAGAGTGTTGATGAAAAACAGAAACTGCATCGGGATTGAATACAACAATCACCATGCGCACTTTCCTCCACGGGAGGTATGTCTCAAACAGTCTACGCTTTGATCATTCCCTGGAAGACCAGTAGTAGTTTCCGATGCACATCTGGTGGTATTCTCTAATCTGTGGACTATCAGAGTGTTGATGAAACACAGAAATTGCATTGGGATTGAATACAACAGTCACCATCCGCACTTTCCTCCATGGGAGTAATGTCTGAAACAGTCTACGGTTGGATTGTTCCCAGGAAGACCAGTAGTAGTTTACAATGCACATCTCGTGGCATTCTGTAATCTGTGGAGTATCAGAGTGTTGATGAAACACAGAAATTGCATCGGGATTGAATACAACAGTCACCATGCGCACATTCTTCCATGGGAGTAATTCTCAAACAGTCTACGCTTTGATCGTTCCCTGGAAGACCAGTAGTAGTTTCCGATGCACATCTGGTGGCATTCTGTAATCTGTGGACCATCAGAGTGTTGATGAAACACAGAAATTGCATCGGGATTGAATACAACAATCACCATGCGCACTCTCCTCCATGTGAGGTATGTCTCAAAGAGTCTACGCTTTGATCGTTCCCTGGAAGACCAGTAGTAGTTTCCGATGCACATCTGGTGGCATTCTGTAATCTGTGGACTATCAGAGTGTTGATGAAACACAGAAATTGCATCGGGATTCAATACAACAGTCACCATCCGCACTTTCCTCCATGGGAGTAATGTCTGAAACAGTATACGCTTGAATTGTTCCCAGGAAGACCAGTAGCAGTTTCCGATGCACATCTCGTGGCACTCTGTAATCTGTGGAGTATCAGAGTGTTGATGAAACACAGAAATTGCATCGGGATTGAATACAACAATCACCATGCGCACTTTCCTCCACGTGAGGTATGTCTCAAACAGTCTACGCTCTGATCGTTCCCTGGAAGACCAGTAGTAGTTTCCGATGCACATCTGTAGGTATTCTGTAATCTGTAGACTATGAGAGTGTTGATGAAACACAGAATTTGCATCGGGATTGAATACAACAGCCACCATGCGCACTTTCCTCCATGGGAGTAACTCTCAAACAATCTACGCTTTGATCGTTCCCTGGAAGACCAGTAGTAGTTTCCAATGCACATCTGGTAGCATTCTGTAATCTGTGGACTATCAGAGTGTTGATGAAACACAGAAATTGCATCGGGATAGAATACAACAGTCACCATGCGCACTTTCCTCCATGGGAGTAATGGCCCAAACAATCTACGCTTTGATCGTTCCCTGGAAGACCAGTTGTAGCTTCCGATTAACATCTGGAGGCATTCTGTAATCTGTGGACAATCAGAGTGTTGATGAAACACAGAAATTGCATCGGGATTGAATACAACAGCCACCATGCGCACTCTCCACCATGGGAGTTATGTCCCAAACAGTCTACGCTTTGATCGTTCCCTGGAAGACCAGTAGTTGTTTCCGATGCACATCGGGAGGCATTCTGTACTCTGTGGACTATCAGAGTGTTGATGAAACACAGAAATTGCATCGGGATTGAATACTACATTCACCATGCGCACTTTCCTCCGTGGGAGTAATGTCTCAAACAGTCTACGCATTGATCGTTCCCTGGAAGACCATTAGTAGTTTCCGATGCACATCTGGAGGCAATCTGTAATCTGTGGAGTATCAGAGTGTTGATGAAACACAGAAATTGCATCGGGATTCAATACAACAGTCACCATGCGCACTTTCCTCCATGGGAGTAATTCTCAAACAGTCTACGGTTTGATCGTTCCCTGGAAGACCAGTAGTAGTTTCCGATGCACATCTGGTGGCATTCTGTAATCTGTGGACTATCAGAGTGTTGATGAAACACAGAAACTGCATCGGGATTGAATACAACAGTCACCATGCGCACTTTCCTCCACGGGATGTATGTCTCAAACAGTCTACGCTTTGATCGTTCCCTGGAAGACCAGTAGTAGTTTCCGATGCACATCTGGCGGTATTCTCTAATCTGTGGACTATCAGAGTGTTGATGAAACACAGAAATTGGATCGGGATTGAATACAACAGTCACCATTCACACTTTCCTCCATGGGAGTAATGTCTGAAACAGTCTACGCTTGGATCGATCCCAGAAAGACCAGTAGCAGTTTTCGATGCACATCTCGTGGCACTCTGTAATCTGTGGAGTATCAGAGTGTTGATGAAACACAGAAATTGCATCGGGATTGAATACAACAGTCACCATGCGCACTTTCCTCCATGGGAGTAATTCTCAACCAGTCTACGCTTTGATCGTTCCCTGGAAGACCAGTAGTAGTTTCCAATGGTAATCTGGTGGCATTCTGTAATCTGTGGACTATCAGAGTGTTGATGAAACACAGAAATTGCAACGGGAATGAATACAACAGTCAACATGCACACCTTCCTCCATGGGAGGTATGTCTCTAACAGTCTACGCTTTGATCGTTCCCTGGAAGACCAGTAGTAGTTTCCGATGCACATCTGGTGGCATTCTGTAATCTTTGGACTATCGGAGTGTTGATGGAACACAGAAATTGCATCGGGATTGAATACTACATTCACAATGCGCACTTTCCTCCATGGGAGTAATGTCTCAAACAGTCTACGCTTTGATCGTTCCCTGGAAGACCATTAGTAGTTTCCGATGCGCATCTGGAGGCATTCTGTAATCTGTGGAGTATCAGAGTGTTGATGAAACACAGAAATTGCATCGGGATTGAATACAACAGTAACCATGCGCACTTTCTCCATGGGAGTAATTCTCAAGCTGTCTACGCTTTGATCGTTCCCTGGAA
Source organism: Schistocerca gregaria (assembly GCF_023897955.1). NCBI lineage: Eukaryota > Metazoa > Arthropoda > Insecta > Orthoptera > Acrididae > Schistocerca > Schistocerca gregaria. The sequence goes on from NC_064920.1 coordinate 41,138,104, forward strand.
GACCAGTAGTAGTTCCCGATGCACATCTGGTGGCAATCTGTAATCTGTGGACTATCAGAGTGTTGATGAAACACAGAAACTGCATAGGGATTGAATACAACAATCACCATGCGCACTTTCCTCCACGGGATGTATGTCTCAAACAGTCTACGCTTTGATCGTTCCCTGGAAGACCAGTAGTAGTTTCCGATGCACATCTGGTGGTATTCTCTAATCTGTCGACTATCAGAGTGTTGATGAAACACAGAAATTGGATCGGGATTGAATACAATAGTCACCATCCACACTTTCCTCCATGGGAGTAATGTCTGAAACAGTCTACGCTTGGATCGATCCCAGGAAGACCAGTAGCAGTTTTCGATGCACATCTCGTGGCATTCTGTAATCTGTGGAGTATCAGAGTGTTGATGAAACACAGAAATTGCATCGGGATTGAATACAACAGTCACCATGCGCACTTTCCTCCATGGGAGTAATTCTCAACCAGTCTACGCTTTGATCGTTCCCTGGAAGACCAGTAGTAGTTTCCGATGGTAATCTGGTGGCATTCTGTAATCTGTGGACTATCAGAGTGTTGATGAAACACAGAAATTGCATCGGGAATGAATACGACAGTCAACATGCACACCTTCCTCCACGGGAGGTATGTCTCTAACAGTCTACGCTTTGATCGTTCCCTGGAAGACCAGTAGTAGTTTCCGATGCACATCTGGTGGCATTCTGTAATCTGTGGACTATCGGAGTGTTGATGAAACACAGAAATTGCATCGGGATTGAATACTACATTCACCATGCGCACTTTCCTCCATGGGAGTAATGTCTCAAACAGTCTACGCTTTGATCGTTCCCTGGAAGACCATTAGTAGTTTCCGATGCGCATCTGGAGGCATTCTGTAATCTGTGGAGTATCAGAGTGTTGATGAAACACAGAAATTGCATCGGGATTGAATACAACAGTAACCATGCGCACTTTCCTCCATGGGAGTAATTCTCAAACAGTCTACGCTTTGATCGTTCCCTGGAAGACCAGTAGTAGTTTCCGATGCACATCTGGTGGCAATCTGTAATCTGTGGACTATCAGAGTGTTGATGAAACACAGAAACTGCATCGGGATTGAATACAACAATCACCATGCGCACTTTCCTCCACGGGATGTATGTATCAAACAGTCTACGCTTTGATCGTTCCCTGGAAGACCAGTAGTAGTTTCCGATGCACATCTGGCGGTATTCTCTAATCTGTGGACTATCAGAGTGTTGATGAAACACAGAAATTGGATCGGGATTGAATACAACAGTCACCATCCACACTTTCCTCCATGGGAGTAATGTCTGAAACAGTCTACGCTTGGATCGATCCCAGGAAGACCAGTAGCAGTTTTCGATGCACATCTCGTGGCACTCTGTAATCTGTGGAGTATCAGAGTGTTGATGAAACACAGAAATTGCATCGGGATTGAATACAACAGTCACCATGCGCACTTTCCTCCATGGGAGTAACTCTCAAACAGTCTACGCTTTGATCTTTCCCTGGAAGACCAGTAGTAGTTTCCGATGCACATCTGGAGGTATTCTGTAATCTGTAGACTATGAGGGTGTTGATGAAACACAGAATTTGCATCGGGATTGAATACAACAGTCACCATGCGCACTTTCCTCCATGGGAGTAATGTCTCTAACAGTCTACGCTTTGATCGTTCCCTGGAAGACCAGTAGTAGTTTCCCATGCACATCTGGAGGCTTTCCGTTATCTGTGGATTATCAGAGTGTTGATGAAACACAGAAATTGCATCGGGATTGAATACAACAGTCAAGATGCGCACTTAACTTTATGGGAGCAATGTCTCAAACAGTCTACGCTTTGATCGTTCCCTGAGAGACCAGTAATAAATTCCGATGCAAATCTGGTGGCATTCTGTAATCTGAGGACTACCAGAGTGTTGATGAAACACAGAAATTTCATAGGGATTATATACAACAGTCACCACCCGCACTTTCCTCCATGGGAGTAATGTCTGAAACAGTCTGCGCTTGGATCGTTCCCAGGAAGACCAGTAGTAGTTTCCGATGCACATCTCGTGGCATTCTGTAATCTGCGGACTATCAGAGTGTTGATGAAACACAGAAATTTCATCCGGATTGAATACAACAGTCACCATGCGCACTTTCCTCCACGGGAGGTATGTCTCAAACAGTCTACGTCTTGATCGTTCCCTGGAAGACCAGTAGTAGTTTCCGATGCACATCTGGTGGCATTCTGTAATCTGTGGACTATCAGAGTGTTGATGAAACACTGAAATTGCATCGGGATTGAATACAACAGTCACCATCTGCACTTCCCCCATGGGAGTAGTGTCTGAAACAGTGTACGCTTGGATCGTTCCCAGGAAGACCAGTAGTAGTTTCCGATGCACATCCCGTGGCATTCTGTAATATGTGGACTATCAGAGTGTTGATGAAACACAGAAAATGCATCGGGATTGAATACAACAGTCACCATGCGCACTTCCCTCCATGGGAGTAACTCTCAAACAGTCTACGCTTTGATCGTTCCCTGGAAGACCAGTAGTAGTTTCCGATGCATATCTGGAAGTATTCTGTAATCTGTAGACTATGAGAGTGTTGATGAAACACAGAATTTGAATCGGGATTGAATACAACAGTCACCATGCGCACTTTCCTACATTGGAGTAACTCTCAAACAATCTACGCTTTGATCGTTCCCTGGAAGACCAGTAGTAGTTTCCAATGCACATCTGGTAGCATTCTGTAATCTGTAGACTATCAGAGTGTCGATGAAACACAGAAATTTCATCCGGATTGAATACAACAGTCACCATGCGCACTTTCCTCCACGGGAGTAATGTTTCAAACATTCTACGCCTTTGATCGTTCCCTGGAACACCAGTAGTAGTTTGCGATGCACATATGGTGGCATTCTGTAATGCGTAGACTATCAGAGTGTTGATGAAACACAGTAATTGCATCGGGATTGATACAACAGTCACCATGCGCACTTTCCTCCATGGGAGTAATGTCTCTAACAGTCTACGCTTTGATCGTTCCCTGGAAGACCATTAGTATTTTTGGATGCACATCTGGAGGCTTTCTGTAATCTGTGGACTATCAGAGTGTTGATGAAAGACAGAAATTCCATCGGGATTGAATACAACAGTCTCCATGCGCAGTTTCCTCCATGGGAGTAATGGCCCAAACATTCTACGCTTTGATCATTCCCTGGAAGACCAGTAGTAGTTTCCGATGCACATCTGGTGGTATTCTCTAATCTGTGGACTATCAGAGTGTTGATGAAACACAGAAATTGCATTGGGATTGAATACAACAGTCACCATCCGCACTTTCCTCCATGGGAGTAATGTCTGAAACAGTCTACGGTTGGATTGTTCCCAGGAAGACCAGTAGCAGTTTACAATGCACATCTCGTGGCATTCTGTAATCTGTAGAGTATCAGAGTGTTGATGAAACACAGAAATTGCATCGGGATTGAATACAACAGTCACCATGCGCACATTCCTCCATGGGAGTAATTCTCAAACAGTCTACGCTTTGATCGTTCCCTGGAAGACCAGTAGTAGTTTCCGATGCACATCTGGTGGCATTCTGTAATCTGTGGACCATCAGAGTGTTGATGAAACACAGAAATTGCATCGGGATTGAATACAACAATCACAATGCGCACTTACCTCCACGTGAGGTATGTCTCAATCAATCTACGCTTTGATCGTTCCCTGGAAGACCAGTAGTAGTTTCCGATGCACATCTGGTGGCATTCTGTAATCTGTGGACTATCAGAGTGTTGATGAAACACAGAAATTGCATCGGGATTCAATACAACAGTCACCATCCGCACTTTCCTCCATGGGAGTAATGTCTGAAACAGTATACGCTTGAATTGTTCCCAGGAAGACCAGTAGCAGTTTCCGATGCACATCTGGTGGCACTCTGTAATCTGTGGAGTATCAGAGTGTTGATGAAACACAGAAATTGCATCGGGATTGAATACAACAATCACCATGCGCACTTTCCTCCACGTGAGGTATGTCTAAAACAGTCTACGCTCTGATAGTTTCCTGGAAGACCAGTAGTAGTTTCCGATGCACATCTGGAGGTATTCTGTAATCTGTAGACTATGAGAGTGTTGATGAAACACAGAATTTGCATCGGGATTGAATACAACAGTCACCATGCGCACTTTCCTCCATGGGAGTAACTCTCAAACAATCTACGCTTTGATCGTTCCCTGGAAGACCAGTAGTAGTTTCCAATGCACATCTGGTAGCATTCTGTAATCTGTGGACTATCAGAGTGTTGATGAAACACAGAAATTGCATCGGGATTGAATACAACAGTCACCATGCGCACTTTCCTCCATGGGAGTAATGACCCAAACAATCTACGCTTTGATCGTTCCCTGGAAGACCAGTTGTAGCTTCCGATTAACATCTGGAGGCATTCTGTAATCTGTGGACAATCAGAGTGTTGATGAAACACAGAAATTTCATCGGGATTGAAGACAACAGCCACCATGCGCACTCTCCACCATGGGAGTTATGTCCCAAACAGTCTACGCTTTGATCGTTCCCTGGAAGACCATTAGTTGTTTCCGATGCACATCGGGAGGCATTCTGTAATCTGTGGACTATCAGAGTGTTGATGAAACACAGAAATTGCATCGGGATTGAATACTACATTCACCATGCGCACTTTCCTCCATGGGAGTAATGTCTCAAACAGTCTACGCTTTGATCGTTCCCTGGAAGACCATTAGTAGTTTCCGATGCACATCTGGAGGCATTCTGTAATCTGTGGAGTATCAGAGTGTTGATGAAACACAGAAATTGCATCGGGATTCAATACAACAGTCACCATGCGCACTTTCCTCCACGGGAGTAATTCTCAAACAGTCTACTGTTTGATCGTTCCCTGGAAGACCAGTAGTAGTTTCCGATGCACATCTGGTGGCATTCTGTAATCTGTGGACTATCAGAGTGTTGATGAAACACAGAAACTGCATCGGGATTGAATACAACAATCACCATGCGCACTTTCCTCCACGGGATGTATGTCTCAAACAGTCTACGCTTTGATCGTTCCCTGGAAGACCAGTAGTAGTTTCCGATGCACATCTGGCGGTATTCTCTAATCTGTGGACTATCAGTGTGTTGATGAAACACAGATATTGGATCGGGATTGAATACAACAGTCACCATCCACACTTTCCTCCATGGGAGTAATGTCTGAAACAGTCTACGCTTGGATCGATCCCAGGAAGACCAGTAGCAGTTTTCGATGCACATCTCGTGGCATTCTGTAATCTGTGGAGTATCAGAGTGTTGATGAAACACAGAAATTGCATCGGGATTGAATACAACAGTCACCATGCGCACTTTCCTCCATGGGAGTAATTCTCAACCAGTCTACGCTTTGATCGTTCCCTGGAAGACCAGTAGTAGTTTCCGATGGTAATCTGGTGGCATTCTGTAATCTGTGGACTATCAGAGTGTTGATGAAACACAGAAATTGCATCGGGAATCAATACAACAGTCAACATGCACACTTTCCTCCACGGGAGGTATGTCTCTAACAGTCTACGCTTTGATCATTCCCTGGAAGACCAGTAGTAGTTCCCGATGCACATCTGGTGGCATTCTGTAAATTGTGGACTATCAGAGTGTTGATGAAACACAGAAATTGCATCGGGATTGAATACTACATTCACCATGCGCACTTTCCTCCATGGGAGTAATGTCTCAAACAGTCTACGCTTTGATCGTTCCCTGGAAGACCATTAGTAGTTTCCGATGCGCATCTGGAGGCATTCTGTAATCTGTGGAGTATCAGAGTGTTGATGAAACACAGAAATTGCATCGGGTTTGAATACAACAGTAATCATGCGCACTTTCCTCCATGGGAGTAATTCTCAAACAGTCTACGCTTTGATCGTTCCCTGGAAGACCAGTAGTAGTTTCCGATGCACATCTGGTGGCAATCTGTAATCTGTGGACTATCAGAGTGTTGATGAAACACAGAAACTTCATCGGGATTGAATACAACAATCACCATGCGCACTTTCCTCCACGGGAGGTATGTCTCAAACAGTCTACACTTTGATCATTCCCTGGAAGACCAGTAGTAGTTTCCGATGCACATCTGGTGGTATTCTCTAATCTGTGGACTATCAGAGTGTTGATGAAACACAGAAATTGCATTGGGATTGAATACACCAGTCACCATCCGCACTTTCCTCCATGGGAGTAATGTCTGAAACAGTCTACGGTTGGATTGTTCCCAGGAGGACCAGTAGCAGTTTACAATGCACCTCTCGTAGCATTCTGTAATCTGTGGAGTATCAGAGTGTTGATGAAACACAGAAATTGCATCGGGATTGAATACAACAGTCACCATGCGCACATTCCTCCATGGAAGTAATTCTCAAACAGTCTACGCTTTGATCGTTCCCTGGAAGACCAGTAGTAGTTTCCGATGCACATCTGGTGGCATTCTGTAATCTGTGGACCATCAGAGTGTGATGAAACACAGAAATTGCATCGGGATTGAATACAACAATCACCATGCGCACTTTCCTCCACGTGAGGTATGTCTCAAACAGTCTACGCTTTGATTGTTCCCTGGAAGACCAGTAGTAGTTTCCGATGCACATCTGGTGGCATTCTGTAATCTGTGGACTATCAGAGTGTTGATGAAACACAGAAATTGCATCGGGATTCAATACAACAGTCACCATCCGCACTTTCCTCCATGGGAGTAATGTCTGAAACAGTATACGCTTGAATTGTTCCCAGGAAGACCAGTAGCAGTTTCCGATGCACATCTCGTGGCACTCTGTAATCTGTGGAGTATCAGAGTGTTGATGAAACACAGAAATTGCATCGGGATTGAATACAACAGTCACCATGCGCACTTTCCTCCATGGGAATAATGTATCTAACAGTTTTCGCTTTGATCGTTCTCTGGAAGACCAGTAGTATTTTCCGATGCACGTCTGGAGGCTTTCTGTAATCTGTGGACTATCAGAGTATTGATGAAACACAGAAATTGCATCGGGATTGAACACAACAGTCACCATCCGCACTTTCCTCCATGGGAGTAATGTCTGAAACCGTCTACGCTTTGATCGTTTCCTGGAAGACCAGTAGCAGTTTCCGATGCACATCTCGTGGCATTCTGTAATCTGTGGACTATCAGAGTGTTGATGAAACACAGAAAATGCATCGGGATTGAATACAACAGTCACCATGCGCACTTTCCTCCATGGGAGTAATGTATCTAACAGTCTACGCTTTGATCGTTCCCTGGAAGACCAGTAGTAGTTTCCGATGCACATCTGGAGGTTTTCCGTCATCTGTGGACTATCAGAGTGTTGATGAAACACAGAAATTGCATCGGGATTGAATACAACAGTCACCATGCGCACTTTCCTCCATGGTAGTAATGTCTCTAACATTCTACGCTTTCATCGTTCCCTGGAAGACCAGTAGTAGTTTCCCATGCACATCTGGAGGCTTTCCGTTATCTGTGGATTATCAGAGTGTTGATGAAACACAGAAATTGCATCGGGAATCAATACAACAGTCAACATGCACACTTTCCTCCACGGGAGGTATGTCTCTAACAGTCTACGCTTTGATCATTCCCTGGAAGACCAGTAGTAGTTTCCGATGCACATCTGGTGGCATTCTGTAAATTGTGGACTATCAGAGTGTTGATGAAACACAGAAATTGCATCGGGATTGAATACTACATTCACCATGCGCACTTTCCTCCATGGGGGTAATGTCTCAAACAGTCTACGCTTTGATCGTTCCCTGGAAGACCATTAGTAGTTTCCGATGCGCATCTGGAGGCATTCTGTAATCTGTGGAGTATCAGAGTGTTGATGAAACACAGAAATTGCATCGGGTTTGAATACAACAATAACCATGCGCACTTTCCTCCATGGGAGTAATTCTCAAACAGTCTACGCTTTGATCGTTCCCTGGAAGACCAGTAGTAGTTTCCGATGCACATCTGGTGGCAATCTGTAATCTGTGGACTATCAGAGTGTTGATGAAACACAGAAACTTCATCGGGATTGAATACAACAATCACCATGCGCACTTTCCTCCACGGGAGGTATGTCTCAAACAGTCTACACTTTGATCATTCCCTGGAAGACCAGTAGTAGTTTCCGATGCACATCTGGTGGTATTCTCTAATCTGTGGACTATCAGAGTGTTGATGAAACACAGAAATTGCATTGGGATTGAATACACCAGTCACCATCCGCACTTTCCTCCATGGGAGTAATGTCTGAAACAGTCTACGGTTGGATTGTTCCCAGGAGGACCAGTAGCAGTTTACAATGCACCTCTCGTATCATTCTGTAATCTGTGGAGTATCAGAGTGTTGATGAAACACAGAAATTGCATCGGGATTGAATACAACAGTCACCATGCGCACATTCCTCCATGGGAGTAATTCTCAAACAGTCTACGCTTTGATCGTTCCCTGGAAGACCAGTAGTAGTTTCCGATGCACATCTGGTGGCATTCTGTAATCTGTGGACCATCAGAGTGTGATGAAACACAGAAATTGCATCGGGATTGAATACAACAATCACCATGCGCACTTTCCTCCACGTGAGGTATGTCTCAAACAGTCTACGCTTTGATTGTTCCCTGGAAGACCAGTAGTAGTTTCCGATGCACATCTGGTGGCATTCTGTAATCTGTGGACTATCAGAGTGTTGATGAAACACAGAAATTGCATCGGGATTCAATACAACAGTCACCATCCGCACTTTCCACCATGGGAGTAATGTCTGAAACAGTATACGCTTGAATTGTTCCCAGGAAGACCAGTAGCAGTTTCCGATGCACATCTCGTGGCACTCTGTAATCTGTGGAGTATCAGAGTGTTGATGAAACACAGAAATTGCATCGGGATTGAATACAACAGTCACCATGCGCACTTTCCTCCATGGGAATAATGTATCTAACAGTTTTCGCTTTGATCGTTCTCTGGAAGACCAGTAGTATTTTCCGATGCACATCTGGAGGCTTTCTGTAATCTGTGGACTAACAGAGTATTGATGAAACACAGAAATTGCATCGGGATTGAACACAACAGTCACCATCCGCACTTTCCTCCATGGGAGTAATGTCTGAAACCGTCTACGCTTTGATCGTTTCCTGGAAGACCAGTAGCAGTTTCCGATGCACATCTCGTGGCATTCTGTAATCTGTGGAGTATCAGAGTGTTGATGAAACACAGAAAATGCATCGGGATTGAATACAACAGTCACCATGCGCACTTTCCTCCATGGGAGTAATGTATCTAACAGTCTACGCTTTGATCGTTCCCTGGAAGACCAGTAGTAGTTTCCGATGCACATCTGGAGGTTTTCCGTCATCTGTGGACTATCAGAGTGTTGATGAAACACAGAAATTGCATCGGGATTGAATACAACAGTCACCATGCGCACTTTCCTCCATGGTAGTAATGTCTCTAACATTCTACGCTTTGATCGTTCCCTGGAAGACCAGTAGTAGTTTCCCATGCACATCTGGAGGCTTTCCGTTATCTGTGGATTATCAGAGTGTTGATGAAACACAGAAATAGCATCGGGATTGAATACAACAGTCAAGATGCGCACTTTACTTTATGGGAGCAATGTCTCAAACAGTCTACGCTTTTATCGTTCCCTGAAAGACCAGTAGTAGTTTCCGATGCAAATCTGGTGGCATTCTGTAATCTGAGGACTACCAGAGTGTTGATGAAACACAGAAATTTCATTGGGATTGAATACAACAGTCACCATCCGCATTTTCCTCCATGGGAGTAATGTCTGAAACAGTCTACGCTTGGATCGTTCCCAGGAAGACCAGTAGTAGTTTCCGATGCACATCTCGTGGCATTCTGTAATCTGTGGACTATCAGAGTGTTGATGAAACACAGAAATTGCATCGGGATTGAATACAACAGTCACCATCTGCACTTCCCCCATGGGAGTAATGTCTGAAACAGTCTACGCTTGGATCGTTCCCAGGAAGACCAGTAGTAGTTTCCGATGCACATCTCGTGGCATTCTGTAATCTGTGGACTATCAGAGTGTTGATGAAACACAGAAAATGCATCGGGATTGAATACAACAGTCACCATGCGCACTTCCCTCCATGGGAGTAACTCTCAAACAGTCTACGCTTTGATCGTTCCCTGGAAGACCAGTAGTAGTTTCCGATGCACATCTGGTAGCATTCTGTAATCTGTGGACTATCAGAGTGTTGATGAAACAAAGAAATTTCATCCGGATTGAATACAACAGTCACCATGCGCACATTCCTCCACGGGAGGTATGTCTCAAACAGTCTACGCTTTGATCGTTCCCTGGAAGACCAGTAGTAGTTTCCGATGCACATCTGGAAGTATTCTGTAATCTGTAGACTATGAGATTGTTGATGAAACACAGAATTTGAATCGGGATTGAATACAACAGTCACCATGCGCACTTTCCTCCATTGGAGTAACTCTCAAACAATCTACGCTTTGATCGTTCCCTGGAAGACCAGTAGTAGTTTCCAATGCACATCTGGTAGCATTCTGTAATCTGTAGGCTATCAGAGTGTTGATGAAACACAGAAATTTCATCCGGATTGAATACAACAGTCACCATGCGCACTTTCCTCCAAGGGAGTAATGTCTCAAACAATCTACGCCTTTGATCGTTCCCTGGAAGACCAGCAGTAGTTTGCGATGCACATATGGTGGCATTCTGTAATGCGTAGACTATCAGAGTGTTGACGAAACACAGTAATTGCATCGGGATTGATACAACAGTCACCATGCGCACTTTCCTCCATGGGATTAATGTCTTTAACAGTCTACGCTTTGATCGTTCCCTGGAAGACCAGTAGTATTTTCCGACGCACATCTGGAGGCTTTCTGTAATCTGTGGACTATCAGAGTGTTGATGAAACACAGAAATTCCATCGGGATTGAATACAACAGTCTCCATGCGCAGTTTCCTCCATGGGAGTAATGTCTCAAACAGTCTACGCTTTGATAGTTCCCTGGATGACCAGTAGTAGTTTCCGATGCACATCTGGATGCTTTCCGAAATCTGTTTACTAAAAGAGTGTTCATGAAACACAGAAATTGCATCGGGATTGAATACAACAGTCACCATGCGCACTTTCCTCCATGGGAGTAATGGCCCAAACAGTCTACGCTTTGATCGTTCCCTGGAAGACCAGTAGTAGCTTCCGATTAACATCTGGAGGCATTCTGTAATCTGCAGACTATCAGAGTGTTGATGAGACACAGAAATTGCATCGGGATTGAAGACAACAGCCACCATGCGCACTTTCCACCATAGGAGTAATGTCCCAAAGAGTCTACGCTTTGATCGTTCCCTGGAAGACCAGTAGTTCTTTACGATGCTCATCGGGAGGCATTCTGTAATCTGTGGACTATCAGAGTGTTGATGAAACACAGAAACTGCATCGGGATTGAATACAACAATCACCATGCGCACTTTCCTCCACGGGAGGTATGTCTCAAACAGACTACGCTTTGATCGTTCCCTGGAAGACCAGTAGTAGTTTCCGATGCACAACTGGTGGTATTCTCTAATCTGTGGACTATCAGAGTGTTGATGAAACACAGAAATTGCATCGGGATTGAATACAACAGTCACCATCAACACTTTCCTCCATGGGAGTAATATCTGAAACAGTCTACGCTTGGATCGATCCCAGGAAGACCAGTAGCAGTTTCGGATGCACATCTCGTGGCATTCTGTAATGTGTGGAGTATCAGAGTGTTGATGAAACACAGAAATTGCATCGGGATTGAATACAACAGTCACCATGCGCACTTTCCTCCATGGGAGTAATTCTCACACAGTCTACGCTTTGATCGTTCCCTGGAAGACCAGTAGTAGTTTCCGATGCTAATCTGGTGGCATTCTGTAATCTGTGGACTATCAGAGTGTTGATGAAACACAGAAATTGCATCGGGAATGAATACAACAGTCAACATGCACACTTTCCTCCACGGGAGGTATGTCTCTAACAGTCTACGCTTTGATCGCTCCCTGGAAGACCATTAGTAGTTTCCGATGCACATCTGGTGGCATTTTGTAATCTGTGGACTATCATGGCGTTGATGAAACACAGAAATTGCATCGGGATTGAATACTACATTCACCATGCGCACTTTCTTCCATGGGAGTAATGTCTCAAACAGTCTACGCTTTGATCTTTCCCTGGAAGACCATTAGTACTTTCCGATTCGCATCTGGAGGCATTCTGCAATCTGTGGAGTATCAGAAAGTTGATGAAACACAGAAATTGCATCGGGATTGAATACAACAGACACCATGCGCACTTTCCTCCATGGGAGTAATTCTCAAACAGTCTACGCTTTGATCGTTCCGTGGAAGACCAGTAGTAGTTTCCGATGCACATCTGGATGCTTTCCGTAATCTGTTTACTATCAGAGTGTTCATGAAACACAGTAATTGCATCGGGATTGAATACAACAGTCACCATGCGCACTTTCCTCCATGGGAGTAATGGCCCAAACAGTCTACGCTTTGATCGTTCCCTGGAAGACCAGTAGTAGCTTTCGATTAACATCTGGAGGCATTCTGTAATCTGCGGACTATCAGAGTGTTGATGAGACACAGAAATTGCATCGGGATTGAAGACAACAGCCACCATGCGCACTTTCCACCATAGGAGTAATGTCCCAAAGAGTCTACGCTTTGATCGTTGCCTGGAGGACCAGTAGTTCTTTCCGATGCACATCGGGAGGCATTCTGTAATCTGTGGACTATCAGAGTGTTGATGAAACACAGAAATTGCATCGGGATTGAATACTACATTCACCATGAACACTTTCCTCCATTGGAGTAATGTCTCAAACAGTCTACGTTTTGATCGTTCCCTGGAAGACCTGTAGTACTTTCCGATGCACAACTGGTGGTATTCTCTAATCTGTGGAGTATCAGAGTGTTGATGAAACACAGAAATTGCATCGTGATTGAATACAACAGTCACCATGCGCTCTTTCCTATCATGGGAGTAATTTTCACACAGTCTACGCTTTGATCGTTCCCTGGAAGACCAGTAGTAGTTTCCGATGCTAATCTGGTGGCATTCTGTAATCCGTGGACTATCAGAGTATTGATGAAACACAGAAATTGCATCGGGAATGAATACAACAGTCAACATGCACACTTTCCTCCACGGGAGGTATGTCTCTAACAGTCTACACTTTGATCGTTCCGTGGAAGACCAGTAGTAGTTTCCGATGCATATCTGGTGGCATTCTGTAATCTGTGGACTATCAGAGTGTTGATGAAACACAGAAACTGCATCGGGATTGAATACAACAATCACCATGCGCACTTTCCTCCACGGGAGGTATGTCTCAAACAGTCTACGCTTTGATCATTCCCTGGAAGACCAGTAGTAGTTTCACATGCACATCTGGTGGTATTCTCTAATCTGTGGACTATCAGACTGTTGATGAATCACAGATATTGCATCGGGATTGAGTACAACAGTCACCATCCGCACTTTCCTCCATGGGAGTAATGTCTGAAACAGTCTACGGTTGGATTGTTCCCAGGAAGACCAGTAGCAGTTTCCGATGCACATCTCGTGGCATTCTCTAATCTGTGGAGTATCAGAGTGTTGATGAAACACAGAAATTGCATCGGGATTGAATACAACAGTCACCATACGCACTTTCCTCCATGGGAGTAATTCTCAAACTGTCTACGCTTTGATCGTTGCCTGGAAGACCAGTAGTAGTTTCCGATGCACATCAGGTGGTATTCTGTAATCTGTGGACTATCAGAGTGTTGATGAAACACAGAAATTGCATCGGGATTGAATACAACAATCACCATGCGCACTTTCCTCCACGGGAGGTATGTCTCAAACAGTCTACGCTTTGATCGTTCCCTGGAAGACCAGTAGTAGTTTCCGATGCACATCTGGTGGCATTCTGTAATCTGTGGACTATCAGAGTGTTGATGAAACACAGAAATTGCATCGGGATTCAATACAACAGTCACCATCCGCACTTTCCTCCATGGGAGTAATGTCTCAAACAGTCTACGCTTGGATTGTTCCCAGGAAGACCAGTAGCAGTTTCCGATGCACATCTCGTGGCATTCTGTAATCTGTGGAGTATCAGAGTGTTGATGAAACACAGAAATTGCATCGGGATTGAATACAACAGTCACCATGCGCACTTTCCTCCATGGGAGTAACTCTCAAACAGTCTACGCTTTGATCGTTCCGTGGAAGACCAGTAGTAGTTTCCGATGCACATCTGGAGGTATTCTGTAATCTGTAGAGTATGAGAGTTTGATGAAACACAGAAATTGCATCGGGATTGAATACAACAGTCACCATGCGCACTTTCCTATATGGGAATAATGTATCTAACAGTTTTCGCTTTGATCGTTCCCTGGAAGACCAGTAGTAGTTTCCGATGCACATCTGGAGGCTTTCTGTAATCTGTGGATTATCAGAGTGTTGATGAAACACAGAAATTGCATCGGGATTGAATACAACAGTCAACATGCGCACATTCCTCCACGGGATGTATGTCTCTAACAGTCTAAGCTTTGATCGTTCCCTTGAAGACCAGTAGTTGTTTCCGATGCACATCTGGTGGCATTCTGTAATCTGTGGACTATCAGAGTGTTGATGAAACACAGAGATTGCTTCGGGATTGAACACAACAGTCACCATCCGCACTTTCCTCCATGGGAGTAATGTCTGAAACAGTCTACGTTTTATCGTTCCCTGGAACACCAGTAGTAGTTTCCGATGCACATCTGGTAGCATTCTGTAATCTGTGGACTATCAGAGTGTTGATGAAACAAAGAAATTTCATCTGGATTGAATACAACAGTCACCATGCGCACATTCCTGCACGGGAGGTATGTCTCAAACAGTCTACGCTTTGATCGTTCCCTGGAAGACCAGTAGTAATTTCCGATGCACATCTGGAAGTATTCTGTAATCTGTAGACTATGAGAGTGTTGATGAAACACAGAATTTGAATCGGGATTGAATACAAGAGTCACCATGCGCACTTTCCTCCATTGGAGTAACTCTCAAACAATCTACGCTTTGATCGTTCCCTGGAAGACCAGTAGTAGTTTACAATGCACATCTGGTAGCAGTCAGTAATCTGTAGACTATCAGAGTGTTAATGAAACACAGAAATTTCATCCGGATTGAATACAACAGTCACCATGCGCACTTTCCTCCACGGGAGTAATGTCTCAAACAATCTACGCCTTTGATCGTTCCCTGGAAGACCAGCAGTAGTTTGCAATGCACATATGGTGGCATTCTGTAATGCGTAGACTATCAGAGTGTTGATTAAACACAGAAATTCCATCGGGATTGAATACAACAGTCTCCATGCGCTGTTTCCTCCATGGGAGTAATGTCTCAAACAGTCTACGCTTTGATAGTTCCCTGGAAGACCAGTAGTAGCTTCCGATTAACATCTGGAGGCATTCTGTAATCTGCAGACTATCAGAGCGTTGATGAGACACAGAAATTGCATCGGGATTGAAGACAACAACCACCATGCGCACTTTCCACCATAGGAGTAATGTCCCAAAGAGTCTACGCTTTGATCGTTCCCTGGAAGACCAGTAGTTCTTTACGATGCACATCGGGAGGCATTCTGTAATCTGTGGACTATCAGAGGGTTGATGAAAAACAGAAATTGCATCGGGATTGAATACTATATTCACCATGCACACTTTCCTCCATGGGAGTTATGTCTCAAACAGTCTACGCTTTGATCGTTCCCTGGAAGACCATTAGTAGTTTCCGATGCACATCTGGAGGCATTCTGAAATCTGTGGAGTATCAGAGTGTTGATGAAACACAGAAATTGCATTGGGATTGAATACAACAGTCACCATGCGCACTTTCCTCCATGGGAGTAATTCTCAAACAGTCTACGCTTTGATTGTTCCCTGGAAGACCAGTAGTAGTTTCCGATGCACATCTGGTGGCATTCTGTAATCTGCGGACTATCAGAGTGTTGATGAAACACAGAAACTGCATCGGGATTGAATACAACAATCACCATGCGCACTTTCCTCCACGGGAGGTATGTCTCAAACAGACTACGCTTTGATCGTTCCCTGGAAGACCAGTAGTAGTTTCCGATGCACAACTGGTGGTATTCTCTAATCTGTGGACTATCAGAGTGTTTATGAAACACAGAAATTGCATCGGGATTGAATACAACAGTCACCATCAACACTTTCCTGCATGGGAGTAATCTCTGAAACAGTCTACGCTTGGATCGATCCCAGGAAGACCAGTAGCAGTTTCCGATGCACATCTCGTGGCATTCTGTAATCTGTGGAGTATCAGAGTGTTGATGAAACACAGAAATTGCATCGGGATTGAATACAACAGTCACCATGCGCACTTTCCTCCATGGGAGTAACTCTCAAACAGTCTACGCTTTGATCGTTCCGTGGAAGACCAGTAGTAGTTTCCGATGCACATCTGGAGGTATTCTGTAATCTGTAGACTATGAGAGTGTTGATGAAACACAGAAATTGCATCGGGATTGAACACAACAGTCACCATGCGCACTTGCCTCCATGGGAGTAATGGCCCAAACAGTCTACGCTCTGATCGTTCCCTGGAAGACCAGTAGTAGCTTCCGATTAACATCTGGAGGCATTCTGTAATCTGCAGACTATCAGAGTGTTGATGAGACACAGAAATTGCATCGGGATTGAAGACAACAACCACCATGCGCACTTTCCACCATAGGAGTAATGTCCCAAAGAGTCTACGCTTTGATCGTTCCCTGGAAGACCAGTAGTTCTTTACGATGCACATCGGGAGGCATTCTGTAATCTGTGGACTATCAGAGGGTTGATGAAAAACAGAAATTGCATCGGGATTGAATACTATATTCACCATGCACACTTTCCTCCATGGGAGTTGTGTCTCAAACAGTCTACGCTTTGATCGTTCCCTGGAAGACCATTAGTAGTTTCAGATGCACATCTGGAGGCATTCTGTAATCTGTGGAGTATCAGAGTGTTGATGAAACACAGAAATTGCATCGGGATTGAATACAACAGTCACCATGCGCTCTTTCCTACCATGGGAGTAATTTTCACGCAGTGTACGCTTTGATCGTACCCTGGAAGACCAGTAGTAGTTTCCGATGCTAATCTGGTGGCATTCTGTAATCTGTGGACTATCAGAGTGTTGATGAAACACAGAAATTGCATCGGGAATGAATACAACAGTCAACATGCACACTTTCCTCCACAGGAGGTATGTCTCTAACAGTCTACGCTTTGATCGCTCCCTGGAAGACCAGTAGTAGTTTCCGATGCACATCTGGTGGCATTTTGTAATCTGTGGACTATCAGGGCGTTGATGAAACACAGAAATTGCATCAGGATTGAATACTACATTCACCATGCGCACTTTCTTCCATGGGAGTAATGTCTCAAACATTCTACGCTTTGATCGTTCCCTGGATGACGATTAGTACTTTCCGATACGCATCTGGAGGCACTCTGTAATCTGTGGAGTATCAGAGTGTTGATGAAACACAGAAATTGCATCGGGATTGAATACAACAGTCAACATGCGCAATTTCCTCCATGGGAGTAATTCTCAAACAGTCTACGCTTTGATCGTTCCGTGGAAGACCAGTATTAGTTTCCGATGCACGTCTGGAGGCATTCTGTAACCTGTGGAGTATCAGAGTGTTGATGAAACACAGAAATTGCATCGGGATTGAATACAACAGTCACCATGCGCACTTTCCTCCATGGGAGTAATTCTCAAACAGTCTACGCTTTGATTGTTCCCTGGAAGACCAGTAGTAGTTTCCGATGCACATCTGGTGGCATTCTGTAATCTGTGGACTATCAGAGTGTTAATGAAACACAGAAACTGCATCGGGATTGAATACAACAATCACCATACGCACTTTCCTCCACGGGAGGTATGTCTCAAACAGACTACGCTTTGATCGTTCCCTGAAAGACCAGTAGTAGTTTCCGATGCACAACTGGTGGTATTCTCTAATCTGTGGACTATCAGAGTGTTTATGAAACACAGAAATTGCATCGGGATTGAATACAACAATCACCATGCGCACTTTCCTCCACGGGATGTATGTCTCTGACAGTCTAAGCTTTGATCGTTCCCTTGAAGACCAGTAGTTGTTTCCGATGCACATCTGGTGGCATTCTGTAATCTGTGGACTATCAGAGTGTTGATGAAACACAGAAATTGCTTCGGGATTGAACACAACAGTCACCATCCGCACTTTCCTCCATGGGAGTAATGTCTGAAACAGTCTACGTTTTATCGTTCCCTGGAACACCAGTAGTAGTTTCCGATGCACATCTGGTAGCATTCTGTAATCTGTGGACTATCAGAGTGTTGATGAAACAAAGAAATTTCATCCGGATTGAATACAACAGTCACCATGCGCACATTCCTGCACGGGAGGTATGTCTCAAACAGTCTACGCTTTGATCGTTCCCTGGAAGACCAGTAGTAGTTTCCGATGCACATTTGGAAGTATTCTGTAATCTGTAGACTATGAGAGTGTTGATGAAACACAGAATTAGAATCGGGATTGAATACAAGAGTCACCATGCGCACTTTCCTCCATTGGAGTAACTCTCAAACAATCTACGCTTTGATCGTTCCCTGGAAGACCAGTAGTAGTTTACAATGCACATCTGGTAGCAGTCAGTAATCTGTAGACTATCAGAGTGTTAATGAAACACAGAAATTTCATCCGGATTGAATACAACAGTCACCATGCGCACTTTCCTCCACGGGAGTAATGTCTCAAACAATCTACGCCTTTGATCGTTCCCTGGAAGACCAGCAGTAGTTTGCAATGCACATATGGTGGCATTCTGTAATGCGTAGACTATCAGAGTGTTGATTAAACACAGTAATTGCATCGGGATTGATACAACAGTCACCGTGCGCACTTTCCTCCATGGGAGTAATGTCTCTAAGAGTCTACGCTTTGATCGTTCCTTGGAAGACCAGTAGTATTTTCCGATGCTCATCTGGAGGCTTTCTGTAATCTGTGGACTATCAGAGTGTTGATGAAACACAGAAATTCCATCGGGATTGAATACAACAGTCTCCATGCGCTGTTTCCTCCATGGGAGTAATGTCTCAAACAGTCTACGCTTTGATATTTCCCTGAATGACCAGTAGTAGTTTCCGATGCACATCTGGATGCTTTCCGAAATCTGTTTACTAAAAGAGTGTTGATGAAACACAGAAATTGCATCGGGATTGGATACAACAGTCACCATGCGCACTTTCCTCCATGGGAGTAATTCTCAAACAGTCTACGCTTTGATTGTTCCCTGGAAGACCAGTAGTAGATTCCGATGCACATCTGGTGGCATTCTGTAATCTGCGGACTATCAGAGTGTTGATGAAACATAGAAACTGCATCGGGATTGAATACAACAATCACCATGCGCACTTTCCTCCACGGGAGGTATGTCTCAAACAGACTACGCTTTGATCGTTCCCTGGAAGACCAGTAGTAGTTTCCGATGCACAACTGGTGGTATTCTCTAATCTGTGGACTATCAGAGTGTTTATGAAACACAGAAATTGCATCGGGATTGAATACAACAGTCACCATCTACACTTTCCTCCATGGGAGTAATCTCTGAAACAGTCTACGCTTGGATCGATCCCAGGAAGACCAGTAGCAGTTTCCGATGCACATCTCGTGGCATTCTGTAATCTGTGGAGTATCAGAGTGTTGATGAAACACAGAAATTGCATCGGGATTGAATACAACATTCACCATGCGCACTTTCCTCCATGGGAGTAACTCTCAAACAGTCTACGCTTTGATCGTTCCGTGGAAGACCAGTAGTAGTTTCCGATGCACTTCTGGAGGCTTTCTGTAATCTGTGGATTATCAGAGTGTTGATGAAACACAGAAATTGCATCGGGATTGAATACAACAGTCAACATGCGCACATTCCTCCACGGGATGTATGTCTCTAACAGTCTATGTTTTGATCGTTCCCTTGAAGACCAGTAGTTGTTTCCGATGCACATCTGGTGGCATTCTGTAATCTGTGGACTATCAGAGTGTTGATGAAACACAGAAATTGCATCGGGATTGAACACAACAGTCACCATCCGCACTTTCCTCCATGGGAGTAATGTCTGAAACAGTCTACGCTTTTATTGTTCCCTGGAACACCAGTAGTAGTTTCCGATGCACATCTGGTAGCATTCTGTAATCTGTGGACTATCAGAGTGTTGATGAAACAAAGAAATTTCATCCGGATTGAATACAACAGTCACCATGCGCACATTCCTCCACGGGAGGTATGTCTCAAACAGTCTACGCTTTGATCGATCCCTGGAAGACCAGTAGTAGTTTCCGATGCACATCTGGAAGTATTCTGTAATCTGTAGACTATGAGAGTGTTGATGAAACACAGAATTTGAATCGGGATTGAATACAAGAGTCACCATGCGCACTTTCCTCCATTGGAGTAACTCTCAAACAATCTACGCTTTGATCGTTCCCTGGAAGACCAATAGTAGTTTCCAATGCACATCTGGTAGCATTCAGTAATCTGTAGACTATCAGAGTGTTGATGAAACACAGAAATTTCTTCCGGATTGAATACAACAGCCACCATGCGCACTTTCCTCCACGGGAGTAATGTCTCAAACAATCTACGCTTTTGATCGTTCCCTGGAAGACCAGTAGTAGTTTGCGATGCACATATGGTGGCATTCTGTAATGCGTAGACTATCAGAGTGTTGATGAAACACAGTAATTGCATCGGGATTGATACAACAGTCACCATGCGAACTTTCCTCCATGGGAGTAATGTCTCTAACAGTCTACGCTTTGATCGTTCCCTGGAAGACCAGTAGTATTTTCCGATGCACGTCTGGAGGCTTTCTGTAATCTGTGGACTATCAGAGTGTTGATGAAACACAGAAATTCCATCGGGATTGAATACAACAGTCTCCATGCGCAGTTTCCTCCATGGGAGTAATGTCTCAAACAGTCTACGCTTTGATAGTTCCCTGAATGACCAGTAGTAGTTTCCGATGCACATCTGGATGCTTTCCGAAATCTGTTTACTAAAAGAGAGTTGATGAAACACAGAAATTGCATCGGGATTGAACACAACAGTCACCATGCGCACTTGCCTCCATGGGAGTAATGGCCCAAACAGTCTACGCTCTGATCGTTCCCTGGAAGACCAGTAGTAGCTTCCGATTAACATCTGGAGGCATTCTGTAATCTGCAGACTATCAGAGTGTTGATGAGACACAGAAATTGCATCGGGATTGAAGACAACAACCACCATGCGCACTTTCCACCATAGGAGTAATGTCCCAAAGAGTCTACGCTTTGATCGTTCCCTGGAAGACCAGTAGTTCTTTACGATGCACATCGGGAGGCATTCTGTAATCTGTGGACTATCAGAGGGTTGATGAAAAACAGAAATTGCATCGGGATTGAATACTATATTCACCATGCACACTTTCCTCCATGGGAGTTGTGTCTCAAACAGTCTACGCTTTGATCGTTCCCTGGAAGACCATTAGTAGTTTCAGATGCACATCTGGAGGCATTCTGTAATCTGTGGAGTATCAGAGTGTTGATGAAACACAGAAATTGCATCGGGATTGAATACAACAGTCACCATGCGCACTTTCCTCCATGGGAGTAATTCTCAAACAGTCTACGCTTTGATTGTTCCCTGGAAGACCAGTAGTAGTTTCCGATGCACATCTGGCGGCATTCTGTAATCTGCGGACTATCAGAGTGTTGATGAAACACAGAAACTGCATCGGGATTGAATACAACAATCACCATGCGCACTTTCCTCCACGGGAGGTATGTCTCAAACAGACTACGCTTTGATCGTTCCCTGGAAGACCAGTAGTAGTTTCCGATGCACAACTGGTGGTATTCTCTAATCTGTGGAGTATCAGAGTGTTGATGAAACACAGTAATTACATCGGGATTGAATACAACAGTCACCATGCGCTCTTTCCTACCATGGGAGTAATTTTCACACAGTGTACGCTTTGATCGTACCCTGGAAGACCAGTAGTAGTTTCCGATGCTAATCTGGTGGCATTCTGTAATCTGTGGACTATCAGAGTGTTGATGAAACACAGAAATTGCATCGGGAATGAATACAACAGTCAACATGCACACTTTCCTCCACAGGAGGTATGTCTCTAACAGTCTACGCTTTGATCGCTCCCTGGAAGGCCAGTAGTAGTTTCCGATGCACATCTGGTGGCATTTTGTAATCTGTGGACTATCAGGGCGTTGATGAAACACAGAAATTGCATCAGGATTGAATACTACATTCACCATGCGCACTTTCTTCCATGGGAGTAATGTCTCAAACATTCTACGCTTTGATCGTTCCCTGGATGACCATTAGTACTTTCCGATACGCATCTGGAGGCACTCTGTAATCTGTGGAGTATCAGAGTGTTGATGAAACACAGAAATTGCATCGGGATTGAATACAACAGTCACCATGCGCACTTTCCTCCATGGGAGTAATTCTCAAACAGTCTACGCTTTGATTGTTCCCTGGAAGACCAGTAGTAGTTTCCGATGCACATCTGGTGGCATTCTGTAATCTGTGGACTATCAGAGTGTTAATGAAACACAGAAACTGCATCGGGATTGAATACAACAATCACCATGCGCACTTTCCTCCACGGGAGGTATGTCTCAAACAGACTACGCTTTGATCGTTCCCTGGAAGACCAGTAGTAGTTTCCGATGCACAACTGGTGGTATTCTCTAATCTGTGGAGTATCAGAGTGTTGATGAAACACAGTAATTACATCGGGATTGAATACAACAGTCACCATGCGCTCTTTCCTACCATGGGAGTAATTTTCACACAGTGTACGCTTTGATCGTACTCTGGAAGACCAGTAGTAGTTTCCGATGCTAATCTGGTGGCATTCTGTAATCTGTGGACTATCAGAGTGTTGATGAAACACAGAAACTGCATCGGGATTGAATACAACAATCACCATGCGCACTTTCCTCCACGGGAGGTATGTCTCTAACAGACTACGCTTTGATCGCTCCCTGGAAGACAAGTAGTAGTTTCCGATGCACATCTGGTGGCATTCTGTAATCTGTGGACTATCAGAGCGTTGATGAAACACAGAAATTGCATCGGGATTGAATACTACATTCACCATGCGCACTTTCTTCCATGGGAGTAATGTCTCAAACAGTCTACGCTTTCATCGTTCCCTGGAAGACCATTAGTACTTTCCGATGCGCACCTGGAGGCATTCTGTAATCTGTGGAGTATCAGAGTGTTGATGAAACACAGAAATTGCATCGGGATTGAATACAACAGTCACCATGCGCACTTTCCTCCATGGGAGTAATTCTCAAACAGTCTACGCTTTGATCGTTCCGTGGAAGGCCAGTAGTAGTTTCCGATGCACATCTGGTGGCATTCTGTAATCTGTGGACTATCAGAGTGTTGATGAAACACAGAAACTGCATCGGGATTGAATACAACAATCACCATGCGCACTTTCCTCCATGGGAGGTATGTCTCAAACAGTCTACGCTTTGATCATTCCCTGGAAGACCAGTAGTAGTTTCCGATGCACCTCTGGTGGTATTCTCTAATCTGTGGACTATCAGACTGTTGATAAAACACAGAAATTGCATCGGGATTGAATACAACAGTCACCATCCGCACTTTCCTCCATGGGAGTAATGTCTGAAACAGTCTACGGTTGGATTGTTCCCAGGAAGACCAGTAGCAGTTTCCGATGCACATCTCGTGGCATTCTCTAATATGTGGTGTATCAGAGTGTTGATGAAACACAGAAATTGCATCGGGATTGAATACAACAGTCACCATACGCACTTTCCTCCATGGGAGTAACTCTCAAACAGTCTACGCGTTGATCGTTCCGTGGAAGACCAGTAGTAGTTTCCAATGCACATCTGGAGGTATTCTGTAATCTGTAGACTATGAGAGTGTTGATGAAACACAGAATTTGCATCGGGATTGAATACAACAGTCACCATGCGCACTTTCCTCCATGGGAATAATGTATCTAACAGTTTTCGCTTTGATCGTTCCCTGGAAGACCAGTAGTAGTTTCCGATGCACATCTGGAGGCTTTCTGTAATCTGTGGACTATCAGAGTGTTGATGAAACACAGAAATTGCATCGGGATTGAATACAACAGTCAACATGCGCACATTCCTCCACGGGATGTATGTCTCTAACAGTCTATGCTTTGATCGCACCCTTGAAGACCAGTAGTAGTTTCCGATGCACATCTGGTGGCATTCTGTAATCTGTGGACTATCAGAGTGTTGATGAAACACAGAAATTGCATCGGGATTGAAAACAACAGTCACCATCCGCACTTTCCTCCATGGGAGTAATGTCTGAAACAGTCTACGCTTTTATCGTTCCCTGGAACACCAGTAGCAGTTTCCGATGCACATCTCGTGGCATTCTGTAATCTGTGGACTATCAGAGTGTTGATGAAACACGGAAAATGCATCGGGATTGAATACAACAGTCACCATGCGTACATTCATCCATAAAAGTAATGTCTCAAAGAGTCTACGCTTTGATCGTTAGCTGGAAGACCAGTAGTAGTTTCCGATGCACATCTTGATTCATTCTGTAATATGTGGACTATCAGAGTGTTGATGAAACACAGAAATTGCATCGGGATTGATTACAACAGTCACCATGCGCACTTTCCTCCACGGGGGGTATGTCTCAAACAGTCTACGCTTTGATCATTCCCTGGAAGACCAGTAGTAGTTTCCGATGCACATCTGGTGGTATTCTCTAATCTGTGGACTATCAGACTGTTGATGAAACACAGAAATTGCATCGGGATTGAATACAACAGTCACCATCCGCACTTTCCTCCATGGGAGTAATGTCTGAAACAGTCTACGGTTGGATTGTTCCCAGGAAGACCAGTAGTAGTTTCCGATGCACATCTCGTGGCATTCTGTAATCTGTGGAGTATCAGAGTGTTGATGAAACACAGAAATTGCATCGGGATTGATTACAACAGTCACCATGCGCACTTTCCTCCACGGGAGGTATGTCTCAAACAGTCTACGCTTTGATCGTTCCCTGGAAGACCAGTAGTAGTTTCCGATGCACATCTGGTGGCATTCTGTAATCTGTGGACTATCAGAGTGTTGATGAAACACAGAAATTGCATCGGGATTCAATACAACAGTCACTATCAGCACTTTCCTCCATGGGAGTAATGTCTGTAACAGTCTACGCTTGGATTGTTCCCAGGAAGACCAGTAGCAGTTTCCGATGCTCATCTCGTGGCATTCTGTAATCTGTGGAGTATCAGAGTGTTGATGAAACACAGAAATTGCATCGGGATTGAATACAACAGTCACCATGCGCACTTTCCTCCATGGGAGTAACTCTCAAACAGTCTACGCTTTGATCGTTCCGTGGAAGACCAGTAATAGTTTCCGATGCAAATCTGATGGCATTCTGTAATCTGAGAACTACCAGAGTGTTGATGAAACACAGAAATTTCATCGGGATTGAATACATCAACCACCATCCGCACTTTCCTCCATGGGAGTAATGTCTGAGACAGTCTACGCTTGGATCGTTCCCAGGAAGACCAGTAGTAGTTTCCGATGCACATCTCGTGGCAATCTGTAATCTGTGGACTATCAGAGTGTTGATGAAACACAGAAAATGCATCGGGATTGAATACAACATTCACCATGCGCAGTTTCCTCTTTGGGATTAATGTCTCAAGGAGTTTACGCTTTGATCGTACTCTGGAAGTCCAGTAGTAGTTTCCGATGCACATCTGGAGGCATTCCGTAATCTGTGGACTATCAGATTGTTGATGAAACACAGAAATTGCATCGAAATTGAATACAACAGTCACCATGTGCACTTTCTTCCATAAAAGTAATGTCTCAAAGAGTCTACGCTTTGATCGTTCCCTGGAAGACCAGTAGTAGTTTCCGATGCACATCTGGTAGCATTCTGTAATCTGTGTACTATCAGAGTGTTGATGAAACACAGAAATTGCATCGGGATTGAATAAACAGTCGCCATCCGCACTTACCTCCATGGGAGTAATTCTCAAACAGTCTACACTTTGATCGTTGCCTGGAAGACCAGTAGTAGTTACCGATGAATATCTGGATGCATTCTGTAATCTGTGGACTATCAGAGTGTTGATGAAACACAGAAATTGCATCGGGATCGAACACAACAGTCACCATCCGCACTTTCCTCCATGGGAGTAATGTCTCAAACATTCTACGCTTTGATTGTTAGCTGGAAGACCAGTAGTAGTTTCCGATGCACATCTTGAAACATTCTGTAATATGTGGACTATCAGAGTGTTGATGAAACACAGAAATTGCATCCGGATTGAATACAACAGCCACCATGCGCACTTTACTCCACAGGAGTAATGTCTCAAACTATCTACGCTTTTGATCGTTCCCTGGAAGACCAGTACTTGTTTCCGATGCACATCTGGTGGCATTCTGTAATGTGTAGACTATCAGAGTGTTGATGAAACACAGTAATTGCATCGGGATTGAATACAACAGTCACCATGCCCACTTTCCTCCATGGGAGTAATGTCTCTAACAGTCTACGCTTTGATCGTTCCCTGGAAGACCAGTAGTAGTTTCCGATGAACATCTGGGGGCATTGTGAAATCTGTGGACTATCAGAGGGTTGATGAAACACAGAAACTGCATCGGGATTGAATACAACAGTCACCATGCGCACTTACCTCCATGGGAGTAATGTCCCAAACAGTCTATGATTTGTTCGTTCCCTGGAAGACCAGTAGTAGTTTCCGATGAACATCTGGGGGCATTGTGAAATCTGTGGACTATGAGAGGGTTGATGAAAGACACAAACTGCATCGGGATTGAATACAACAATCACCATGCGCACTTTACTCCATGGGAGTAATGTCAGTAACAGTCTACGCTTTGATCGTTCCCTGGAAGACCAGTAGTAGCTTCCGATGCACATCTGGAGGCTTTCCGTTATCTGTGGACTATCAGAGTGTTGATGAAACACAGAAATAGCATCGGGATTGAATACAACAGTCACCATGCGCACTTTCCTTTATGGGAGTAATGTCTCAAACAGTCTACGCTTTGATTGTTCCCTGAAAACCAGTAGTAGTTTCCGATGCGAATCTGGTGGCATTCTGTAATCTGTGGACTACCAGAGTGTTGATGAAACACAGAAATTGCATCGGGATTGAATACAACAGTCACCATCCGCTCTTTCCTCCATGGGAGTAATGTCTGAAACAGTCTACGCTTGGATCGTTCCCAGGAAGACCAGTTGTAGTTTCCGATGCACATCTGGAGGCATTCTGTAATCTGTGGAGTATCAGAGTGTTGATGAAACACAGAAACTTCATCGGGATTGAATACAACAGTCACCATCCGCACTTTCCTCAATTGGAGTAATGTCTCAAACAGTCTACGCTTTGATCGTTCCCTGAAAGACCAGTAGTTGTTTCCGATGCACATCTGGAGGCATTCTGTAATCTGTGGACTATCAGAGTGTTGATGAAACACAGAAACTGCATCGGGATTGAATACAACAATCACCATGCGCACTTTCCTCCATGGGAGGTATGTCTCAAACAGTCTACGCTTTGATCATTCCCTGGAAGACCAGTAGTAGTTTCCGATGCACATCTGGTGGTATTCTCTAATCTGTGGACTATCAGACTGTTGATAAAACACAGAAATTGCATCGGGATTGAATACAACAGTCACCATCCGCACTTTCCTCCATGGGAGTAACTCTCAAACAGTCTACGCTTTGATCGTTCCGTGGAAGACCAGTAGTAGTTTCCGATGCACATCTGGAGGTATTCTGTAATCTGTAGACTATGAGAGTGTTGATGAAACACAGAATTTGCATCGGGATTGAATACAACAGTCACCATGCGCACTTTCCTCCATGGGAATAATGTATCTAACAGTTTTCGCTTTGATCGTTCCCTGGAAGACCAGTAGTAGTTTCCGATGCACATCTGGAGGCTTTCTGTAATCAGTGGACTATCAGAGTGTTGATGAAACACAGAAATTGCATCGGGATTGAATAGAACAGTCAACATGCGCACATTCCTCCACGGGATGTATGTCTCTAACAGTCTATGCTTTGATCGTACCCTTGAAGACCAGTAGTAGTTTCCGATGCACATCTGGTGGCATTCTGTAATCTGTGGACTATCAGAGTGTTGATGAAACACAGAAATTGCATCGGGATTGAAAACAACAGTCGCCATCCGCACTTTCCTCCATGGGAGTAATGTCTGAAACAGTCTACGCTTTTATCGTTCCCTGGAACACCAGTAGCAGTTTCCGATGCACATCTCGTGGCATTCTGTAATCTGTGGACTATCAGAGTGTTGATGAAACACGGAAAATGCATTGGGATTGAATACAACAGTCACCATGCGCACTTTCCTCCATGGGAGAAATGTCTCAAAGAGTTTACGCTTTGATCGTAACCTGGTAGACCAGTAGTAGTTTAATATGCACATCTGGAGGCATTCTGTAATCTGTGGACTATTAGAGTGTTGATGAAACACAGAAATTGCATCGGGATTGAATACAACAGTCACCATGCGTACATTCATCCATAAAAGTAATGTCTCAAAGAGTCTACGCTTTGATCGTTAGCTGGAAGACCAGTAGTAGTTTCCGATGCACATCTTGATTCATTCTGTAATATGTGGACTATCAGAGTGTTGATGAAACACAGAAATTGCATCGGGATTGATTACAACAGTCACCATGCGCACTTTCCTCCACGGGAGGTATGTCTCAAACAGTCTACGCTTTGATCATTCCCTGGAAGACCAGTAGTAGTTTCCGATGCACATCTGGTGGTATTCTCTAATCTGTGGACTATCAGACTGTTGATGAAACACAGAAATTGCATCGGGATTGAATACAACAGTCACCATCCGCACTCTCCTCCATGGGAGTAATGTCTGAAACAGTCTACGGTTGGATTGTTCCCAGGAAGACCAGTAGTAGTTTCCGATGCACATCTCGTGGCATTCTGTAATCTGTGGAGTATCAGAGTGTTGATGAAACACAGAAATTGCATCGGGATTGATTACAACAGTCACCATGCGCACTTTCCTCCACGGGAGGTATGTCTCAAACAGTCTACGCTTTGATCATTCCCTGGAAGACCAGTAGTAGTTTCCGATGCACATCTGGTGGTATTCTCTAATCTGTGGACTATCAGACTGTTGATGAAACACAGAAATTGCATCGGGATTGAATACAACAGTCACCATACGCACTTTCCTCCATGAGAGTAATTCTCAAACTGTCTACGCTTTGATCGTAGCCTGGAAGACCAGTACTAGTTTCCGATGCACATCTGGTGGTATTCTGTAATCTGTCGACTATCAGAGTGTTGATGAAACACAGAAATTGCATCGGGATTGAATACAACAATCACCATGCGCACTTTCCTCCACGGGAGGTATGTCTCAAACAGTCTACGCTTTGATCGTTCCCTGGAAGACCAGTAGTAGTTTCCGATGCACATCTGGTGGCATTCTGTAATCTGTGGACTATCAGAGTGTTGATGAAACACAGAAATTGCATCGGGATTCAATACAACAGTCACCATCAGCACTTTCCTCCATGGGAGTAATGTCTGTAACAGTCTACGCTTGGATTGTTCCCAGGAAGACCAGTAGCAGTTTCCGATGCACATCTCGTGGCATTCTGTAATCTGTGGAGTATCAGAGTGTTGATGGAACACAGAAATTGCATCGGGATTGAATACAACAGTCACCATGCGCACTTTCCTCCATGGGAGTAACTCTCAAACAATCTACGCTTTGATCGTTCCGTGGAAGACCAGTAGTAGTTTCCGATGCACATCTGGAAGTATTCTGTAATCTGTAGACTATGAGAGTGTTGATGAAATACAGAATTTGCATCGGGATAGAATACAACAGTCACCATGCGCACTTTCCTCCATGGGAATAATGTATCTAACAGTCTACGCTTTGATCGATCATTGGAAGACCAGTAGTAGTTTCCGATACACATCTGGAGGCTTTCCGTTATCTGTGGACTATCAGAGTGTTGATGAAACACAGAAATAGCATCGGGATTGAATACAACAGTCACCATGCGCACTTTACTTTATGGGAGCAATGTCTCAAACAGTCTACGCTTTGATCGTTCCCTGAAAGACCAGTAGTAGTTTCCGATGCAAATCTGATGGCATTCTGTAATCTGAGAACTACCAGAGTGTTGATGAAACACAGAAATTTCATCGGGATTGAATACATCAACCACCATCCGCACTTTCCTCCATGGGAGTAATGTCTGAGACAGTCTACGTTTGGATCGTTCCCAGGAAGACCAGTAGTAGTTTCCGATGCACATCTCGTGGCAATCTGTAATCTGTGGACTATCAGAGTGTTGATGAAACACAGAAAATGCATCGGGATTGAATACAACATTCACCATGCGCACTTTCCTCTTTGGGATTAATGTCTCAAGGAGTTTACGCTTTGACCGTACTCTGGAAGTCCAGTAGTAGTTTCCGATGCACATCTGGAGGCATTCCGTAATCTGTGGACTATCAGATTGTTGATGAATCACAGAAATTGCATCGAAATTGAATACAACAGTCACCATGTGCACTTTCTTCCATAAAAGTAATATCTCAAAGAGTCTACGCTTTGATCGTTCCCTGGAAGACCAGTAGTAGTTTCCGATGCACATCTGGTAGCATTCTGTAATCTGTGTACTATCAGAGTGTTGATGAAACACAGAAATTGCATCGGGATTGAATAAACAGTCGCCATCAGCACTTACCTCCATGGGAGTAATTCTCAAACAGTCTACGCTTTGATCGTTGCCTGGAAGACCAGTAGTAGTTACCGATGAATATCTGGATGCATTCTGTAATCTGTGGACTATCAGAGTGTTGATGAAGCACAGAAATTGCATCGGGATCGAACACAACAGTCACCATCCGCACTTTCCTCCATGGGAGTAATGTCTCAAACATTCTACGCTTTGATTGTTAGCTGGAAGACCAGTAGTAGTTTCCGATGCACATCTTGAAACATTCTGTAATATGTGGACTATCAGAGTGATGATGAAACACAGAAATTGCATCGGGATTGAATACAACAGCCACCATGCGCACTTTACTCCACAGGAGTAATGTCTCAAACTATCTACACTTTTGATCGTTCCCTGGAAGACCAGTACTTGTTTCCGATGCACATCTGGTGGCATTCTGTAATGTGTAGACTATCAGAGTGTTGATGAAACACAGTAATTGCATCGGGATTGAATACAACAGTCACCATGCCCACTTTCCTCCATGGGAGTAATGTCTGTAACAGTCTACGCTTTGATCGTTCCCTGGAAGACCAGTAGTAGTTTCCGATGAACATATGGGGGCATTGTGAAATCTGTGGACTATCAGAGGGTTGATGAAACACAGAAACTGCATCGGGATTGAATACAACAGTCACCATGCGCACTTACCTCCATGGGAGTAATGTCCCAAACAGTCTATGATTTCATCGTTCCCTGGAAGACCAGTAGTAGTTTCCGATGAACATCTGGGGGCATTGTGAAATCTGTGGACTATGAGAGGGTTGATGAAAGACACAAACTGCATCGGGATTGAATACAACATTCACCATGCGCACTTTACTCCATGGGAGTAATGTCAGTAACAGTCTACGCTTTGATCGTTCCCTGGAAGACCAGTAGTAGCTTCCGATGCACATCTGGAGGCTTTCCGTTATCTGTGGACTATCGGAGTGTTGATGAAACACAGAAATAGCATCGGGATTGAATACAACAGTCACCATGCGCACTTTCCTTTATGGGAGTAATGTCTCAAACAGTCTACGCTTTGATTGTTCCCTGAAAGACCAGTAGTAGTTTCCGATGCGAATCTGGTGGCATTCTGTAATCTGTGGACTACCAGTGTGTTGATGAAACACAGAAATTGCATCGGGATTGAATACAACAGTCACCATCCGCTCTTTCCTCCATGGGAGTAATGTCTGAAACAGTCTACGCTTGGATCGTTCCCAGGAAGACCAGTAGTAGATTCCGATGCACATCTGGAGGCATTCTGTTATCTGTGGAGTATCAGAGTGTTGATGAAACACCGACACTTCATCGGGATTGAATACAACAGTCACCATCCGCACTTTCCTCAATGGGAGTAATGTCTCTAACAGTCTACGATTTGATCGTTCCCTGAAAGACCAGTAGTTGTTTCCGATGCACATCTGGAGGCATTCTGTAATCTGTGGACTATCAGAGTGTTGATGAAACACAGAAATTGCATCGGGATTGAACACAACAGTCACCTTCCGCACTTGCCTCCATGGGAGTAATGTCTGAAACAGTCTAAGCTTTGATCGTTCCCTGGAAGACCAGTAGCAGTTTCCCTAGCACATCTCGTGGCATTCTGTAATCTATGGACTATCAGAGTGTTGATGAAACACAGTAAATGCATCGGGATTGAATACAACAGTTACCATGCGCACTTTTTTCCATGACAGTGTTGTCTGAAACAGTTTACACTTTGATCGTTCCCTGGAAGACCAGTAGTTGTTTCCGATGCACATCTGGAGGCATTCTGTAATCTGTGGACTATCAGAGTGTTGATGAATCACAGAAATTCCATCGGGAATGAATAGAACAGTCACCATGCGCACTTTCCTCCATGGGAGTAATGTCTCAAACAGTCTACGCTTTGATCGTTCCCTGGAAGACCAGTTGTAGTTTCCGATGCACATCTGGAGGCATTCTGTAATCTGTGGACTATCAGAGTGCTGACGAAACACAGAAATTGCATCGAAATCGAATACAACAGTCACCATGCGCACTTTTTTCCATGACAGTGTTGTCTGAAACAGTCTACACTTTGATCGTTCCCTGGAAGACCAGTAGTAGTTTCCGATGCACATCTGGAGGCATTCTGTAATCTGTGGACTATCAGAGTGTTGATGAAACACAGAAATTGCATCGGGATTGAACACAACAGTCACCTTCCGCACTTGCCTCCATGGGAGTAATGTCTGAAACAGTCTAAGCTTTGATCGTTCCCTGGAAGACCAGTAGCAGTTTCCGTAGCACATCTCGTGGCATTCTGTAATCTGTGGACTATCAGAGTGTTGATGAAACACAGAAAATGCATCGGGATTGAATACAACAGTTACCATGCGCACTTTCCTCCATGGGAGAAATGTCTCAAAGATTTTACGCTTTGATCGTTCCCTGGAAGACCAGTAGTAGTTTAGGATGCACATCTGGAGGCATTCTGTAATCTGTGGACTATTAGAGTGTTGATGAAACACAGAAATTGCAATTGGATTGAATACTACAGTCACCATGCGCACTTTTCTCCATGGGAGTAATGTCTCAAACAGTCTATGCTTTGATCGTTGCCTGGAAGACCAGTAGTAGTTTCCGATGAATATCTGGATGCATTCTGTAATCTGTGGACTATCAGAGTGTTGATGAAACACAGAAATTGCATCGGGATCGAACACAACAGTCACCATCCGCACTTTCCTCCATGGGAGTAATGTCTCAAATATTCTACGCTTTGATTGTTAGCTGGAAGACCAGTAGTAGTTTCCGATGCACATCTTGAAACATTCTGTAATATGTGGACTATCAGAGTGTTGATGAAACACAGAAATTGCATCGGGATTGAATACAACAGCCACCATGCGCACTTTACTCCACAGGAGTAATGTCTCAAACTATCTACGCTTTTGATCGTTCCCTGGAAGACCAGTACTTGTTTCCGATGCACATCTGGTGACATTCTGTAATGTGTAGACTATCAGAGTGTTGATGAAACACAGTAATTGCATCGGGATTGAATACAACAGTCACCATGCCCACTTTCCTCCATGGGAGTAATGTCTCTAACAGTCTACGCTTTGATCGTTCCCTGGAAGACCAGTAGTAGTTTCCGATGAACATCTGGGGGCATTGTGAAATCTGTGGACTATCAGAGGGTTGATGAAACACAGAAACTGCCTCGGGAT
The DNA here is from genome assembly GCF_023897955.1 of Schistocerca gregaria. Classification (NCBI taxonomy): domain Eukaryota; kingdom Metazoa; phylum Arthropoda; class Insecta; order Orthoptera; family Acrididae; genus Schistocerca; species Schistocerca gregaria. Next base: position 41,172,351 of record NC_064920.1, read on the forward strand.
TGAATACAACAGTCACCATGCGCACTTACCTCCATGGGAGTAATGTCCCAAACAGTCTATGATTTCATCGTTCCCTGGAAGACCAGTAGCAGTTTCCGATGAACATCTGGGGGCATTGTGAAATCTGTGGACTATGAGAGGGTTGATGAAAGACACAAACTGCATCGGGATTGAATACAACAATCACCATGCGCACTTTACTCCATGGGAGTAATGTCAGTAACAGTCTACGCTTTGATCGTTCCCTGGAAGACCAGTAGTAGCTTCCGATGCACATCTGGAGGCTTTCCGTTATCTGTGGACTATCAGAGTGTTGATGAAACACACAAATAGCATCGGGATTGAATACAACAGTCACCATGCGCACTTTCCTTTATGGGAGTAATGTCTCAAACAGTCTACGCTTTGATCGTTCCCTGAAAGACCAGTAGTAGTTTCCGATGCGAATCTGGTGGCATTCTGTAATCTGTGGACTACCAGAGTGTTGATGAAACACAGAGATTGCATCGGGATTGAATACAACAGTCACCATCCGCTCTTTCCTCCATGGGAGTAATGTCTGAAACAGTCTACGCTTTGATCGTTCCCTGAAAGACCAGTAGTTGTTTCCGATGCACATCTGGAGGCATTCTGTAATCTGTGGACTATCAGAGTGTTGATGAAACACAGAAATTCCATCGGGAATGAATAGAACAGTCACCATGCGCACTTTCCTCCATGGGAGTAATGTCTCAAACAGTCTACGCTTTGATCGTTCCCTGGAAGACCAGTAGTAGTTTCCGATGCAAATCTGGAGGCCTTCTGTAATCTGTGGACTATCAGAGTGCTGACGAAACACAGAAATTGCATCGAAATCGAATACAACAGTCACCATGCGCACTTTTTTCCATGACAGTGTTGTCTGAAACAGTCTACACTTTGATCGTTCCCTGGAAGACCAGTAGTTGTTTCCGATGCACATCTGGAGGCATTCTGTAATCTGTGGACTATCAGAGTGTGGATGAATCACAGAAATTCCATCGGGAATGAATAGAACAGTCACCATGCGCACTTTCCTCCATGGGAGTAATGTCTCAAACAGTCTACGCTTTGATCGTTCCCTGGAAGACCAGTAGTAGTTTCCGATGTACATCTGGAGGCATTCTGTAATCTGTGGACTATCAGAGTGCTGACGAAACACAGAAATTGCATCGAAATCGAATACAACAGTCACCATTCGCACTTTTTTCCATGACAGTGTTGTCTGAAACAGTCTACACTTTGATCGTTCCCTGGAAGACCAGTAGTAGTTTCCGATGCACATCTGGAGGCATTCTGTAATCTGTGGACTATCAGAGTGTTGATGAAACACAGAAATTGCATCGGGATTGAACACAACAGTCACCTTCCGCACTTGCCTCCATGGGAGTAATGTCTGAAACAGTCTAAGCTTTGATCGTTCCCTGGAAGACCAGTAGCAGTTCCGTAGCACATCTCGTGGCATTCTGTAGTCTGTGGACTATCAGAGTGTTGATGAAACACAGAAAATGCATCGGGATTGAATACAACAGTTACCATGCGCACTTTCCTCCATGGGAGAAATGTCTCAAAGAGTTTACGCTTTGATCGTTCCCTGGAAGACCAGTAGTAGTTTAGGATGCACATCTGGAGGCATTCTGTAATCTGTGGACTATTAGAGTGTTGATGAAACACAGAAATTGCAATTGGATTGAATACTACAGTCACCATGCGCACTTTACTCCATGGGAGTAATGTCTCAAACAGTCTACGCTTTGATCGTTGCCTGGAACCCCAGTAGTAGTTTCCGATGAATATCTGGATGCATTCTGTAATCTGTGGACTATCAGAGTGTTGATGAAACACAGAAATTGCATCGGGATCGAACACAACAGTCACCATCCGCACTTTCCTCCATGGGAGTAATGTCTCAAATATTCTACGCTTTGATTGTTAGCTGGAAGACCAGTAGTAGGTTCCGATGCACATCTTGAAACATTCTGTAATATGTGGACTATCAGAGTGTTGATGAAACACAGAAATTGCATCGGGATTGAATACAACAGCCACCATGCGCACTTTACTCCACAGGAGTAATGTCTCAAACTATCTACGCTTTTGATCGTTCCCTGGAAGACCAGTACTTGTTTCCGATGCACATCTGGTGGCATTCTGTAATGTGTAGACTATCAGAGTGTTGATGAAACACAGTAATTGCATCGGGATTGAATACAACAGTCACCATGCCCACTTTCCTCCATGGGAGTAATGTCTCTAACAGTCTACGATTTGATCGTTCCCTGGAAGACCAGTAGTAGTTTCCGATGAACATCTGGGGGCATTGTGAAATCTGTGGACTATCAGAGGGTTGATGAAACACAGAAACTGCATCGGGATTGAATACAACAGTCACCATGCGCACTTACCTCCATGGGAGTAATGTCCCAAACAGTCTATGATTTCATCGTTCCCTGGAAGACCAGTAGCAGATTCCGATGAACATCTGGGGGCATTGTGAAATCTGTGGACTATGAGAGGGTTGATGAAAGACACAAACTGCATCGGGATTGAATACAACAATCACCACGCGCACTTTACTCCATGGGAGTAATGTCAGTAACAGTCTACGCATTGATCGTTCCCTGGAAGACCAGTAGTAGCTTCCGATGCACATCTGGAGGCTCTCCGTTATCTGTGGACAATCAGAGTGTTGATGAAACACAGAAATAGCATCGGGATTGAATACAACAGTCACCATGCGCACTTTCCTTTATGGGAGTAATGTCTCAAACAGTCTACGCTTTGATCGTTCCCTGAAAGACCAGTAGTTGTTTCCGATGCACATCTGGAGGCATTCTGTAATCTGTGGACTATCAGAGTGCTGACGAAACACAGAAATTGCATCGAAATCGAATACAACAGTCACCATGCGCACTTTTTTCCATGACAGTGTTGTCTGAAACAGTCTACACTTTGATCGTTCCCTGGAAGACCAGTAGTTGTTTCCGATGCACATCTGGAGGCATTCTGTAATCTGTGGACTATCAGAGTGTTGATGAATCACATAAATTCCATCGGGAATGAATAGAACAGTCACCATGCGCACTTTCCTCCATGGGAGTAATGTCTCAAACAGTCTACGCTTTGATCGTTCCCTGGAAGACCAGTAGTAGTTTCCGATGCACATCTGGAGGCATTCTGTAATCTGTGGACTATCAGAGTGCTGACGAAACACAGAAATTGCATCGAAATCGAATACAACAGTCACCATGCGCACTTTTTTCCATGACAGTGTTGTCTGAAACAGTCTACACTTTGATCGTTCCCTGGAAGACCAGTAGTTGTTTCCGATGCACATCTGGAGGCATTCTGTAATCTGTGGACTATCAGAGTGTTGATGAATCACAGAAATTCCATCGGGAATGAATAGAACAGTCACCATGCGCACTTTCCTCCATGGGAGTAATGTCTCAAACATTCTACGCTTTGATCGTTCCCTGGAAGACCAGTAGTAGTTTCCGATGTACATCTGGAGGCATTCTGTAATCTGTGGACTATCAGAGTGCTGACGAAACACAGAAATTGCATCGAAATCGAATACAACAGTCACCATTCGCACTTTTTTCCATGACAGTGTTGTCTGAAACAGTCTACACTTTGATCGTTCCCTGGAAGACCAGTAGTAGTTTCCGATGCACATCTGGAGGCATTCTGTAATCTGTGGACTATCAGAGTGTTGATGAAACACAGAGATTTCAATTGGATTGAATACTACAGTCACCATGCGCACTTTCCTCCATGGGAGTAATGTCTCAAACAGTCTACGCTTTGATCGTTAGCTGGAAGACCAGTAGTAGTTTCCGATGCACATCTTGAAACATTCTGTAATATGTGAACAATCAGAGTGTTGATGAAACACAGAAATTGCATCGGGATTGAATAAAACAGTCACCATGCGCACTTTACTCCACGGGAGTAATGTCTCAAACTATCTACGCTTTTGATCGTTCCCTGGAAGACCAGTACTTGTTTCCGATGCACATCTGTTGGCATTCTGTAATGTGTAGACTATCAGAGTGTTGATAAAACAGAGTAATTGCATCGGGGTTGAATACAATTGTCACCATGCGCACTTTCCCCCATGGGAGTAATGTCGCTAACAGTCTACGCTTTGATCGTTCCCTGGAAGACCAGTAGTGGTTTCCGATGCACATCTGGAGGCTTTCCGTCATCTGTGGACTATCAGAGTGTTGATGAAACACAGAAATTGCATCGGGATTGAATACAACAGTCACCATGCGCACTTTCCTCCATGGGAGTAATGTCCCAAACAGTCTATGCTTTGATCGTTCCCTGGAAGACCAGTAGTAGTTTCCGATGAACATCTGGAGACATTCTGAAATCTGTGGACTATCAGAGGGTTGATGAAACACAGAAACTGCTTCGGGATTGAATACAACAGTCACCATGCGCACTTTCTTCCATGCGAGTAATGTCTGAAACAGTCTACGTTTTGATCGTTCCCTGGAAGAGCAGTAGTAGTTTCCGATGCACATCTGGAGGCATTCTGTAATCTGTGGACAATCAGAGTGTTGATGAAACACAGAAATTGCATCGAAATTTATTACAACAGTCACCATGCGCACTTTCTTCCACGGGAGTAATGTCTGAAAGAGTCTACGCTTTGATCGTTCCCTGGAAGACCAGTAGTAGTTTCCGATGCACATCTGGAGGCATTCTGTAATCTGTGGACTATCAGAGTGCTGACGAAACACAGAAATTGCATCGAAATCGAATACAACAGTCACCATGCGCAATTTTTTCCATGACATTGTTGTCTGAAACAGTCTACACTTTGATCGTTCCCTGGAAGACCAGTAGTAGTTTCCGTTGCACATCTGGTGGCATTCTGTAATCTGTGGACTATCAGAGTGTTGATGAAACACAGAAATTGCATCGGGATTGAACACAACAGTCACCTTCCGCACTTGCCTCCATGGGAGAAATGTCTCAAAGAGTTTACGCTTTGATCGTTCCCTCGAAGACCAGTAGTAGTTTATAATGCATATCTGGAGGCATTCTGTAATCTGTGGACTATTAGAGTGTTGATGAAACACAGCAATTGCATCGGGATTGAATACACCAGTCACCATGCGCACTTTCCTCCATGGGAGTAATGTCTCTAACAGACTACGATTTGATCGTTCCCTGGAAGACCAGTAGTAGTTTCCGATGCCCATCTCTAGGCTTTCCGTCATTTGTGGACTATCAGAGTGTTGATGAAACACAGAAATTGCATCGGAATTGAATACAACAGTCACCATGCGCACTTTCCTCCATGGGAGTTATGTCCCAAACAGTCTATGCTTTGATCGTTCCTTGGAAGACCAGTAGTAGTTTCCGATGAACATCTGGAGGCATTCTGAAATCTGTGGACTATCAGAGGGTTGATGAAACACAGAAACTGCATCGGGATAGAATACAACAGTCACCATGCGCACTTTCCTCCATGGGAGTAATGTCATTAACAGTCTACACTTCGATAGTTCCCTGGAAGACCAGAAGTAGTTTCCGATGCACATCTGGAGGCATTCTGTATTCTGTGGACTATCATAGTGTTGATGAATCACAGAAATTGCATCGGGATTGAAAACAACAGTCACCATGCGCACTTTCCTCCATGGGAGTAGTGTCTCAAACAGTCTACGTTTTGATCGGTCCCTGGAAGACCAGTAGTAGTTTCCGATGCACATCTGGAAGCATTCTGCATTCTGTGGACTATCAGAGTGTTGATGAAACACAGAAATTACATCGGGATTGAATACAACAGTCACCATGCGCACTTTCTTCCATGGGAGTAATGTCTCAAACAGTGTACGCTTTGATCGCTCCCTGGAAGACCAGTAGTAGTTTTCGATGCACATCTCGTGGCATTCTGTAATCTGTGGAGTATCAGAGTGTTGATGAAACACAGAAATTGCATCGGGATTGAATACAACAGTCACCATGCGCACTTTACTCCACGGGAGTAATGTCTCAAACTATCTACGCTTTTGATCGTTCGCTGGAAGACCAGTACTTGTTTCCGATGCACATCTGGTGGCATTCTGTAATGTGTACACTATCAGAGTGTTGATGAAACAGAGTAATTGCATCGGGGTTGAATACAATTGTCACCATGCGCACTTTCCTCCATGGAAGTAATGTCGCTAACAGTCTACGCTTTGATCGTTCCCTGGAAGACCAGTAGTGGTTTCCGATGCACATCTGGAGACATTCTGAAATCTGTGGACTATCAGAGGGTTGATGAAACAGAGAAACTGCTTCGGGATTGAATACAACAGTCACCATGCGCACTTTCTTCCATGCGAGTAATGTCTGAAACAGTCTACGTTTTGATCGTTCCCTGGAAAACCAGTAGTAGTTTCCGATGCACATCTGGAGTCATTCTGTAATCTGTGTAGTGTTAGAGTGTTGATGAAACACAGAAACTTCATCGGGATTGAATACAACAGTCACCATCCGCACTTTCCTCAATGGGAGTAATGTCTCAAACAGTCCACGCTTTGATCGTTCCCTGAAAGACCAGTAGTAGTTTCCGATGCACATCTGGAGGCATTCTGTAATCTGTGGACTATCAGAGTGTTGATGAAACACAGAAATTCCATCGGGATTGAATAGTACAGTCACCATGCGCACTTTCCTCCATGGGAGTAATGTCTCAAACAGTCAACGCTTTGATCGTTCCCTGAAAGACCAGTAGTAGTTTCCGATGCACATCTAGTGGCATTCTGTAATCTGTGGAGTACCTGAGTGTTGATGAAACACAGAAATTGCATCGGGATTAAATACAACAGTCACCATCCGCACTTTCCTCCATGGGAGTAATGTGTGAAACAGTCTACGCTTTGATCGTTCCCTGGAAGACCAGTAGCAGTTTCCGATGCACATCTCGTGGCATTCTGTAATCTGTAGACTATCAGAGTGTTGATGAAACACAGAAAATGCATCGGGATTGAATACAACAGTCACCATGCGCACTTTCCTCCATGGGAGAAATGTCTCAAAGAGTTTACGCTTTGATCGTTCCCTCGAAAACCAATAGTAGTTTAGGATGCACATCTGGAGGCATTCTGTAATCTGTGGACAATTAGAGTGTTGATGAAACACAGAAATTGCATCAGGATTGAATACAACAGTCACCATGCGCACATTCATCCATAAAAGTAATGTCTCAAAGAGTCTACGCTTTGATCGTTCCCTGGAAGACCAGTAGTAGTTTCCGATGAACATCTGGATGCATTCTGTAATCTGTGGACTATCAGAGTGTTGATGAAACACAGAAATTGCAATTGGATTGAATATTACAGTCATCATGCGCCCTTTCCTCCATGGGAGTAATGTCTCAAACAGTCTACGCTTTGATCGTTAGCTGGAAGACCAGTAGTAGTTTCCGATGCACATCTTGAAACATTCTGTAATATGTGGACTATCAGAGTGTTGATGAAACACAGAAATTGCATCGGGATTGAATACAACAGTCACCATGCGCACTTTACTCCAAGGGAGTAATGTCTCAAACTATCTACGCTTTTGATCGTTCCCTGGAAGACCAGTACCTGTTTCCGATGCACATCTGGTGGCATTCTGTAATGTGTAGAATATCAGAGTGTTGATGAAACACAGTAATTGCATCGGGATTGAATACAACAGTCACCATGCGCACTTTCCTCCATGGGAGAAATGTCTCAAAGAGTTTACGCTTTGATCGTTCCCTCGAAAACCAATAGTAGTTTAGGATGCACATCTGGAGGCATTCTGTAATCTGTGGACAATTAGAGTGTTGATGAAACACAGAAATTGCATCAGGATTGAATACAACAGTCACCATGCGCACATTCATCCATAAAAGTAATGTCTCAAACAGTCTACGCTTTGATCGTTAGCTGGAAGACCAGTAGTAGTTTCCGATGCACATCTTGAAACATTCTGTAATATGTGGACTATCAGAGTGTTGATGAAACACAGAAATTCCATCGGGATTGAATAGTACAGTCACCATGCGCACTTTCCTCCATGGGAGTAATGTCTCTAACAGTCTACGCTTTGATCGTTCCCTGGAAGACCAGTAGTAGTTTCCGATGCACATCTGGAGGCTTTCCGTCATCTGTGGACTATCAGAGTGTTGATGAAACACAGAAATTGCATCGGAATTGAATACAACAGTCACCATGCGCACTTTCCTCCATGGGAGTAATGTCCCAAACAGTCTATGCTTCGATCGTTCCTTGGAAGACCAGTAGTAGTTTCCGATGAACATCTGGAGGCATTCTGAAATCTGTGGACTATCAGAGGGTTGATGAACACAGAAACTGCATCGGGGTTGAATACAACACTCACCATGCGCACTTTCTTCCATGAAAGTAATGTCTGAAACAGTCTACGCTTTGATCGTTCCCTGGAAGACCAGTAGTAGTTTCCGATGCATATCTGGAGGCATTCTGTAATCTGTGGACTATCAGAGTGTTGATGAAACCCAGAAATTGCATCGAAATTGAATAGAACAGTCACTATGCGCACTTTCTTCCACGGGAGTAATGTCTGAAACAGTCTACGCTAGGATCGTTCCCAGGAAGACCAGTAGTAGTTTGCGATGCACATCTGGTGGCATTCTGTAATCTGTGGACTATCAGAGTGTTGATGAAACACAGAAAATGCATCGGGATTGAATACAATAGTCACCATGCGCACTTTCCTTCATGGGAGCAATGTCTCAAACAGTCTACGCTTTGATCGTTCCCTGGAAGTCCAGTAGTAATTTCTGATGCACATCTGGAGGCACTCTGTAATCTGTGGACTATCAGAGTGTTGATGAAACACAGAAATTGCCTCGGGATTGAATACAACAGTCACCATCCGCACTTTCCTCCATGGGAGTAATGTCTCAAGGAGTTTACGCTATGATCGTTCCCCGGAAGTCCATTAGTAGTTTCTGATGCACATCTGAAGGCATTAATTAATCTGTGGACTATCAGAGTGTTGATGAAACACAGAAATTGCAATTGGATTGAATACTACAGTCACCATGATCACTTTCCTCCATGGGAGTAAAGTCTCAAACAGTCTACGCTTTGATCGTTAGCTGGAAGACCAGTAGTGGTTTCCGATGCACATCTGGAGTCATTCTGTAATCTGTGGAGTATCAGAGTGTTGATGAAACACAGAAACTTCATCGGGATTGAATACAGCAGTCACCATCCGCACTTTACTCAATGGGAGTAATGTCTCAAACAGTCTACGCTTTGATCGTTCCCTGAAAGACCAGTAGTAGTTTCCGATGCACATCTGGAGGCATTCTGTAATCTGTGGACTATCAGAGTGTTGATGAAACACAGAAATTCCATCGGGATTGAATAGAACAGTCACCATGCGCACTTTCCTCCATGGGAGCAATGTCTCAAACAGTCAACGCTTTGATCGTTCCCTGACAGACCAGTAGTAGTTTGAGATGCACATCTGGTGGCATTCTGTAATCTGTGGACTACCAGAGTGTTGATGAAACACAGAAATTGCATCGGGATTGAATACAACAGTCACCATCCGCATTTTCCTCCATGGGAGTAATGTCTGAAACAGTCTACGCTTTGATCGTTCCCTGGAAGACCAGTAGCAGTTTCCGATGCACATCTCGTGGCATTCTGTAATCTGTAGACTATCAGAGTGTTGATGAAACACAGACAATGCATCGGGATTGAATACAACAGTCACCATGCGCACTTTCCTCCATGGGAGAAATGTCTCAAAGAGTTTACGCTTTGATCGTTCCCTGGAAGACCAGGAGTAGTTTAGGATGCACATCTGGAGGCATTCTGTAATCTGTGGACTATTAGAGTGTTGATGAAACACAGAAATTGCATCAGGATTGAATACAACAGTCACCATGCGCACATTCATCCATAAAAGTAATGTCTCAAAGAGTCTACGCTTTGATCGTTCCCTGGAAGACAAGTAGTAGTTTCCGATGAACATCTGGATGCATTCTGTAATCTGTGGACTATCAGAGTGTTGATGAAACACAGAAATTGCAATTGGATTGAATATTACAGTCATCATGCGCACTTTCCTCCATGGGAGTAATGTCTCAAACAGTCTACGCTTTGATCGTTAGCTGGAAGACCAGTAGTAGTTTCCGATGCACATCTTGAAACATACTGTAATATGTGGACTATCAGAGTGTTGATGAAACACAGAAATTGAATCGGGATTGAATACAACAGTGACATTGCGCACTTTCCTCCATGGGAGTAATGTCTCTAACAGTCTACGCTTTGATCGTTCCCTGGAAGACCAGTAGTAGTTTCCGATGCACATCTGGAGGCTTTCCGTCATCTGTGGACTATCAGAGTGTTGATGAAACACAGTAATTGCATCGGGATTGAATACAAGAGTCACCATGCGCACTTTCCTCCATGGGAGTAATGTCTCTAACAGTCTACGCTTTGATCGTTCCCTGGAAGACCAGTAGTAGCTTCCGATGCACATCTGGAGGCTTTCCGTCATCTGTGGACTATCAGAGTGTTGATGAAACACAGAAATTGCATCGGGATTGAATACAACAGTCACCATGCGCACTTTCCTCCATGGGAGTAATGTCCCAAACAGTCTATGCTTCGATCGTTCCCTGGAAGTCCAGTAGTAGTTTCCGATGAACATCTGGAGGCATTCTGAAATCTGTGGACTAACAGAGGGTTGATGAAACACAGGAACTGCATCGGGATTTAATACAACACTCACCATTCGCACTTTCTTCCATGGGAGTAATGTCTGAAACCTTCTACGCTTTGATCGTTCCCTGGAAGACCAGTAGTAGTTTCCGATGCACATCTGGAGGCATTCTGTAATCTGTGGACTATCAGAGTGTTGATAAAACCCATAAATTGCATCGAAATTGAATACAACAGTCACTATGCGCACTTTCTTCCACGGGAGTAATGGCTGAAACAGTCTACGCTTGGATCGTTCCCAGGAAGACCAGTAGTAGTTTCCGATGCACATCTCGTGGCATTCTGTAATCTGTGGACTATCAGAGTGTTGATGAAACACAGAAAATGCATCGGGATTGAATACAACAGTCACCATGCGCACTTTCCTTCATGGAAGCAATGGCTCAAACAGTCTACGCTTTGATCGTTCCCTAGAAGTCCAGTAGTAGTTTCTGATGCACATCTGGAGGCACTCTGTAATCTGTGGACTATCAGAGTGTTGATGAAACACAGAAATTGCATCGAAATTGAATACAACAGTCACCATGCGCACTTTCTTCCATGGGAGTAATGTCTGAAACAGTCTACGATTTGATCGTTCCCTGGAAGACTAGTAGTAGTTTCCGATGCACATCTGGAGGCATTCTGTAATCTGTGGAGTATCAGTGTGTTGATGAAACACAGAAATTGCATCGGGAATGTATACAACAGTCACCATCCGCACGTTCCTCCATTGGAGTAATGTCTCAGGGAGTTTGCGCATTGATCGTTCCCTGGAAGTCCATTAGTAGTTTCTGATGCCCATCTGAAGGCATTCATTAATCTGTGGACTATCAGAATGTTTGATGAAACACAGAAATTGCATCGGGATTGAATACAACAGTCACCATGCGCACTTTCCTCCATGGGAGTAATGTCCCAAACAGTCTATGCTTTGATCGTTCCCTGAAAGACCAGTAGTAGTTTCCGATGAAGATCTGGAGGCATTCTGAAATCTGTGGACTATCAGAGGGTTGATGAAACACAGAAACTGCATCTGGATTGAATACAACAGTCACCATGCGCACTTTCCTCCTTGGGAGTAATGTCCCTAACAGTCTACGCTTTGATCGTTCCCTGGAAGACCAGTAGTAGTTTCCGATGCACATCTGGTGGCATTCTGTAATCTGTGGAATATCAGAGTGTTGATAAAACACAGAAAATGCATCCAGATTGAATACAACAGTCACCATGCACAGTTTCCTTCATGGGAGTAATGTATCAAGGAGTTTACGCTTTGATCGTTCCCTGGAAGTCCAGTAGTAGTTTCTGATTCACATCTGGAGGCATTCTGTAATCTGTGGACTATCAGAGTGTTGATGAAACACAGAAATTGCATCGAAATTGAATACAACAGTCACCATGCGCACATTCCTCCACGGGAGTAATGTCTCAAGCAGTCTACGCTTTGATCGTTCCCTGGAAGACCAGTAGTAGTTTCCGATGCACATCTGGAGGCTTTCCGTCATCTGTGGACTATCAGAGTGATGATGAAACACAGAAATTGCACCGGAATTGAATACAACAGTCACCATGCGCACTTTCCTCCATGGGAGTAATGTCCCAAACAGTCTATGCTTCGATCGTTCCCTGGAAGACCAGTAGTAGTTTCCGATGAACATCTGGAGGCATTCTGAAATCTGTGGACTATCAGAGGGTTGATGAACACAGAAACTGCATCGGGGTTGAATACAACACTCACCATGCGCACTTTCTTCCATGAAAGTAATGTCTGAAACAGTCTACGCTTTGATCGTTCCCTGGAAGACCAGTAGTAGTTTCCGATGCATATCTGGAGGCATTCTGTAATCTGTGGACTATCAGAGTGTTGATGAAACCCAGAAATTGCATCGAAATTGAATAGAACAGTCACTATGCGCACTTTCTTCCACGGGAGTAATGTCTGAAACAGTCTACGCTTGGATCGTTCCCAGGAAGACCAGTAGTAGTTTGCGATGCACATCTCGTGGCATTCTGTATCTGTGGACTATCAGAGTGTTGATGAAACACAGAAAATGCATCGGGACTGAATACAATAGTCACCATGCGCACTTTCCTTCATGGGAGCAATGTCTCAAACAGTCTACGCTTTGATCGTTCCCTGGAAGTCCAGTAGTAATTTCTGATGCACATCTGGAGGCACTCTGTAATCTGTGGACTATCAGAGTGTTGATGAAACACAGAAATTGCATCGAAATTGAAAACAACAGTCACCATGCGCACTTTCTTCCATGGGAGTAATGTCTGAAAGTGTCTACGCTTTGATCGTTCCCTGGAAGACCAGTAGTAGGTCCGATGCACATCTGGAGTCATTCTGTAATCTGTGGAGTATCAGAGTGTTGATGAAACACAGAACCTTCATCGGGATTGAATACAGCAGTCACCATCCGCACTTTACTCAATGGGAGTAATGTCTCAAACAGTCTACGCTTTGATCGTTCCCTGAAAGACCAGTAGTAGCTTCCGATGCACATCTGGAGGCATTCTGTAATCTGTGGACTATCAGAGTGTTGATGAAACACAGAAATTCCATCGGGATTGAATAGAACAGTCACCATGCGCACTTTCCTCCATGGGAGCAATGTCTCAAACAGTCAACGCTTTGATCGTTCCCTGACAGACCAGTAGTAGTTTGAGATGCACATCTGGTGGCATTCTGTAATCTGTGGACTACCAGAGTGTTGATGAAACACAGAAAATGCATCAGGATTGAATACAACAGTCACCATGCGCACATTCATCCATAAAAGTAATGTCTCAAAGAGTCTACGCTTTGATCGTTCCCTAGAAGACAAGTAGTAGTTTCCGATGAACATCTGGATGCATTCTGTAATCTGTGGACTATCAGAGTGTTGATGAAACACAGAAATTGCAATTGGATTGAATATTACAGTCATCATGCGCACTTTCCTCCATGGGAGTAATGTCTCAAACAGTCTACGCTTTGATCGTTAGCTGGAAGACCAGTAGTAGTTTCCGATGCACATCTTGAAACATTCTGTAATTTGTGGACTATCAGAGTGTTGATGAAATACAGAAATTGCATCGGGATTGAATACAACAGTGACCATGCGCACTTTCCTCCATGGGAGTAATGTCTCTAACAGTCTACGCTTTGATCGTTCCCTGGAAGACCAGTAGTAGTTTCCGATGCACATCTGGAGGCTTTCCGTCATCTGTGGACTATCAGAGTGTTGATGAAACACAGTAATTGCATCGGGATTGAATACAAGAGTCACCATGCGCACTTTCCTCCATGGGAGTAATGTCTCTAACAGTGTACGCTTTGATCGTTCCCTGGAAGACCAGTAGTAGTTTCCGATGCACATCTGGAGGCTTTCCGTCATCTGTGGACTATCAGAGTGTTGATGAAACACAGAAATTGCATCGGAATTGAATACAACAGTCACCATGCGCACTTTCCTCCATGGGAGTAATGTCCCAAACAGTCTATGCTTCGATCGTTCCTTGGAAGACCAGTAGTAGTTTCCGATGAACATCTGGAGGCATTCTGAAATCTGTGGACTATCAGAGGGTTGATGAACACAGAAACTGCATCGGGGTTGAATACAACACTCACCATGCGCACTTTCTTCCATGAAAGTAATGTCTGAAACAGTCTACGCTTTGATCGTTCCCTGGAAGACCAGTAGTAGTTTCCGATGCATATCTGGAGGCATTCTGTAATCTGTGGACTATCAGAGTGTTGATGAAACCCAGAAATTGCATCGAAATTGAATAGAACAGTCACTATGCGCACTTTCTTCCACGGGAGTAATGTCTGAAACAGTCTACGCTTGGATCGTTCCCAGGAAGACCAGTAGTAGTTTGCGATGCACATCTGGTGGCATTCTGTAATCTGTGGACTATCAGAGTGTTGATGAAACACAGAAAATGCATCGGGATTGAATACAATAGTCACCATGCGCACTTTCCTTCATGGGAGCAATGTCTCAAACAGTCTACGCTTTGATCGTTCCCTGGAAGTCCAGTAGTAATTTCTGATGCACATCTGGAGGCACTCTGTAATCTGTGGACTATCAGAGTGTTGATGAAACACAGAAATTGCCTCGGGATTGAATACAACAGTCACCATCCGCACTTTCCTCCATGGGAGTAATGTCTCAAGGAGTTTACGCTATGATCGTTCCCCGGAAGTCCATTAGTAGTTTCTGATGCACATCTGAAGGCATTAATTAATCTGTGGACTATCAGAGTGTTGATGAAACACAGAAATTGCAATTGGATTGAATACTACAGTCACCATGATCACTTTCCTCCATGGGAGTAAAGTCTCAAACAGTCTACGCTTTGATCGTTAGCTGGAAGACCAGTAGTGGTTTCCGATGCACATCTGGAGTCATTCTGTAATCTGTGGAGTATCAGAGTGTTGATGAAACACAGAAACTTCATCGGGATTGAATACAGCAGTCACCATCCGCACTTTACTCAATGGGAGTAATGTCTCAAACAGTCTACGCTTTGATCGTTCCCTGAAAGACCAGTAGTAGTTTCCGATGCACATCTGGAGGCATTCTGTAATCTGTGGACTATCAGAGTGTTGATGAAACACAGAAATTCCATCGGGATTGAATAGAACAGTCACCATGCGCACTTTCCTCCATGGGAGCAATGTCTCAAACAGTCAACGCTTTGATCGTTCCCTGACAGACCAGTAGTAGTTTGAGATGCACATCTGGTGGCATTCTGTAATCTGTGGACTACCAGAGTGTTGATGAAACACAGAAATTGCATCGGGATTGAATACAACAGTCACCATCCGCACTTTCCTCCATGGGAGTAATGTCTGAAACAGTCTACGCTTTGATCGTTCCCTGGAAGACCAGTAGCAGTTTCCGATGCACATCTCGTGGCATTCTGTAATCTGTAGACTATCAGAGTGTTGATGAAACACAGACAATGCATCGGGATTGAATACAACAGTCACCATGCGCACTTTCCTCCATGGGAGAAATGTCTCAAAGAGTTTACGCTTTGATCGTTCCCTGGAAGACCAGGAGTAGTTTAGGATGCACATCTGGAGGCATTCTGTAATCTGTGGACTATTAGAGTGTTGATGAAACACAGAAATTGCATCAGGATTGAATACAACAGTCACCATGCGCACATTCATCCATAAAAGTAATGTCTCAAAGAGTCTACGCTTTGATCGTTCCCTGGAAGACAAGTAGTAGTTTCCGATGAACATCTGGATGCATTCTGTAATCTGTGGACTATCAGAGTGTTGATGAAACACAGAAATTGCAATTGGATTGAATATTACAGTCATCATGCGCACTTTCCTCCATGGGAGTAATGTCTCAAACAGTCTACGCTTTGATCGTTAGCTGGAAGACCAGTAGTAGTTTCCGATGCACATCTTGAAACATACTGTAATATGTGGACTATCAGAGTGTTGATGAAACACAGAAATTGAATCGGGATTGAATACAACAGTGACATTGCGCACTTTCCTCCATGGGAGTAATGTCTCTAACAGTCTACGCTTTGATCGTTCCCTGGAAGACCAGTAGTAGTTTCCGATGCACATCTGGAGGCTTTCCGTCATCTGTGGACTATCAGAGTGTTGATGAAACACAGTAATTGCATCGGGATTGAATACAAGAGTCACCATGCGCACTTTCCCCCATGGGAGTAATGTCTCTAACAGTCTACGCTTTGATCGTTCCCTGGAAGACCAGTAGTAGCTTCCGATGCACATCTGGAGGCTTTCCGTCATCTGTGGACTATCAGAGTGTTGATGAAACACAGAAATTGCATCGGGATTGAATACAACAGTCACCATGCGCACTTTCCTCCATGGGAGTAATGTCCCAAACAGTCTATGCTTCGATCGTTCCCTGGAAGTCCAGTAGTAGTTTCCGATGAACATCTGGAGGCATTCTGAAATCTGTGGACTAACAGACGGTTGATGAAACACAGGAACTGCATCGGGATTTAATACAACACTCACCATTCGCACTTTCTTCCATGGGAGTAATGTCTGAAACCGTCTACGCTTTGATCGTTCCCTGGAAGACCAGTAGTAGTTTCCGATGCACATCTGGAGGCATTCTGTAATCTGTGGACTATCAGAGTGTTGATAAAACCCATAAATTGCATTGAAATTGAATACAACAGTCACTATGCGCACTTTCTTCCACGGGAGTAATGGCTGAAACAGTCTACGCTCGGATCGTTCCCAGGAAGACCAGTAGTAGTTTCCGATGCACATCTCGTGGCATTCTGTAATCTGTGGACTATCAGAGTGTTGATGAAACACAGAAAATGCATCGGGATTGAATACAACAGTCACCATGCGCACTTTCCTTCATGGAAGCAATGGCTCAAACAGTCTACGCTTTGATCGTTCCCTAGAAGTCCAGTAGTAGTTTCTGATGCACATCTGGAGGCACTCTGTAATCTGTGGACTATCAGAGTGTTGATGAAACACAGAAATTGCATCGAAATTGAATACAACAGTCACCATGCGCACTTTCTTCCATGGGAGTAATGTCTGAAACAGTCTACGATTTGATCGTTCCCTGGAAGACTAGTAGTAGTTTCCGATGCACATCTGGAGGCATTCTGTAATCTGTGGAGTATCAGTGTGTTGATGAAACACAGAAATTGCATCGGGATTGTATACAACAGTCACCATCCGCACGTTCCTCCATGGGAGTAATGTCTCAGGGAGTTTGCGCATTGATCGTTCCCTGGAAGTCCATTAGTAGTTTCTGATGCCCATCTGAAGGCATTCATTAATCTGTGGACTATCAGAATGTTTGATGAAACACAGAAATTGCATCGGGATTGAATACAACAGTCACCATGCGCACTTTCCTCCATGGGAGTAATGTCCCAAACAGTCTATGCTTTGATCGTTCCCTGAAAGACCAGTAGTAGTTTCCGATGAAGATCTGGAGGCATTCTGAAATCTGTGGACTATCAGAGGGTTGATGAAACACAGAAACTGCATCTGGATTGAATACAACAGTCACCATGCGCACTTTCCTCCTTGGGAGTAATGTCCCTAACAGTCTACGCTTTGATCGTTCCCTGGAAGACCAGTAGTAGTTTCCGATGCACATCTGGTGGCATTCTGTAATCTGTGGAATATCAGAGTGTTGATAAAACACAGAAAATGCATCCAGATTGAATACAACAGTCACCATGCACAGTTTCCTTCATGGGAGTAATGTATCAAGGAGTTTACGCTTTGATCGTTCCCTGGAAGTCCAGTAGTAGTTTCTGATTCACATCTGGAGGCATTCTGTAATCTGTGGACTATCAGAGTGTTGATGAAACACAGAAATTGCATCGAAATTGAATACAACAGTCACCATGCGCACATTCCTCCACGGGAGTAATGTCTCAAGCAGTCTACGCTTTGATCGTTCCCTGGAAGACCAGTAGTAGTTTCCGATGCACATCTGGAGGCTTTCCGTCATCTGTGGACTATCAGAGTGATGATGAAACACAGAAATTGCACCGGAATTGAATACAACAGTCACCATGCGCACTTTCCTCCATGGGAGTAATGTCCCAAACAGTCTATGCTTCGATCGTTCCCTGGAAGACCAGTAGTAGTTTCCGATGAACATCTGGAGGCATTCTGAAATCTGTGGACTATCAGAGGGTTGATGAACACAGAAACTGCATCGGGGTTGAATACAACACTCACCATGCGCACTTTCTTCCATGAAAGTAATGTCTGAAACAGTCTACGCTTTGATCGTTCCCTGGAAGACCAGTAGTAGTTTCCGATGCATATCTGGAGGCATTCTGTAATCTGTGGACTATCAGAGTGTTGATGAAACCCAGAAATTGCATCGAAATTGAATAGAACAGTCACTATGCGCACTTTCTTCCACGGGAGTAATGTCTGAAACAGTCTACGCTTGGATCGTTCCCAGGAAGACCAGTAGTAGTTTGCGATGCACATCTCGTGGAATTCTGTATCTGTGGACTATCAGAGTGTTGATGAAACACAGAAAATGCATCGGGATTGAATACAATAGTCACCATGCGCACTTTCCTTCATGGGAGCAATGTCTCAAACAGTCTACGCTTTGATCGTTCCCTGGAAGTCCAGTAGTAATTTCTGATGCACATCTGGAGGCACTCTGTAATCTGTGGACTATCAGAGTGTTGATGAAACACAGAAATTGCATCGAAATTGAAAACAACAGTCACCATGCGCACTTTCTTCCATGGGAGTAATGTCTGAAAGTGTCTACGCTTTGATCGTTCCCTGGAAGACCAGTAGTAGCTTCCGATGCACATCTGGAGTCATTCTGTAATCTGTGGAGTATCAGAGTGTTGATGAAACACAGAACCTTCATCGGGATTGAATACAGCAGTCACCATCCGCACTTTACTCAATGGGAGTAATGTCTCAAACAGTCTACGCTTTGATCGTTCCCTGAAAGACCAGTAGTAGCTTCCGATGCACATCTGGAGGCATTCTGTAATCTGTGGACTATCAGAGTGTTGATGAAACACAGAAATTCCATCGGGATTGAATAGAACAGTCACCATGCGCACTTTCCTCCATGGGAGCAATGTCTCAAACAGTCAACGCTTTGATCGTTCCCTGACAGACCAGTAGTAGTTTGAGATGCACATCTGGTGGCATTCTGTAATCTGTGGACTACCAGAGTGTTGATGAAACACAGAAAATGCATCAGGATTGAATACAACAGTCACCATGCGCACATTCATCCATAAAAGTAATGTCTCAAAGAGTCTACGCTTTGATCGTTCCCTGGAAGACAAGTAGTAGTTTCCGATGAACATCTGGATGCATTCTGTAATCTGTGGACTATCAGAGTGTTGATGAAACACAGAAATTGCAATTGGATTGAATATTACAGTCATCATGCGCACTTTCCTCCATGGGAGTAATGTCTCAAACAGTCTACGCTTTGATCGTTAGCTGGAAGACCAGTAGTAGTTTCCGATGCACATCTTGAAACATTCTGTAATTTGTGGACTATCAGAGTGTTGATGAAATACAGAAATTGCATCGGGATTGAATACAACAGTGACCATGCGCACTTTCCTCCATGGGAGTAATGTCTCTAACAGTCTACGCTTTGATCGTTCCCTGGAAGACCAGTAGTAGTTTCCGATGCACATCTGGAGGCTTTCCGTCATCTGTGGACTATCAGAGTGTTGATGAAACACAGTAATTGCATCGGGATTGAATACAAGAGTCACCATGCGCACTTTCCTCCATGGGAGTAATGTCTCTAACAGTCTACGCTTTGATCGTTCCCTGGAAGACCAGTAGTAGTTTCCGATGCACATCTGGAGGCTTTCCGTCATCTGTGGACTATCAGAGTGTTGATGAAACACAGAAATTGCATCGGGATTGAATACAACAATCACCATGCGCACTTTCCTCCATGGGAGTAATGTCCCAAACAGTCTATGCTTCGATCGTTCCCTGGAAGACCAGTAGTAGTTTCCGATGAACATCTGGAGGCATTCTGAAATCTGTGGACTAACAGAGGGTTGATGAAACACAGGAACTGCATCGGGATTTAATACAACACTCACCATTCGCACTTTCTTCCATGGGAGTAATGTCTGAAACAGTCTACGCTTTGATCGTTCCCTGGAAGACCAGTAGTAGTTTCCGATGCACATCTGGAGGCATTCTGTAATCTGTGGACTATCAGAGTGTTGATAAAACCCATAAATTGCATCGGGATTGAATACAACAGTCACCATGCGCACTTTCCTTCATGGAAGCAATGGCTCAAACAGTCTACGCTTTGATCGTTCCCTAGAAGTCCAGTAGTAGTTTCTGATGCTCATCTGGAGGCACTCTGTAATCTGTGGACTATCAGAGTGTTGATGAAACACAGAAATTGCATCGAAATTGAATACAACAGTCACCATGCGCACTTTCTTCCATGGGAGTAATGTCTGAACAGTCTACGATTTGATCGTTCCCTGGAAGACTAGTAGTAGTTTCCGATGCACATCTGGAGGCATTCTGTAATCTGTGGAGTATCAGTGTGTTGATGAAACACAGAAATTGCATCGGGATTGTATACAACAGTCACCATCCGCACGTTCCTCCATGGGAGTAATGTCTCAGGGAGTTTACGCATTGATCGTTCCCTGGAAGTCCATTAGTAGTTTCTGATGCCCATCTGAAGGCATTCATTAATCTGTGGACTATCAGAGTGTTGATGAAACACAGAAATTGCATCGGGATTGAATACAACAGTCACCATGCGCACTTTCCTCCATGGGAGTAATGTCCCAAACAGTCTATGCTTTGATCGTTCCCTGAAAGACCAGTAATAGTTTCCGATGAAGATCTGGAGGCATTCTGAAATCTGTGGACTATCAGGGGGTTGATGAAACACAGAAACTGCATCTGGATTGAATACAACAGTCACCATGCGCACTTTCCTCCTTGGGAGTAATGTCCCTAACAGTCTACGCTTTGATCGTTCCCTGGAAGACCAGTAGTAGTTTCCGATGCTCATCTGGTGGCATTCTGTAATCTGTGGACTATCAGAGTGTTGATAAAACACAGAAAATGTATCGAGATTGAATACAACAGTCACCATGCACAGTTTCCTTCATGGGAGTAATGTCTCAAGGAGTTTACGCTTTGATCGTTCCCTGGAAGTAGAGTAGTAGTTTCCGATGCACATCTGGAGGCATTCTGTAATCTGTGGACTATCACAGTGTTGATGAAACACAGAAATTGCATCGAAATTGAATACAACTGTCACCATGCGCACTTTCCTCAATGGAAGTAATTCTCAAACAGTCTACGCTTTGATCGTTCCCTGGAAAACCAGTAGTAGTTTCCGATTTACATCTGGTGGCATTCTGTAATCTGTGGACTATCACAGTGTTGATGAAACACAGAAATTGCATCGGGATTGAATACAACAATCACCATGCGCACTTTCCTATACGGGAGGTATGTCTCAAACAGACTACGCTTTGATCGTTCCGTGGAAGACCAGTAGTAGTTTCCGATGCACATCTGGTGGCATTCTGTAATCTGCGGACTATCAGAGTGTTGATGAAACACAGAAATTGCATCGGGATTGAATACAACATTCACCATCCGCACTTTTCTCCATGGGAGTAATGTCTCAAGGAGTTTACGCTTTGATCGTACTCTGGATGTCCAGTAGTAGTTTCCGATGACATCTGGAGGCATTCTGTAATCAGTGGACTATCAGAGTGTTGATGAAAGACAGAAATTGCATCGAAATTGAATACAACAGTCACCATGCGCACTTTCTTCCATGGGAGTAATGTCTGAAACAGTCTACGCTTTGATCGTTCCCTGGAAGACCAGTAGTAGTTTCCGATGCACATCTGGAGGCATTCTGTAATCTGTGGAGTAACAGAGTGTTGATGAAACAGAGAAACTTCATCGGGATTGAATACAACAGTCACCATGCGCACTCTCCTCCATTGGAGTAATGTCTCAGACAGTCTACGCTTTGATCATTCCCTGGAAGACCAGTAGTGGTTTCCGATGCACATCTGGAGGCATTCTGTAATCTGTAGACTATCAGAGTGTTGACGAAACACAGAAATTGCATCGAAATTGATACAACAGTCACCATGCGCACTTTCTTCCATGGGAGTAATGTCTGAAACAGTCTACGCTTTGATCGTTTACTGGAAGACCAGTAGTAGTTTCCGATGCACATCTGGAGGCATTCTGTAATCTGTGGACTATCAGAGTGTTGATGAAACACAGAAATTGCATCGAAATTGAATACAACAGTCACCATGCGCACTTTCTTCCACAGGAGTAATGTCTGAAACAGTCTACGCTTGGATCGTTCCCAGGAAGACCTGTAGTAGTTTCCGATGCACATCTCGTGGCATTCTGTAATCTGTGGACTATCAGAGTGTTGATGAAACACAGAAAATGCATCGGGATTGAATACAACAGTCAAAATGCGCACTTTCCTTCATGGGAGTAATGTACCAAGGAGTTTACGCTTTGATCGTTCCCTGGAAGTCCAGTAGTAGTTTCTGATGCACATCTGGAGGCATTCTGTAATCTGTGGACTATCAGAGTGTTGATGAAACACAGAAATTGCATCGAAATTGAATACAACAGTCACCATGCGCACATTCCTCCACGGGAGTAATGTCTCAAGCAGTCTACGCTTTGATCGTTCCCTGGAAGACCAGTAGTAGTTTCCGATGCACATCTGGAGGCTTTCCGTCATCTGTGGACTATCAGAGTGTTGATGAAACACAGAAATTGCATCGGAATTGAATACAACAGTCACCATGCGCACTTTCCTCCATGGGAGTAATGTCCCAAACAGTCTATGCTTCGATCGTTCCCTGGAAGACCAGTGGTAGTTTCCGATGAACATCTGGAGGCATTCTGAAATCTGTGGACTATCAGAGGGTTGATGAACACAGAAACTGCATCGGGGTTGAATACAACACTCACCATGCGCACTTTCTTCCATGAAAGTAATGTCTGAAACAGTCTACGTTTTGATCGTTCCCTGGAAGACCAGTAGTAGTTTCCGATGCATATCTGGAGGCATTCTGTAATCTGTGGACTATCAGAGTGTTGATGAAACCCAGAAATTGCATCGAAATTGAATAGAACAGTCACTATGCGCACTTTCTTCCACGGGTGTAATGTCTGAAACAGTCTACGCTTGGATCGTTCCCAGGAAGACCAGTAGAAGTTTGCGATGCACATCTCGTGGCATTCTGTAATCTGTGGACTATCAGAGTGTTGATGAAACACATAAAATGCATTGGGATTGAATACAATAGTCACCATGCGCACTTTCCTTCATGGGAGCAATGTCTCAAACAGTCTACGCTTTGATCGTTCCCTGGAAGTCCAGTAGTAATTTCTGATGCACATCTGGAGGCACTCTGTAATCTGTGGACTATCAGAGTGTTGATGAAACACAGAAATTGCATCGGGATTGAATACAACAGTTACCATCCGCACTTTCCTCCATGGGAGTAATGTCTCAAGGAGTTTACGCTATGATCGTTCCCCGGAAGTCCATTAGTAGTTTCTGATGCACATCTGAAGGCATTAATTAATCTGTGGACTATCAGAGTGTTGATGAAACACAGAAATTGCATCGAAATTGAATACAACAGTCACCATGCGCACTTTCTTCCATGGGAGTAATGTCTGAAAGTGTCTACGCTTTGATCGTTCCCTGGAAGACCAGTAGTAGCTTCCGATACACATCTGGAGTCATTCTGTAATCTGTGGAGTATCAGAGTGTTGATGAAACACAGAAACTTCATCGGGATTGAATACAGCAGTCACCATCCGCACTTTACTCAATGTGAGTAATGTCTCAAACAGTCTACGCTCTGATCGTTCCCTGAAAGACCAGTAGTAGTTTCCGATGCACATCTGGAGGCATTCTGTAATCTGTGGACTATCAGAGTGTTGATGAAACACAGAAATTCCATCGGGATTGAATAGAACAGTCACCATGCGCACTTTCCTCCATGGGAGCAATGTCTCAAACAGTCAACGCTTTGATCGTTCCCTGACAGACCAGTAGTATTTTGAGATGCACATCTGGTGGCATTCTGTAATCTGCGGACTACCAGAGTGTTGATGAAACACAGAAATTGCATCGGGATTGAATACAACAGTCACCATCCGCACTTTCCTCCATGGGAGTAATGTCTGAAACAGTCTACGCTTTGATCGTTCCCTGGAAGACCAGTAGCAGTTTCCGATGCACATCTCGTGGCATTCTGTAATCTGTAGACTATCAGAGTGTTGATGAAACACAGAAAATGCATCGGGATTGAATACAACAGTCACCATGCGCACTTTCCTTCATGGGAGAAATGTCTCAAAGAGTTTACGCTTTGATCGTTCCCTGGAAGACCAGGAGTAGTTTAGGATGCACATCTGGAGGCATTCTGTAATCTGTGGACTATTAGAGTGTTGATGAAAAACAGAAATTGCATCAGGATTGAATACAACAGTCACCATGCACACATTCATCCATAAAAGTAATGTCTCAAAGAGTCTACGCTTTGATCGTTCCCTGGAAGACCAGTAGTAGTTTCCGATGAACATCTGGATGCATTCTGTAATCTGTGGACTATCAGAGTGTTGATGAAACACAGAAATTGCAATTGGATTGAATATTACAGTCATCATGCGCCCTTTCCTCCATGGGAGTAATGTCTCAAACAGTCTACGCTTTGATCGTTAGCTGGAAGACCAGTAGTAGTTTCCGATGCACATCTTGAAACATTCTGTAATATGTGGACTATCAGAGTGTTGATGAAACACAGAAATTGCATCGGGATTGAATACAACAGTCACCATGCGCACTTTACTCCAAGGGAGTAATGTCTCAAACTATCTACGCTTTTGATCGTTCCCTGGAAGACCAGTACCTGTTTCCGATGCACATCTGGTGGCATTCTGTAATGTGTAGAATATCAGAGTGTTGATGAAACACAGTAATTGCATCGGGATTGAATACAACAGTCACCATGCGCACTTTCCTCCATGGGAGTAATGTCTCTAACAGTCTACGCTTTGATCGTTCCCTGGAAGACCAGTAGTAGTTTCCGATGCACATCTGGAGGCTTTCCGTCATCTGTGGACTATCAGAGTGTTGATGAAACACAGAAATTGCATCGGAATTGAATACAACAGTCACCATGCGCACTTTCCTCCATGGGAGTAATGTCCCAAACAGTCTATGCTTCGATCGTTCCTTGGAAGACCAGTAGTAGTTTCCGATGAACATCTGGAGGCATTCTGAAATCTGTGGACTATCAGAGGGTTGATGAAACAGAGAAACTTCATCGGGATTGAATACAACAGTCACCATGCGCACTCTCCTCCATTGGAGTAATGTCTCAGACAGTCTACGCTTTGATCATTCCCTGGAAGACCAGTAGTGGTTTCCGATGCACATCTGGAGGCATTCTGTAATCTGTAGACTATCAGAGTGTTGACGAAACACAGAAATTGCATCGAAATTGATACAAAAGTCACCATGCGCACTTTCTTCCATGGGAGTAATGTCTGAAACAGTCTACGCTTTGATCGTTTACTGGAAGACCAGTAGTAGTTTCCGATGCACATCTGGAGGCATTCTGTAATCTGTGGACTATCAGAGTGTTGATGAAACACAGAAATTGCATCGAAATTGAATACAACAGTCACCATGCGCACTTTCTTCCACAGGAGTAATGTCTGAAACAGTCTACGCTTGGATCGTTCCCAGGAAGACCTGTAGTAGTTTCCGATGCACATCTCGTGGCATTCTGTAATCTGTGGACTATCAGAGTGTTGATGAAACACAGAAAATGCATCGGGATTGAATACAACAGTCAAAATGCGCACTTTCCTTCATGGGAGTAATGTACCAAGGAGTTTACGCTTTGATCGTTCCCTGGAAGTCCAGTAGTAGTTTCTGATGCACATCTGGAGGCATTCTGTAATCTGTGGACTATCAGAGTGTTGATGAAACACAGAAATTGCATCGAAATTGAATACAACAGTCACCATGCGCACATTCCTCCACGGGAGTAATGTCTCAAGCAGTCTACGCTTTGATCGTTCCCTGGAAGACAAGTAGTAGTTTCCGATGCACATCTGGAGGCTTTCCGTCATCTGTGGACTATCAGAGTGTTGATGAAACACAGAAATTGCATCGGAATTGAATACAACAGTCACCATGCGCACTTTCCTCCATGGGAGTAATGTCCCAAACAGTCTATGCTTCGATCGTTCCCTGGAAGACCAGTAGTAGTTTCCGATTAACATCTGGAGGCATTCTGAAATCTGTGGACTATCAGAGGGTTGATGAACACAGAAACTGCATCGGGGTTGAATACAACACTCACCATGCGCACTTTCTTCCATGAAAGTAATGTCTGAAACAGTCTACGTTTTGATCGTTCCCTGGAAGACCAGTAGTAGTTTCCGATGCATATCTGGAGGCATTCTGTAATCTGTGGACTATCAGAGTGTTGATGAAACCCAGAAATTGCATCGAAATTGAATAGAACAGTCACTATGCGCACTTTCTTCCACGGGTGTAATGTCTGAAACAGTCTACGCTTGGATCGTTCCCAGGAAGACCAGTAGTAGTTTGCGATGCACATCTCGTGGCATTCTGTAATCTGTGGACTATCAGAGTGTTGATGAAACACAGAAAACGCATCGGGATTGAATACAATAGTCACCATGCGCACTTTCCTTCATGGGAGCAATGTCTCAAACAGTCTACGCTTTGATCGTTCCCTGGAAGTCCAGTAGTAATTTCTGATGCACATCTGGAGGCACTCTGTAATCTGTGGACTATCAGAGTGTTGATGAAACACAGAAATTGCATCGGGATTGAATACAACAGTTACCATCCGCACTTTCCTCCATGGGAGTAATGTCTCAAGGAGTTTATGCTATGATCGTTCCCCGGAAGTCCATTAGTAGTTTCTGATGCACATCTGAAGGCATTAATTAATCTGTGGACTATCAGAGTGTTGATGAAACACAGAAATTGCAATTGGATTGAATACTACAGTCACCATGATCACTTTCCTCCATGGGAGTAAAGTCTCAAACAGTCTACGCTTTGATCGTTAGCTGGAAGACCAGTAGTAGTTTCCGATGCACATCTTGAAACATTCTGTAATATGTGGACTATCAGAGGGTTGATGAAACACAGAAACTGTATCGGGATTGAATACAACAGTCACCATGCGCACTTTCTTCCATGCGAGTAATGTCTGAAACAGTCTACGTTTTGATCGTTCCCTGGAAGACCAGTAGTAGTTTCCGATGCCCATCTGGAGGCATTCTGTAATCTGTGGACTATCAGAGTGTTGATGAAACACAGAAATTGCATCGAAATTGAATACAACAGTCACCATGCGCACTTTCTTCCATGGGAGTAATGTCTGAAAGTGTCTACGCTTTGATCGTTCCCTGGAAGACCAGTAGTAGCTTCCGATACACATCTGGAGTCATTCTGTAATCTGTGGAGTATCAGAGTGTTGATGAAACACAGAAACTTCATCGGGATTGAATACAGCAGTCACCATCCGCACTTTACTCAATGTGAGTAATGTCTCAAACAGTCTACGCTCTGATCGTTCCCTGAAAGACCAGTAGTAGTTTCCGATGCACATCTGGAGGCATTCTGTAATCTGTGGACTATCAGAGTGTTGATGAAACACAGAAATTCCATCGGGATTGAATAGAACAGTCACCATGCGCACTTTCCTCCATGGGAGCAATGTCTCAAACAGTCAACGCTTTGATCGTTCCCTGACAGACCAGTAGTAGTTTGAGATGCACATCTGGTGGCATTCTGTAATCTGCGGACTACCAGAGTGTTGATGAAACACAGAAATTGCATCGGGATTGAATACAACAGTCACCATCCGCACTTTCCTCCATGGGAGTAATGTCTGAAACAGTCTACGCTTTGATCGTTCCCTGGAAGACCAGTAGCAGTTTCCGATGCACATCTCGTGGCATTCTGTAATCTGTAGACTATCAGAGTGTTGATGAAACACAGAAAATGCATCGGGATTGAATACAACAGTCACCATGCGCACTTTCCTTCATGGGAGAAATGTCTCAAAGAGTTTACGCTTTGATCGTTCCCTGGAAGACCAGGAGTAGTTTAGGATGCACATCTGGAGGCATTCTGTAATCTGTGGACTATTAGAGTGTTGATGAAAAACAGAAATTGCATCAGGATTGAATACAACAGTCACCATGCACACATTCATCCATAAAAGTAATGTCTCAAAGAGTCTACGCTTTGATCGTTCCCTGGAAGACAAGTAGTAGTTTCCGATGAACATCTGGATGCATTCTGTAATCTGTGGACTATCAGAGTGTTGATGAAACACAGAAATTGCAATTGGATTGAATATTACAGTCATCATGCGCACTTTCCTACTTGGGAGTAATGTCTCAAACAGTCTACGCTTTGATCGTTAGCTGGAAGACCAGTAGTAGTTTCCGATGCACATCTTGAAACATTCTGTAATATGTGGACTATCAGAGTGTTGATGAAACACAGAAATTGCATCGGGATTGAATACAACAGTGACCATGCGCACTTTCCTCCATGGGAGTAATGTCTCTAACAGTCTACGCTTTGATCGTTCCCTGGAAGACCAGTAGTAGTTTCCGATGCACATCTGGAGGCTTTCCGTCATCTGTGGACTATCAGAGTGTTGATGAAACACAGAAATTGCATCGGGATTGAATACAACAGTCACCATGCGCACTTTCCTCCATGGGAGTAATGTCCCAAACAGTCTATGCTTCGATCGTTCCTTGGAAGACCAGTAGTAGTTTCCGATGAACATCGGAGGCATTCTGAAATCTGTGGACTAACAGAGGGTTGATGAAACACAGGAACTGCATCGGGATTTAATACAACACTCACCATTCGCACTTTCTTCCATGGGAGTAATGTCTGAAACAGTCTACGCTTTGATCGTTCCCTGGAAGACCAGTAGTAGTTTCCGATGCACATCTGGAGGCATTCTGTAATCTGTGGACTATCAGAGTGTTGATAAAACCCATAAATTGCATCGAAATTGAATACAACAGTCACTATGCGCACTTTCTTCCACGGGAGTAATGTCTGAAACAGTCTACGCTTGGATCGTTCCCAGGAAGACCAGTAGTAGTTTCCGATGCACATCTCGTGGCATTCTGTAATCTGTGGACTATCAGAGTGTTGATGAAACACAGAAAATGCATCGGGATTGAATACAACAGTCACCATGCGCACTTTCCTTCATGGAAGCAATGGCTCAAACAGTCTACGCTTTGATCGTTCCCTAGAAGTCCAGTAGTAGTTTCTGATGCACATCTGGAGGCACTCTGTAATCTGTGGACTATCAGAGTGTTGATGAAACACAGAAATTGCATCGAAATTGAATACAACAGTCACCATGCGCACTTTCTTCCATGGGAGTAATGTCTGAAACAGTCTACGATTTGATCGTTTCCTGGAAGACTAGTAGTAGTTTCCGATGCACATCTGGAGGCATTCTGTAATCTGTGGAGTATCAGTGTGTTGATGAAACACAGAAATTGCATCGGGATTGTATACAACAGTCACCATCCGCACGTTCCTCCATGGGAGTAATGTCTCAGGGAGTTTACGCATTGATCGTTCCCTGGAAGTCCATTAGTAGTTTCTGATGCCCATCTGAAGGCGTTCATTAATCTGTGGACTATCAGAGTGTTGATGTAACACAGAAATTGCATCGGGATTGAATACAACAGTCACCATGCGCACTTTCCTCCATGGGAGTAATGTCCCAAACAGTCTATGCTTTGATCGTTCCCTGAAAGACCAGTAGTAGTTTCCGATGAAGATCTGGAGGCATTCTGAAATCTGTGGACTATCAGAGGGTTGATGAAACACAGAAACTGCATCTGGATTGAATACAACAGTCACCATGCGCACTTTCCTCCTTGGGAGTAATGTCCCTAACAGTCTACGCTTTGATCGTTCCCTGGAAGACCAGTAGTAGTTTCCGATGCACATCTGGTGGCATTCTGTAATCTGTGGACTATCAGAGTGTTGATAAAACACAGAAAATGCATCGAGATTGAATACAACAGTCACCATGCACAGTTTCCTTCATGGGAGTAATGTCTCAAGGAGTTTACGCTTTGATCGTTCCCTGGAAGTAGAGTAGTAGTTTCCGATGCACATCTGGAGGCATTCTGTAATCTGTGGACTATCAGAGTGTTGATGAAACACAGAAATTGCATCGAAATTGAATACAACTGTCACCATGCGCACTTTCCTCAATGGAAGTAATTCTCAAACAGTCTACGCTTTGATCGTTCCCTGGAAAACCAGTAGTAGTTTCCGATTCACATCTGGTGGCATTCTGTAATCTGTGGACTATCACAGTGTTGATGAAACACAGAAATTGCATCGGGATTGAATACAACAATCACCATGCGCACTTTCCTATACGGGAGGTATGTCTCAAACAGACTACGCTTTGATCGTTCCGTGGAAGACCAGTAGTAGTTTCCGATGCACATCTGGTGGCATTCTGTAATCTGCGGACTATCAGAGTGTTGATGAAACACAGAAATTGCATCGGGATTGAATACAACGTTCACCATCCGCACTTTTCTCCATGGGAGTAATGTCTCAAGGAGTTTACGCTTTGATCGTACTCTGGATGTCCAGTAGTAGTTTCCGATGACATCTGGAGGCATTCTGTAATCAGTGGACTATCAGAGTGTTGATGAAAGACAGAAATTGCATCGAAATTGAATACAACAGTCACCATGCGCACTTTCTTCCATGGGAGTAATGTCTGAAACAGTCTACGCTTTGATCGTTCCCTGGAAGACCAGTAGTAGTTTCCGATGCACATCTGGAGGCATTCTGTAATCTGTGGAGTAACAGAGTGTTGATGAAACAGAGAAACTTCATCGGGATTGAATACAACAGTCACCATGCGCACTCTCCTCCATTGGAGTAATGTCTCAGACAGTCTACGCTTTGATCATTCCCTGGAAGACCAGTAGTGGTTTCCGATGCACATCTGGAGGCATTCTGTAATCTGTGGACTATCAGAGTGTTGACGAAACACAGAAAGTGCATCGAAATTGATACAACAGTCACCATGCGCACTTTCTTCCATGGGAGTAATGTCTGAAACAGTCTACGCTTTGATCGTTTACTGGAAGACCAGTAGTAGTTTCCGATGCACATCTGGAGGCATTCTGTAATCTGTGGACTATCAGAGTGTTGATGAAACACAGAAATTGCATCGAAATTGAATACAACAGTCACCATGCGCACTTTCTTCCACAGGAGTAATGTCTGAAACAGTCTACGCTTGGATCGTTCCCAGGAAGACCTGTAGTAGTTTCCGATGCACATCTCGTGGCATTCTGTAATCTGTAGACTATCAGAGTGTTGATGAAACACAGAAAATGCATCGGGATTGAATACAACAGTCAAAATGCGCACTTTCCTTCATGGGAGTAATGTATCAAGGAGTTTACGCATTGATCGTTCCCTGGAAGTCCAGTAGTAGTTTCTGATGCACATCTGGAGGCATTCTGTAATCTGTGGACTATCAGAGTGTTGATGAAACACAGAAATTGCATCGAAATTGAATACAACAGTCACCATGCGCACATTCCTCCACGGGAGGTATGTCTCTAACAGTCTACGTTTTGATCGTTCCCTGCAGGACCAGTAGTAGTTTCCGATGCACATCTGGTGGCATTCTGTAATCTGTGGACTATCAGAGTGTTGATGAAACACAGAAATTGCATCGGGATTGAACATAACAGTCACCATCCGCACTTTCCTCCATGGGAGTTATGTCTGAAACAGTCTACGCTTTGATCGTTCCCTGGAAGACCATGCTTTGATCGTTCCCTGCAGGACCAGTAATAGTTTCCGATGCACATCTGGAGGCATTCTGTAATCTGTGGACTATCAGAGTGTTGATGAAACACAGAAATTGCATCGGGATTGAATACAACAGTCACCATGCACACTTTTCTCCATTGCAGTAATGTTTCAAAGAGTTTACGATTTGATCGTTCCCTGGAAGACCAGTAGCAGTTTCCGATGCACATCTGGAGGCATTCTGTAATCTGTGGACTATCAGTGTGTTGATGAAACACAGAAATTGCATCGGTATTGAATACAACAGTCACCATGAGCACATTCCTTCATAAAAGTAGTATCTCAAACAGTCTACGCTTTGATCGTTCCCTGGAAGACCAGTAGTAGTTTCCGATGCACATCTGGAGGCATTCTGTAATCTGTGGACTATCAGAGTGTTGATGAAACACAGAAATATGAAACACAGAAATTGCATCGGTATTGAATACAACAGTTACCATGCGCACTTTCCTCCATGGGAGTAATGTCTCTAACAGTCCACGGTTTGACCGTTCCCTGGAAGACCAGTAGTAGTTTCCGATGCACATCTGGAGGCATTCCGTAACCTGTGGACTATCAGAGTGTTGATGAAACACAGAAATTGCATCGGGATTGAATACAACAGTCACCATGCGCACTTTTCTCCATGGCAGTAATGTTTCAAAGAGTTTACTCTTTGATCGTTCCCTGGAAGACCAGTAGCAGTTTCCGATGCACATCTGGTGGCATTCTGTAATCTGTGGACTATCAGTGTGTTGATGAAACACAGAAATTGCATCGGTATTACATACAACAGTCACCATGCGCACTTTCCTCCATGGGAGTAATGTCTCAAACAGTCTACGCTTTGATCGTTCCCTGGAAGACCAGTAGTAGTTTCCCATGCACATCTGGAGGCATTCTGTAATCTGTGGAGTATCAGAGTGTTTATGAAACACAGAAATTGCATCGGTATTGAATACAACAGTTACCATGCGCACTTTCCTCCATGGGAGTAATGTCTCTAACAGTCTATGCTTAGATCGTTCCCTGGAAGACCAGTTGTAGTTTCCGATGCACATCTGGAGGCATTCTGTTACCTGTGGACTATCAGAGTGTTGATGAAACACAGAAATTGCATCGGGATTGAATACAACAGTCACCATGCGCACTTTCCTCCATGGGAGTAATGTCCCAAACAGTCTACGCTTTGATCGTTCACTGGAAGACCAGTAGCAGTTTCCGATTAACATCTGGAGGCATTCTGTAATCTGTGGAGAATCAGAGTATTGATGAAACACAGAAATTGCATCGCGATTGAATACAACAGTCTCCATGCGCACTTTCCTCCATGGGAGAAATGTCTCAAACAGTCTCCGATTTGATCGTTCCCTGGAAGACCAGTAGTAGTTTCAATTTCACATCTGGAGGCATTCTGTAGTCTGTGGACTATCAGAGTGTTGATGAAACACAGAAATTGCATCGGGATAGAATACAACAGTCACCATGCGCACTTTCCTCCATGGGAGTAATGTCCCAAACAGTCTACGCTTTGATCGTTCCCTGGAAGACCAGTAGTAGTTTCCGATTAACATTTGGAGGCATTCTGTAATCTGTGGACTATCAGAGTGTTGATGAAACACAGAAATTGCATCGGGATTGAATACAACAGTCAACATGCGCACTTTTCTCCATGGCAGTAATGTGTCAAAGAGTTTACGCTTTGACCGTTCCCTGGAAGACCAGTAGCAGTTTCCGATGCAAATCTGGAGGCATTCTGTAATCTGTGGACTATCAGTGTGTTGATGAAACACAGAAATTGCATCGGTATTGAATACAACAGTCACCATGAGTACATTCCTTCATAAAAGTAATGTTTCAAACAGTCTACGCTTTGATCGTACCCTGGAAGACCAGTAGTAGTTTCCGATGCACATCTGGAGGCATTCTGTAATCTGTGGACTATCAGAGTGTTGATGAAACACAGAAATTGCATCGGTATTGAATACAACAGTCACCATGTGCACTTTCCTCCATGGGAGTAATGTCTCAAACAGTCTACGCTTTGATCGTTCCCTGGAAGACCAGTAGTAGTTTCCCATGCACATCTGGAGGCATTCTGTAATCTGTGGAGTATCAGAGAGTTAATGAAACACAGAAATTGCATCGGGATTGAACACAACAGTTACCATGCGCACTTTCCTCCATGGAAGTAATGCCTCTAACAGGCTACGCTTTGATCGTTCCCTGGAAAACCAGTTGTAGTTTCCGATGCACATCCGGAGGCATTCTGTTTTCTGTGGACTATCAGAATGTTGATGAAACACAGAAATTGCATCGGGATTGAATACAACAGTCACCATGCGCACTTTCCTCCATGGGAGTAATGTCCCAAACAGTCTACGCTTTGATCGTTCCCTGGAAGACCAGTAGCAGTTTCCGATTAACATCTGGAGGCATTCTGTAATCTGTGGAGTATCAGAGTGTTGATGAAACACAGAAATTGCATGGGGATTGAATACAACAGTATCCATGCGCACTTTCCTCCATGGGAGAAATGTCTCAAACAATCTACGCTTTGATCGTTCCCTGGAAGACGAGTAGTAGTTTCAATTTCATATCTGGGGGCATTCTGTAGTCTGTGGACTATCAGAGTGTTGATGAAACACAGAAATTGCATCGGGATTGAATACAACAGTCACCATGCGCACTTTACTCCATGGGAGTAATGTCTCTAACAGTCTAGGCGTTGATTGATCCCTGGAAGACCAGTAGTAGTTTCCGATTAACATTTGGAGGCATTCTGTAATCTGTGGACTATCAGAGTGTTGATGAAACACAGAAATTGCATCGGGATTGAATACAACAGTCACCATGCGCACTTTTCTCCATGGCAGTAATGTGTCAATGAGTTTACGCTTTGACCGTTCCCTGGAAGACCAGTAGCAGTTTCCGATGCACATCTGGAGGCATTCTGTAATCTGTGGACTATCAGTGTGTTGATGAAACACAGAAATTGCATCGGTATTGAATACAACTGTCACCATGAGCACATTCCTTCATAAAAGTAACGTCTCAAACAGTCTACGCTTTGATCGTACCCTGGAAGACCAGTAGTAGTTTCCGATGCACATCTGGAGGCATTCTGTAATCTGTGGACTATCAGAGTGTTGATGAAACACAGAAATTGCATCGGTATTGAATACAACAGTCACCATCCGCACTTTCCTCCATGGGAGTAATGTCTCAAACAGTCTACGCTTTGATCGTTCCCTGGAAGACCAGTAGTAGTTTCCCATGCACATCTGGAGGCATTCTGTAATCTGTGGACTATCAGAGTGTTGACGAAACACAGAAATTGCATCGAAATTGATACAACAGTCACCATGCGCACTTTCTTCCATGGGAGTAATGTCTGAAACAGTCTACGCTTTGATCGTTTACTGGAAGACCAGTAGTAGTTTCCGATGCACATCTGGAGGCATTCTGTAATCTGTGGACTATCAGAGTGTTGATGAAACACAGAAATTGCATCGAAATTGAATACAACAGTCACCATGCGCACTTTCTTCCACAGGAGTAATGTCTGAAACAGTCTACGCTTGGATCGTTCCCAGGAAGACCTGTAGTAGTTTCCGATGCACATCTCGTGGCATTCTGTAATCTGTAGACTATCAGAGTGTTGATGAAACACAGAAAATGCATCGGGATTGAATACAACAGTCAAAATGCGCACTTTCCTTCATGGGAGTAATGTATCAAGGAGTTTACGCTTTGATCGTTCCCTGGAAGTCCAGTAGTAGTTTCTGATGCACATCTGGAGGCATTCTGTAATCTGTGGACTATCAGAGTGTTGATGAAACACAGAAATTGCATCGAAATTGAATACAACAGTCACCATGCGCACATTCCTCCACGGGAGTAATGTCTCAAGCAGTCTACGCTTTGATCGTTCCCTGGAAGACCAGTAGTCGTTTCCGATGCACATCTGGTGGCATTCTGTAATCTGTAGACTATCAGAGTGTTGATAAACCACAGAAATTGCATCGGAAATGAATACAACGGTCAACATGCGCACTTTCCTCCACGGGAGGTATGTCTCTAACAGTCTACGTTTTGATCGTTCCCTGCAGGACCAGTAGTAGTTTCCGATGCACATCTCGTGGCATTCTGTAATCTGTGGACTATCAGAGTGTTGATGAAACACAGAAATTGCATCGGGATTGAACATAACAGTCACCATCCGCACTTACCTCCATGGGAGTAATGTCTGAAACAGTCTACGCTTTGATCGTTCCCTGGAAGACCATGCTTTGATCGTTCCCTGCAGGACCAGTAATAGTTTCCGATGCACATCTGGAGGCATTCTGTAATCTGTGGACTATCAGAGTGTTGATGAAACACAGAAATTGCATCGGGATTGAATACAACAGTCACCATGCGCACTTTCCTCCATGGGAGTAATGTCCCAAACAGTCTACGCTTTGATCGATCCCTGGAAGACCAGTAGTAGTTTCCGACTAACATCTGGAGGCATTCTGTAATCTGTGGACTATCAGAGTGTTGATGAAACACAGAAATTGCATCGGGATTGAATACAACAGTCACCATGCACACTTTTCTCCATGGCAGTAATGTTTCAAAGAGTTTACGATTTGATCGTTCCCTGGAAGACCAGTAGCAGTTTCCGATGCACATCTGGAGGCATTCTGTAATCTGTGGACTATCAGTGTGTTGATGAAACACAGAAATTGCATCGGTATTGAATACAACAGTCACCATGAGCACATTCCTTCATAAAAGTAGTATCTCAAACAGTCTACGCTTTGATCGTTCCCTGGAAGACCAGTAGTAGTTTCCGATGCACATCTGGAGGCATTCTGTAATCTGTGGACTATCAGAGTGTTGATGAAACACAGAAATATGAAACACAGAAATTGCATCGGTATTGAATACAACAGTTACCATGCGCACTTTCCTCCATGGGAGTAATGTCTCTAACAGTCCACGGTTTGATCGTTCCCTGGAAGACCAGTAGTAGTTTCCGATGCACATCTGGAGGCATTCCGTAACCTGTGGACTATCAGAGTGTTGATGAAACACAGAAATTGCATCGGGATTGAATACAACAGTCACCATGCGCACTTTTCTCCATGGCAGTAATGTTTCAAAGAGTTTACTCTTTGATCGTTCACTGGAAGACCAGTAGCAGTTTCCGATGCACATCTGGTGGCATTCTGTAATCTGTGGACTATCAGTGTGTTGATGAAACACAGAAATTGCATCGGTATTACATACAACAGTCACCATGCGCACTTTCCTCCATGGGAGTAATGTCTCAAACAGTCTACGCTTTGATCGTTCCCTGGAAGACCAGTAGTAGTTTCCCATGCACATCTGGAGGCATTCTGTAATCTGTGGAGTATCAGAGTGTTTATGAAACACAGAAATTGCATCGGTATTGAATACAACAGTTACCATGCGCACTTTCCTCCATGGGAGTAATGTCTCTAACAGTCTATGGTTAGATCGTTCCCTGGAAGACCAGTTGTAGTTTCCGATGCACATCTGGAGGCATTCTGTTACCTGTGGACTATCAGAGTGTTGATGAAACACAGAAATTGCATCGGGATTGAATACAACAGTCACCATGCGCACTTTCCTCCATGGGAGTAATGTCCCAAACAGTCTACGCTTTGATCGTTCACTGGAAGACCAGTAGCAGTTTCCGATTAACATCTGGAGGCATTCTGTAATCTGTGGAGAATCAGAGTATTGATGAAACACAGAAATTGCATCGCGATTGAATACAACAGTCTCCATGCGCACTTTCCTCCATGGGAGAAATGTCTCAAACAGTCTCCGATTTGATCGTTCCCTGGAAGACCAGTAGTAGTTTCAATTTCACATCTGGAGGCATTCTGTAGTCTGTGGACTATCAGAGTGTTGATGAAACACAGAAATTGCATCGGGATAGAATACAACAGTCACCATGCGCACTTTCCTCCATGGGAGTAATGTCCCAAACAGTCTACGCTTTGATCGTTCCCTGGAAGACCAGTAGTAGTTTCCGATTAACATTTGGAGGCATTCTGTAATCTGTGGACTATCAGTGTGTTGATGAAACACAGAAATTGCATCGGTATTGAATACAACAGTCACCATGAGCACATTCCTTCATAAAAGTAGTATCTCAAACAGTCTACGCTTTGATCGTTCCCTGGAAGACCAGTAGTAGTTTCCGATGCACATCTGGAGGCATTCTGTAATCTGTGGACTATCAGAGTGTTGATGAAACACAGAAATATGAAACACAGAAATTGCATCGGTATTGAATACAACAGTTACCATGCGCACTTTCCTCCATGGGAGTAATGTCTCTAACAGTCCACGGTTTGATCGTTCCCTGGAAGACCAGTAGTAGTTTCCGATGCACATCTGGAGGCATTCCGTAACCTGTGGACTATCAGAGTGTTGATGAAACACAGAAATTGCATCGGGATTGAATACAACAGTCACCATGCGCACTTTTCTCCATGGCAGTAATGTTTCAAAGAGTTTACTCTTTGATCGTTCCCTGGAAGACCAGTAGCAGTTTCCGATGCACATCTGGTGGCATTCTGTAATCTGTGGACTATCAGTGTGTTGATGAAACACAGAAATTGCATCGGTATTACATACAACAGTCACCATGCGCACTTTCCTCCATGGGAGTAATGTCTCAAACAGTCTACGCTTTGATCGTTCCCTGGAAGACCAGTAGTAGTTTCCCATGCACATCTGGAGGCATTCTGTAATCTGTGGAGTATCAGAGTGTTTATGAAACACAGAAATTGCATCGGTATTGAATACAACAGTTACCATGCGCACTTTCCTCCATGGGAGTAATGTCTCTAACAGTCTATGGTTAGATCGTTCCCTGGAAGACCAGTTGTAGTTTCCGATGCACATCTGGAGGCATTCTGTTACCTGTGGACTATCAGAGTGTTGATGAAACACAGAAATTGCATCGGGATTGAATACAACAGTCACCATGCGCACTTTCCTCCATGGGAGTAATGTCCCAAACAGTCTACGCTTTGATCGTTCACTGGAAGACCAGTAGCAGTTTCCGATTAACATCTGGAGGCATTCCGTAATCTGTGGAGAATCAGAGTATTGATGAAACACAGAAATTGCATCGCGATTGAATACAACAGTCTCCATGCGCACTTTCCTCCATGGGAGAAATGTCTCAAACAGTCTCCGATTTGATCGTTCCCTGGAAGACCAGTAGTAGTTTCAATTTCACATCTGGAGGCATTCTGTAGTCTGTGGACTATCAGAGTGTTGATGAAACACAGAAATTGCATCGGGATAGAATACAACAGTCACCATGCGCACTTTCCTCCATGGGAGTAATGTCCCAAACAGTCTACGCTTTGATCGTTCCCTGGAAGACCAGTAGTAGTTTCCGATTAACATTTGGAGGCATTCTGTAATCTGTGGACTATCAGAGTGTTGATGAAACACAGAAATTGCATCGGGATTGAATACAACAGTCAACATGCGCACTTTTCTCCATGGCAGTAATGTGTCAAAGAGTTTACGCTTTGACCGTTCCCTGGAAGACCAGTAGCAGTTTCCGATGCAAATCTGGAGGCATTCTGTAATCTGTGGACTATCAGTGTGTTGATGAAACACAGAAATTGCATCGGTATTGAATACAACAGTCACCATGAGTACATTCCTTCATAAAAGTAATGTTTCAAACAGTCTACGCTTTGATCGTACCCTGGAAGACCAGTAGTAGTTTCCGATGCACATCTGGAGGCATTCTGTAATCTGTGGACTATCAGAGTGTTGATGAAACACAGAAATTGCATCGGTATTGAATACAACAGTCACCATGCGCACTTTCCTCCATGGGAGTAATGTCTCAAACAGTCTACGCTTTGATCGTTCCCTGGAAGACCAGTAGTAGTTTCCCATGCACATCTGGAGGCATTCTGTAATCTGTGGAGTATCAGAGAGTTAATGAAACACAGAAATTGCATCGGGATTGAACACAACAGTTACCATGCGCACTTTCCTCCATGGAAGTAATGCCTCTAACAGGCTACGCTTTGATCGTTCCCTGGAAAACCAGTTGTAGTTTC
Organism: Schistocerca gregaria; assembly: GCF_023897955.1. NCBI lineage: Eukaryota > Metazoa > Arthropoda > Insecta > Orthoptera > Acrididae > Schistocerca > Schistocerca gregaria. Next base: position 41,212,716 of record NC_064920.1, read on the forward strand.
CGATGCACATCTGGAGGCATTCTGTTTTCTGTGGACTATCAGAATGTTGATGAAACACAGAAATTGCATCGGGATTGAATACAACAGTCACCATGCGCACTTTCCTCCATGGGAGTAATGTCCCAAACAGTCTACGCTTTGATCGTTCCCTGGAAGACCAGTAGCAGTTTCCGATTAACATCTGGAGGCATTCTGTAATCTGTGGAGTATCAGAGTGTTGATGAAACACAGAAATTGCATGGGGATTGAATACAACAGTATCCATGCGCACTTTCCTCCATGGGAGAAATGTCTCAAACAATCTACGCTTTGATCGTTCCCTGGAAGACGAGTAGTAGTTTCAATTTCATATCTGGGGGCATTCTGTAGTCTGTGGACTATCAGAGTGTTGATGAAACACAGAAATTGCATCGGGATTGAATACAACAGTCACCATGCGCACTTTACTCCATGGGAGTAATGTCTCTAACAGTCTAGGCATTGATTGATCCCTGGAAGACCAGTAGTAGTTTCCGATTAACATTTGGAGGCATTCTGTAATCTGTGGACTATCAGAGTGTTGATGAAACACAGAAATTGCATCGGGATTGAATACAGCAGTCACCATGCGCACTTTTCTCCATGGCAGTAATGTGTCAATGGGTTTACGCTTTGACCGTTCCCTGGAAGACCAGTAGCAGTTTCCGATGCACATCTGGAGGCATTCTGTAATCTGTGGACTATCAGTGTGTTGATGAAACACAGAAATTGCATCGGTATTGAATACAACTGTCACCATGAGCACATTCCTTCATAAAAGTAACGTCTCAAACAGTCTACGCTTTGATCGTACCCTGGAAGACCAGTAGTAGTTTCCGATGCACATCTGGAGGCATTCTGTAATCTGTGGACTATCAGAGTGTTGATGAAACACAGAAATTGCATCGGTATTGAATACAACAGTCACCATCCGCACTTTCCTCCATGGGAGTAATGTCTCAAACAGTCTACGCTTTGATCGTTCCCTGGAAGACCAGTAGTAGTTTCCCATGCACATCTGGAGGCATTCTGTAATCTGTGGAGTATCAGAGAGTTGATGAAACACAGAAATTGCATCGGGATTGAATACAACAGTTACCATGCGCACTTTCCTCCATGGGAGTATTGTCTCTAACAGTCTACGCTTTGATCGTTCCCTGGAAGACCAGTAGTAGTTTCCGATGCACATGTGGAGGCTTTCTGTAATCTGTGGACTATCAGACTGTTGAAGAAACACAGAAATTTCATCGGGATTGAATACAACAGTTACCATGCGCACTTTCCTCCGAGGGAGTAATGTCTCAAAGAGTTTACGGTTTGATCGTTCCCTGAAAGACCAGTAGTAGGCTCCGATGCACATATGGAGGCATTCTGTAATCTGTGGACTATCAGAGTGTTGATGAAACACAGAAATTACATCGGGATTCAATACAACTGTCACCATGCGCACTTTCCTCCATGGGAGTAATGTCCCAAATAGTCTACGCTTTGATCGTTTCCTGGAAAACCAGTAGCAGTTTCCGATTAACATCTGGAGGCATTCTGTAATCTGTGACTATCAGAGTGTTGATGAAACACAGAAATTGCATCGGGATTGAATACAACAGTCACCATGCGTACTTTCCTCCATGGGAGTAATGTCTCAAACAGTCTACGCTTTGATCGTTCCCTGGAAGACCAGTAGTAGTTTCAATTTCACATCTGGAGGCATTCTGTAGTCTGTGGACTATCAGAGTGTTGATGAAACACAGAAATTGCATGGGGATTCAATACAACTGTCACCATGCGCACTTTACTCCATGGGGGTAATGTCTCTAACAGTCTACGCTTTGATCGATCCCTGGAAGACCAGTAGTAGTTTCCGATGCACATCTGGAGGCTTTCCGTAATCTGTGGACTATCAGAGTGCTGATGAAACACAGAAATTGCATCGGGATTGAATACAACAGTAACCATGCGCACTTTCCTCCATGGGAGTAATGTCCCAAACAGTCTACGCTTTGATCGTTCGCTGGAAGACCAGTAGTAGTTTCCGATTAACATCTGGAGGCATTCTGTAATCTGTGGACTATCAGAGTGTTGATGAAACACAGAAATTGCATCGGGATTGAATACAACAGGCACCATGCGCACTTTTCTCCATGGCAGTAATGTTTCAAAGAGTTTACGCTTTGATCGTTCCCTGGAAGAGCAGTAGCAGTTTCCGATGCACATCTGGAGGCATTCTGTAATCTGTGGACTATCAGTGTGTTGATGAAACACAGAAATTGCATCGGTATTGAATAAAACAGTCACCATGAGCACATTCCTTCATAAAAGTAATGTCTCAAACAGTCTACGCTTTGATCGTTCCCTGGAAGACCAGTAGTAGTTCCCGATGCACATCTGGAGGCATTCTGTTATCTGTGGACTATCAGAGTGTTGATGAAACACAGAAATTGCATCGGGATTGAATACAACAGTCACCATGCGCAATTTCCTCCATGGGAGTAATGTCTCAAACAGTCTACGATTTGATCGTTCCCTGGAAGACCAGTAGTAGTTTCCGATGCACATCTGGAGGTATTCTGCAATCTGTAGACTATGAGAGTGTTGATGAAACACAGAATTTGCATCGGGATTGAATACAACAGTCACCATGCGCACTTTCCTCCATGGGAATAATGTATCTAACAGTTTTCGCTTTGATCGTTCCCTGGAAGACCAGTAGTATTGTCCGATGCACATCTGGAGGCTTCTGTAATCTGTGGACTATCAGAGTGTTGATGAAACACAGAAATTGCATCGGGATTGAACACAACAGTCACCATCTGCACTTTCCTCCATGGGAGTAATGTCTGAAACAGTCTACGCTTTGATCGTTCCCTGGAAGACCGGTAGCAGTTTCCGATGCACATCTCGTGGCATTCTGTAATCTGTGGACTTTCAGAGTGTTGATGAAACACAGAAATTGCATCGGGATAGAATACAACAGTCACCATGCGCACTTTACTCCATGGGAGTAATGTCTCTAACAGTCTACGCTTTGATCGATCCCTGGAAGACCAGTAGTAGTTTCCGATGCACATCTGGAGGCTTTCCGTAATCTGTGGACTATCAGAGTGTTGATGAAACATTGAAATTGCATCGGGATTGAGTACAACAGTCACCATGCGCACTTTCCTCCATGGGAGTAATGTCCCAAACAGTCTACGCTTTGATCGTTGCCTGGAAGACCAGTAGTAGTTTCCGATTAACATTTGGAGGCATTCTGAAATCTGTGGACTATCAGAGTGTTGATGAAACACAGAAATTGCATCGGGATTGAATACAACAGTCACCATGCGCACTTTTCTCCATGGCAGTAATGTGTCAAAGAGTTTACGCTTTGACCATTCCCTGGAAGACCAGTAGCAGTTCCCGTTGCACATCTGGAGGCATTCTGTAATCTGTGGACTATCAGAGTGTTGATGAAACACAGAAATTGCATCGGGATTGAATACAACAGTCACCATGCACACTTTTCTCCATGGCAGTAATGTTTCAAAGAGTTTACGCTTTGATCGTTCCCTGGAAGACCAGTAGCAGTTTCCGATGCACATCTGGAGGTATTCTGTAATCTGTGGACTATCAGTGTGTTGATGAAACACAGAAATTGCATCGGTATTGAATACAACAGTCACCATGAGCACATTCCTCCATAAAAGTAATATCTCAAACAGTCTACGCTTTGATCGTTCCCTGGAAGACCAGTAGTAGTTTCCGATGCACATGTTTTAGCATTGTGTAATCTGTGGAGTATCAGAGTGTTGATGAAACACAGAAATTGCATCGGGATTGAATACAACAGTTACCATGCGCACTTTCCTCCATGGGAGTAATGCCTCTAACAGGCTACGCATTGATCGTTCCCTGTAAGACCAGTAGTAGTTTCCGATGCACATCTGGAGGCTTTCTGTAATCTGTGGACTATCAGAGTGTTGATGAAGCACAGAAATTGCATCGGGATTGAATACAACAGTCACCATGCGCACATTCCTACATAAAAGTAATATCTCAAACAGTCTACGTTTTGATCGCTCCCTTGAAGACCAGTAGTAGTTTCCGATGCACATCTGGAGGCATTCTGTAATCTGTGGACTATCAGAGTGTTGATGAAACACAGTAATTGCATCGGGATTGAATACAACAGTCACCATACTCACTTTCCTCCATGGGAGTAAAGTCTCTAACAGTCTACGCTTTGATCGTTCCCTGGAAGACAAGTAGTAGTTTCCGATGTACATCTGGAGGCATTCTGTAATCTGTGGACTATCAGAGTGTTGATGAAACACAGAAATTGCATCGGTATTGAATGCAACAGTCACCATGCGCACTTTCCTCCATGGGAGTAATGTCTCTAACAGTCTACGCTTTGATCGTTCCCTGGAAGACCAGTAGTAGTTTCCGATGCACATCTGGAGGTATTCTGTAATCTGTGGACTATCAGAGTGTTGATGAAACACAGAAATTGCATCGGGATTGAATACAACAGTCACCATGCGCACTTTTCTCCATGGCAGTAATGTTTCAAAGAGTTTACGCTTTGATAGTTCCCTGGAAGTCCGGTAGCAGTTTCCAATGCACATCTGGAGGCATTCTGTAATCTGTATACTATCAGTGTGTTGATGAAACACACAAATTGCATCGGTATTGCATACAACAGTCACCATGCGCACTTTCCTCCATGGGAGTAATGTCTCAAACAGTCTACGCTTTGATCGTTCACTGGAAGACCAGTAGTAGTTTCCCATGCACATCTGGAGGCATTCTGTAATCTGTGGAGTATCAGAGAGTTGATGAAACACAGAAATTGCATCGGGATTGAAGACAACAGTTACCATGCGCACTTTCCACCATGGGAGTAATGTCTCTAACAGTCTACGCTTTGATCGTTCCCTGTAAGACCAGTAGTAGTTTCCGATGCACATCTGGAGGCTTTCTGTAATCTGTGGACTATCAGAGTGTTGATGAAGCACAGAAATTGCATCGGGATTGAATACAACAGTCACCATGCGCACATTCCTACATAAAAGTAATATCTCAAACAGTCTACGTTTTGATCGCTCCCTTGAAGACCAGTAGTAGTTTCCGATGCACATCTGGAGGCATTCTGTAATCTGTGGACTATCAGAGTGTTGATGAAACACAGTAATTGCATCGGGATTGAATACAACAGTCACCATACTCACTTTCCTCCATGGGAGTAAAGTCTCTAACAGTCTACGCTTTGATCGTTCCCTGGAAGACAAGTAGTAGTTTCCGATGTACATCTGGAGGCATTCTGTAATCTGTGGACTATCAGAGTGTTGATGAAACACAGAAATAGCATCGGTATTGAATGCAACAGTCACCATGCGCACTTTCCTCCATGGGAGTAATGTCTCTAACAGTCTACGCTTTGATCGTTCCCTGGAAGACCAGTAGCAGTTTCCGATGCACATCTGGAGGCATTCTGTAATCTGTGGACTATCAGTGTGTTGATGAACCACAGAAATTGCATCGGTATTGAATACAACAGTCACCATGAGCACATTCCTTCATAAAAGTAATGTCTCAAACAGTCTACGCTTTGATCGTACCCTGGAAGACCAGTAGTAGTTTCCGATGCACATCTGGAGGCATTCTGTAATCTGTGGACTATCAGAGTCTTGATGAAACACAGAAATTGCATCGGTATTGAATACAACAGTCACCATGCGCACTTTCCTCCATGGGAGTAATGTCTCAAACAGTCTACGCTTTGATCGTTCACTGGAAGACCAGTAGTAGTTTCCCATGCACATCTGGAGGCATTCTGTAATCTGTGGAGTATCAGAGAGTTGATGAAACACAGAAATTGCATCGGGATTGAAGACAACAGTTACCATGCGCACTTTCCACCATGGGAGTAATGTCTCTAACAGTCTACGCTTTGATCGTTCCCTGGAAGACCAGTAGTAGTTTCCGATGCATATCTGGAGGCTTTCTGAAATCTGTGGACTATCAGAGTGTTGATGAAACACAGAAATTTCATCGGGACTGAATACAACAGTTACCATGCGCACTTTCCTCCGAGGGAGTAATGTCTCAAAGAGTTTACGCTTTGATCGTTCCCTGAAAGACCAGTAGTAGGCTCCGATGCACATCTGGAGGCATTCTGTAATCTGTGGACTATCACGGTGTTGATGAAACACAGAAATTGCATCGGGATTGAATACAACAGTCACCATGCACACTTTCCTCCATGGGAGTAATGTCCCAAACAGTCTACGCTTTGATCGTTCCCTGGAAAACCAGTAGCAGTTTCCGATTAACATCTGGAGGCATTTTGTAATCTGTGGAGTATCAGAGTGTTGGTGAAACACAGAAATTGCATAGGGATTGAATACAACAGTTACCTTGCGCACTTTCCTCCATGGGAGTAATGTCTCAAACAGTCTACGATTTGATCGTTCCCTGGAAGACCAGTAGTAGTTTCCGATGCACATCTGGAGGTATTCTGTAATCTGTAGACTATGAGAGTGTTGATGAAACACAGAATTTGCATCGGGATTGAATACAACAGTCACCATGCGCACTTTCCTCCATGGGAATAATGTATCTAACAGTTTTCGCTTTGATCGTTCCCTGGAAGACCAGTAGTATTGTCCGATGCACATCTGGAGGCTTTCTGTAATCTGTGGACTATCAGAGTGTTGATGAAACACAGAAATTGCATCGGGATCTAACACAACAGTCACCATCTGCACTTTCCTCCATGGGAGTAATGTCTGAAACAGTCTACGCTTTGATCGTTCCCTGGAAGACCGGTAGCAGTTTCCGATGCACATCTCGTGGCATTCTGTAATCTGTGGACTATCAGAGTGTTGATGAAACACAGAAATTGCATCGGGATAGAATACAACAGTCACCATGCGCACTTTACTCCATGGGAGTAATGTCTCTAACAGTCTACGCTTTGATCGATCCCTGGAAGACCAGTAGTAGTTTCCGATGCACATCTGGAGGCTTTCCGTAATCTGTGGACTATCAGAGTGTTGATGAAACATTGAAATTGCATCGGGATTGAGTACAACAGTCACCATGCGCACTTTCCTCCATGGGAGTAATGTCCCAAACAGTCTACGCTTTGATCGTTGCCTGGAAGACCAGTAGTAGTTTCCGATTAACATTTGGAGGCATTCTGAAATCTGTGGACTATCAGAGTGTTGATGAAACACAGAAATTGCATCGGGATTGAATACAACAGTCACCATGCGCACTTTTCTCCATGGCAGTAATGTGTCAAAGAGTTTACGCTTTGACCGTTCCCTGGAAGACCAGTAGCAGTTCCCGTTGCACATCTGGAGGCATTCTGTAATCTGTGGACTATCAGAGTGTTGATGAAACACAGAAATTGCATCGGGATTGAATACAACAGTCACCATGCACACTTTTCTCCATGGCAGTAATGTTTCAAAGAGTTTACGCTTTGATCGTTCAATGGAAGACCAGTAGCAGTTTCCGATGCACATCTGGAGGCTTTCTGTAATCTGTGGACTATCAGTGTGTTGATGAAACACAGAAATTGCATCGGTAATGAATACAACAGTCACCATGAGCACATTCCTTCATAAAAGTAATATCTCAAACAGTCTACGCTTTGATCGTTCCCTGGAAGACCAGTAGTAGTTTCCGATGCACATGTGGTAGCATTCTGTAATCTGTGGACTATCAGAGTGTTGATGAAACACAGAACTTTCAACCGGATTAAATACAACAGTCACCATGCGCACATTCCTCTATGGGAGTAATGTCTCAAACAGTCTATGCTTTGATCGTTCCCTGGAAGACCAGTAGTAGTTTCCCATGCACATCTGGAGGCATTCTGTAATCTGTGGACTATCAGAGTGTTGATGAAACACAGAAATTGCATCGGTATTGAATGCAACAGTCACCATGCGCACTTTCCTCCATGGGAGTAATGTCTCTAACAGTCTACGCTTTGATCGTTCCCTGGAAGACCAGTAGTAGTTTCCGATGCACATCTGGAGGTATTCTGTACTCTGTGGACTATCAGAGTGTTGATGAAACACAGAAATTGCATCGGGATTGAATACAACAGTCACCATGCGCACTTTTCTCCATGGCAGTAATGTTTCAAAGAGTTTACGCTTTGATCGTTCCCTGGAAGACCGGTAGCAGTTTCTAATGCAAATCTGGAGGCATTCTGTAATCTGTATACTATCAGTGTGTTGATGAAACACACAAATTGCATCGGTATTGCATACAACAGTCACCATGCGCACTTTCCTCCATGGGAGTAATGTCTCAAACAGTCTACGTTTTGATCGTTCCCTGGAAGACCAGTAGTAGTTTCCCATGCACATCTGGAGGCATTCTGTAATCTGTGGAGTATCAGAGTGTTGATGAAACACAGAAATTGCATCGGGATTGAATACAACAGTCACCATGCGCACTTTTCTCCATGGCAGTAATGTGTCAAAGAGTTTACGCTTTGACCGTTCCCTGGAAGACCAGTAGCAGTTTCCGATGCACATCTGGAGGCATTCTGTAATCTGTGGACTATCAGTGTCTTGATGAAACACAGAAATTGCATCGGTATTGAATACAACAGTCACCATGAGCACATTCCTTCATAAAAGTAATGTCTCAAACAGTCTACGCTTTGATCGTACCCTGGAAGACCAGTAGTAGTTTCCGATGCACATCTGGAGGCATTCTGTTATCTGTGGACTATTAGAGTGTTGATGAAACACGGAAATTGCATCGGTATTGAATACAACAGTCACCATGCGTACTTTCCTCCATGGGAGTAATGTCTCAAACAGTCTACGCTTTGATCGTTCCCTGGAAGACCAGTAGTAGTTTCCCATGCACATCTGGAGGCATTCTTTAATCTGTGGAGTATCAGAGAGTTGATGAAACACAGAAATTGCATCGGGATTGAAGACAACAGTTAACATGCGCACTTTCCACCATGGGAGTAATGTCTCTAACAGTCTACGCTTTGATCGTTCCCTGGAAGACCAGTAGTAGTTTCCGATGCATATCTGGAGGCTTTCTGTAATCTGTGGACTATCAGAGTGTTGATGAAACACAGAAATTGCATCGGGATTGAATACAACAGTCACCATGCGCACTTTCCTCCATGGGAGTAATGTCCCAAACAGTCTACGCTTTGATCGTTCCCTGGAAAACCAGTAGCAGTTTCCGATTAACATCTGGAGGCATTTTGTAATCTGTGGACTATCAGAGTGTTGATGAAACACAGAAATTGCATCGCGATTGAATACAACAGTCTCCATGCGCACTTTCCTCCATGGGAGTAATGTCTCAAACAGTCTACGCTTTGATCGTTCCCTGGAAGACCAGTAGTAGTTTCAATTTCACATCTGGAGGCATTCTGTAATCTGTGGACTATCAGAGTGTTGATGAAACACAGAAATTGCATCGGGATTGAATACAACAGTCACCATGCGCACTTTCCTCAGTGGGAGTAATGTCTCAAACAGTCTACGATTTGATCGTTCCCTGGAAGACCAGTACTAGTTTCCGATGCACATCTGGAGGCATTCTGTAATCTGTGGAGTATCAGAGTGTTGATGAAACACAGAAATTGCATAGGGATTGAATACAACAGTTACCATGCGCACTTTCCTCCATAGGAGTAATGTCTCTAACAGTCTACTCTTTGATCGTTCCCTGGAAGACCAGTAGTAGTTTCCGATGAACATCTGGAATCATTCTGTAATCTGTGGACTATCAGAGTGTTGATGAAACACAGAAATTGCATCGGGATTGAATACAACATTCACCATGCGCACATTACTCCATAAAAGTAATATCTCAAACAGTCTACGCTTTGATCGTTCCCTGGAAGACCAGTAGTAGTTTCAATTTCACATCTGGAGGCATTCTGTAGTCTGTGGACTATCAGAGTGTTGATGAAACACAGAAAATGCATCGGGATAGAATACAACAGTCACCATGCGCACTTTACTCCATTGGAGTAATGTATCTAACAGTCTACGCTTTGATCGATCCCTGGAAGACCAGTAGTAGTTTCCGATGCACATCTGGAAGCTTTCCGTAATCTGTGGACTATCAGAGTGTTGATGAAACACGGAAATTGCATCGGGATTGAATACAACAGTCACCATGCCCACTTTCCTCCATGGGAGTAATGTCCCAAACAGTCTACGCTTTGATCGTTCCCTGGAAGACCAGTAATAGTTTCCGATTAACATTTGGAGGCATTCTGAAATCTGGGGACTATCAGAGTGTTGATGAAACACAGAAATTGCATCGGGATTGAATACAACAGTCACCATTCGCACTTTTCTCCATGGCAGTAATGTGTCAAAGAGTTTACGATTTGACCGTTCCCTGGAAGACCAGTAGCAGTTTCCGATGCACATCTGGAGGCATTCTTTAATCTGTGGACTATCAGAGTGTTGATGAAACACAGAAATTGCATCGGGATTGAATACAACAGTCACCATGCACACTTTTCTCCATGGCAGTAATGTTTCAAAGAGTTTACGCTTTGATCGTTCCCTGGAAGACCAGTAGCAGTTTCCGATGCACATCTGGAGGCATTCTGTAATCTGTGGACTATCAGTGTGTTGATGAAACACAGAAATTGCATCGGTATTGAATACAACAGTCACCATGAGCACATTCCTTCATAAAAGTAATATCTCAAACAGTCTACGCTTTGATCGTTCCCTGGAAGACCAGTAGTAGTTTCCGATGCACATCTGGAGGCATTCTGTAATCTGTGGACTATCAGAGTGTTGATGAAACACAGAAATTGCATCGGTATTGAATACAACAGTCACCATGCGCACTTTCCTCCATGGGAGTAATGTCTCAAACAGTCTACGCTTTGATCGTTCCCTGGAAGACCAGTAGTAGTTTCCCATGCACATCTGGAGGCATTCTGTAATCTGTGGAGTATCAGAGTGTTGATGAAACACAGAAATTGCATCGGGATTGAATACAACAGTTACCATGCGCACTTTCCTCCATGGGAGTAATGCCTCTAACAGGCTACGCTTTGATCGTTCCCTGGAAGACCAGTTGTAGTTTCCGATGCACATCTGGAGGCATTCTGTTATCTGTGGACTATCAGAATGTTGATGAAACACAGAAATTGCATCGGGATTGAATACAACAGTCACCATGCGCACTTTCCTCCATGGGAGTAATGTCCCAAACAGTCTACGCTTTGATCGTTCCCTGGAAGACCAGTAGCAGTTTCCGATTACCATCTGGAGGCATTCTGTAATCTGTGGAGTATCAGAGTGTTGATGAAACACAGAAATTGCATCGCGATTGAATACAACAGTCTCCATGCGCACTTTCCTGCATGAGAGAAATGTCTCAAACAGTCTACGCTTTGATCGTTCCCTGGAAGATCAGTAGTAGTTTCAGTTTCACATCTGGAGGCATTCTGTAATCTGTGGAGTATCAGTGTGTTGATGAAACACAGAAATTGCATCGGGATTGAATACAACGGTTACCATGCGCACTTTCCTCCATGGGAGTAATGTCTCTAACAGTCTATGCTTAGATCGTTCCCTGGAAGACCAGTTGTAGTTTCCGATGCACATCTGGAGGCATTCTGTTATCTGTGGACTATCAGAGTGTTGATGAAACACAGAAATAGCATCGGGATTGAATACAACAGTCACCATGCGCACTTTCCTCCATGGGAGTAATGTCCCAAACAGTCTACGCTTTGATCGTTCCCTGGAAGACCAGTAGCAGTTTCCGATTAACATCTGGAGGCATTCTGTAGTCTGTGGACTATCAGAGTGTTGATGAAACACAGAAATTGCATCGGGATAGAATACAACAGTCACCATGCGCACTTTACTCCATGGGAGTAATGTCTCTAACAGTCTACGCTTTGATCGATCCCTGGAAGACCAGTAGTAGTTTCCGATGCACATCTGGAGGCTTTCCGTAATCTGTGGACTATCAGAGTGTTGATTAAACACGGAAATTGCATCGGGATTGAATACAACAGGCACCATGCGCACTTTCCTCCATGGGGGTAATGTCCCAAACAGTCTACGCTTTGATCGTTCCCTGGAAGACCAGTAGTAGTTTCCGATTAACATTTGGAGGCATTCTGTAATCTGTGGACTATCAGAGTGTTGATGAAACACAGAAATTGCATCGGGATTGAATACAACAGTCACCATGCGCACTTTTCTCCATGGCAGTAATGTGTCAAAGAGTTTACGATTTGACCGTTCCCTGGAAAACCAGTAGCAGTTTCCGATGCACATCTGGAGGCATTCTGTAATCTGTTGGCCATTCAGTGTGTTGATGAAACACAGAAATTGCATCGGTATTGAATACAACAGTCACCATGCGCACTTTCCTCCATGGGAAGTAATGTCTCAAACAGTCTACGCTTTGATCGTTCCCTGGAAGACCAATAGTAGTTTTCGATGCACATCTGGAGGCATTCTGTAATCTGTGGAGTATCAGAGTGTTGAAGAAACACAGAAATTGCATCGGGATTGAATACAACAGTTACCGTGCGCACTTTCCTCCATGGGAGGAAAGACCAGTAGTAGTTTCCGATGCACATTTGGTGGCATTCTGTAATCTGTGGACTATCAGAGTGTTGATGAAACACAGAAATTGCTTTGTGATTGAATACAACAGTCACCATGCGCACTTTCCTCCACGGGATGTATGTCTCAAACAGTCGACGCTTTGATCGTTCCCTGGAAGACTAGTAGTAGTTTCCGATGCACATCTGGTGGCATTCTGTAATCTGTGGTCTATCAGAGTGTTGATGAAACACAGAAATTGCATCGGGATTGAATACAACAGTTACCATGCGCACTTTCCTCCTTGGGAGTAATGTCTCTAACAGTCTACGCATTGATCGTTCCCTGGAAGACCAGTAGTAGTATCCGATCCACATCTGGAGGCTTTCTGTAATCTGTGGACTATCAGAGTGTTGATGAAACACAGAAATTGCATCGGGATTGAATACAACAGTTACTGTGCGCACTTTCCTATATGGGAGTAATTCTCAAACTGTCTACGTTTCGATCGTTCCCTGGAAGACCAGTAGTACTTTCCGATGCACATCAGGTGGCGTTCTGTAATCTGTGGACTATCAGAGTGTTGATGAAACACAGAAATTGCTTCGGGATTGAATACAACAGTCACCATGCGCACTTTCCTCCACGGGAGGTATGTCTCAAACAGTCGACGCTTTGATCGTTTCCTAGAAGTCCAGTAGTAGTTTCCGATGCACATCTGGTGGCATTCTGTAATCTGTGCACTATCAGAGTGTTGATGAAACACAGATATTGCATCTGGATTGAATAAAACAGTCACCATCCGCACTTTCCTGCATGTTAGTAATGTCTGTAACAGTGTACGCTTTGACCGTTTCCGGGAACACCAGTAGTAGTTTCCGATGCACATCTCGTGGCATTCTGTAATCTGTGGACTATCTGAGTGTTGATGAAACACAGAAATTGCATCGGGATTGAATACAACAGTCACCATGCGCACTTTTCTCCATGGCAGTAATGTGTCAAAGAGTTTACGCTTTGACCGTTCCCTGGAAGACCAGTAGCAGTTTCCGATGCACATCTGGAGGCATTCTGTAATCTGTGGACTATCAGAGTGTTGATGAAACACAGAAATTGCATCGGGATTGAATACAACAGTCACCATGCACACTTTTCTCCATGGCAGTAATGTTTCAAAGAGTTTACGCTTTGATCGTTCCCTGGAAGACCAGTAGCAGTTTCCGATGCACATCTGGAGGCATTCTGTAATCTGTAGACTATCAGTGTGTTGATGAAACACAGGAATTGCATCGGTATTGAATACAACAGTCACCATGAGCACATTCCTTCATAAAAGTAATATCTCAAACAGTCTACGCTTTGATCGTTCCCTGGAAGACCAGTAGTAGTTTCCGATGCTCATCTGGAGGCATTCTGTAATCTGTGGACTATCAGAGTGTTGATGAAACACAGAAATTGCATCGGTATTGAATACAACAGTCACCATGCGCACTTTCCTCCATGGGAGTAATGTCTCAAACAGTCTACGCTTTGATCGTTCCCTGGAAGACCAGTAGTAGTTTCCCATGCACATCTGGAGGCATTCTGTAATCTGTGGAGTATCAGAGTGTTGATGAAACACAGAAATTGCATCGGGATTGAATACAACAGTTACCATGCGCACTTTCCTCCATGGGAGTAATGCCTCTAACAGGCTACGCTTTGATCGTTCCCTGGAAGACCAGTTGTAGTTTCCGATGCCCATCTGGAGGCATTCTGTTATCTGTGGACTATCAGAATGTTGATGAAACACAGAAATTGCATCGGGATTGAATACAACAGTCACCATGCGCACTTTCCTCCATGGGAGTAATGTCCCAAACAGTCTACGCTTTGATCGTTCCCTGGAAGACCAGTAGCAGTTTCCGATTACCATCTGGAGGCATTCTGTAATCTGTGGAGTATCAGAGTGTTGATGAAACACAGAAATTGCATCGCGATTGAATACAACAGTCTCCATGCGCACTTTCCTGCATGAGAGAAATGTCTCAAACAGTCTACGCTTTGATCGTTCCCTGGAAGATCAGTAGTAGTTTCAGTTTCACATCTGGAGGCATTCTGTAATCTGTGGAGTATCAGTGTGTTGATGAAACACAGAAATTGCATCGGGATTGAATACAACGGTTACCATGCGCACATTCCTCCATGGGAGTAATGTCTCTAACAGTCTATGCTTAGATCGTTCCCTGGAAGACCAGTTGTAGTTTCCGATGCACATCTGGAGGCATTCTGTTATCTGTGGACTATCAGAGTGTTGATGAAACACAGAAATAGCATCGGGATTGAATACAACAGTCACCATGCGCACTTTCCTCCATGGGAGTAATGTCCCAAACAGTCTACGCTTTGATCGTTCCCTGGAAGACCAGTTGCAGTTTCCGATTAACATCTGGAGGCATTCTGTAGTCTGTGGACTATCAGAGTGTTGATGAAACACAGAAATTGCATCGGGATAGAATACAACAGTCACCATGCGCACTTTACTCCATGGGAGTAATGTCTCTAACAGTCTACGCTTTGATCGATCCCTGGAAGACCAGTAGTAGTTTCCGATGCACATCTGGAGGCTTTCCGTAATCTGTGGACTATCAGAGTGTTGATTAAACACGGAAATTGCTTCGGGATTGAATACAACAGGCACCATGCGCACTTTCCTCCATGGGGGTAATGTCCCAAACAGTCTACGCTTTGATCGTTCCCTGGAAGACCAGTAGTAGTTTCCGATTAACATTTGGAGGCATTCTGTAATCTGTGGACTATCAGAGTGTTGATGAAACACAGAAATAGCATCGGGATGAATACAACAGTCACCATGCGCACTTTTCTCCATGGCAGTAATGTGTCAAAGAGTTTACGATTTGACCGTTCCCTGGAAAACCAGTAGCAGTTTCCGATGCACATCTGGAGGCATTCTGTAATCTGTGGACTATCAGTGTGTTGATGAAACACAGAAATTGCATCGGTATTGAATACAACAGTCACCATGCGCACTTTCCTCCATGGGAAGTAATGTCTCAAACAGTCTACGCTTTGATCGTTCCCTGGAAGACCAATAGTAGTTTTCGATGCACATCTGGAGGCATTCTGTAATCTGTGGAGTATCAGAGTGTTGAAGAAACACAGAAATTGCATCGGGATTGAATACAACAGTTACCGTGCGCACTTTCCTCCATGGGAGGAAAGACCAGTAGTAGTTTCCGATGCACATTTGGTGGCATTCTGTAATCTGTGGACTATCAGAGTGTTGATGAAACACAGAAATTGCTTTGTGATTGAATACAACAGTCACCATGCGCACTTTCCTCCACGGGATGTATGTCTCAAACAGTCGACGCTTTGATCGTTCCCTGGAAGACTAGTAGTAGTTTCCGATGCACATCTGGTGGCATTCTGTAATCTGTGGTCTATCAGAGTTTTGATGAAACACAGAAATTGCATCGGGATTGAATACAACAGTTACCATGCGCACTTTCCTCCTTGGGAGTAATGTCTCTAACAGTCTACGCATTGATCGTTCCCTGGAAGACCAGTAGTAGTATCCGATCCACATCTGGAGGCTTTCTGTAATCTGTGGACTATCAGAGTGTTGATGAAACACAGAAATTGCATCGGGATTGAATACAACAGTTACTGTGCGCACTTTCCTATATGGGAGTAATTCTCAAACTGTCTACGTTTCGATCGTTCCCTGGAAGACCAGTAGTACTTTCCGATGCACATCAGGTGGCGTTCTGTAATCTGTGGACTATCAGAGTGTTGATGAAACACAGAAATTGCTTCGGGATTGAATACAACAGTCACCATGCGCACTTTCCTCCACGGGAGGTATGTCTCAAACAGTCGACGCTTTGATCGTTTCCTAGAAGTCCAGTAGTAGTTTCCGATGCACATCTGGTGGCATTCTGTAATCTGTGCACTATCAGAGTGTTGATGAAACACAGATATTGCATCGGGATTGAATAAAACAGTCACCATCCGCACTTTCCTGCATGTTAGTAATGTCTGTAACAGTGTACGCTTTGACCGTTTCCGGGAACACCAGTAGTAGTTTCCGATGCACATCTCGTGGCATTCTGTAATCTGTGGACTATCTGAGTGTTGATGAAACACAGAAATTGCATCGGGATTGAATACAACAGTCACCATGCGCACAATACTCAATGGGAGTAAAGTCCCTAACAGTCTACGCTTTGATCGTTCCCTGGAAGACCAGTAGTAGTTTCCGATGCACATCTGGAGGCTTTCCGTAATCTGTGGACTATCAGAGTGTTGATGAAACACAGAAATTGCATCGGGATTGAATACATCAGTCACCATGCGCACTTTCCTCCATGGGAGTAATGTCCCAAACAGTCTACGCTTTGATCGTTCCCTGGAAGACCAGTAGTAGTTTCCGATTAACATCTGGAGGCATTCTATAATCTGTGGACTATCAGAGTGTTGATGAAACACAGAAATTGCATCGGGATTGAATACAACAGTCACCATCCACACTTTCCTGCATGGGAGTAATGTCTGAAACAGTCTTCGCTTTGATCGTTCCCTGGAAGACCAGTAGTAGTTTCCGATGCACATCTGGAGGCATTCTGTAATCTGTGGACCATCAGAGTTTTGATGAAACACAGAAATTGCATCGGGATTGAATACAACAGTCACCATGCGCACATTCCTCCATAAAAGTAATATCTCAAACATTCTACTTTTTGATCGTTCCCTGGAAGACCAGTAGTAGTTTCCGATGCAGATCTGGATCCATTCTGTAATCTGTGGACTATCAGAGTGTTGATGAAACACAGAAATTGCATCGGGATTGAATACAACAGTCACCATGTGCACTTTCCTCCATGGGAGTAATGTCTCTAACAGTCTACGCTTTAATCGTTCCCTGGAAGACCAGTAGATGTTTCCGATGCACATCTGGAGGCATTCTGTAATCTGTGGCCTATCAGAGTGTTGATGATACACAGAAATTGCATCGGGATTGAATACAACAGTAACCATGCGCATATTCCTCCATGGGAGTAATGTCTCTAACAGTCTACGCTTTGATCGTTCCCTGGAAGACCAGTAGTAGTTTCCGATGCACATATGGAGGCTTTCCGTAATCTGTGGACTATCAGAGTGTTGATGAAACACAGAAATTGCTTCGGGATTGAATACAACAGTCACCATGCTCACTTTCCTCCATGGGAGATATGTCTCTAACAGTCTACGCTTTGATCGTTCCCTGGAAGACCAGTAGTAGTTTCCGATTAACATCTGGAGGCATTCTGTAATCTGTGGACTATCAGAGTGTTGATGAAACACAGAAATTGCTTCGGGATTGAATACAACAGTCACCATGCGCACTTTCCTCCATGGGAGTAATGTTTCAAAGAGTTTACGCGTTGATCGTCCCTGGACGTCCAGTAGCAGTTTCCGATGCATATCTGGAGGGATTCTGTAATCTGTGGACTATCAGAGTGTTGATGAAACACAGATTTTTGCATCGGGATTGAATACAACAGTCACCATGAGCACATTCCTCCATAAAAGTAATGTCTCAAACAGTCTACGCTTTGATCGTTCTCTGGAAAATCAGTAATAGTTTCCGATGCACATCTCGTGGCATTCTGTAATCTGTGGACTATCAGAGTGTTGATGAAACACAGAAATTGCATCAGGTTTGAATACAACAGTTACCGTGCGCACTTTCCTCCATGGGAGTAATTCTCAAACACTCTACGCTTTGATCGTTCCCTGGAAGACCAGTAGTAGTTTCCGATGCACATCTGGTGGCATTCTCTAATCTGTGGACTATCAGAGTGTTGATGAAACACAGAAATTGCTTCGGGATTGAATACTACAGTCACCATGCGCACTTTCCTCCACGGGAGGTATGTCTCAAACAGTCGACGCTTTGAACCTTCCCTGGAAGACCAGTAGTAGTTTCCGATGCACATCTGGTGGCATTCTGTAATCTGTGGACTATCTGAGTGTTTATGAAACACAGAAATTGCATCGGTATTGAATACAACAGTCACCATGCGCACATAACTCAATGGGTGTAATGTCTCTAACAGTCTACGCTTTGATCGTTCCCTGGAAGACCAGTAGTAGTTTCCGATGCACATCTGGAGGCTTTCCGTAATCTGTGGACTATCAGAGTGTCGATGAAACACAGAAATTGCATCGGGATTGAATACATCAGTCACCTTGCGCAATTTCCTCCATGGGAGTAATGTCCCAAACAGTCTACGATTTGATCGTTCCCTGGAAGACCAGTAGTAGTTTCCGATTAACATCTGGTGGCATTCTGTAATCTGTGGACTATCAGAGTGTTGATGAAACACAGAAATTGCACCTTGATTGAATACAACAGTCAACATGCGCACTTTCCACCATGGGAGTAATGTTTCAAAGAGTCTACGCTTTGATCGTTCCCTGGAAGAGCAGTAGCAGTTTCCGATGCACATCTGGAGGCATTCTGAAATCTGTGGACTATCAGTGTGTTGATGAAACACAGAAATTGCATCGGGATTGAATACAACAGTCACCATGTGCACATTCCTTCATAAAAGTAACGTCTCAAACAGTCTACGCTTTGATCGTTCCCTGGAAGACCAGTAGTAGTTTCCGATGCAGATCTGGAGGCATTCTGTAATCTGTGGACTATCAGAGTGTTGATGAAACACAGAAATTGCATCGGGATAGAATACAACAGTCACCATGCGCACATTCCTCCATAAAAGTAATATCTCAAACAGTCTACGCTTTGATCGTTCCCTGGAAGACCAGTAGTAGTTTCCGATGCAGATCTGGAGGCATTCTGTAATCTGTGGACTATCAGAGTGTTGATGAAACACAGAAATTGCATCGGGATTGAATACAACAGTCACCATGTGCACTTTCCCCCATGGGTGTAATTTCTCAAACAGTCTACGCTTTGATCGTTCCCTGGAAGACCAGTAGAAGTTTCCGAAGCACATCTGGAGGCATTCTGTAATCTGTGGATTATTAGAGTGTTGATGATACACAGAAATTGCATCGGGATTGAATACAACAGTCACCATGCGCATATTCCTCCATGGGAGTAATGTCTCTAACAGTCTACGCTTTGATCGTTCCCTGGAAGACCGGTAGTAGTTTCCGATGCACATATGGAGGCTTTTCGTAATCTGTGGACTATCAGAGTGTTGATGAAACACAGAAATTGCATCGGGATTGAATACAACAGTCCCCATGCGCACTTTCCTCCATGGGAGTTATGTCTCTAACAGTCTACGCTTTGATCGTTCCCTGGAAGACCAGTAGTAGTTTCCGATTAACATCTGGAGGCATTCTGTAATCTGTGGACTATCAGAGTGTTGATGAAACACAGAAATTGCATCGGGATTGAATACAACAGTCACCATGCTCACTTTCCTCATTGGGAGTAATGTTTCAAAGAGTTTACGCTTTGATCGTTCCCTGGAAGTCCAGTAGCAGTTTCCGATTCATATCTGGAGGGATTCTGTAATCTGTGGACTATCAGAGTGTTGATGAAACACAGAAATTGCATCGGGATTGAATACAACAGTCACCATGAGCACATTCCTCCATAAAAGTAATGTCTCAAACAGTCTACGCTTTGATCGTTCCAAGGAAGACCAGTAGTAGTTTCCGATGCACATCTGGAGGCATTCTGTAATCTGTGGACTATCAGAGTGTTGATGAAACACAGAAATTGCATCGGGATTGAATACAACAGTCACCATGTGCACTTTCCCCCATGGGAGTAATGTCTCAAACAGTCTACGCTTTCATCGTTCCCTGGAAGACCTGTAGTAGTTTCCGATTCACATCTCGTGGCATTCTGTAATCTGTGGACTATCAGAGTGTTGATGAGACAGAGAAATTGCATCGGGATTGAATACAACATTTACCGTGCGCACTTTCCTCCATGGGAGTAATTCTCAAACAGTCTACGCTTTGATCGTTCCCTGGAAGACCAGTAAAAGTTTCC
Source organism: Schistocerca gregaria (assembly GCF_023897955.1). NCBI lineage: Eukaryota > Metazoa > Arthropoda > Insecta > Orthoptera > Acrididae > Schistocerca > Schistocerca gregaria. The sequence goes on from NC_064920.1 coordinate 41,233,332, forward strand.
GATGCACATCTGGTGGCATTCTCTATTTTGTGGACTATCGGAGTGTTGATGAAACACAGAAATTGCATCGGGATTGAATACAACAATCACCATGCGCACTTTCCTCCACGGGAGGTATGTCTCAAACAGTCGACGCTTTGATCATTCCCTGGAAGACCAGTAGTAGTTTCCGATGCACATCTGGTGGCATTCTGTAATCTGTGGACTATCTGAGTGTTTATGAAACACAGAAATTGCATCGGGATTGAATACAACAGTCACCATGCGCTCATTACTCAATGGGAGTAATGTCCCAAACAGTCTACCCTTTGATCGTTCAATGGAAGACCAGTAGTAGTTTCTGATTAACATCTGGAGGCTTTCTGTAATCTGTGGACTATCAGAGTGTTGATGAAACACAGAAATTGCATCGGGATTGAATACAACAGTCAACATGCGCACTTACCTCCATGGGAGTAATGTTTCAAAGAGTTTACGCTTTGATCGTTCCCTGGAAGACCAGTAGCAGTTTCCGATGCACATCTGGAGAAATTCTGAAATCTGTGGACTATCTGTGTGTTGATGAAACACAGAAATTGCATCGGGATTGAATACAACAGTCACCATGAGCACATTCCTTCATAAAAGTAATGTCTCAAAGAGTCTACGCTTTGATCGTTCCCTGGAAGACCAGTAGTAGTTTCCGATGCACATCTGGAGGCATTCTGTAATCTGTGGACTATCAGAGTGATGATGAAACACAGAAATTGCATCGGGATTGAATACAACAGTCAACATGCACACTTACCTCCATGGGAGTAATGTTTCAAAGAGTTTACGCTTTGATCGTTGCCTGGAAGACCAGTAGCTGTTTCCGATGCACATCTGGAGAAATTCTGAAATCTGTGGACTATCAGTGTGTTGATGAAACACAGAAATTGCATCGGGATTGAATACAACAGTCACCATGAGCACATTCCTTCATAAAAGTAATGTCTCAAAGAGTCTACGCTTTGATCGTTCCCTGGAAGACCAGTAGTCGTTTCCGATGCACATCTGGTGGCATTCTGTAATCTGTGGTCTATCAGAGTGTTGATGAAACACAGAAATTGCATCGGGATTGAATACAACAGTTACCATGCGCACTTTCCTCCTTGGGAGTAATGTCTCTAACAGTCTACGCATTGATCGTTCCCTGGAAGACCAGTAGTAGTATCCGATCCACATCTGGAGGCTTTCTGTAATCTGTGGACTATCAGAGTGTTGATGAAACACAGAAATTGCATCGGGATTGAATACAACAGTTACTGTGCGCACTTTCCTATATGGGAGTAATTCTCAAACTGTCTACGTTTCGATCGTTCCCTGGAAGACCAGTAGTACTTTCCGATGCACATCAGGTGGCGTTCTGTAATCTGTGGACTATCAGAGTGTTGATGAAACACAGAATTTGCTTCGGGATTGAATACAACAGTCACCATGCGCACTTTCCTCCACGGGAGGTATGTCTCAAACAGTCGACGCTTTGATCGTTTCCTAGAAGTCCCGTAGTAGTTTCCGATGCACATCTGGTGGCATTCTGTAATCTGTGCACTATCAGAGTGTTGATGAAACACAGATATTGCATCGGGATTGAATAAAACAGTCACCATCCGCACTTTCCTGCATGTTAGTAATGTCTGTAACAGTGTACGCTTTGACCGTTTCCGGGAACACCAGTAGTAGTTTCCGATGCACATCTCGTGGCATTCTGTAATCTGTGGACTATCTGAGTGTTGATGAAACACAGAAATTGCATCGGGATTGAATACAACAGTCACCATGCGCACAATACTCAATGGGAGTAAAGTCCCTAACAGTCTACGCTTTGATCGTTCCCTGGAAGACCAGTAGTAGTTTCCGATGCACATCTGGAGGCTTTCCGTAATCTGTGGACTATCAGAGTGTTGATGAAACACAGAAATTGCATCGGGATTGAATACTTCAGTCACCATGCGCACTTTCCTCCATGGGAGTAATGTCCCAAACAGTCTACGCTTTGATCGTTCCCTGGAAGACCAGTAGTAGTTTCCGATTAACATCTGGTGGCATTCTGTAATCTGTGGACTATCAGAGTGTTGATGAAACACAGAAATTGCATCGGGATTGAATAAAACAGTTACCATCCGCACTTTCCTGCATGTTAGTTATGTCTGAAACAGTGTACGCTTTGATCGCTTCCAGAAAGACCAGTAGTAGTTTCCGATGCACATCTCGTGGCATTCTGTAATCTGTGGACTATCTGAGTGTTTATGAAACACAGAAATTGCATCGGTATTGAATACAACAGTCAACATGCGCACTTTCCTCCATGGGAGTAATGTTTCAAAGAGTTTACGCTTTGATCGTTCCCTGGAAGAGCAGTAGCAGTTTCCGATGCACATCTGGAGGCATTCTGAAATCTGTGGACTATCAGTGTGTTGATGAAACACAGAAATTGCATCGGGATTGAATACAACAGTCACCATGTGCACATTCCTTCATAAAAGTAACGTCTCAAACAGTCTACGCTTTGATCGTTCCCTGGAAGACCAGTAGTAGTTTCCGATGCACATCTGGAGGCTTTCCGTAATCTGTGGACTATCAGAGTGTCGATGAAACACAGAAATTGCATCGGGATTGAATACATCAGTCACCTTGCGCAATTTCCTCCATGGGAGTAATGTCCCAAACAGTCTACGCTTTGATCGTTCCCTGGAAGACCAGTAGTAGTTTCCGATTAACATCTGGTGGCATTCTGTAACCTGTGGACTATCAGAGTGTTGATGAAACACAGAAATTGCACCTTGATTGAATACAACAGTCAACATGCGCACTTTCCTCCATGGGAGTAATGTTTCAAAGAGTTTACGCTTTGATCGTTCCCTGGAAGAGCAGTAGCAGTTTCCGATGCACATCTGGAGGCATTCTGAAATCTGTGGACTATCAGTGTGTTGATGAAACACAGAAATTGCATCGGGATTGAATACAACAGTCACCATGTGCACATTCCTTCATAAAAGTAACGTCTCAAACAGTCTACGCTTTGATCGTTCCCTGGAAGACCAGTAGTAGTTTCCGATGCAGATCTGGAGGCATTCTGTAATCTGTGGACTATCAGAGTGTTGATGAAACACAGAAATTGCATCGGGATAGAATACAACAGTCACCATGCGCACATTCCTCCATAAAAGTAATATCTCAAACAGTCTACGCTTTGATCGTTCCCTGGAAGACCAGTAGTAGTTTCCGATGCAGATCTGGAGGCATTCTGTAATCTGTGGACTATCAGAGTGTTGATGAAACACAGAAATTGCATCGGGATTGAATACAACAGTCACCATGTGCACTTTCCCCCATGGGAGTAATTTCTCAAACAGTCTACGCTTTGATCGTTCCCTGGAAGACCAGTAGAAGTTTCCGAAGCACATCTGGAGGCATTCTGTAATCTGTGGATTATCAGAGTGTTGATGATACACAGAAATTGCATCGGGATTGAATACAACAGTCACCATGCGCATATTCCTCCATGGGAGTAATGTCTCTAACAGTCTACGCTTTGATCGTTCCCTGGAAGACCGGTAGTAGTTTCCGATGCACATATGGAGGCTTTTCGTAATCTGTGGACTATCAGAGTGTTGATGAAACACAGAAATTGCATCGGGATTGAATACAACAGTCCCCATGCGCACTTTCCTCCATGGGAGTTATGTCTCTAACAGTCTACGCTTTGATCGTTCCCTGGAAGACCAGTAGTAGTTTCCGATTAACATCTGGAGGCATTCTGTAATCTGTGGACTATCAGAGTGTTGATGAAACACAGAAATTGCATCGGGATTGAATACAACAGTCACCATGCGCACCTTCCTCATTGGGAGTAATGTTTCAAAGAATTTACGCTTTGATCGTTCCCTGGAAGTCCAGTAGCAGTTTCCGATTCATATCTGGAGGGATTCTGTAATCTGTGGACTATCAGAGTGTTGATGAAACACAGAAATTGCATCGGGATTGAATACAACAGTCACCATGAGCACATTCCTCCATAAAAGTAATGTCTCAAACAGTCTACGCTTTGATCGTTCCAAGGAAGACCAGTAGTAGTTTCCGATGCACATCTGGAGGCATTCTGTAATCTGTGGACTATCAGAGTGTTGATGAAACACAGAAATTGCATCGGGATTGAATACAACAGTCACCATGTGCACTTTCCCCCATGGGAGTAATGTCTCAAACAGTCTACGCTTTCATCGTTCCCTGGAAGACCTGTAGTAGTTTCCGATTCACATCTCGTGGCATTCTGTAATCTGTGGACTATCAGAGTGTTGATGAGACAGAGAAATTGCATCGGGATTGAATACAACATTTACCGTGCGCACTTTCCTCCATGGGAGTAATTCTCAAACAGTCTACGCTTTGATCGTTCCCTGGAAGACCAGTAAAAGTTTCCGATGCACATCTGGTGGCATTCTCTATTTTGTGGACTATCGGAGTGTTGATGAAACACATAAATTGCATCGGGATTGAATACAACAATCACCATGCGCACTTTCCTCCACGGGAGGTATGTCTCAAACAGTCGACGCTTTGATCATTCCCTGGAAGACCAGTAGTAGTTTCCGATGCACATCTGGTGGCATTCTGTAATCTGTGGACTATCTGAGTGTTTATGAAACACAGAAATTGCATCGGGATTGAATACAACAGTCACCATGCGCTCATTACTCAATGGGACTAATGTCCCAAACAGTCTACGCTTTGATCGTTCAATGGAAGACCAGTAGTAGTTTCCGATTAACATCTGGAGGCTTTCTGTAATCTGTGGACTATCAGAGTGTTGATGAAACACAGAAATTGCATCGGGATTGAATACAACAGTCAACATGCGCACTTACCTCCATGGGAGTAATGTTTCAAAGAGTTTACGCTTTGATCGTTCCCTGGAAGACCAGTAGCAGTTTCCGATGCACATCTGGAGAAATTCTGAAATCTGTGGACTATCAGTGTGTTGATGAAACACAGAAATTGCATCGGGATTGAATACAACAGTCACCATGAGCACATTCCTTCATAAAAGTAATGTCTCAAAGAGTCTACGCTTTGATCGTTCCCTGGAAGACCAGTAGTAGTTTCCGATGCACATCTGGAGGCATTCTGTAATCTGTGGACTATCAGAGTGATGATGAAATACAGAAATTGCATCGGGATTGAATACAACAGTCAACATGCTAACTTACCTCCATGGGAGTAATGTTTCAAAGAGTTTACGCTTTGATCGTTGCCTGGAAGACCAGTAGCAGTTTCCGATGCACATCTGGAGAAATTCTGAAATCTGTGGACTATCAGTGTGTTGATGAAACACATAAATTGCATCGGGATTGAATACAACAGTCACCATGAGTACATTCCTTCATGAAAGTAATGTCTCAAAGAGTCTACGCTTTGATCGTTCCCTGGAAGACCAGTAGTAGTTTCCGATGCACATCTGGTGGCATTCTGTAATCTGTGGTCTATCAGAGTGTTGATGAAACACAGAAATTGCATCGGGATTGAATACAACAGTTACCATGCGTACTTTCCTCCTTGGGAGTAATGTCTCTAACAGTCTACGCATTGATCGTTCCCTGGAAGACCAGTAGTAGTATCCGATCCACGTCTGGAGGCTTTCTGTAATCTGTGGACTATCAGAGTGTTGATGAAACACAGAAATTGCATCGGGATTGAATACAACAGTTACTGTGCGCACTTTCCTATATGGGAGTAATTCTCAAACTGTCTACGTTTCGATCGTTCCCTGGAAGACCAGTAGTACTTTCCGATGCTCATCAGGTGGCGTTCTGTAATCTGTGGACTATCAGAGTGTTGATGAAACACAGAAATTGCTTCGGGATTGAATACAACAGTCACCATGCGCACTTTCCTCCACGGGAGGTATGTCTCAAACAGTCGACGCTTTGATCGTTTCCTAGAAGTCCAGTAGTAGTTTCCGATGCACATCTGGTGGCATTCTGTAATCTGTGCACTATCAGAGTGTTGATGAAACACAGATATTGCATCGGGATTGAATAAAACAGTCACCATCCGCACTTTCCTGCATGTTAGTAATGTCTGTAACAGTGTACGCTTTGACCGTTTCCGGGAACACCAGTAGTAGTTTCCGATGCACATCTCGTGGCATTCTGTAATCTGTGGACTATCTGAGTGTTGATGAAACACAGAAATTGCATCGGGATTGAATACAACAGTCACCATGCGCACAATACTCAATGGGAGTAAAGTCCCTAACAGTCTACGCTTTGATCGTTCCCTGGAAGACCAGTAGTAGTTTCCGATGCACATCTGGAGGCTTTCCGTAATCTGTGGACTATCAGAGTGTTGATGAAACACAGAAATTGCATCGGGATTAAATACATCAGTCACCATGCGCACTTTCCTCCATGGGAGTAATGTCCCAAACAGTCTACGCTTTGATCGTTCCCTGGAAGACCAGTAGTAGTTTCCGATTAACATCTGGAGGCATTCTGTAATCTGTGGACTATCAGAGTGTTGATGAAACACAGAAATTGCATCGGGATTGAATATAACAGTCACCATCCACACTTTCCTGCATGGGAGTAATGTCTGAAACAGTCTTCGCTTTGATCGTTCCCTGGAAGACCAGTAGTAGTTTCCGATGCACATCTGGAGGCATTCTGTAATCTGTGGACCATCAGAGTTTTGATGAAACACAGAAATTGCATCGGGATTGAATACAACAGTCACCATGCGCACATTCCTCCATAAAAGTAATATCTCAAACATTCTACTTTTTGATCGTTCCCTGGAAGACCAGTAGTAGTTTCCGATGCAGATCTGGATCCATTCTGTAATCTGTGGACTATCAGAGTGTTGATGAAACACAGAAATTGCATCGGGATTGAATACAACAGTCACCATGTGCACTTTCCTCCATGGGAGTAATGTCTCTAACAGTCTACGCTTTAATCGTTCCCTGGAAGACCAGTAGATGTTTCCGATGCACATCTTGAGGCATTCTGTAATCTGTGGCCTATCAGAGTGTTGATGATACACAGAAATTGCATCGGGATTGAATACAACAGTAACCATGCGCATATTCCTCCATGGGAGTAATGTCTCTAACAGTCTACGCTTTGATCGTTCCCTGGAAGACCAGTAGTAGTTTCCGATGCACATATGGAGGCTTTCCGTATTCTGTGGACTATCAGAGTGTTGATGAAACACAGAAATTGCTTCGGGATTGAATACAACAGTCACCATGCTCACTTTCCTCCATGGGAGATATGTCTCTAACAGTCTACGCTTTGATCGTTCCCTGGAAGACCAGTAGTAGTTTCCGATTAACATCTGGAGGTATTCTGTAATCTGTGGACTATCAGAGTGTTGATGAAACACAGAAATTGCTTCGGGATTGAATACAACAGTCACCATGCGCACATTCCTCCATAAAAGTAATGTCTCAAAGAGTCTACGCTTTGATCGTTCCCTGGAAGACCAGTAGTAGTTTCCGATGCACATCTGGAGGCATTCTGTAATCTGTGGACTATCAGAGTGATGATGAAACACAGAAATTGCATCGGGATTGAATACAACAGTCACCATGCGCACTTTCCTCCATGGAAGTAATGTCTCAAACAGTCTACGCTTTTATCGTTTCCTGGAAGACCAGTAGTAGTTTCCGATGCACATCTGGAGGCTTTCTGTAATCTGTGGACTATCAGGGTGTTGATGAAACACAGAAATTGCATCTTGATTGAATACAACAGTCACCATTTGCACTTTCCCCCATGGGAGTAATTTCTCAAACAGTCTACGCTTTGATCGTTCCCTGGAAGACCAGTAGAAGTTTCCGAAGCACATCTGGAGGCATTCTGTAATCTGTGGATTATCAGAGTGTTGATGATACACAGAAATTGCATCGGGATTGAATACAACAGTCACCATGCGCATATTCCTCCATGGGAGTAATGTCTCTAACAGTCTACGCTTTGATCGTTCCCTGGAAGACCGGTAGTAGTTTCCGATGCACATATGGAGGCTTTTCGTAATCTGTGGACTATCAGAGTGTTGATGAAACACAGAAATTGCATCGGGATTGAATACAACAGTCACCATGAGCACATTCCTCCATAAAAGTAATGTCTCAAACAGTCTACGCTTTGATCGTTCCAAGGAAGACCAGTAGTAGTTTCCGATGCACATCTGGAGGCATTCTGTAATCTGTGGACTATCAGAGTGTTGATGAAACACAGAAATTGCATCGGGATTGAATACAACAGTCACCATGTGCACTTTCCCCCATGGGAGTAATGTCTCAAACAGTCTACGCTTTCATCGTTCCCTGGAAGACCTGTAGTAGTTTCCGATTCACATCTCGTGGCATTCTGTAATCTGTGGACTATCAGAGTGTTGATGAGACAGAGAAATTGCATCGGGATTGAATACAACATTTACCGTGCGCACTTTCCTCCATGGGAGTAATTCTCAAACAGTCTACGCTTTGATCGTTCCCTGGAAGACCAGTAAAAGTTTCCGATGCACATCTGGTGGCATTCTCTATTTTGTGGACTATCGGAGTGTTGATGAAACACAGAAATTGCATCGGGATTGAATACAACAATCACCATGCGCACTTTCCTCCACGGGAGGTATGTCTCAAACAGTCGACGCTTTGATCATTCCCTGGAAGACCAGTAGTAGTTTCCGATGCACATCTGGTGGCATTCTGTAATCTGTGGACTATCTGAGTGTTTATGAAACACAGAAATTGCATCGGGATTGAATACAACAGTCACCATGCGCTCATTACTCAATGGGAGTAATGTCCCAAACAGTCTACGCTTTGATCGTTCAATGGAAGACCAGTAGTAGTTTCCGATTAACATCTGGAGGCTTTCTGTAATCTGTGGACTATCAGAGTGTTGATGAAACACAGAAATTGCATCGGGATTGAATACAACAGTCAACATGCGCACTTACCTCCATGGGAGTAATGTTTCAAAGAGTTTACGCTTTGATCGTTCCCTGGAAGACCAGTAGCAGTTTCCGATGCACATCTGGAGAAATTCTGAAATCTGTGGACTATCAGTGTGTTGATGAAACACAGAAATTGCATCGGGATTGAATACAACAGTCACCATGAGCACATTCCTTCATAAAAGTAATGTCTCAAAGAGTCTACGCTTTGATCGTTCCCTGGAAGACCAGTAGTAGTTTCCGATGCACATCTGGAGGCATTCTGTAATCTGTGGACTATCAGAGTGATGATGAAACACAGAAATTGCATCGGGATTGAATACAACAGTCAACATGCACACTTACCTCCATGGGAGTAATGTTTCAAAGAGTTTACGCTTTGATCGTTGCCTGGAAGACCAGTAGCAGTTTCCGATGCACATCTGGAGAAATTCTGAAATCTGTGGACTATCAGTGTGTTGATGAAACACAGAAATTGCATCGGGATTGAATACAACAGTCACCATGAGCACATACCTTCATAAAAGTAATGTCTCAAAGAGTCTACGCTTTGATCGTTCCCTGGAAGACCAGTAGTAGTTTCCGATGCACATCTGGAGGCATTCTGTAATCTGTGGACTATCAGAGTGTTGATGAAACACAGAAATTCCTTCGGGATTGAATACAACAGCCACCATGCGCACGTTCCTCTACGGGAGGTATGTCTCAAACAGTCTACGCTTTGATCGTTCCCTGGAAGACCAGTAGTAGTTTCCGATGCACATCTGGTGGCATTCTCTAATCTGTATACTATCAGAGTGTTGATGAAACACAGAAATTGCTTCGGGATTGAATACAACAGTCACCATGCGCACTTTCCTCCATGGCAGTAATGTCTCTAACAGTCTACGCTTTGATCGTTCCCTGGAAGACCGGTAGTAGTTTCCGATGCACATATGGAGGCTTTTCGTAATCTGTGGACTATCAGAGTGTTGATGAAACACAGAAATTACATCGGGATTGAATACAACAGTCACCATGCGCACTTTCCTCCATGGGAGTTATGTCTCTAACAGTCTACGCTTTGATCGTTCCCTGGAAGACCATTAGTGGTTTCCGATTAACATATGGAGGCATTCTGTAATCTTTGGAGTATCAGAGTGTTGATGAAACACAGAAATTGCATCGGGATTGAATACAACAGTCACCATGCGCACTTTCCTCCATGGGAGTAATGTTTCAAAGAGTTTACGCTTTGATCGTTCCCTGGAAGTCCAGTAGCAGTTTCCGATTCATATATGGAGGGATTCTGTAATCTGTGGACTATCAGAGTGTTGATGAAACACAGAAATTGGATCGGGATTGAATACAACAGTCACCATGAGCACATTCCTCCATAAAAGTAATGTCTCAAACAGTCTACGCTTTGATCGTTCCAAGGAAGACCAGTAGTAGTTTCCGATGCAAATCTGGAGGCATTCTGTAATCTGTGGCCTATCAGAGTGTTGATGAAACACAGAAATTGCATCGGGATTGAATACAACAGTCACCATGTGCACTTTCCTCCATTGGAGTAATGTCTCAAACACTCTACGCTTTGGTCGTTCCCTGGAAGACCAGTAGAAGTTTCCGATGCACATCTGGAGGCATTCTGTAATCTGTGGACTATCAGAGTGTTGATGATACACAGAAATTGCATCTGGATTGAATACAACAGTCACCATGCGCATATTCCTCCCTGGGAGTAATGTCTCCAACAGTCTACGCTTTGATCGTTCCCTGGAAGACCGGTAGTAGTTTCCGATGCACATATGGAGGCTTTTCGTAATCTGTGGACTATCAGAGTGTTGATGAAACACAAAAATGCTTCGGGATTGAATACAACAGCCACTATGCGCACTTTCCTCCACGGGAGGTATGTCTCAAACAGTCGACGCTTTGATCGTTTCCTGGAAGACCAGTAGTAGTTTCCGATGCACATCTGGAGGCATTCTGTAATCTGTGGACTATCAGAGTGTTGATGAAACACAGAAATTGCATCGGGATTGAATAAAACAGTCACCATCCGCACTTTCCTGCATGTTAGTTATGTCTGAAACAGTGTACGCTTTGATCGCTTGCGGGAAGACCAGTGGTAGTTTCCGATGCACATCTCGTGGCATTCTGTAATCTGTGGACTATCTGAGTGTTTATGAAACACAGAAATTGCATCTGGATTGAATACAACAGTCACCATGCGCATATTCCTCCCTGGGAGTAATGTCTCCAACAGTCTACGCTTTGATCGTTCCCTGGAAGACCGGTAGTAGTTTCCGATGCACATATGGAGGCTTTTCGTAATCTGTGGACTATCAGAGTGTTGATGAAACACAGAAATTGCATCGGGATTGAATACTACAGTCACCATGCGCACTTTCCTCCATGGGAGTTATGTCTCAAACAGTCTACGCTTTGATCGTTCCCTGAAAGACCAGTAGTAGTTTCCGATGCACATCTCGTGGCATTCTGTAATCTGTGGACTATCAGAGTGTTGATGAAACACAGAAATTGCATCGGGATTGAATACAACAGTTACCGTGCGCACTTTCCTCCATGGGAGTAATTCTTAAACAGTCTATGCTTTGATCGTTCCCTGAAAGACCAGTAGTAGTTTCCGATGCACATCTCGTGGCATTCTGTAATCTGTGGACTATCAGAGTGTTGATGAAACACAGAAATTGCATCGGGATTGAATACTACAGTCACCATGCGCACTTTCCTCCATGGGAGTTATGTCTCAAACAGTCTACGCTTTGATCGTTCCCTGAAAGACCAGTAGTAGTTTCCGATGCACATCTCGTGGCATTCTGTAATCTGTGGACTATCAGAGTGTTGATGAAACACAGAAATTGCTTCGGGATTGAATGCAACAGTCACTATGCGCACTTTCCTCCACGGGAGGTATGTCTCAAACAGTCGACGCTTTGATCGTTTCCTGGAAGACCAGTAGTAGTTTCCGATGCACATCTGGAGGCATTCTGTAATCTGTGGACTATCAGAGTGTTGATGAAACACAGAAATTGCATCGGGATTGAATAAAACAGTCACCATCCGCACTTTCCTGCATGTTAGTTATGTCTGAAACAGTGTACGCTTTGATCGCTTCCGGGAAGACCAGTGGTAGTTTCCGATGCACATCTCGTGGCATTCTGTAATCTGTGGACTATCTGAGTGTTTATGAAACACAGAAATTGCATCGGGATTGAATACAACAGTCACCATGCGCACATTACTCAATGGGAGTAATGTCCCAAACAGTCTACGCTTTGATCGTTCCCTGGAAGACCAGTAGTAGTTTCCGATTAACATCTGGAGGCTTTCTGTAATCTGTGGACTATCAGAGTGTTGATGAAACACAGAAATTGCATCGGGATTGAATACTACAGTCACCATGCGCACTTTCCTCCATGGGAGTAACGTTTCAAAGAGTTTACGCTTTGATCGTTCCCTGGAAGACCAGTAGCAGTTTCCGATGCACATGTGGAGAAATTCTGAAATCTGTGGACTATCAGTGTGTTGATGAAACAAAGAAATTGCATCGGGATTGAATACAACAGTCACCATGAGCACATTCCTTCATAAAAGTAATGTCTCAAAGAGTCTACGCTTTGATCGTTGCCTGGGAGACCAGTAGTAGTTTCCAATGCACATCTGGAGGTATTCTGTAATCTGTGGACTATCAGAGTGTTGATGAAACACAGAAATTGCGTCGGGATTGAATACAACAGTCACCACGCGCACTTTCGTCCATGGGAGTAATGTCTGAAACAGTCTACGCTTTGATCGTTCCCTGGAAGACCAGTAGTAGTTTCCGATGCACATCTGGAGGCATTCTGTAATCTGTGGAGTATCAGAGTGTTGATGAAACACAGAAATTGTATCGGGATTGAATACAACAGTTACGATGCGCACTTTCCTTCATGGGAGTAATGTCTCAAAGTGTTTACGCTTTGATCGTTCCCTGAAAGACCAGTAGTAGTTTCCGATGCACATCTGGTGGCATTCTGTAATCTGTGGACTATCAGAGTGTTGATGAAACACAGAAATTGCTTCGGGATTGAATACAACAGCCACCATGCGCACGTTCCTCTACGGGAGGTATGTCTCAAACAGTCTACGCTTTGATCGTTCCCGGGAAGACCAGTAGTAGTTTCCGATGCACATCTGGTGGCATTCTCTTATCTGTATACTATCAGAGTGTTGATGAAACACAGAAATTGCTTCGGGATTGAATACAACGGTCAACATGCGCACTTTCCTCCATGGGAGTAATGTTTCAAAGAGTTTACGCTTTGATCGTTCCCTGGAAGGCCAGTAGCAGTTTCCGACGCACATCTGGAGGCATTATGAAATCTGTGGACTATCAGTGTGTTGATGAAACACAGAAATAGCATCGGGATTGAATACTACAGTCACCATGCGCACATTCCTCCATAAAAGAAATGTCTCAAACAGTCTACGTTTTGATCGTTCCCTAGAAGACCAGTAGTAGTTTCCGATGCACATCTGGAGGCATTCTGTAATCTTTGGACTATCATAGTGTTGATGAAACACAGAAATTGCATCGGGATTGAATACAACAGTCACCATGCGCACTTTCCTCCATGGAAGTAATGTCTCAAACAGTCTACGCTTTTATCGTTTCCTGGAAGACCAGTAGTAGTTTCCGATGCACATCTGGAGGCTTTCTGTAATCTGTGGACTATCAGGGTGTTGATGAAACACAGAAATTGCATCTTGATTGAATACAACAGTCACCATGCGCACTTTCCTCCATGGGAGTAATGTCTCAAACAGTCTACGCTTTGATCGTTCTCTGGAAAATCAGTAATAGTTTCCGATGCACATCTCGTGGCATTCTGTAATCTGTGGACTATCAGAGTGTTGATGAAACACATAAATTGCATCAGGTTTGAATACAACAGTTACCGTGCGCACTTTCCTCCATGGGAGTAATTCTCAAACACCCTACGCTTTGATCGTTCCCTGGAAGACCAGTAGTAGTTTCCGATGCACATCTGGTGGCATTCTCTAATCTGTGGACTATCAGAGTGTTGATGAAACACAGAAATTGCTTCGGGATTGAATACTACAGTCACCATGCGCACTTTCCTCCACGGGAGGTATGTCTCAAACAGTCGACGCTTTGAACCTTCCCTGGAAGACCAGTAGTAGTTTCCGATGCACATCTGGTGGCATTCTGTAATCTGTGGACTATCAGAGTGTTGATGAAACACAGAAATTGCATCGGGATTGAATAAAACAGTTACCATCCGCACTTTCCTGCATGTTAGTTATGTCTGAAACAGTGTACGCTTTGATCGCTTCCAGAAAGACCAGTAGTAGTTTCCGATGCACATCTCGTGGCATTCTGTAATCTGTGGACTATCTGAGTGTTTATGAAACACAGAAATTGCATCGGTATTGAATACAACAGTCACCATGCGCACATAACTCAATGGGTGTAATGTCTCTAACAGTCTACGCTTTGATCGTTCCCTGGAAGACCAGTAGTAGTTTCCGATGCACATCTGGAGGCTTTCCGTAATCTGTGGACTATCAGAGTGTCGATGAAACACAGAAATTGCATCGGGATTGAATACATCAGTCACCTTGCGCAATTTCCTCCATGGGAGTAATGTCCCAAACAGTCTACGCTTTGATCGTTCCCTGGAAGACCAGTAGTAGTTTCCGATTAACATTTGGTGGCATTCTGTAATCTGTGGACTATCAAAGTGTTGATGAAACACAGAAATTGCACCTTGATTGAATACAACAGTCAACATGCGCACTTTCCTCCATGGGAGTAATGTTTCAAAGAGTTTACGCTTTGATCGTTCCCTGGAAGAGCAGTGGCAGTTTCCGATGCACATCTGGAGGCATTCTGAAATCTGTGGACTATCAGTGTGTTGATGAAACACAGAAATTGCATCGGGATTGAATACAACAGTCACCATGTGCACATTCATTCATAAAAGTAACGTCTCAAACAGTCTACGCTTTGATCGTTCCCTGGAAGACCAGTAGTAGTTTCCGATGCAGATCTGGAGGCATTCTGTAAACTGTGGACTATCAGAGTGTTGATGAAACACAGAAATTGCATCGGGATAGAATACAACAGTCACCATGCGCACATTCCTCCATAAAAGTAATATCTCAAACAGTCTACGCTTTGATCGTTTCCTGGAAGACCAGTAGTAGTTTCCGATGCAGATCTGGAGGCATTCTGTAATCTGTGGACTATCAGAGTGTTGATGAAACACAGAAATTGCATCGGGATTGAATACAACAGTCACCATGTGCACTTTCCCCCATGGGAGTAATTTCTCAAACGGTCTACGCTTTGATCGTTCCCTGGAAGACCAGTAGAAGTTTCCGAAGCACATCTGGAGGCATTCTGTAATCTGTGGATTATCAGAGTGTTGATGATACACAGAAATTGCATCGGGATTGAATACAACAGTCACCATGCGCATATTCCTCCATGGGAGTAATGTCTCTAACAGTCTACGCTTTGATCGTTCCCTGGAAGACCGGTAGTAGTTTCCGATGCACATATGGAGGCTTTTCGTAATCTGTGGACTATCAGAGTGTTGATGAAACACAGAAATTGCATCGGGATTGAATACAACAGTCCCCATGCGCACTTTCCTCCATGGGAGTTATGTCTCTAACAGTCTACGCTTTGATCGTTCCCTGGAAGACCAGTAGTAGTTTCCGATTAACATCTGGAGGCATTCTGTAATCTGTGGACTATCAGAGTGTTGATGAAACACAGAAATTGCATCGGGATTGAATACAACAGTCACCATGCGCACTTTCCTCATTGGGAGTAATGTTTCAAAGAGTTTACGCTTTGATCGTTCCCTGGAAGTCCAGTAGCAGTTTCCGATTCATATCTGGAGGGATTCTGTAATCTGTGGACTATCAGAGTGTTGATGAAACACAGAAATTGCATCGGGATTGAATACAACAGTCACCATGAGCACATTCCTCCATAAAAGTAATGTCTCAAACAGTCTACGCTTTTATCGTTCCAAGGAAGACCAGTAGTAGTTTCCGATGCACATCTGGAGGCATTCTGTAATCTGTGGACTATCAGAGTGTTGATGAAACACAGAAATTGCATCGGGATTGAATACAACAGTCACCATGTGCACTTTCCCCCATGGGAGTAATGTCTCAAACAGTCTACGCTTTCATCGTTCCCTGGAAGACCTGTAGTAGTTTCCGATTCACATCTCGTGGCATTCTGTAATCTGTGGACTATCAGAGTGTTGATGAGACAGAGAAATTGCATCGGGATTGAATACAACATTTACCGTGCGCACTTTCCTCCATGGGAGTAATTCTCAAACAGTCTACGCTTTGATCGTTCCCTGGAAGACCAGTAAAAGTTTCCGATGCACATCTGGTGGCATTCTCTATTTTGTGGACTATCGGAGTGTTGATGAAACACAGAAATTGCATCGGGATTGAATACAACAATCACCATGCGCACTTTCCTCCACGGGAGGTATGTCTCAAACAGTCGACGCTTTGATCATTCCCTGGAAGACCAGTAGTAGTTTCCGATGCACATCTGGTGGCATTCTGTAATCTGTGGACTATCTGAGTGTTTATGAAACACAGAAATTGCATCGGGATTGAATACAACAGTTACCATGCGCTCATTACTCAATGGGAGTAATGTCCCAAACAGTCTACGCTTTGATCGTTCAATGGAAGACCAGTAGTAGTTTCCGATTAACATCTGGAGGCTTTCTGTAATCTGTGGACTATCAGAGTGTTGATGAAACACAGAAATTGCATCGGGATTGAATACAACAGTCAACATGCGCACTTACCTCCATGGGAGTAATGTTTCAAAGAGTTTACGCTTTGATCGTTCCCTGGAAGACCAGTAGCAGTTTCCGTTGCACATCTGGAGAAATTCTGAAATCTGTGGACTATCAGTGTGTTGATGAAACACAGAAATTGCATCGGGATTGAATACAATAGTCACCATGAGCACATTCCTTCATAAAAGTAATGTCTCAAAGAGTCTACGCTTTGATCGTTCCCTGGAAGACCAGTAGTAGTTTCCGATGCACATCTGGAGGCATTCTGTAATCTGTGGACTATCAGAGTGATGATGAAACACAGAAATTGCATCGGGATTGAATACAACAGTCAACATGCACACTTACCTCCATGGGAGTAATGTTTCAAAGAGTTTACGCTTTGATCGTTGCCTGGAAGACCAGTAGCAGTTTCCGATGCACATCTGGAGAAATTCTGAAATCTGTGGACTATCAGTGTGTTGATGAAACACAGAAATTGCATCGGGATTGAATACAACAGTCACCATGAGCACATTCCTTCATAAAAGTAATGTCTCAAAGAGTCTACGCTTTGATGGTTCCCTGGAAGACCAGTAGTAGTTTCCGATGCACATCTGGAGGCATTCTCTATTTTGTGGACTATCGGAGTGTTGATGAAACACAGAAATTGCATCGGGATTGAATACAACAATCACCATGCGCACTTTCCTCCACGGGAGGTATGTCTCAAACAGTCGACGCTTTGATCATTCCCTGGAAGACTAGTAGTAGTTTCCGATGCACATCTGGTGGCATTCTGTAATCTGTGGACTATCTGAGTGTTTATGAAACACAGAAATTGCATCGGGATTGAATACAACAGTCACCATGCGCTCATTACTCAATGGGAGTAATGTCCCAAACAGTCTACGCTTTGATCGTTCAATGGAAGACCAGTAGTAGTTTCCGATTAACATCTGGAGGCTTTCTGTAATCTGTGGACTATCAGAGTGTTGATGAAACACAGAAATTGCATCGGGATTGAATACAACAGTCAACATGCGCACTTACCTCCATGGGAGTAATGTTTCAAAGAGTTTACGCTTTGATCGTTCCCTGGAAGACCAGTAGCAGTTTCCGTTGCACATCTGGAGAAATTCTGAAATCTGTGGACTATCAGTGTGTTGATGAAACACAGAAATTGCATCGGGATTGAATACAACAGTCACCATGAGCACATTCCTTCATAAAAGTAATGTCTCAAAGAGTCTACGCTTTGATCGTTCCCTGGAAGACCAGTAGTAGTTTCCGATGCACATCTGGAGGCATTCTGTAATCTGTGGACTATCAGAGTGATGATGAAACACAGAAATTGCATCGGGATTGAATACAACAGTCAACATGCACACTTACCTCCATGGGAGTAATGTTTCAAAGAGTTTACGCTTTGATCGTTGCCTGGAAGACCAGTAGCAGTTTCCGATGCACATCTGGAGAAATTCTGAAATCTGTGGACTATCAGTGTGTTGATGAAACACAGAAATTGCATCGGGATTGAATACAACAGTCACCATGAGCACATTCCTTCATAAAAGTAATGTCTCAAAGAGTCTACGCTTTGATGGTTCCCTGGAAGACCAGTAGTAGTTTCCGATGCACATCTGGAGGCATTCTGTAATCTGTGGATTATCAGAGTGTTGATGAAACACAGAAATTCCTTCGGGATTGAATACAACAGCCACCATGCGCACGTTCCTCTACGGGAGGTATGTCTCAAACAGTCTACGCTTTGATCGTTCCCTGGAAGACCAGTAGTAGTTTCCGATGCACATCTGGTGGCATTCTCTAATCTGTATACTATCAGAGTGTTGATGAAACACAGAAATTGCTTCGGGATTGAACACAACAGTCACCATGCGCACTTTCCTCCATGGCAGTAATGTCTCTAACAGTCTACGCTTTGATCGTTCCCTGGAAGACCGGTAGTAGTTTCCGATGCACATATGGAGGCTTTTCGTAATCTGTGGACTATCAGAGTGTTGATGAAACACAGAAATTACATCGGGATTGAATACAACAGTCACCATGCGCACTTTCCTCCATGGGAGTTATGTCTCTAACAGTCTACGCTATGATCGTTCCCTGGAAGACCATTAGTGGTTTCCGATTAACATATGGAGGCATTCTGTAATCTTTGGAGTATCAGAGTGTTGATGAAACACAGAAATTGCATCGGGATTGAATACAACAGTCACCATGCGCACTTTCCTCCATGGGAGTAATGTTTCAAAGAGTTTACGCTTTGATCGTTCCCTGGAAGTCCAGTAGCAGTTTCCGATTCATATATGGAGGGATTCTGTAATCTGTGGACTATCAGAGTGTTGATGAAACACAGAAATTGGATCGGGATTGAATACAACAGTCACCATGAGCACATTCCTCCATAAAAGTAATGTCTCAAACAGTCTACGCTTTGATCGTTCCAAGGAAGACCAGTAGTAGTTTCCGATGCAAATCTGGAGGCATTCTGTAATCTGTGGACTATCAGAGTGTTGATGAAACACAGAAATTGCATCGGGATTGAATACAACAGTCACCATGTGCACTTTCCTCCATTGGAGTAATGTCTCAAACACTCTACGCTTTGGTCGTTCCCTGGAAGACCAGTAGAAGTTTCCGATGCACATCTGGAGGCATTCTGTAATCTGTGGACTATCAGAGTGTTGATGATACACAGAAATTGCATCTGGATTGAATACAACAGTCACCATGCGCATATTCCTCCCTGGGAGTAATGTCTCCAACAGTCTACGCTTTGATCGTTCCCTGGAAGACCGGTAGTAGTTTCCGATGCACATATGGAGGCTTTTCGTAATCTGTGGACTATCAGAGTGTTGATGAAACACAGAAATTGCTTCGGGATTGAATACAACAGCCACTATGCGCACTTTCCTCCACGGGAGGTATGTCTCAAACAGTCGACGCTTTGATCGTTTCCTGGAAGACCAGTAGTAGTTTCCGATGCACATCTGGAGGCATTCTGTAATCTGTGGACTATCAGAGTGTTGATGAAACACAGAAATTGCATCGGGATTGAATAAAACAGTCACCATCCGCACTTTCCTGCATGTTAGTTATGTCTGAAACAGTGTACGCTTTGATCGCTTGCGGGAAGACCAGTGGTAGTTTCCGATGCACATCTCGTGGCATTCTGTAATCTGTGGACTATCTGAGTGTTTATGAAACACAGAAATTGCATCTGGATTGAATACAACAGTCACCATGCGCATATTCCTCCCTGGGAGTAATGTCTCCAACAGTCTACGCTTTGATCGTTCCCTGGAAGACCGGTAGTAGTTTCCGATGCACATATGGAGGCTTTTCGTTATCTGTGGACTATCAGAGTGTTGATGAAACACAGAAATTGCATCGGGATTGAATACTACAGTCACCATGCGCACTTTCCTCCATGGGAGTTATGTCTCAAACAGTCTACGCTTTGATCGTTCCCTGAAAGACCAGTAGTAGTTTCCGATGCACATCTCGTGGCATTCTGTAATCTGTGGACTATCAGAGTGTTGATGAAACACAGAAATTGCATCGGGATTGAATACAACAGTTACCGTGCGCACTTTCCTCCATGGGAGTAATTCTTAAACAGTCTATGCTTTGATCGTTCCCTGAAAGACCAGTAGTAGTTTCCGATGCACATCTCGTGGCATTCTGTAATCTGTGGACTATCAGAGTGTTGATGAAACACAGATATTGCATCGGGATTGAATACTACAGTCACCATGCGCACTTTCCTCCATGGGAGTTATGTCTCAAACAGTCTACGCTTTGATCGTTCCCTGAAAGACCAGTAGTAGTTTCCGATGCACATCTCGTGGCATTCTGTAATCTGTGGACTATCAGAGTGTTGATGAAACACAGAAATTGCTTCGGGATTGAATACAACAGTCACTATGCGCACTTTCCTCCACGGGAGGTATGTCTCAAACAGTCGACGCTTTGATCGTTTCCTGGAAGACCAGTAGTAGTTTCCGATGCACATCTGGAGGCATTCTGTAATCTGTGGACTATCAGAGTGTTGATGAAACACAGAAATTGCATCGGGATTGAATAAAACAGTCACCATCCGCACTTTCCTGCATGTTAGTTATGTCTGAAACAGTGTACGCTTTGATCGCTTCCGGGAAGACCAGTGGTAGTTTCCGATGCACATCTCGTGGCATTCTGTAATCTGTGGACTATCTGGGTGTTTATGAAACACAGAAATTGCATCGGGATTGAATACAACAGTCACCATGCGCACATTACTCAATGGGAGTAATGTCCCAAACAGTCTACGCTTTGATCGTTCCCTGGAAAACCAGTAGTAGTTTCCGATTAACATCTGGAGGCTTTCTGTAATCTGTGGACTATCAGAGTGTTGATGAAACACAGAAATTGCATCGGGATTGAATACTACAGTCACCATGCGCACTTTGCTCCATGGGAGTAACGTTTCAAAGAGTTTACGATTTGATCGTTCCCTGGAAGACCAGTAGCAGTTTCCGATGCACATGTGGAGAAATTCTGAAATCTGTGGACTATCAGTGTGTTGATGAAACAAAGAAATTGCATCGGGATTGAATACAACAGTCACCATGAGCACATTCCTTCATAAAAGTAATGTCTCAAAGAGTCTACGCTTTGATCGTTCCCTGGAAGACCAGTAGTAGTTTCCGATGCACATCTGGAGGCATTCTGTAATCTGTGGAGTATCAGAGTGTTGATGAAACACAGAAATTGTATCGGGATTGAATACAACAGTTACGATGCGCACTTTCCTTCATGGGAGTAATGTCTCAAAGTGTTTACGCTTTGATCGTTCCCTGAAAGACCAGTAGTAGTTTCCGATGCACATCTGGTGGCATTCTTTAATCTGTGGACTATCAGAGTGTTGATGAAACACAGAAATTGCTTCGGGATTGAATACAACAGCCACCATGCGCACGTTCCTCTACGGGAGGTATGTCTCAAACAGTCTACGCTTTGATCGTTCCCGGGAAGACCAGTAGTAGTTTCCGATGAACATCTGGTGGCATTCTCTTATCTGTATACTATCAGATTGTTGATGAAACACAGAAATTGCTTCGGGATTGAATACAACAGTCACCATGCGCACTTTCCTCCACGGGAGGTATGTCTCAAACAGTCGACGCTTTGATCGTTTCCTTTAAGACCAGTAGTAGTTTCCGATGCACATCTGGTGGCTTTCTGTAATCTGTGGACTATCAGAGTGTTGATGAAACACAGAAATTGCATCGGGATTGAATACAACGGTCAACATGCGCACTTTCCTCCATGGGAGTAATGTTTCAAAGAGTTTACGCTTTGATCGTTCCCTGGAAGGCCAGTAGCAGTTTCCGACGCACATCTGGAGGCATTATGAAATCTGTGGACTATCAGTGTGTTGATGAAACACAGAAATAGCATCGGGATTGAATACAACAGTCACCATGAGCACGTTCCTTCATAAAATTAATGTCTCAAACAGTCTACGCTTTGATCGTTCCCTGGAAGACCAGTATAGTTTCCGATGCACATCTGGAGGCATTCTGTAATCTGTGGACTATCAGAGTGTTGATGAAACACAGAAATTGCATCGGGATTGAATACAACAGTCACCATGCGTACTTTCCTCCATGGGAGTAATGTCCCAAACAGTCTACGCTTTGATCGTTCCCTGGAAGACCAGTAGCAGTTTTCGATTAACATCTGGAAGCATTCTGTAATCTGTGGACTATCAGAGTGTTGATGAAACACAGAAATTGCATCGCGATTGAATACAACAGTCTCCATGCGCAGTTTCCTCCATGGGAGTAATGTCTCAAAGAGTCTACGCTTTGATCGTTCCCTGGAAGACCAGTAGTAGTTTCAATTGCACATCTGGAGGCATTCTGTAGTCTGTGGACTATCAGAGTGTTGATGAAACACAGAAATTGCATCGGGATTGAATACAACAGTCACCATGAGCACTTTAATCCATGGGAGTAATATCTCTAACAGTCTACGCTTTGATCGTTCCCTGGAAGACCAGTAGTAGTTTCCGATGCACATCTGGAGGCATTCTGTAGTCTGTGGACTATCAGAGTGTTGATGAAACACAGAAATTGCATCGGGATTGTATACAACAGTTACCATGAGCACTTTCCTCCATGGGAGTAATGTCTCAAACAGTCTACGCTTTGATCGTTCCATGGAAGACCAGTAGTAGTTTCCGATGCACATCTGGAGGCATTCTGTAATCTGTGGAGTGTCAGAGTGTTGATGAAACACAGAAATTGCATCAGGATTGAGTAAAACAGTTATCTTGCGCACTTTCCTGCATGTTAGTAATGTTTGAAACAGTCTACGCTTTGATCGTTCCCGGGAAGACCAGTAGTAGTTTCCAATGCACATCTCGTGGCATTCTGTAATCTGTGGACTATCTAAATGTTGATGAAACACAGAAATTGCATCGGGATTGAATACATCAGTCACCTTGCGCACTTTCCTCAATTGGAGTAATGTCTCTAACAGTCTATGCTTTGATCGTTCCCTGGAAGACCAGTAGTAGTTTCCGATGCACATCTGGAGGCTTTCCGTAATCTGTGGACCATCTGAATGTTGATGAAACACAGAAATTGCATCGTGATTGAATACATCAGTCACCGTGCGCACTTTCCTCCATGGGAGTAATGTCCCAAACAGTCTACGCTTTGATCGTTCCCTGGAAGACCAGTAGTAGTTTCCGATTAACATCTGGAAGCATTCTGTAATCTGTGGACTATCAGAGTGTTGATGAAACACAGACATTGCATCGGGATTGAATACAACAGTCACCACGCGCACTTTCGACCATGGGAGTAATGTCTGAAACAGTCTACGCTTTGATCATTCCCTGGAAGACCAGTAGTAGTTTCCGATGCACATCTGGAGGGATTCTGTAATCTGTGGAGTATCAGAGTGTTGATGAAACACAGAAATTGCATCGGGATTGAATACAACAGTTACCATGCGCGCTTTCCTTCATGGGAGTAATGTCTCAAAGTCTTTACGCTTTGATCGTTCCCTGAAAGAAGAGTAGTAGTTTCCGATGCACATCTGGTGGCATTCTGTAATCTGTGGACTATCAGAGTGTTGATGAAACACAGAAATTGCTTCGGGATTGAATACAACAGTCACCATGCGCACGTTCCTCTACGGAAGGTATGTCTCAAACAGTCGACACTTTGATCGTAACCTGGAAGACCAGTAGTAGTTTCCCGATGCACATCTGGTGGCATTCTGTTTTTTGTAGACTATCAGAGTGTTGATGTAACACAGAAATTGCATCGGGATTGACTACAACAGTCACCATCCACACTTTCCTGCATGGGAGTAGTGTCTGAAACAGTCTACGCTTTGATCGTTCCCTGGAAGACCAGTATTAGTTTCCGATGCACATCTGGAGGCATTCTGTAATCTGTGGACTATCAGAGTGTTGATGAAACACTGAAATTGCTTCGGGATTTAATGCAACAGTCCACATGAGCACTTTCTTCCACGGGATGTATGTCTCAAACAGTCGACGCTTTGATCGTTCCCTGGAAGACCAGTAGTAGTTTCCGATGCACATCTGGTGGCATTCTGTAATCTGTGGACTATCTGAGTGTTGATGAAACACAGAAATTGCATCAGGATTGAATAAAACAGTTATCATGAGCACTTTCCTGCATGTTAGTAATGTTTGAAACAGTCTACCCTTTGATCGTTCCCGGGAAGACCAGTAGTAGTTTCCGATGCACATCTCGTGGCATTCTGTAATCTGTGGACTATCTGAGTGTTGATGAAACACAGAAATTGCATCAGGATTGAATACAACAGTCACCGTGCGCACATTACTCCTTGGGAGTAATGTTTCAAAGAGTTTACGCTTTGATCGCTCCCTGGAAGTCCAATAGCAGTTTCCGATTCATATCTGGAGGGATTCTGTAATCTATGGACTATCAGAGTGTTGATGAAACACAGATATAGCATCGGGATTGAATAAAACAGTCACCATCCGCACTTTCCTGCATGTTAGTTATGTCTGAAACAGTGTACGCTTTGAACGCTTCCGGGAAGACCAGTAGTAGTTTAAGATGCACATCTCGTGGCATTCTGTAATCTGTGGACTATCAGAGTGTTGATGAAACACAGAAATTGCATCGGGATTGAATACAACAGTCACCATGAGCACATTCCTTCATAAAAGTAATGTCTCAAACAGTCTACGCTTTGATCGTTCCCTGGAAGACCAGTAGTAGTTTCCGATGCACATCTGGAGGCATTCTGTAATCTGTGGACTATCAGAGTGTTGATGAAACACAGAAATTCCATCGGGATTGAATACAACAGTCAACATGCGCACTTTCCTCCATGGGAGTAATGTTTCAAGGAGTTTACGCTTTGATCGTTCCCTGGAAGACCAGTAGCAGTTTCCGATGCACATCTGGAGAAATTCTGAAATCTGTGGACTATCAGTGTGTTGATGAAACACAGAAATTGCATCGGGATTGAATACAACAGTCACCATGAGCACATTCCTTCATAAAAGTAATGTCTCAAACAGTCTACGCTTTGATCGTTCCCTGGAAGACCAGTAGTAGTTTCCGATGCACATCTGGAGGCTTTCAGTAATCTGTGGACTATCAGAGTGTTGATGAAACACAGAAAGTGCATCGTGATTGAATACATCAGTCACCATGCGCACTTTCCTCCATTGGAGTAATGTCCCAAACAGTCTACGCTTTGATCGCTCCCTGGAAAACCAGTAGTAGTTTCCGATTAACATCTGGAGGCATTCTGTAATCTGTGGACTATCAGAGTGTTGATGAAACACAGAAATTGCATCGGGATTGAATACAACAGTCAACATGCGCACTTTCCTCCATGGGAGTAATGTTTCAAAGAGTTTACGCTTTGATCGTTCCCTGGAAGACCAGTAGCAGTTTCCGATGCACATCTGGAGAAATTCTGAGTTCTCTGGACTATCAGTGTGTTGATGAAACACAGAAATTGCATCGGGATTGAATACAACAGTCACCATGAGCACATTCCTTCATAAAAGTAATGTCTCAAACAGTCTACGCTTTGATCGTTCCCTGGAAGACCAGTAGTAGTTTCCGATGCACATCTGGAGGCATTCTGTAATCTGTGGACTATCAGAGTGTTGATGAATCACAGAAATTGCATCGGGATTGAATACAACAGTCACCATGCGCACTTTCGTCCATGGGAGTAATGTATGAAACAGTCTACGATTTGATCGTTCCCTGGAAGACCAGTAGTAGTTTCCGATGCACATCTGGAGGCTTTCTGTACTCTGTGGACTATCAGAGTGTTGATGTAACACAGAAATTGCATCGGGATTGAATACAACAGTCACCATGCACATATTCCTCCATGGTAGTAATGTCTCTAACAGTATACGCTTTGATCGTTCCCTGGAAGGCCAGTCGTAGTTTCCGATGCAAATCTGGAATCTTTCCCTAATCTGTGGACTATTAGAGTGTTGATGAAACACAGAAATTCCATCGGGATTGAATACAACAGTCACAATGCGCACTTTCCTCCATGGGAGTAATGTTTCAAAGGGTTTACGCTTTGATCGTTCCCTGGAAGTCCAGTAGCAGTTTCCGATGCACATCTGGAGGGATTCTGAAATCTGTGGACTATCAGAGTTTTGTTGAAACAACGAAATTGCATCGGGATTGAATACAACAGTCACCATGAGCACATTCCTCCATAAAACTAGTGTCTCAAACAGTCTACGCTTTGATCGATCCCTGGAAGACCAGTAGTAGTTTCCGATGCACATCTGGAGGCATTCTGTAATCTGTGGACTATCAGAGTGTTGATGAAACACAGATATTGCATCGGGATTGAATACAACTGTCACCATGCGCACTTTCCTCCTTGGGAGTAATGTCTCTAACAGTCTACGCATTGATCGTTCCCTGGAAGACCAGTAGTAGTTTCCGATGCACATCTGGAGGCTTTCTGTAATCTGTGGACAATCAGAGTGTTGATGATACACCGAAATTGCATCGGGATTGAATACAACAGTCACCATGCGCATATTCCTCCATGGGAGTAATGTCTCTAACAGTCTACGCTTTGATCGTTCCCTGGAAGACCGGTAGTAGTTTCCGAGGCCCATATGGAGGCTTTTCATAATCTGTGGACTATCAGAGTGTTGATGAAACACAGAAATTGCATCGGGATTGAATACAACAGTCACCATGCGCACTTTCCTCCATGGGAGTTATGTCTCTAACAGTCTACGTTTTGATCGTTCCCTGGAAGACCAGTAGTAGTTTCCGATTAACATCTGGAGGCATTCTGTAATCTGTGGACTATCAGAGTGTTGATGAAACACAGAAATTGCATCGGGATTGAATACAAGAGTCACCGTGCGCACATTCCTCCTTGGGAGTAATGTTTCAAAGAGTTTACGCTTTGATCGCTCCCTGGAAGTCCAGTAGCAGTTTCCGATTCATATCTGGAGGGATTCTGTAATCTGTGGACTATCAGAGTGTTGATGAAACACAGAAATAGCATCGGGATTGAATACAACAGTCACCATGAGCACATTCCTCCATAAAACTAGTGTCTCAAACAGTCTACGCTTTGATCGATCCCTGGAAGACCAGTAGTAGTTTCCGATGCACATCTGGAGGCATTCTGTAATCTGTGGACTATCAGAGTGTTGATGAAACACAGATATTGCATCGGGATTGAATACAACTGTCACCATGCGCACTTTCCTCCTTGGGAGTAATGTCTCTAACAGTCTACGCATTGATCGTTCCCTGGAAGACCAGTAGTAGTTTCCGATGCACATCTGGAAGCTTTCTGTAATCTGTGGACAATCAGAGTGTTGATGATACACAGAAATTGCATCGGGATTGAATACAACAGTCACCATGCGCATATTCCTCCATGGGAGTAATGTCTCTAACAGTCTACGCTTTGATCGATCCCTGGAAGACCAGTAGAAGTTTCCGAAGCACATATGGAGGCATTCTGTAATCTGGGGACTATCAGAGTGTTGATGATACACAGAAATTGCATCGGGATTGATTACAACAATCACCATGCGCATATTCCTCCATGGGAGTAATGTCTCTAACAGTCTACGCTTTGATCGTTCCCTGGAAGACCGGTAGTAGTTTCCGAGGCCCATATGGAGGCTTTTCATAATCTGTGGACTATCAGAGTGTTGATGAAACACAGAAATTGCATCGGGATTGAATACAACAGTCACCATGCGCATATTCCTCCATGGGAGTAATGTCTCTAACAGTCTACGCTTTGATCGTTCCCTGGAAGACCGGTTGTAGTTTCCGAGGCCCATATGGAGGCTTTTCATAATCTGTGGACTATCAGAGTGTTGATGAAACACAGAAATTGCATCGGGATTGAATACAACAGTCACCATGCGCACTTTCCTCCATGGGAGTTATGTCTCTAACAGTCTACGTTTTGATCGTTCCCTGGAAGACCAGTAGTAGTTTCCGATTAACATCTGGAGGCATTCTGTAATCTGTGGACTATCAGAGTGATGATGAAACACAGAAATTGCATCGGGATTGAATACAACAGTCACCGTGCGCACATTCCTCCTTGGGAGTAATGTTTCAAAGAGTTTACGCTTTGATCGCTCCCTGGAAGTCCAGTAGCAGTTTCCGATTCATATCTGGAGGGATTCTGTAATCTGTGGACTATCAGAGTGTTGATGAAACACAGAAATAGCATCGGGATTGAATACAACAGTCACCATGAGCACATTCCTCCATAAAACTAGTGTCTCAAACAGTCTACGCTTTGATCGATCCCTGGAAGACCAGTAGTAGTTTCCGATGCACATCTGGAGGCATTCTGTAATCTGTGGACTATCAGAGTGTTGATGAAACACAGATATTGCATCGGGATTGAATACAACTGTCACCATGCGCACTTTCCTCCTTGGGAGTAATGTCTCTAACAGTCTACGCATTGATCGTTCCCTGGAAGACCAGTAGTAGTTTCCGATGCACATCTGGAAGCTTTCTGTAATCTGTGGACAATCAGAGTGTTGATGATACACAGAAATTGCATCGGGATTGAATACAACAGTCACCATGCGCATATTCCTCCATGGGAGTAATGTCTCTAACAGTCTACGCTTTGATCGATCCCTGGAAGACCAGTAGAAGTTTCCGAAGCACATATGGAGGCATTCTGTAATCTGGGGACTATCAGAGTGTTGATGATACACAGAAATTGCATCGGGATTGATTACAACAATCACCATGCGCATATTCCTCCATGGGAGTAATGTCTCTAAGAGTCTACGCTTTGATCGTTCCCTGGAAGACCGGTAGTAGTTTCCGAGGCCCATATGGAGGCTTTTCATAATCTGTGGACTATCAGAGTGTTGATGAAACACAGAAATTGCATCGGGATTGAATACAACAGTCACCATGCGAATATTCCTCCATGGGAGTAATGTCTCTAACAGTCTACGCTTTGATCGTTCCCTGGAAGACCGGTTGTAGTTTCCGAGGCCCATATGGAGGCTTTTCATAATCTGTGGACTATCACAGTGTTGATGAAACACAGAAATTGCATCGGGATTGAATACAACAGTCACCATGCGCACTTTCCTCCATGGGAGTTATGTCTCTAACAGTCTACGTTTTGATCGTTCCCTGGAAGACCAGTAGTAGTTTCCGATTAACATCTGGAGGCATTCTGTAATCTGTGGACTATCAGAGTGATGATGAAACACAGAAATTGCATCGGGATTGAATACAACAGTCACCGTGCGCACATTCCTCCTTGGGAGTAATGTTTCAAAGAGTTTACGCTTTGATCGCTCCCTGGAAGTCCAGTAGCAGTTTCCGATTCATATCTGGAGGGATTCTGTAATCTGTGGACTATCAGAGTGTTGATGAAACACAGAAATTGCATCGGGATTGAATACAACAGTCACCATGAGCACATTCCTCCATAAAACTAGTGTCTCAAACAGTCTACGCTTTGATCGATCCCTGGAAGACCAGTAGTAGTTTCCGATGCACATCTGGAGGCATTCTGTAATCTGTGGACTATCAGAGTGTTGATGAAACACAGATATTGCATCGGGATTGAATACAACTGTCACCATGCGCACTTTCCTCCTTGGGAGTAATGTCTCTAACAGTCTACGCATTGATCGTTCCCTGGAAGACCAGTAGTAGTTTCCGATGCACATCTGGAAGCTTTCTGTAATCTGTGGACAATCAGAGTGTTGATGATACACAGAAATTGCATCGGGATTGAATACAACAGTCACCATGCGCATATTCCTCCATGGGAGTAATGTCTCTAACAGTCTACGCTTTGATCGATCCCTGGAAGACCAGTAGAAGTTTCCGAAGCACATATGGAGGCATTCTGTAATCTGGGGACTATCAGAGTGTTGATGATACACAGAAATTGCATCGGGATTGATTACAACAATCACCATGCGCATATTCCTCCATGGGAGTAATGTCTCTAACAGTCTACGCTTTGATCGTTCCCTGGAAGACCGGTAGTAGTTTCCGAGGCCCATATGGAGGCTTTTCATAATATGTGGACTATCAGAGTGTTGATGAAACACAGAAATTGCATCGGGATTGAATACAACAGTCACCATGCGCACTTTCCTCCATGGGAGTTATGTCTCTAACAGTCTACGCTTTGATCGTTCCCTGGAACACCAGTATTAGTTTCCGATTAACATCTGGAGGCATTCTATAATCTGTGGACTATCAGAGTGTTGATGAAACACAGAAATTGCATCGGGATTGAATACAACAGTCACCGTGCGCACATTCCTCCTTGGGAGTAATGTTTCAAAGAGTTTACGCTTTGATCGCTCCCTGGAAGTCCAGTAGCAGTTTCCGATTCATATCTGGAGGGATTCTGTAATCTGTGGACTATCAGAGTGTTGATGAAACACAGAAATAGCATCGAGATTGAATACAACAGTCACCATGAGCACATTCCTCCATAAAAGTAATGTCTCAAACAGTCTACGCTTTGATCGTTCCAAGGAAGACCAGTAGTAGTTTCCGATGCACATCTGTAGGCATTCTGTAATCTGTGGACTATCAGAGTGTTGATGAAACACAGAAATTGCATCGGGATTGAATACAACAGTCACCATGCGCACTTTCCTGCATGGGAGTAATGTCTCAAACAGTCTACGCTTTGATCGTTCCCTGGAAGACCAGTAGTAGTTTCCGATTCACATCTCGTGGCATTCTGTAATCTGTGGACTATCAGCGTGTTGATGAGAGACAGAAATTGCATCGGGATTGAATACAACAATCACCATGCGCACTTTGCTCCACGGGAGGTATGTCTCAAACAGTCGACGCTTTGATCGTTCCCTAGAAGACCAGTAGTAGTTTCCGATGCACATCTGGTGGTATTCTGTAATCTGTGGACTATCAGAGTGTTGATGAAACACAGAAATTGCATCGGGATTGAATAAAACAGTCACCATCCGCACTTTCCTGCATGTTAGTTATGTCTGAAACAGTGTACGCTTTGAACGCTTCTGGGAAGACCAGTAGTAGTTTAAGATGCACATCTCGTGGCATTCTGTAACCTGTGGACTATCTGAGTGTTTATGAAACACAGATAATGCATCGGGATTGAATACAACAGTCACCATGCGCACATTCCTCCATGGGAGTAATGTCCCAAACAGTCTACGCTTTGATCGTTCCCTGGAAGACCAGTAGTAGTTTCCGATTAACATCTGGAGGCTTTCTGTAATCTGTGGACTATCAGAGTGTTGATGAAACACAGAAATTGCATCGGGATTGAATACAACAGTCACCATGAGCACATTCCTTCATAAAAGTAATGTCTCAAACAGTCTACGCTTTGATCGTTCCCTGGAAGACCAGTAGTAGTTTCCGATGCACATCTGGAGGCATTCTGTAATCTGTGGACTATCAGAGTGTTGATGAAACACAGAAATTGCATCGGGATTGAATACAACAGTCAACATGCGCACTTTCCTCCATGGGAGTAATGTTTCAAAGAGTTTACGCTTTGATCGTTCCCTGGAAGACCAGTAGCAGTTTCCGATGCACATCCTGAGAAATTCTGAAATCTGTGGACTATCAGTGTGTTAATGAAACACAGAAATTGCATCGGGATTGAATACAACAGTCACCATGAGCACATTCCTTCATAAAAGTAATGTCTCAAACAGTCTACGCTTTGATCGTTCACTGGAAGACCAGTAGTAGTTTCCGATGCACATCTAGAGGCTTTCAGTAATCTGTGGACTATCAGAGTGTTGATGAAACACAGAAATTGCATCGTGATTGAATACATCAGTCACCATGCGCACTTTCCTCCATGGGAGTAATGTCCCAAACAGTCTACGCTTTGATCGTTCCCTGGAAGACCAGTAGTAGTTTCCGATTAACATCTGGAGCGTTCTGTAATCTGTGGACTATCAGAGTGTTGATGAAACACAGAAATTGCATCGGGATTGAATACAACAGTCAACATGCGCACTTTCTTCCATGGGAGTAATGTTTCAAAGAGTTTACGCTTTGATCGTTCCCTGGAAGACCAGTAGCAGTTTCCGATGCACATCTGGAGAAATTCAGAAATCTCTGGACTATCAGTGTGTTGATGAAACACAGAAATTGCATCTTGATTGAATACAACAGTCACCATGAGCACATTCCTTCATAAAAGTAATGTCTCAAACAGTCTACGCTTTGATCGTTCCCTGGAAGACCAGTAGTAGTTTCCGATGCACATCTGGAGGCATTCTGTAATCTGTGGACTATCAGGGTGTTGATGAAACACAGAAATTGCATCGGGATTGAATACAACAGTCACCATGCGCACTTTCGTCCATCGGAGTAATGTCTGAAACAGTCTACGCTTTGATCGTTCCCTGGAAGACCAGTAGTAGTTTCCGATGCAGATCTGGAGGCTTTCTGTACTCTGTGGACTATCAGAGTGTTGATGAAACACAGAAATTGCATCGGGATTGAATACAACAGTCACCATGCACATATTCCTCCATGGTAGTAATGTCTCTAACAGTATACGCTTTGATCGTTCCCTGGAAGGCCAGTAGTAGTTTCCGATGCACATCTGGAATCTTTCCCTAATCTGTGGACTATTAGAGTGTTGATGAAACACAGAAATTCCATCGGGATTGAATACAACAGTCACAATGCGCACTTTCCTCCATGGGAGTAATGTTTCAAAGGGTTTACGCTTTGATCGTTCCCTGGAAGTCCAGTAGCAGTTTCCGATGCACATCTGGAGGGATTCTGAAATCTGTGGACTATCAGAGTGTTGATGAAACACAGAAATTGCATCGGGATTGAATACAACAGTCACCATGAGCACATTCCTCCATAAAACTAGTGTCTCAAACAGTCTACGCTTTGATCGATCCCTGGAAGACCAGTAGTAGTTTCCGATGCACATCTGGAGGCATTCTGTAATCTGTGGACTATCAGAGTGTTGATGAAACACAGATAATGCATCGGGATTGAATACAACTGTCACCATGCGCACTTTCCTCCTTGGGATTAATGTCTCTAACAGTCTACGCATTGATCGTTCCCTGGAAGACCAGTAGTAGTTTCTGATGCACATCTGGAGGCTTTCTGTAATCTGTGGACAATCAGAGTCTTGATGAAGCACCCAAATTGCATCGGGATTGAATACAACAGTCACCATGCGCACATTCCTCCATAAAAGTAATATCTCAAACGGTCTACGCTTTGATCGTTCCCTGGAAGACCAGTAGTAGTTTCCGATGCAGATCTGGAGGCATTCTGTAATCTGTGGACTATCAGAGTGTTGATGAAACACAGAAATTGCATCGGGATTGAATACAACAGTCACCATGTGCACTTTCCTCCATGGGAGTAATGTCTCAAACAGTCTACGCTTTGATCGTTCCCTGGAAGACCAGTAGAAGTTTCCGAAGCACATCTGGAGGCATTCTGTAATCTGTGGACTATCAGAGTGTTGATGATACACAGAAATTGCATCGGCATTGAATACAACAGTCACCATGCGCATATTCCTCCATGGGAGTAATGTCTCTAACAGTCTGCGCTTTGATCGTTCCCTGGAAGACCGGTAGTAGTTTCCGATGCACATATGGAGGCATTTCGTAATCTGTGGACTATCAGTGTGTTGATGAAACACAGAAATTGCATCGGGATAGAATACAACAGTCACCATGAGCACATTCCTTCATAAAAGTAACGTCTCAAACGGTCTACGCTTTGATCGTTCCCTGGAAGACTAGTAGTAGTTTAAGATGCAGATCTGCAGGCATTCTGTAATCTGTGGACTATCAGAGTGTTGATGATACACAGAAATTGCATCGGGTTTGAATACAACAGTCTCCATGCGCATATTCCTCCATGGGTGTAATGTCTCTAACAGTCTACGCTTTGATCGTTCCCTGGAAGACCGGTAGTAGTTTCCGATGCACATATGGAGGCTTTTCGTAATCTGTGGACTATCATTGTGTTGATGAAACACAGAAATTGCATCGGGATTGAATACACCAGTCACCATGCGCACATTCCTCCATAAAAGTAATATCTCAAACAGTCTACGCTTTAATCGTTCCCTGGAAGACCAGTAGTAGTTTACGATGCAGATCTGGAGGCATTCTGTAACCTGTGGACTATCAGAGTGTTGATGAAACACAGAAATTGCATCGGGATTGAATACAACAGTCACCATGTGCTCTTTCCTCCATGGGAGTAATGTCTCAAACAGTCTACGCTTTGATCGTTCCCTGGAAGACCAGTAGAAGTTTCCGAAGCACATCTGGAGGCATTCTGTAATCTGTGGACTATCAGAGTGTTGATGATACACAGAAATTGCATCGGGATTGAATACAACAGTCACCATGCGCACTTTCCTCCATGGGAGTAATGTTTCTAAGAGTTTACGCTTTGATCGTTCCCTGGAAGTCCAGTAGCAGTTTCCGTGCACATCTGGAGGGATTCTGAAATCTGTGGACTATCAGAGTGTTGATGAAACACAGAAATTGCATCGGGATTGAATACAACAGTCACCATGAGCACATTCCTCCATAAAAGTAATGTCTCAAACAGTCTACGCTTTGATCGATCCCTGGAAGACCAGTAGTAGTTTCCGATGCACATCTGGAATCTTTCCGTAATCTGTGGACTATTAGAGTGTTGATGAAACACAGAAATTCCATCGGGATTGAATACAACAGTCACAATGCGCACTTTCCTCCATGGGAGTAATGTTTCAAAGGGTTTACGCTTTGATCGTTCCCTGGAAGTCCAGTAGCAGTTTCCGACGCACATCTGGAGGGATTCTGAAATCTGTGGTCTATCAGAGTGTTGATGAAACACAGAAAATGCATCGGGATTGAATACAACAGTCACCATGAGCACATTCCTCCATAAAACTAATGTCTCAAACAATCTACGCTTTGATCGATCCCTGGAAGACCAGTAGTAGTTTCCGATGCACATCTGGAGGCATTCTGTAATCTGTGGACTATCAGAGTGTTGATGAAACACAGATATTGCATCGGGATTGAATACAACTGTCACCATGCGCACTTTCCTCCTTGGGAGTAATGTCTCTAGCAGTCTACGCATTGATCGTTCCCTGGAAGACCAGTAGTAGTTTCCGATGCACATCTGGAGGCTTTCTGTAATCTGTGGACAATCAGAGTGTTGATGAAGCACCCAAATTGCATCGGGATTGAATACAACAGTCACCATGCGCACATTCCTCCATAAAAGTAATATCTCAAACGGTCTACGCTTTGATCGTTCCCTGGAAGACCAGTAGTAGTTTCCGATGCAGATCTGGAGGCATTCTGTAATCTGTGGACTATCAGAGTGTTGATGAAACACAGAAATTGCATCGGGATTGAATACAACAGTCACCATGTGCACTTTCCTCCATGGGAGTAATGTCTCAAACAGTCTACGCTTTGATCGTTCCCTGGAAGACCAGTAGAAGTTTCCGAAGCACATCTGGAGGCATTCTGTAATCTGTGGACTATCAGAGTGTTGATGATACACAGAAATTGCATCGGGATTGAATACAACAGTCACCATGCGCATATTCCTCCTTGGGAGTAATGTCTCTAACAGTCTACGCTTTGATCGTTCCCTGGAAGACCGGTAGTAGTTTCCGATGCACATATGGAGGCTTTTCGTAATCTGTGGACTATCAGTGTGTTGATGAAACACAGAAATTGCATCGGGATAGAATACAACAGTCACCATGAGCACATTCCTTCATAAAAGTAACGTCTCAAACGGTCTACGCTTTGATCGTTCCCTGGAAGACCAGTAGTAGTTTAAGATGCAGATCTGCAGGCATTCTGTAATCTGTGGACTATCAGAGTGTTGATGATACACAGAAATTGCATCGGGATTGAATACAACAGTCTCCATGCGCATATTCCTCCATGGGAGTAATGTCTCTAACAGTCTACGCTTTGATCGTTCCCTGGAAGACCGGTAGTAGTTTCCGATGCACATATGGAGGCTTTTCGTAATCTGTGGACTATCATTGTGTTGATGAAACACAGAAATTGCATCGGGATTGAATACAACAGTCACCAAGCGCACTTTCCTCCATGGGAGTAATGTTTCTAAGAGTTTACGCTTTGATCGTTCCCTGGAAGTCCAGTAGCAGTTTCCGATGCACATCTGGAGCGATTCTGAAATCTGTGGACTATCAGAGTGTTGATGAAACACAGAAATTGCATCGGGATTGAATACAACAGTCACCATGAGCACATTCCTCCATAAAAGTAATGTCTCAAACAGTCTACGCTTTGATCGATCCCTGGAAGACCAGTAGTAGTTTCCGATGCACATCTGGAATCTTTCCGTAATCTGTGGACTATTAGAGTGTTGATGAAACACAGAAATTCCATCGGGATTGAATACAACAATCACAATGCGCACTTTCCTCCATAGGAGTAATGTTTCAAAGGGTTTACGCTTTGATCGTTCCCTGGAAGTCCAGTAGCAGTTTCCGACGCACATCTGGAGGGATTCTGAAATCTGTGGACTATCAGAGTGTTGATGAAACACAGAAATTGCATCGGGATTGAATACAACTGTCACCATGCGCACTTTCCTCCTTGGGAGTAATGTCTCTAGCAGTCTACGCATTGATCGTTCCCTGGAAGACCAGTAGTAGTTTCCGATGCACATCTGGGGGCTTTCTGTAATCTGTGGACAATCAGAGTGTTGATGAAGCATCCAAATTGCATCGGGATTGAATACAACAGTCACCATGCGCACATTCCTCCATAAAAGTAATATCTCAAACGGTCTACGCTTTCATCGTTCCCTGGAAGACCAGTAGTAGTTTCCGATGCAGATCTGGAGACATTCTGTAATCTGTGGACTATCAGAGTGTTGATGAAACACAGAAATGGCATCGGGATTGAATACAACAGTCACCATGTGCACTTTCCTCCATGGGAGTAATGTCTCAGACAGTCTACGCTTTGTTCGTTCCCTGGAAGACCAGTAGAAGTTTCCGAAGCACATCTGGAGGCATTCTGTAATCTGTGGACTATCAGAGTGTTGATGATACACAGAAATTGCATCGGGATTGAATACAACAGTCACCATGCGCATATTCCTCCATGGGAGTAATGTCTCTAACAGTCTACGCTTTGATCGTTCCCTGGAAGACCGGTAGTAGTTTCCGATGCACATATGGAGGCTTTTCGTAATCTGTGGACTATCAGTGTGTTGATGAAACACAGAAATTGCATCGGGATTGAATACAACAGTCACCATGAGCACATTCCTTCATAAAAGTAATGTCTCAAACAGTCTACGCTTTGATCGTTCCCTGGAAGACCAGTAGTAGTTTCCGATGCACGTCTGGAGGCCTTCTGTAATCTGTGGACTATCAGAGTGTTGATGAAACACAGAAATTTCATCGGGATTGAATACAACAGTCACCATGCGCACTTTCGTCCATGGGAGTAATGTCTGAAACAGTCTACGCTTTGATCGTTCCCTGGAAGACCAGTAGTAGTTTCCGATGCACATCTGGACGCTTTCTGTACTCTGTGGACTATCAGAGTGTTGATGAAACACAGAAATTGCATCGGGATTGAATACAACAGTCACCATGCACATATTCCTCCATGGTAGTAATGTCTCTAACAGTATACGCTTTGATCGTTCCCTGGAAGGCCAGTAGTAGTTTCCGATGCACATCTGGAATCTTTCCGTAATCCGTGGACTATTAGAGTGTTGATGAAACACAGAAATTCCATCGGGATTGAATACAACAGTCACAATGCGCACTTTCCTCCATGGGAGTAATGTTTCAAAGGGTTTACGCTTTGATCGTTCCCTGGAAGTCCAGTAGCAGTTTCCGATGCACATCTGGAGGGATTCTGAAATCTGTGGACTATCAGAGTGTTGATGAAACACAGAAATTGCATCGGGATTGAATACAACAGTCACCATGAGCACATTCCTCCATAAAACTAATGTCTCAAACAGTCTACGCTTTGATCGATCCCTGGAAGACCAGTAGTAGTTTCCGATGCACATCTAGAGGCATTCTGTAATCTGTGGACTATCAGAGTGTTGATGAAACACAGATATTGCATCGGGATTGAATACAACTGTCACCATGCGCACTTTCCTCCTTGGGAGTAATGTCTCTAACAGTCTACGCATAGATCGATCCCTGGAAGACCAGTAGTAGTTTCCGATGCACATCTGGAATCTTTCCGTAATCTGTGGACTATTAGAGTGTTGATGAAACTCAGAAATTCCATCGGCATTGAATACAACAATCACAATGCGCACTTTCCTCCATGGGAGTAATGTTTCAAAGGGTTTACGCTTTGATCGTTCCCTGGAAGTCCAGTAGCAGTTTCCGACGCACATCTGGAGGGATTCTGAAATCTGTGGACTATCAGAGTGTTGATGAAACACAGAAAATGCATCGGGATTGAATACAACAGTCACCATGAGCACATTTCTCCATAAAACTAATGTCTCAAACAATCTACGCTTTGATCGATCCCTGGAAGACCAGTAGTAGTTTCCGATGCACATCTGGAGGCATTCTGTAATCTGTGGACTATCAGAGTGTTGATGAAACACAGAAATTGCATCGGGATTGAATACAACTGTCACCATGCGCACTTTCCTCCTTGGGAGTAATGTCTCTAGCAGTCTACGCATTGATCGTTCCCTGGAAGACCAGTAGTAGTTTCCGATGCACATCTGGAGGCTTTCTGTAATCTGTGGACAATCAGAGTGTTGATGAAGCATCCAAATTGCATCGGGATTGAATACAACAGTCACCATGCGCACATTCCTCCATAAAAGTAATATCTCAAACGGTCTACGCTTTCATCGTTCCCTGGAAGACCAGTAGTAGTTTCCGATGCAGATCTGGAGACATTCTGTAATCTGTGGACTATCAGAGTGTTGATGAAACACAGAAATGGCATCGGGATTGAATACAACAGTCACCATGTGCACTTTCCTCCATGGGAGTAATGTCTCAAACAGTCTACGCTTTGATCGTTCCCTGGAAGACCGGTAGTAGTTTCCGATGCACAT
Source organism: Schistocerca gregaria (assembly GCF_023897955.1). Taxonomy (NCBI): domain Eukaryota; kingdom Metazoa; phylum Arthropoda; class Insecta; order Orthoptera; family Acrididae; genus Schistocerca; species Schistocerca gregaria. The sequence goes on from NC_064920.1 coordinate 41,272,831, forward strand.
ATGGAGGCTTTTCGTAATCTGTGGACTATCAGTGTGTTGATGAAACACAGAAATTGCATCGGGATTGAATACAACAGTCACCATGAGCACATTCCTTCATAAAAGTAATGTCTCAAACAGTCTACGCTTTGATCGTTCCCTGGAAGACCAGTAGTAGTTTCCGATGCACATCTGGAAGCCTTCTGTAATCTGTGGACTATCAGAGTGTTGATGAAACACAGAAATTTCATCGGGATTGAATACAACAGTCACCATGCGCACTTTCGTCCATGGGAGTAATGTCTGAAACAGTCTACGCTTTGATCGTTCCCTGGAAGACCAGTAGTAGTTTCCGATGCACATCTGGACGCTTTCTGTACCCTGTGGACTATCAGAGTGTTGATGAAACACAGAAATTGCATCGGGATTGAATACAACAGTCACCATGCACATATTCCTCCATGGTAGTAATGTCTCTAACAGTATACGCTTTGATCGTTCCCTGGAAGGCCAGTAGTAGTTTCCGATGCACATCTGGAATCTTTCCGTAATCCGTGGACTATTAGAGTGTTGATGAAACACAGAAATTCCATCGGGATTGAATACAACAGTCACAATGCGCACGTTCCTCCATGGGAGTAATGTTTCAAAGGGTTTACGCTTTGATCGTTCCCTGGAAGTCCAGTAGCAGTTTCCGATGCACATCTGGAGGGATTCTGAAATCTGTGGACTATCAGAGTGTTGATGAAACACAGAAATTGCATCGGGATTGAATACAACAGTCACCATGCGCATATTCCTCCATGGGAGTAATGTCTTTAACAGTCTACGCTTTGATCGTTCCCTGGAAGGCCGGTAGTAGTTTCCGATGCACATATGGAGGCTTTTCGTAATCTGTGGACTATCATTGTGTTGATGAAACACAGAAATTGCATCGGGATTGAATACAACAGTCACCATGCGCACATTCCTCCATAAAAGTAATATCTCAAACAGTCTACGCTTTGATCGTTCCCTGGAAGACCAGTAGTAGTTTACGATGCAGATCTGGAGGCATTCTGTAATCTGTGGACTATCAGAGTGTTGATGAAACACAGAAATTGCATCGGGATTGAATACAACAGTCACCATGTGCACTTTCCTCCATGGGAGTAATGTCTCAAACAGTCTACGCTTTGATCGTTCCCTGGAAGACCAGTAGAAGTTTCCGAAGCACATCTGGAGGCATTCTGTAATCTGTGGACTATCAGAATGTTGATGATACACAGAAATTGCATCGGGATTGAACACAACAGTCACCATGCGCACTTTCCTCCATGGGAGTAATGTTTCAAAGAGTTTACGCTTTGATCGTTCCCTGGAAGTCCAGTAGCAGTTTCCGATGCACATCTGGAGGGATTCTGAAATCTGTGGACTATCAGAGTGTTGATGAAACACAGAAATTGCATCGGGATTGAATACAACAGTCACCATGAGCACATTCCTCCATAAAAGTAATGTCTCAAACAGTCTACGCTTTGATCGATCCCTGGAAGACCAGTAGTAGTTTCCGATGCACATCTATAGGCATTCTGTAATCTGTGGACTATCAGAGTGTTGATGAAACGCAGATATTGCATCGGGATTGAATACAACTGTCACCATGCGCTCTTTCCTCCTTGGGAGTAATGTCTCTAACAGTCTACGCATTGATCCTTCCCTGGAAGACCAGTAGTAGTTTCCGATGCACATCTGGAGGCTTTCTGTAATCTGTGGACAATCAGAGTGTTGATGAAGCACAGAAATTGCATCGGGATTGAATACAACAGTCACCATGCGCACATTCCTCCATAAAAGTAATATCTCAAAGAGTCTACGCTTTGATCGTTCCCTGGAAGACCAGTAGTAGTTTCCGATGCAGATCTGGAGGCATTCTGTAATCTGTGGACTATCAGAGTGTTGATGAAACACAGAAATTGCATCGGGATTGAATACAACAGTCACCATGTGCACTTTCCTCCATAGGAGTAATGTCTCAAACAGTCTACTCTTTGATCGTTCCCTGGAAGACCAGTAGTAGTTTCCGATTAACGTCTGGAGGCATTCTGTAATCTGTGGACTATCAGAGTGTTGATGAAACACAGAAATTGCATCGGGATGGAATACAACAGTCACAGTGCGCACTTTCCTCCTTGGGAGTAATGTTTCAAAGAGTTTACGCTTTGATCGCTCCCTGGAAGTCCAGTAGCAGTTTCCGATTCATATCTGGAGGGATTCTGTAATCTGTGGACTATCAGAGTGTTGATGAAACACAGAAATTGCATCGGGATTGAATACAACAGTCACCATGAGCACATCCCTCCATAAAAGTAATGTCTCAAACAGACTACGCTTTGATCGTTCCAAGGAAGACCAGTAGTAGTTTCCGATGCACATCTGGAGGCATTCTGTAATCTGTGGACTATCAGAGTGTTGATGAAACACAGAAATTGCATCGGGATAGAAGACAACAGTCACCATGCGCACTTTCCTCCATGGGAGTAATGTCTCAAACAGTCTACGCTTTGATCGTTCCCTGGAAGACCAGTAGTAGTTTCCGATGCACATCTCGTGGCATTCTGTAATCTGTGGACCATCAGAGTGTTGATGAGACACAGAAATTGCATCGGGATTCAATAAAACAGTTACCGTGCGCACTTTTCTCCATGGGACTAATTCTCAAACAGTCTATGCTTTGATCGTTCCCTGGAAGACCAGTAGTAGTTTCCGATGCACATCTGGTGGCATTCTCTAATCTATGTACTATCAGAGTGTTGATGAAACACAGAAATTGCATCGGGATTGAATACAACAATCACCATGCGCACTTTCCTCCACGGGAGGTATGTCTCACACAGTCGACGCTTTGATCGTTCCCTGGAAGACCAGTAGTAGTTTCCGATGCACATCTGGTGTTATTCTGTAATCTGTGGACTATCAGAGTGTTGATGAAACACAGAAATTGCATCGGGATTGAATAAAACAGTCACCATCCGCACTTTCTTGCATGTTAGTTATGTCTGAAACAGTGTACGATTTGATCGCTTCCGGGAAGACCAGTAGTAGTTTCCGATGCACATCTCGTGGCATTCTGTAATCTGTGGACTATCTGAGTGTTTATGAAACACAGATATTGCATCGGGATTGAATACAACAGTCACCATGCGCACATTACTCAATGGGTGTAGTGTCTCTAACAGTCTACGCTTTGATCGTTCCCTGGAAGACCAGTAGTAGTTTCCGATGCACATCTGGAGGCTTTCCGTAATCTGTGGACTATCAGAGTGTTGATGAAACACAGAAATTGCATCGGGATTGAATACATCAGTCACCATTAGCACTTTCCTCCATGGGAGTAATGTCCCAAACAGTCTACGCTTTGATCGTTCCCTGGAAGACCAGTAGTAGTTTCCGATTAACATCTGGAGGCTTTCTGTAATCTGTGGACTATCAGAGTGTTGATGAAACACAGAAATAGCATCGGGATTGAAGACAACAGTCAACATGCGCACGTTCCTCCATGGGAGTAATGTTTCAAAGAGTTTACGCTTTGATCGTTCCCTGGAAGACCAGTAGCAGTTTCCGATGCACATCTGGAGGCATTATGAAATCTATGGACTATCAGTGTGTTGATGAAACACAGAAATTGCTTCGGGATTGAATACAACAGTCACCATGAGCACATTCCTTCATAAATGTAATGTCTCAAACAGTCTACGCTTTGATCGTTCCCTGGAAGACCAGTATAGTTTCCGATGCACATCTGGAGGCATTCTGAAATCTGTGGACTATCAGAGTGTGGATGAAACACAGAAATTGCATCGGGATTGAATACAACAGTCACCATGCGCACTTTCCTCCATGGGAGCAATGTCTGAAACAGTCTACGCTTTGATCGTTCCCTGGAACACCAGTAGTAGTTTCCGACGCACATCTGGTGGCATTCTGTAATCTGTGGAGTATCAGAGTGTTGATGAAACACAGAAATTGCATCGGGATTGAATACAACAGTTACCATGCGCACTTTCCTCCATGGGAGTAAGGTCTCAAAGAGTTTACGCTTTGGTCGTTCCTTGAAAGACCAGTAGTAGTTTCCGATGCACATCTGGAGGCATTCTGTAATCTGTGGACTTACAGAGTGTTGATGAAACACAGAAATTTCATCGGGATTGAATACAACAGTCACCATGCGCACTTTCCTCCATGAGAGTAATATCCCAAACAGTCTACGCTTTGATCGCTCCCTGGAAGACCAGTAGCAGTTTTCGATTAACATCTGGAGGCATTCTGTAATCTGTGGACTATAAGAGTGTTGATGAAACACAGAAATTGCATCGCGATTGAATACAACAGTCTCCATGCGCACTTTCCTCTATGTGAGTAATGTTTCAAAGAGTTTACTCTTTGATCGTTCCCTGGAAGACCAGTAGCAGTTTCCGATGCACATCTGGAGGCATTCTGAAATCTGTGGACTATCAGTTTGTTGATGAAACACAGAAATTGCATCGGGATTGAATACAACAGTCACCATGAGCACATTCCTCCATAAAAGTAATGTCTCAAACAGTCTACGTTTTGATCGTTCCAAGGAAGACCAGTAGTAGTTTCCGATGCACATCTGGAGGCAGTCTGTAATCTGTGGACTATCAGAGTGTTGATGAAACACAGAAATTGCATCGGGATTGAATACAACAGTCACCAAGCGCACTTTCGTCCATGGGAGTAATGTCTCAAACAGTCTACGCTTTGATCGTACCCCGGAAGACCAGTAGTAGTTTTCGATGCACATTTCGTGGCATTCTGTAATCTGTGGACTATCAGAGTGTTGATGAGACACAGAAATTGCATCGGGATTGAATACAACAGTCACCACGAGCACATTCCTTCATAAAAGTAATGTCTCAAACAGTCTACGCTTTGATCGTTCCCTGGAAGACCAGTAGTAGTTTCCGATGCACATCTGGAGGCATTCTGTAATCTGTGGACTATCAGAGTGTCGATGAAACACAGAAATTGCATCGGGATTGAATACAACAGTCACCATGCGCAATTTCGTCCATGGGAGTAATGTCTGAAACAGTCTACGCTTTGATCGTTCCCTGGAAGACCAGTAGTAGTTTCCGATGCACATCTGGAGGCTTTCTGTACTCTGTGGACTATCAGAGTGTTGATGAAACACAGAAATTGCATCGGGATTGAATACAACAGTCACCATGCACATATTCCTCCATGGTAGTTATGTCTCTAACAGTATACGCTTTGATCGTTCCCTGGAAGGCCAGTAGTAGTTTCCGATGCACATCTGGAATCTTTCCGTAATCTGTGGACTATCAGAGTGTTCATGAAACACAGAAATTCCATCGGGATTGAATACAACAGTCACCATGCGCACTTTCCTCCATGGGAGTAATGTTTCAAAGAGTTTACGCTTTAATCGTTCCCTGGAAGTCCAGTAGCAGTTTCCGATGCACATCTGGAGGGATTCTGAAATCCGTGGACTATCAGAGTGTTGATGAAACACAGAAATTGCATCGGGATTGAATACAATAGTCACCATGAGCACATTCCTCCATAAAACTAATGTCTCAAAGAGTCTACGCTTTGATCGATCCCTGGAAGACCAGTAGTAGTTTCCGATGCACATCTGGAGGCATTCTGTAATCTGTGGACTATCAGAGTGTTGATGAAACACAGATATTGCATCGGGATTGAATACAACTGTCACCATGCGCACTTTCCTCCTTGGGAGTAATGTCTCTAACAGTCTACGCATTGATCGTTCCCTGGAAGACCAGTAGTAGTTTCCGATGCACATCTGGAGGCTTTCTGTAATCTGTGGACAATCAGAGTGTTGATGAAGCACAGAAATTGCATCGAGATTGAATACAACAGTCACCATGAGCACATTCCTCCATAAAAGTAATGTCTCAAACAGACTACGCTTTGATCGTTCCTAGGAAGACCAGTAGTAGTTTCCGATGCACATCTGGAGGCATTCTGTAATCTGTGGACTATCAGAGTGTTGATGAAACACAGAAATTGCATCGGGATAGAATACAACAGTCACCATGCGCACTTTATTCCATGGGAGTAATGTCTCAAACAGTCTACGCTTTGATCGTTCCTTGAAACACCAGTAGTAGTTTCCGATGCACATCTGGAGGCATTCTGTAATCTGTGGACTATCAGAGTGTTGATGAAACACAGAAATTGCATCGGTATTGAATACAGCAGTCACCATGCGCACTTTCCTCCATGAGAGTAATATCCCAAACAGTCTACGCTTTGATCGCTCCCTGGAAGACCAGTAGCAGTTTTCGATTAACATCTGGAGGCATTCTGTAATCTGTGGACTATCAGAGTGTTGATGAAACACAGAAATTGCATCGCGATTGAATACAACAGTCTCCATGCGCACTTTCCTCCATGTGAGTAATGTTTCAAAGAGTTTACGCTTTGATCGTTCCCTGGAAGACCAGTAGCGGTTTCCGATGCACATCTGGAGGCATTCTGAAATCTGTGGACCATCAGTTTGTTGATGAAACACAGAAATTGCATCGGGATTGAATACAACAGTCACCATGAGCACATTCCTTCATAAAAGTAACGTCTCAAACAGTCTACGCTTTGATCGTTCTCTGGAAGACCAGTAGTAGTTTCCGATTCATATCTGGAGATACTCTGTAATCTGTGGACTATCGGAGTGTTGATGAAACTCAGAAATTGCATCGGGATTGAATACAACAGTCACCATGAGCACATTCCTCCATAAAAGTAATGTCTCGAACAGTCTACGCTTTGATCGTTCCAAGGAAGACCAGTAGTAGCTTCCGATGCACATCTGGAGGCATTCTGTAATCTGTGGACTATCAGAGTGTTGATGAAACACAGAAATTGCATCGGGATCGAATACAACAGTCACAATGCGCACTTTCGTCCATGGGAGTAATGTCTCAAACAGTCTAAGCTTTGATCGTACCCCGGAAGACCAGTAGTAGTTTCCGATGCACATCTCGTGGCATTCTGTAATCTGTGGACTATCAGAGTGTTGATGAAACACAGAAATTGCATCGGTATTGAATACAACAGTCACCATGCGCACTTTCCTCCATGAGAGTAATATCCCAAACAGTCTACGCTTTGATCGCTCCCTGGAAGACCAGTAGCAGTTTTCGATTAACATCTGGAGGCATTCTGTAATCTGTGGACTATCAGAGTGTTGATGAAACACAGAAATTGCATCGCGATTGAATACAACAGTCTCCATGCGCACATTCCTCCATAAAACTAATGTCTCAAACAGTCTACGCTTTGATCGATCCCTGGAAGACCAGTAGTAGTTTCCTATGCACATCTGGAGGCATTCTGTAATCTGTGGACTATCAGAGTTGTATTCAATCCCGATGCAATTTCTGTGTTTCATCAACACTCTGATAGTCCACAGGTTTCAGAATGCCACCAGATGTGCATCGGAAACTATACTGGTCATCGGGATTGAATACATCAGTCACCATGAGCACATTCCTCCATAAAAGTAATGTCTCAAACAGACTACGCTTTGATCGTTCCTAGGAATACCAGTAGTAGTTTCCGATGCACATCTGGAGGCATTCTGTAATCTGTGGACTATCAGAGTGTTGATGAAACACAGAAATTGCATCGGGATAGAATACAACAGTCACCATGCGCACTTTATTCCATGGGAGTAATGTCTCAAACAGTCTACGCTTTGATCGTTCCTTGAAACACCAGTAGTAGTTTCCGATGCACATCTGGAGGCATTCTGTAATCTGTGGACTATCAGAGTGTTGATGAAACACAGAAATTGCATCGGGATCGAATTCAACAGTCACAATGCGCACTTTCGTCCATGGGAGTAATGTCTCAAACAGTCTAAGATTTGATCGTACCCCGGAAGACCAGTAGTAGTTTCCGATACACATCTCGTGGCATTCTGTAATCTGTGGACTATCAGAGTGTTGATGAGACACAGAAATTGCATCGGGATTGAATACAACAGTCACCATGCGCACTTTCGTCCATGGGAGTAATGTCTGAAACAGTCTACGCTTTGATCGTTCCCTGGAAGACCAGTAGTAGTTTCCGATGCACATCTGGAGGCTTTCTGTACTCTGTGGACTATCAGAGTGTTGATGAAACACAGAAATTGCATCGGGATTGAATACAACAGTCACCATGAGCACATTCCTCCATAAAAGTAATGTCTCGAACAGTCTACCCTTTGATCGTTCCAAGGAAGACCAGTAGTAGTTTCCGATTCATATCTGGAGGCATTCTGTAATCTGTGGACTATCAGAGTGTTTATGAAACACAGAAATTGCATCGGGATTGAATACAACAGTCACCATGTGCACTTTCCTCCATGGGAGTAATGTCTCAAACAGTCTACGCTTTTATCGTTCCCTGGAAGACCAGTAGTAGCTTCCGATGCAGATCTGGAGGCATTCTGAAATATGTGGACTAACAGAGTGTTGATGATACACAGAAATTGCATCGGGATTGAATACAACAGTCACCATGCGCATATTCCTCCATGGGAGTAATGTCTCTAACAGTCTACGCTTTGATCGTTCCCTGGAAGACCGGTAGTAGTTTCCGATGCACATATGGAGGCTTTTCGTAATCTGTGGACTATCAGTGTGCTGATGAAACACAGAAATTGCATCGGGATTGAAAACAACAGTCACAATGCGCACATTCCTCCATAAATGTAATATCTCAAACAGTCTACGCTTTGATCGTTCCGTGGAAGTCCAGTAGCAGTTTCCGATGCACATCTGGGGGTATTCTGAAATCTGTGGACTATCAGAGTGTTGATGAAACACAGAAATTGCATCGGGATTGAATACAACAGTCACCATGAGCACATTCCTCCATAAAAGTAATGTCTCAAACAGTCTACGCTTTGATCGATCCCTGGAAGACCAGTAGTAGTTTCCGATGCACATCTGGAGGCATTCTGTAATCTGTGGACTATCAGAGTGTTGATGAAACACAGATATTGCATCGGGATTGAATACAACTGTCACCATGCGCACTTTCCTCCTTGGGAGTAATGTCTCTAACAGTCTACGCATTGATTGTTCCCTGGAAGACCAGTAGTAGTTTCCGATGCACATCTGGAGGCTTTCTGTAATCTCTGGACAATCAGAGTGTTGATGAAGCACAGAAATTGCATCGGGATTGAATACAACAGTCACCATGCGCACATTCCTCCATAAAAGTAATATCTCAAACAGTCTACGCTTTGATCGTTCCCTGGAAGACCAGTAGTAGTTTCCGATTAACATCTGGAGGCATTCTGTAATCTGTGGACTATCAGAGTGTTGATGAAACACAGAAATTGCATCGGGATTGAATACAACAGTCACCGTGCGCACTTTCCTCCTTGGGAGTAATGTTTCAAAGAGTTTACGCTTTGATCGCTCCCTGGAAGTCCAGTAGCAGTTTCCGATTCATATCTGGAGGGATTCTGTAATGTGTGGACTATCAGAGTGTTGATGAAACACAGAAATTGCAACGGGATTGAATACAACAGTCACCATGAGCACATTCCTCCATAAAAGTAATGTCTCAAACAGTCTACGCTTTGATCGTTCCAAGGAAGACCAGTAGTAGTTTCCGATGCACATCTGGAGGCATTCTGTAATCTGTGGACTATCAGAGTGTTGATGAGACACAGAAATTGCATCGGGATTGAATACAACAGTTACTGTGCGCATTTTCCTCCATGGGAGTAATTCTCAAACAGTCTACGCTTTGATCGTTCCCTGGAAGACCAGTAGTAGTTTCCGATGCACATCTGGATGCATTCTCTAATCTGTGGACTATCAGAGTGTTGATGAAACACAGAAATTGCATCGGGATTGAATACAACAATCACCATGCGCACTTTCCTCCACGGGAGGTATGTCTCAAACAGTCGACGCTTTGATCGTTCCCTGAAAGACCAGTAGTAGTTTCCGATGCACATCTGGTGGCATTCTGTAATCTGTGGACTATCAGAGTGTGATGAAACACAGAAATTGCATCGGGATTGAATAAAACAGTCACCATTAGCACTTTCCTGCATGTTAGTTATGTCTGAAACAGTGTACGCTTTGATCGCTTCCGGGAAGACCAGTAGTAGTTTCCGATGCACATCTCGTGGCATTCTGTAATCTGTGGACTATCCGAGTGTTTATGAAACACAGATATTGCATCGGGATTGAATATAACAGTCACCATGCGCACATTACTCAATGGGTGTAATGTCTCTAACAGTCTACGCTTTGATCGTTCCCTGGAAGACCAGTAGTAGTTTCCGATGCACATCTGGAGGCTTTCCGTAATCTGTGGACTATCAGAGTGTTGATGAAACACAGAAATTGCATCGGGATTGAATACATCAGTCACCATGCGCACTTTCCTCCATGGGAGTAATGTCCCAAACAGTCTACGCTTTGATCGTTCCCTGGAAGACCAGTAGTAGATTCCGATTAACATCTGGAGACTTTCTGTAATCTGTGGACTATCAGAGTGTTGATGAAACACAGAAATTGCATCGGGATTGAATACAACAGTCAACATGCGCACTTTCCTCCATGGGAGTAATGTTTCAAAGAGTTTACGCTTTGATCGTTCCCTGGAAGACCAGTAGCAGTTTCCGATGCACATCTGGAGGCATTATGAAATCTGTGGACTATCAGTGTGTTGATGAAACACAGAAATTGCATCGGTATTGAATACAACAGTCACCATGAGCACATTCCTTCATAAAAGTAATGTCTCAAACAGTCTACGCTTTGATCGTTCCCTGGAAGACCAGTATAGTTTCCGATGCACATCTGGAGGCATTCTGAAATCTGTGGACTATCAGAGTGTTGATGAAACACAGAAATTGCATCGGGATTGAATACAACAGTCACCATGCGCACTTTCCTCCATGGGAGCAATGTCTGAAACAGTCTACGCTTTGATCGTTCCCTGGAAGACCAGTAGTAGTTTCCGACGCACATCTGGTGGCATTCTGTAATCTGTGGAGTATCAGAGTGTTGATGAAACACAGAAATTGCATCGGGATTGAATACAACAGTTACCATGCGCACTTGCCTCAATGGGAGTAACGTCTCAAAGAGTTTACGCTTTGGTCGTTCCTTAAAAGACCAGTAGTAGTTTCCGATGCACATCTGGAGGCATTCTGTAATCTGTGGACTATCAGTTTGTTGATGAAACACAGAAATTGCATCGGGATTGAATACAACAGTCACCATGAGCACATTCCTTCATAAAAGTAACGTCTCAAACAGTCTATGATTTGATTGTTCCGTGGAAGACCAGTAGTAGTTTCCGATGCACATCTGGAGACATTCTGTAATCTGTGGACTATCAGAGTGTTGATGAAACACAGACATTGCATCGGGATTGAATACAACAGTCACCATGCGCACATTCCTCCATAAAAGTAATATCTCAAACAGTCTACGCTTTGATCGTTCCCAGGAAGACCAGTAGTAGTTTCCGATGCAGATCTGGAGGCATTCTGTAATCTGTGGACTATCAGAGTGTTGATGAAACACAGAAATTGCATCGGGATTGAATACAACAGTCACCATGTGCACTTTCCTCCATGGGAGTAATGTCTCAAACAGTCTACGCTTTGGTTGTTCATTGGAAGACCAGTAGAAGTTTCCGATGCACATCTGGAGGCATTCTGTAATCTGTGGACTATCAGAGTGTTGTTGATACACAGAAATTGCATCGGGAATGAATACAACAGTCACCATGCGCATATTCCTCTATGGGAGTAATGTCTCTAACAGTCTACGCTTTGATCGTTCCCTGGAAGACCGGTAGTAGTTTCCGATGCACATATGGAAGCTTTTCGTAATCTGTGAACTATCAGAGTGTTGATGAAACACAGAAATTACATCGGGATTGAATACAACAGTCACCATGCGGACTTTCCTCCATGGGAGTTATGTCTCTAACAGTCTACGCTTTGATCGTTCCCTGGAAGACCAGTAGTAGTTTCCGATTAACATCTGGAGACATTCTGTAATCTGTGGACTATCAGAGGGTTGATGAAACTCAGAAATTGCATCGGGATTGAATACAACAGTCACCATGCGCACTTTCCTCCATGGGAGTAATGTTTGGAAGAGTGCACGCTTTGATCATTCCCTGGAAGTCCAGTAGCAGTTTCCGATTCATATCTGGAGGGATTCTGTAATCTGTGGACTATCAGAGTGTTGATGAAACACAGAAATTGCATCGCGATTGAATACAACAGTCTCCATGCGCACTTTCCTCCATGTGAGTAATGTTTCAAAGAGTTTACGCTTTGATCGTTCCCTGGAAGACCAGTAGCAGTTTCCGATGCACATCTGGAGGCATTCTGAAATCTGTGGACCATCAGTTTGTTGATGAAACACAGAAATTGCATCGGGATTGAATACAACAGTCACCATGCGCACTTTCCTCCATGGGAGTTATATCTCTAACAGTCTACGCTTTGATCCTTCCCTGGAAGACCAGTATAGTTTCCGATGCACATCTGGAGGCATTCTGAAATCTGTGGACTATCATAGTGTTGATGAAACACAGAAATTGCATCGGGATTGAATACAACAGTCACCATGCGCACTTTCCTCCATGGGTGCAATGTCTGAAACAGTCTACGCTTTGATCGTTCCCTGGAAGACCAGTAGTAGTTTCCGACGCATATCTGGTGGCATTCTGTAATCTGTGGAGTATCAGAGTGTTGATGAAACACAGAAATTGCATCGGGATTGAATACAACAGTTACCATGCGCACTTTCCTTCATGGGAGTAATGTCTCAAAGGGTTTACGCTTTGGTCGTTCCTTGAAAGACCAGTAGTAGTTTTCGATGCACATCTGGAGGCATTCCGTAATCTGTGGACTATCAGAGTGTTGATGAAACACAGAAATTGCATCGGTATTGAATACAACAGTCACCATGAGCACTTTCCTCCATGAGAGTAATATCCCAAACAGTCTACGCTTTGATCGCTCCCTGGAAGACCAGTAGCAGTTTTCGATTAACATCTGGAGGCATTCTGTAATCTGTGGACTATCAGAGTGTTGATGAAACACAGAAATTGCATCGCGATTGAATACAACAGTCTCCATGCGCACTTTCCTCCATGTGAGTAATGTTTCAAAGAGTTTACGCTTTGATCGTTCCCTGGAAGACCAGTAGCAGTTTCCGATGCACATCTGGAGGCATTCTGAAATCTGTGGACCATCAGTTTGTTGATGAAACACAGAAATTGCATCGGGATTGAATACAACAGTCACCATGAGCACATTCCTTCATAAAAGTAACGTCTCAAACAGTCTACGCTTTGATCGTTCCCTGGAAGACCAGTAGTAGTTTCCGATTCATATCTGGAGATATTCTGTAATCTGTGGACTATCGGAGTGTTGATGAAACACAGAAATTGCATCGGGATTGAATACAACAGTCACCATGAGCACATTCCTCCATAAAAGTAATGTCTCAAACAGTCTACGCTTTGATCGTTCCAAGGAAGACCAGTAGTAGTTTCCGATGCACATCTGGAGGCATTCTGTAATCTGTGGACTATCAGAGTGTTGATGAAACACAGAAATTGCATCGGGATTGAATACAACAGTCACCATGCACATATTCCTCCATGGTAGTAATGTCTCTAACAGTATACGCTTTGATCGTTCCCTGGAAGGCCAGTAGTAGTTTCCGATGCACATCTGGAATCTTTCCGTAATCTGTGAACTATTAGAGTGTTGATGAAACACAGAAATTCCATCGGGATTGAATACAACAGTCACCATGCGCACTTTCCTCCATGGGAGTAATGTTTCAAAGAGTTTACGCTTTGATCGTTCCCTGGAAGTCCAGTAGCAGTTTCCGATGCAAATCTGGAGGGATTCTGAAATCTGTGGACTATCAGAGTGTTGATGAAACACAGAAATTGCATCGGGATTGAATACAACAGTCACCATGAGCACATTCCTCCATAAAACTAATGTCTCAAACAGTCTACGCTTTGATCGATCCCTGGAAGACCAGTAGTAGTTTCCGATGCACATCTGGAGGCATTCTGTTATCTGTGGACTATCAGAGTGTTGATGAAACACAGAAATTGCATCGGGATTGAATACAACTGTCACCATGCGCACTTTCCTCCTTGGGAGTAATGTCTCTAACAGTCTACGCATTTATCGTTCCCTGGAAGACCAGTAGTAGTTTCCGATGCACATCTGGAGGCTTTCTGTAATCTGTGGACAATCAGAGTGTTGATGAAGCACAGAAATTGCATCGGCATTGAATACAACAGTCACCATGCGCACATTCCTCCATAAAAGTAATATCTCAAACAGTCTACGCTTTGATCGTTCCCTGGAAGACCAGTAGTAGTTTCCGATGCAGATCTGGAGGCATTCTGTAATCTGTGGGCTATCAGAGTGTTTATGAAACACAGAAATTGCATCGGGATTGAATACAACAGTCACCATGTGCACTTTCCTCCATGGGAGTAATGTCTCAAAAAGTCTACGCTTTGATCGATCCCTGGAAGACCAGTAGAAGTTTCCGAAGCACATCTGGAGGCATTCTGTAATCTGTGGACTATCAGAGTGTTGATGATACACAGAAATTGCATCGGGATTGAATACAACATTCACCATGCGCATATTCCTCCATGGGAGTAATGTCTCTAACAGTCTACCCTTTGATCGTTCCCTGGAAGATCGGTAGTAGTTTCCGATGCACATATGGAGGCTTTTCGTAATCTGTGGACTATCAGTGTGTTGATGAAACACAGAAATTGCATCGGGATTGAATACAACAGTCACCATGAGCACATTCCTTCATAAAAGTAACGTCTCAAACAGTCTACGCTTTGATCGTTCCCTGGAAGACCAGTAGTAGTTTCCGATGCAGATCTGGAGGCATTCTGTAATCTGTGGACTAACAGAGTGTTGATGATACACAGAAATTGCATCGGGATTGAATACAACAGTCACCATGCGCATATTCCTCCATGGGAGTAATGTCTCTAACAGTCTACGCTTTGATCGTTCCCTGGAAAACCGGTAGTAGTTTCCGATGCACATATGGAGGCTTTTCGTAATCTGTGGACTATCAGTGTGTTGATGAAACACAGAAATTGCATCGGGATTGAATACAACAGTCACCATGCGCACATTCCTCCATAAATGTAATATCTCAAACAGTCTACGCTTTAATCGTTCCCTGGAAGTCCAGTAGCAGTTTCCGATGCACATCTGGAGGGATTCTGAAATCTGTGGACTATCAGAGTGTTGATGAAACACAGAAATTGCATCGGGATTGAATACAACAGTCACCATGAGCACATTCCTCCATAAAAGTAATGTCTCAAACAATCTACGCTTTGATCGATACCTGGAAGACCAGTAGTACTTTCCGATGCACATCCGGAGGCATTCTGTAATCTGTGGACTATCAGAGTGTTGATGAAACACAGATATTGCATCGGGATTGAATACAACAGTCACCATGCGCACTTTCCTCCTTGGGAGTAATGTCTCTAACAGTCTACGCATTGATTGTTCCCTGGAAGACCAGTAGTAGTTTCCGATGCAGATCTGGAGGCATTCTGTAATCTGTGGACTATCAGAGTGTTGATGAAACACAGAAATTGCATCGGGATTGAATACGTCACCTTGTGCACTTTCCTCCATGGGAGTAATGTCTCAAACAGTCTACGCTTTGAACGTTCCCTGGAAGACCAGTAGTAGTTTCCGATTAACATCTGGAGGCATTCTGTAATCTGTGGACTATCAGAGTGTTGATGAAACACAGAAATTGCATCGGGATTGAATACAACAGTCACCATGCGCACTTTCCTCCTTGGGAGTAATGTTTCAAAGAGTTTACGCTTTGATCGCTCCCTGGAAGTCCAGTAGCAGTTTCCGATTCATATCTGGAGGGATTCTGTAATCTGTGGACTATCAGAGTGTTGATGAAACACAGAAATTGCATCGGGATTGAATACAACAGTCACCATGAGCACATTCCTCCATAAAAGTAATGTCTCAAACAGTCTACGCTTTGATCGATCCCTGGAAGACCAGTAGTAGTTTCCGATGCACATCTGGAGGCATTCTGTAATCTGTGGACTATCAGAGTGTTGATGAGACACAGAAATTGCATCGGGATTGAATACAACAGTTACCGTGCGCACTTTCTTCCATGGGAGTAATTCTCAAACAGTCTACGCTTTGATCGTTCCCTGGAAGACCAGTAGTAGTTTCCGATGCACATCTGGTGGCATTCTCTAATCTGTGGACTATCAGAGTGTTGATGAAACACAGAAATTGCATCGGGATTGAAAACAACAATCACTATGCGCACTTTCCTCCACGGGAGGTATGTCTCAAACAGTCGACGCTTTGATCGTTCCCTGGAAGACCAGTAGTAGTTTCCGATGCACATCCGGTAGCATTCTGTAATCTGTGGACTATCAGAGTGTTGATGAAACACAGAAATTGCATCGGGATTGAATAAAACAGTCACCATTAGCACTTTCCTGCATGTTAGTTATGTCTGAAACAGTGTACGCTTTGATCGCTTCCGGGAAAACCAGTAGTAGTTTCCGATGCACATCTCGTGGCATTCTGTAATCTGTGGACTATCTGAGTGTTTATGAAACACAGATATTGCATCGGGATTGAATACAACAGTCACCATGCGCACATTACTCAATGGGTGTAATGTCTCTAACAGTCTACGCTTTTATCGTTCCCTGGAAGACCAGTAGTAGTTTCCGATGCACATCTGGAGGCTTTCCGTAATCTGTGGACTATCAGAGTGTTGATAAAACACAGAAATTGCATCGAGATTGAATACATCAGTCACCATGCGCACTTTCCTCCATGGGAGTAATGTCCCAAACAGTCTACGCTTTGATCGTTCCCTGGAAGACCAGTAGTAGTTTCCGATTAACATCTGGAGGCTTTCTGTAATCTGTGGACTATCAGAGTGTTGATGAAACACAGAAATTGCATCGGGATTGAATACAACAGTCAACATGCGCACTTTCCTCCATGGGAGTAATGTTTCAAAGAGTTTACGCTTTGATCGTTCCCTGGAAGACCAGTATAGTTTCCGATGCACATCTGGAGGCATTCTGAAATCTGTGGACTATCAGAGTGTTGATGAAACACAGAAATTGCATCGGGATTGAATACAACAGTCACCATGCGCACTTTCCTCCATGGGAGCAATGTCTGAAACAGTCTACGCTTTGATCGTTCCCTGGAAGACCAGTAGTAGTTTCCGACGCACATCTGGTGGCATTCTGTAATCTGTGGAGTATCAGAGTGTTGATGAAACACAGAAATTGCATCGGGATTGAATACAACAGTTACCATGCGCACTTTCCTCCATGGGAGTAATGTCTCAAAGAGTTTACGCTTTGGTCGTTCCTTGAAAGACCAGTAGTAGTTTCCGATGCACATCTGGAGGCATTCTGTAATCTGTGGACTATCAGTTTGTTGATGAAACACAGAAATTGCATCGGGATTTAATACAACAGTCACCATGAGCACATTCCTTCATAAAAGTAACGTCTCAAACAGTCTGCGCTTTGATTGTTCCCTGGAAGACCAGTAGTAGTTTCCGATGCACATCTGGTGGCTTTCTGTAATCTGTGGACTATCAAAGTGTTGATGAAACACAGAAATTGCATCGGGATTGAATACAACAGTCAACATGCGCACTTTCCTCCATGGGAGTAATGTTTCAAAGAGTTTACGCTTTGATCGTTCCCTGGAAGACCAGTAGCAGTTTCCGATGCACATCTGGAGGCATTATGAAATCTGTGGACTATCAGTGTGTTGATGAAACACAGAAATTGCATCGGTATTGAATACAAAAGTCACCATGAGCACATTCCTTCATAAAAGTAATGTCTCAAACAGTCTACGCTTTGATCGTTCCCTGGAAGACCAGTATAGTTTCCGATGCACATCTGGAGGCATTCTGAAATCTGTGGACTATCAGAGTGTTGATGAAACACAGAAATTGCATTGGGATTGAATACAACAGTCACCATGAGAACATTCCTCCATAAAAGTAATGTCTCAAACAGTCTAGTCTTTGATCGTTCCAAGGAAGACCAGTAGTAGTTTCCGATGCACATCTGGAGGCATTCTGTAATCTGTGGACTATCAGAGAGTTGATGAAACACAGAAATTGCATCGGGATTGAATACAACAGTCACCGTGCGCACTTTCCTCCATGGGAGTAATGTCTCAAACAGTCTACGCTTTGATCGTTCCCTGGAAGACCAGTAGTAGTTCCCGATGCACATCTCGTGGCATTCTGTAATCTGTGGACTATCAGAGTGTTGATGAAACACAGAAATTGCATCGGGATTGAATACAACAGTTACCGTGCGCACTTTCCTCCATGGGAGTAATTCTCAAACAGTCTACGCTTTGATCGTTCCCTGGAAGACCAGTAGTAGTTTCCGATGCACAGCTGGTGGCATTCTCTAATCTGTGGACTATCAGAGTGTTGATGAAACACAGAAATTGCATCGGGATTGAATACAACAGTCACCATGCGCACTTTCCTCCACGGGAGGTATGTCTCAAACAGTCGACGCTTTGATCGTTTCCTGGAAGACCAGTAGTAGTTTCCGATGCACATCTGGTGGCTTTCTGTAATCTGTGGACTATCAGAGTGTTGATGAAACACAGAAATTGCATCGGGATTGAATAAAACTGTCACCATCCGCACTTTCCTGCAGGTTAGTTATGTCTGAACAGTGTACGCTTTGATCGCTTCCGGGAAGACCAGTAGTAGTTTCCGATGCACATCTCGTGGCAATCTGTAATCTGTGGACTATCTGGTTGTTTATGAAACACAGAAATTGCATCGGGATTGAATACAACAGTCACCAATGGCACATTACTCAATGGGAGTAATGTCCCAAACAGTCTACGCTTTGATCGTTCCCTGGAAGACCAGTAGTAGTTTCCGATTAACATCTGGAGGCTTTCTGTAATCTGTGGACTATCAGAGTGTTGATGAAACACAGAAATTGCATCGGGATTGAATACAACAGTCACCATGCGCACTTTCCTCCACGGGAGGTATGTCTCAAACAGTCGACGCTTTGATCGTTTCCTGGAAGACCAGTAGTAGTTTCCTATGCACATCTGGTGGCTTTCTGTAATCTGTGGACTATCAGAGTGTTGATGAAACACAGAAATTGCATCGGGATTGAATAAAACTGTCACCATCCGCACTTTCCTGCATGTTAGTTATGTCTGAAACAGTGTACGCTTTGATCGCTTCCGGGAAGACCAGTAGTAGTTTCCGATGCACATCTCGTGGCAATCTGTAATCTGTGGACTATCTGGTTGTTTATGAAACACAGAAATTGCATCGGGATTGAATACAACAGTCACCATGCGCACATTACTCAATGGGAGTAATGTCCCAAACAGTCTACGCTTTGATCGTTCCCTGGAAGACCAGTAGTAGTTTCCGATTAACATCTGGAGGCTTTATGTAATCTGTGGACTATCAGAGTGTTGATGAAACACAGAAATTGCATCGGGATTGAATACAACAGTCAACATGCGCACTTTCATCCATGGGAGTAATGTCTGAAACAGTCTACGCTTTGATCGTTCCCTGGAAGACCAGTAGTAGTTTCCGATGCACATCTGGAGGCATTCTGTAATCTGTGGAGTATCAGAGTGTTGATGAAACACAGAAATTGCATCGGGATTGAATACAACAGTTACCATGAGCACTTTCCTCCATGGGAGTAATGTCTCAAAGTGTTTACGTTTTGATCTTTCCCTGAAAGACCAGTAGTAGTTTCCGATGCACATCTGGTGGCATTCGGTTTTTTGTGGACTGTCAGAGTGTTGATGAAACACAGAAATTGCATCGGGATTGACTACAACAGTCACCATCCACACTTTCCTGCATGGGAGCAATGTCTGAAACAGTCTACGCTTTGATCGTTCCCTGGAAGACCAGTAGTAGTTTCCGATGCACATCTGGAGGCATTCTGTAATCTGTGGACTATCAGAGTGTTGATGAAACACAGAAATTGCTTCGGGATTGAATGCAACAGTCACCATGCGCACTTTCCTCCACGGGATGTATGTCTCAAACAGTCGACGCTTTGATCGTTCCCTGGAAGACCAGTAGTAGTTTCCGATGCACATCTGGTGGCATTCTGTAATCTGTGGACTATCAGAGTGTTGATGAAACACAGAAATTGCATCAGGATTGAATAAAACAGTTATCATGCGCACTTTCCTGCATGTTAGTAATGTTTGAAACAGTCTACGCTTTGATCGTTCCCGGGAAGACCAGTAGTAGTTTCCGATGCACATCTCGTGGCATTCTGTCATCTGTGGACTATCTGAGTGTTGATGAAACACAGAAATTGCAACGGGATTGAATACATCAGTCACCTTGCGCACTTTACTCAATGGGAGTAATGTCTCTAACAGTCTACGCTTTGATCGTTCCCTGGAAGACCAGTAGTAGTTTCCGATGCACATCTGGAGGCTTTCCGTAATCTGTGGACTATCAGAGTGTTGATGAAACACAGAAATTGCATCGTGATTGAATACATCAGTCACCATGCGCACTTTCCTCCATGGGAGTAATGTCCCAAACAGTCCACGCTTTGATCGTTCCCTGGAAGACCAGTAGTAGTTTCCGATTAACATCTGGAGGCATTCTGTAATCTGTGGACTATCAGAGTGTTGATGCAACATAGAAATTGCATCGGGATTGAATACAACAGTCAACATGCGCACTTTCCTCCATGGGAGTAAAATTTCAAAGAGTTTACGCTTTGATCGTTCCCTGGAAGACCAGTAGCAGTTTCCGATGCACATCTGGTGAAATTCTGAAATCTGTGGACTATCAGTGTGTTGATGAAACACAGAAATTGCATCGGGATTGAATACAACAGTCACCATAAGCATATTCCTTCATAAAAGTAATGTCTCAAACAGTCTACGCTTTGATCGTTCCCTGGAAGACCAGTAGTAGTTTCCGATGCTCATCTGGAGGCATTCTGTAACCTGTGGACTATCAGAGTGTTGATGAAACACAGAAATTGCATCGGGATTGAATAAAACAGTCACCATCCGCACTTTCCTGCATGTTAGTTATGTCTGAAACTGTGTACGCTTTGATCGCTTCCGGGAAGACCAGTAGTAGTTTCCGATGCACATCTCGTGGCAATCTGTAATCTGTGGACTATCCGGTTGTTTATGAAACACAGAAATTGCATCGGGATTGAATACAACAGTCACCATGCGCACTTAGTCCATGGGAGTAATGTTTCAAAGAGTTTACGCTTTGATCGTTCCCTGGAAGGCCAGTAGCAGTTTCCGATGCACATCTGGAGGCATTCTGTAATCTGTGGACTATCAGAGTGTTGATGATACACAGAAATTGCATCGGGATTGAATACGACAGTCACCATGCGCATATTCCTCCATGGGAGTAATGTCTCTAACAGTCTACGCTTTGATCGTTCCCTGGAAGACCGGTAGTAGTTTCCGATGCACATATGGAGGCATTATGAAATCTGTGGACTATCAGTGTGTTGATGAAACACAGAAATTGCATCGGGATTGAATACAACAGTCACCATGAGCATGTTCCTTCATAAAAGTAATGTCTCAAACAGTCTACGCTTTGATCGTTCCCTGGAAGACCAGTATGGTTTCCGATGCACATGTGGAGGCATTCTGTAATCTGTGGACTATCAGAGTGTTGATGAAACACAGAAATTGCATCGGGATTGAATACAACAGTCACCATGCGCACTTTCCTCAATGTGAGTAATGTCAAAAACGGTCTACGCTTTGATCGTTCCCTGGAAGACCAGTAGCAGTTTTCGATTAACATCTGGAGGCCTTTCTGTAATCTGTGGACTATCAGAGTGTTGATGAAACACAGAAATTGCTTCGGGATTGAATACAACAGTCACCATGCGCACGTTCCTCTACAAGAGGTATTTCTCAAACAGTCGACACTTTGAACGTTCCCTGGAAGACCAGTAGTAGTTTAACGATGCACATCTGGTGGCATTCTGTTTTATGCGGACTGTCAGTGTGTTGATGAAACACAGAAATTGCATCGGGATTGACTACAACAGTCACCATCCACACTTTCCTGCATGGGAGTAATGTCTGAAACAGTCTACGCTTTGATCGTTCCCTGGAAGACCAGTAGTAGTTTCCGATGCACATCTGGTGGCATTCTGTAATCTGTGGACTATCAGAGTGTTGATGAAACACAGACATTGCATCAGGATTGAATAAAACAGTTATCATGCGCACTTTCCTGCATGTTAGTAATGTTTGAAACAGTCTACGCTTTGATCGTTCCCGGGAAAACCAGTAGTAGTTTTCGATGCACATCTCGTGGCATTCTGTAATCTGTGGACTATCTGAGTGTTGATGAAACACAGAAATTGCAACGGGATTGAATGCATCAGTCACCTTGCGCACTTTCCTCAATGGGAGTATTGTCTCTAACAGTCTACGCTTTGATCGTTCCCTGGAAGACCAGTAGTAGTATCCGATGCACATCTGGAGGCTTTCCGTAATCTGTGGACTATCAGAGTGTTGATGAAACACAGAAATTGCATCGTGATTGAATACATCAGTCACCATGCGCACTTTCCTCCATGGGAGTAATGTCCCAAACAGTCTACGCTTTGATCGTTCCCTGGAAGACCAGTAGTAGTTTCCGATTGACATCTGGAGGCATTCTGTAATCTGTGGACTATCAGAGTGTTGATGCAACACAGAATTTGCATCGGGATTGAATACAACAGTCAACATGCGCACTTTCCTCCATGGGAGTAATGTTTCTAAGAGTTTACGCTTTGATCGTACCCTGGAAGACCAGTAGCAGTTTCCGATGCACATCTGGAGAAATTCTGAAATCTGTGGACTATCAGTGTGTTGATGAAACACAGAAATTGCATCGGGATTGAATACAACAGTCACCATGAGCACATTCCTTCATAAAAGTAATGTCTCAAAAAGTCTACGCTTTGATCGTTCCCTGGAAGACCAGTAGTACTTTCCGATGCACATCTGGAGGCATTCTGTTATCTGTGGACTATCAGAGTGTTGATGAAACACAGAAATTGCATCGGGATTGAATGCAACAGTCACCATGCGCACTTTCGTCCATGGGAGTAATGTCTGAAACAGTCTACGCTTTGATCGTTCCCTGGAAGACCAGTAGTAGTTTCCGATGCACATCTGGTGGCATTCTGTAATCTGTGGACTATCAGAGTGTTGATGAAACACAGAAATTGCATCAGGATTGAATAAAACAGTTATCACGCGCACTTTCCTGCATGTTAGTAATGTTTGAAACAGTCTACGCTTTGATCGTTCCCGGGAAGACCAGTAGTAGTTTCCGATGCACATCTCGTGGCATTCTGTAATCTGTGGACTATCTGAGTGTTGATGAAACACTGAAATTGCAACGGGATTGAATACATCAGTCACCTTGCGCACTTTCCTCAATGGGAGTATTGTCTCTAACAGTCTACGCTTTGATCGTTCCCTGGAAGACCAGTAGTAGTTTCCGATGCACATCTGGAGGCATTCTGTAATCTGTGGACTATCAGAGTGTTGATGAAACACAGAAATTGCATCGGGATTGAATACAACAGTCACCATGCGCACTTTCGTCCATGGGAGTAATGTCTGAAACAGTCTACGCTTTGATCGTTCCCTGGAAGACCAGTAGTAGTTTCCGATGCACATCTGGAGGCATTCTGTAATCTGTAGAGTATCAGAGTGTTGATAAAAGACAGAAATTGCATCGGGATTGAATACAACTGTTACCATGCGCACTTTCTTCCATGGGAGTAATGTCTCAAAGAGTTTACGCTTTGATCGTTCCCTGAGAGACCAGTAGTAGTTTCCGATGCACATCTGGAGGCATTCTGTAATCTGTGGACTATCAGAGTGTTGATGAAACACAGAAATTGCATCGGGATTGAATACAACTGTCACTATCCGCACTTTCCTCCATGGGAGTAATATCTCAAACAGTCTACGCTTTGATCGTTCCCTGGAAGACCAGTAGTAGTTTCCGATGCACATCTGGAGGCATTCTGTAATCTGTGGAGTATCAGAGTGTTGATGAAACACAGAAATTGCATCGGGATTGAATACAACAGTTACCATGCGCACTTTCCTCCATGGGAGTAATGTCTCAAAGTGTTTACGCTTTGATCGTTCCCTGAAAGACCAGTGGTAGTTTCCGATGCGCATCTGGTGGCATTCTGTAATCTGTGGACTATCAGAGTGTTGATGAAACACAGAAATTGCTTCGGGATTGAATACAACAGTCACCATGCGGACGTTCCTCTACGGGAGGTATGTCTCAAACAGTCGACACTTTGATCGTTCCCTGGAAGACCAGTAGTAGTTTCCCGATGCACATCTGGTGGCATTCTGTTTTTTGTGGACTATCAGTGTGTTGATGAAACACAGAAATTGCATCGGGATTGACTACAACAGTCACCAACCACACTTTCCTGCATGGGAGTAATGTCTGAAACAGTCTACGCTTTGATCGTTCCCTGGAAGACCAGTAGTAGTTTCCGATGCACATCTGGAGGAATTCTGTAATCTGTGGACTATCAGAGTGTTGATGAAACACAGAAATTGCATCGGGATTGAATACAACAGTCACCATGTGCACTTTCCAATATGGGAGTAATGTCTCAAACAATCTACGCTTTGATCGTTCCCTGGGAGTCCAGTAGCAGTTTCCGATGCTCATCTGGAGGGATTCTGTAATCTGTGGACTATCAGTGTGTTGATGAAACACAGAAATTGCATCGGGATTGAATACAACAGTCACCATGAGCACATTCCTCCATAAAAGTAATGTCTGAAACAGTCTACGCTTTGATCGATCCCTGGAAGACCAGTAGTAGTTTCCGATGCACATCTGGAGGCATTCTGTAATCTGTGGACTATCAGAGTCTTGATGAAACACAGATATTGCATCGGGATTGAATACAACTGTCACCATGCGCACTTTCCTCCATGGGAGTAATGTCTCAAACAGTCTACGCTTTGATCGTTCCCTGGAAGACCAGTAGTAGTTTCCGATGCACATCTGGAGGCATTCTGTAATCTGTGGAGTATCCGAGTGTTGATGAAACACAGAAATTGCATCGGGATTGAATACAACAGTTACCATGCGCACTTTCCTCCTTGGGAGTAATGTCTCTAACAGTCTACGCATTGATCGTTCCCTGGAAGACCAGTAGTAGTTTCCGATGCACATCTGGAGGCATTCTGTAAACTGTGGACTATCAGAGTGTTGATGAAACACAGATATTGCATCGGGATTGAATACAACTGTCACCATGCGCACTTTCCTCCATGGGAGTAATGTCTCTAACAGTCAACGCTTTGATCGTTCCCTGGAAGACCAGTAGTAGTTTCCGATGCACATCTGGAGGCATTCTGTAATCTGTGGAGTATCAGAGTGTTGATGAAACACAGAAATTGCATCGGGATTGAATACAACAGTTACCATGCGCACTTTCCTCCTTGGGAGTAATGTCTCTAACAGTCTACGCATTGATCGTTCCCTGGAAGACCAGTAGTAGTTTCCGATGCACATCTGGAGGCTTTCTGTAATCTGTGGACTATCAGAGTGTTGATGAAGCACAGAAATAGCATCGGGATTGAATACAACAGTCACCATGCGCATATTCCTCCATGGGAGTA
The DNA here is from genome assembly GCF_023897955.1 of Schistocerca gregaria. Classification (NCBI taxonomy): domain Eukaryota; kingdom Metazoa; phylum Arthropoda; class Insecta; order Orthoptera; family Acrididae; genus Schistocerca; species Schistocerca gregaria. The sequence goes on from NC_064920.1 coordinate 41,298,650, forward strand.
ATGTCTCTAACAGTCTACGATTTGATCGTTCCCTGGAAGACCAGTAGTAGTTTCCGATGCACATCTGGAGGCTTTCTGTACTCTGTGGACTATCAGAGTGTTGATGAAACACAGATATTGCATCGGGATTGAATACAACAGTCTCCATGCGCAGTTTCCTCCATGGGAGTAATGTCTCAAACAGTCTACGCTTTGATAGTTACCTGGAAGACCAGTAGTAGTTTCCGATGCACATCAGGAGGCTTTCTGTAATCTGTGGACTATCAGAGTGTTGATGAAGCACAGAAATTGCATCGGGATTGAATACAACAGTCACCATGCGCACATTCCTATATAAAAGTAATATCTCAAACAGTCTACGCTTTGATCGTTCCCTTGAAGACCAGTAGTAGTTTCCGATGCAAATCTGGAGGCATTCTGTAATCTGTGGACTATCAGAGTGTTGATGAAACACAGAAATTGCATCGGGATTGAATACAACAGTCACCATGCGAACTTTCCTCCATGGGAGTAATGTCTCAAACAATCTACACTTTGATCGTTCCCTGGAAGACCAGTAGTAGTTTCCGATGCACATCTGGTGGCATTCTGTAATGTGTAGACTATCAGAGTTTTGATGAAACACAGTAAATGCATCGGGATTGAATACAACAGTCACCATGCACACTTTCCTCCATGGGAGTAATGTCTCTAACAGTCTACGCTTTGATCGTTCCCTAGAAGACCAGTAGTAGTTTCCGATGCACATCTGGAGGCTTTCTGTACTCTGTGGACTATCAGAGTGTTGATGAAACACAGAAATTGCATCGGGATTGAATACAACAGTCACCATGCTCACATTACTCAATAAGAGTAATGTCTCTAACAGTCTACGCTTCGGTCGTTCCCTGGAAGACCATTAGTAGTTTCCGATGCATATCTGGAGGCTTTCCGTAATCTGTGGACTATCAGAGTGTTGATGAAACACAGAAATTGCACCGGGATTGAATACAACAGTCACCATGCGCACTTTCCTCCATGGGAGTAATGTCTCAAACAATCTACGATTTGATCGTTCCCTGGAAGACCAGTAGTAGTTTCCGATGCACATCTGGTGGCATTCTGTAATGTGTAGACTATCAGAGTGTTGATGGAACACAGTAAATGCATCGGGATTGAATACAACAGTCACCATGCACACTTTCCTCCATGGGAGTAATGTCTCTAACAGTCTACGCTTTGATCGTTCCCTAGAAGACCAGTAGTAGTTTCCGATGCACATCTGGAGGCTTTCTGTACTCTGTGGACTATCAGAGTGTTGATGAAACACAGAAATTGCATCGGGATTGAATACAACAGTCACCATGCTCACATTACTCAATAAGAGTAATGTCTCTAACAGTCTACGCTTCGGTCGTTCCCTGGAAGACCATTAGTAGTTTCCGATGCATATCTGGAGGCTTTCCGTAATCTGTGGACTATCAGAGTGTTGATGAAACACAGAAATTGCTTCGGGATTGAATACAACAGTCACCATCCACACTTTCCTGCATGGGAGTAATTTCTGAAAGAGTCTACGCTTTGATCGTTCCCTGGAAGACCAGTAGTAGTTTCCGATGCACATCTGGAATCTTTCCGTAATCTGCGGACTATTAGAGTGTTGATGAAACACAGAAATTGCATCGGGATTGAATACAACAGTCACCATGCGCACTTTCGTCCATGGGAGTAATGTCTGAAACAGTCTACGCTTTGATCGTTCCCTGGAAGACCAGTAGTAGTTTCCGATGCACATCTGGAGGCATTCTGTGATCTGTGGAGTATCAGAGTGTTGATAAAAGACAGAAATTGCATCGGGATTGAATACAACAGTTACCATGCGCACTTTCTTCCATGGGAGTAATGTCTCAAGAAGTTTACGCTTTGATCGTTCCCTGAGAGACCAGTAGTAGTTTCCGATGCACATCTGGAGGCATTCTGTAATCTGTGGACTATCAGAGTGTTGATGAAACACAGAAATTGCATCGGGATTGAATACAACAGTCACCATGTGCACTTTCCTCCATGGGAGTAATGTCTCAAACAGTCTACGATTTGATCGTTCCCTGGAAGACCAGTAGAAGTTTCCGATGCACATCTGGAGTCATTCTGTAATCTGTGGACTATCAGAGTGTTGATGATACACAGAAATTGCATCGGGATTGAATACAACAGTCACCATGCACATATTCCTCCATGGTAGTAATGTCTCTAACAGTCTACGCTTTGATCGTTCCCTGGAAGACCAGTAGTAGTTTCCGATGCACATCTGGAGGCATTCTGTAATCTGTGGACTATCAGAGTGTTGATGAAACACAGAAATTGCATCGGGATTGAATACAACTGTCACCATCCGCACTTTCCTCCATGGGAGTAATATCTCAAACAGTCTACGCTTTGATCGTTCCCTGGAAGACCAGTAGTAGTTTCCGATGCACATCTGGTGGCATTCTGTAATCTGTGGAGTATCAGAGTGTTTATGAAACACAGAAATTGCATCGGGATTGAATACAACAGTTACCATGCGCACTTTCCTCCATGGGAGTAATGTCTCAAAGTGTTTACGCTTTGATCGTTCCCTGAAAGACCAGTGGTAGTTTCCGATGCACATCTGGTGGCATTCTGTAATCTGTGGACTATCAGAGTGTTGATGAAACACAGAAATTGCTTCGGGATTGAATACAACAGTCACCATGCGCACGTTCCTCTACGGGAGGTATGTTAAAACAGTCGACACATTGATCGTTCCCTGGAAGACCAGTAGTAGTTTCCCGATGCACATCTGGTGGCATTCTGTTTTTTGTGGACTATCAGTGTGTTGATGAAACACAGAAATTGCATCGGGATTGACTACAACAGTCACCAACCACACTTTCCTGCATGGGAGTAATGTCTGAAACAGTCTACGCTTTGATCGTTCCCTGGAAGACCAGTAGTAGTTTCCGATGCACTTCTGGAGGAATTCTGTAATCTGTGGACTATCAGAGTGTTGATGAAACACAGAAATTGCATCGGGATTGAATACAACAGTCACCATGTGCACTTTCCTATATGGGATTAATGTCTCAAACAGTCTACGATTTGATCGTTTCCTGGAAGACCAGTAGAAGTTTCCGATGCTCATCTGGAGTCATTCTGTAATCTGTGGACTATCAGAGTGTTGATGATACACAGAAATTGCATCGGGATTGAATACAACAGTCACCATGCACATATTCCTCCATGGTAGTAATGTCTCTAACAGTCTACGCTTTGTTCGTTCCCTGGAAGACAAGTAGTAGTTTCCGATGCACATCTGGAATCTTTCCGTAATCTGTGGACTATTAGAGTGTTGATGAAACACAGAAATTGCATCGGGATTGAATACAACAGTCACCATGCGCACTTTCGTCCATGGGAGTAATGTCTGAAACAGTCTACGCTTTGATCGTTCCCTGGAAGACCAGTAGTAGTTTCCGATGCACATCTGGAGGCATTCTGTGATCTGTGGAGTATCAGAGTGTTGATAAAAGACAGAAATTGCATCGGGATTGAATACAACAGTTACCATGCGCACTTTCTTCCATGGGAGTAATGTCTCAAGAAGTTTACGCTTTGATCGTTCCCTGAGAGACCAGTAGTAGTTTCCGATGCACATCTGGAGGCATTCTGTAATCTGTGGACTATCAGAGTGTTGATGAAACACAGAAATTGCATCGGGATTGAATACAACAGTCACCATGTGCACTTTCCTCCATGGGAGTAATGTCTCAAACAGTCTACGATTTGATCGTTCCCTGGAAGACCAGTAGAAGTTTCCGATGCACATCTGGAGTCATTCTGTAATCTGTGGACTATCAGAGTGTTGATGATACACAGAAATTGCATCGGGATTGAATACAACAGTCACCATGCACATATTCCTCCATGGTAGTAATGTCTCTAACAGTCTACGCTTTGATCGTTCCCTGGAAGACCAGTAGTAGTTTCCGATGCACATCTGGAGGCATTCTGTAATCTGTGGACTATCAGAGTGTTGATGAAACACAGAAATTGCATCGGGATTGAATACAACTGTCACCATCCGCACTTTCCTCCATGGGAGTAATATCTCAAACAGTCTACGCTTTGATCGTTCCCTGGAAGACCAGTAGTAGTTTCCGATGCACATCTGGTGGCATTCTGTAATCTGTGGAGTATCAGAGTGTTTATGAAACACAGAAATTGCATCGGGATTGAATACAACAGTTACCATGCGCACTTTCCTCCATGGGAGTAATGTCTCAAAGTGTTTACGCTTTGATCGTTCCCTGAAAGACCAGTGGTAGTTTCCGATGCACATCTGGTGGCATTCTGTAATCTGTGGACTATCAGAGTGTTGATGAAACACAGAAATTGCTTCGGGATTGAATACAACAGTCACCATGCGCACGTTCCTCTACGGGAGGTATGTTAAAACAGTCGACACATTGATCGTTCCCTGGAAGACCAGTAGTAGTTTCCCGATGCACATCTGGTGGCATTCTGTTTTTTGTGGACTATCAGTGTGTTGATGAAACACAGAAATTGCATCGGGATTGACTACAACAGTCACCAACCACACTTTCCTGCATGGGAGTAATGTCTGAAACAGTCTACGCTTTGATCGTTCCCTGGAAGACCAGTAGTAGTTTCCGATGCACTTCTGGAGGAATTCTGTAATCTGTGGACTATCAGAGTGTTGATGAAACACAGAAATTGCATCGGGATTGAATACAACAGTCACCATGTGCACTTTCCTATATGGGATTAATGTCTCAAACAGTCTACGATTTGATCGTTTCCTGGAAGACCAGTAGAAGTTTCCGATGCTCATCTGGAGTCATTCTGTAATCTGTGGACTATCAGAGTGTTGATGATACACAGAAATTGCATCGGGATTGAATACAACAGTCACCATGCACATATTCCTCCATGGTAGTAATGTCTCTAACAGTCTACGCTTTGTTCGTTCCCTGGAAGACAAGTAGTAGTTTCCGATGCACATCTGGAATCTTTCCGTAATCTGTGGACTATTAGAGTGTTGATGAAACACAGAAATTGCATCGGGATTGAATACAACAGTCACCATGCGCACTTTCCTCCATGGGAGTAATGTTTCAAAGAGTTTACGCTTTGATCGTTCCCTGGAAGTCCAGTAGCAGTTTCAGATGCACATCTGGAGGGATTCTGTAATCTGTGGACTATCAGTGTGTTGATGAAACACAGAAATTGCATCGGGATTGAATACAACAGTCACCATGAGCACATTCCTCCATAAAAGTAATGTCTCAAACAGTCTACGCTTTGATCGATCCCTGGAAGACCAGTAGTAGTTTCCGATGCACATCTGGAGGCATTCTGTAATCTGTGGACTATCAGAGTCTTGATGAAACATAGATATTGCATCGGGATTGAATACAACTGTCACCATGCGCACTTTCCTCCATGGGAGTAATGTCTCAAACAGTCTACGCTTTGATCGTTCCCTGGAAGACCAGTAGTAGTTTCCGATGCACATCTGGAGGCATTCTGTAATCTGAAGAGTATCAGAGTGTTGATGAAACACAGAAATTGCATCGGGATTGAATACAACGGTTACCATGCGCACTTTCCTCCTTGGGGGTAAAGTCTCTAACAGTCTACGCATTGATCGTTCCCTGGAAGACCTGTAGTAGTTTCCGATGCACATCTGGAGGCATTCTGTAAACTGTGGACTATCAGAGTGTTGATGAAACACAGATATTGCATCGGGATTGACTACAACTGTCACCATGCGCACTTTCCTCCATGGGAGTAATGTCTCAAACAGTCTACGCTTTGATCGTTCCCTGGAAGACCAGAAGTAGTTTCCGATGCACATCTGGAGGCATTCTGTAATCTGTGGAGTATCAGAGTGTTGATGAAACACAGAAATTGCATCGGGATTGAATACAACAGTTACCATGCGCACTTTCCTCCTTGGGAGTAATGTCTCTAACAGTCTACGCATTGATCGTTCCCTGGAAGACCAGTAGTAGTTTCCGATGCACATCTGGAGGCTTTCTGTAATCTGTGGACTATCAGAGTGTTGATGAAGCACAGAAATTGCATCGGGATTGAATACAACAGTCACCATGCGCACATTCCTATATAAAAGTAATATCTCAAACAGTCTACGCTATGATCGTTCCCTTGAAGACCAGTAGTAGTTTCCGATGCAAATCTGGAGGCATTCTGTAATCTGTGGACTATCAGAGTGTTGATGAAACACAGAAATTGCATCGGGATTGAATACAACAGTCACCATGCGAACTTTCCTCCATGGGAGTAATGTCTCAAACAATCTACACTTTGATCGTTCCCTGGAAGACCAGTAGTAGTTTCCGATGCACATCTGGTGGCATTCTGTAATGTGTAGACTATCAGAGTTTTGATGAAATACAGTAATTGCATCGGGATTGAATACAACAGTCACCATGCTCACATTACTCAATGGGAGTAATGTCTCTAACAGTCTACGCTTCGGTCGTTCCCTGGAAGACCATTAGTAGTTTCCGATGCACATCTGGAGGCTTTCCGTAATCTGTGGACTATCAGAGTGTTGATGAAACACAGAAATTGCATCGGGATTGAATACAACAGTCACCATGCGCACTTTCCTCCATGGGAGTAATGTCTCAAACAATCTACGCTTTGATCGTTCCCTGGAAGACCAGTAGTAGTTTCCGATGCACATCTGGTGGCATTCTGTAATGTGTAGACTATCAGAGTGTTGATGAAACACAGTAATTGCATCGGGATTGAATACAACAGTTACAATGCGCACTTTCCTCCATGGGAGTAATGTCTCAAAGTGTTTACGCTTTGATCGTTCCCTGAAAGACCAGTAGTAGTTTCCGATGTACATCTGGTGGCATTCTGTAATCTGTGGACTATCAGAGTGTTGATGAAACACAGAAATTGCTTCGGGATTGAATACAACAGTCACCATGCGCACGTTCCTCTACGGGAGGTATGTCTCAAACAGTCAACACTTTGATCGTTCCCTGAAAGACCAGTAGTAGTTTCCCGATGCACATCTGGTGGCATTCTGTTTTTTGTGGACTATCAGAGTGTTGATGAAACATAGAAATTGCATCGGGATTAACTACAACAGTCACCATCCACACTTTCCTGCATGGGAGTAATGTCTGAAAGAGTCTACGCTTTTATCGTTCCCTGGAAGACCAGTAGTAGTTTCCGATGCACATCTGGAATCTTTCCGTAATCTGCGGACTATTAGAGTGTTGATGAAACACAGAAATTGCATCGGGATTGAATACAACAGTCACCATGCGCAGTTTCCTCCATGGGAGTAATGTTTCAAAGAGTTTACGCTTTGATCGTTCCCTGGAAGTCCAGTAGCAGTTTCCGATGCACATCGGGAGGGATTCTGTAATCTGTGGACTATCAGAGTGTTGATGAAACACAGAAATTGCATCGGGATTGAATACAACAGTCACCATTAGCACATTCCTCCATAAAAGTAATGTCTCAAAAAGTCTACGCTTTGATCGATCCCTGGAAGACCAGTAGTAGTTTCCGATGCACATCTGGAGGCATTCTGTAATCTGTGGACTATCAGAGTGTTGATGAAACACAGATATTGCATCGGGATTGAATACAACTGCACCATGCGCACTTTCCTCCATGGGAGTAATGTCTCAAACAGTCTACGCTTTGATCGTTCCCTGGAAGACCAGTAGTAGTTTCCGATGCACATCTGGAGGCATTCTGTAATCTGTGGAGTATCAGAGTGTTGATGAAACACAGAAATTGCATCGGGATTGAATACAACAGTCACCATGAGCACATTCCTTCATAAAAGTAATGTCTCAAACAGTCTACGCTTTGATCGTTCCCTGGAAGACCAGTAGTAGTTTCCGATGCACATCTGGAGGCATTCTGTAATCTGTGGACTATCAGAGTGTTGATGAAACACAGAAATTGCATCGGGATTGAATACAACAGTCACCATGCGCACTTTCGACCATGGGAGTAAAGTCTGAAACAGTATACGCTTTGATCGTTCACTGGAAGACCAGTAGTAGTTTCCGATGCACATCTGGAGGCATTCTGTAATCTGTGGAGTATCAGAGTGTTGATAAAAGACAGAAATTGCATCGGGATTGAATACAACAGTTACCATGCGCACTTTCCTCCATGGGAGTAATGTCTCAAAGAGTTTACGCTTTGATCGTTCCCTGAGAGACCAGTAGTAGTTTCCGATGCACATCTGGAGGCATTCTGTAATCTGTGGACTATCAGAGTGTTGATGAATCACAGAAATTGCATCGGGATTGAATACAACTGTCACCATGCGCACTTTCCTCCATGGGAGTAATGTCTCAAACAGTCTACGCTTTGATCGTTCCCTGGAAGACCAGTAGTAGTTTCCGATGCACATCTGGAGTCATTCTGTAATCTGTGGAGTATCAGAGTGTTGATGAAACACAGAAATTGCATCGGGATTGAATACAACAGTTACCATGCGCACTTTCCTCCATGGGAGTAATGTTTCAAAGAGTTTACGCTTTGATCGTACCCTGGAAGTCCAGTAGCAGTTTCCGATGCACATCTGGAGGGATTCTGTAATCTGTGGACTATCAGAGTGTTGATGAAACACAGAAATTGCATCGGGATTGAATACAACAGTCACCATGAGCACATTCCTCCATAAACGTAATGTCTCAAACAGTCTACGCTTTCATCGATCCCTGGAAGACCAGTAGTAGTTTCCGATGCACATCTGGAGGCATTCTGTAATCTGTGGACTATCAGAGTGTTGATGAAATACAGATATTGCATCGGGATTGAATACAACTGTCACCATGCGCACTTTCCTCCATGGGAGTAATGTCTCAAACAGTCTACGCTTTGATCGTTCCCTGGAAGACCAGTAGTAGTTTCCGATGCACATCTGGAGGCATTCTGTAATCTGTGGAGTATCAGAGTGTTGATGAAACACAGAAATTGCATCGGGATTGAATACAACAGTTACCATGCCCACTTTCCTCCTTGGGAGTAATGTATCTAACAGTCTACGCATTGATCGTTCCCTGGAAGACCAGTAGTAGTTTCCGATGCACATCTGGAGGCTTTCTGTAATCTGTGGACTATCAGAGTGTTGATGAAGCACAGAAATTGCATCGGGATTGAATACAACAGTCACCATGCGCACATTCCTCCATAAAAGTAATATCTCAAACAGTCTACGCTTTGATCGTTCCCTGGAAGACCAGTAGTAGTTTCCGATTAACATCTGGAGGCATTCTGTAATCTGTGGACTATCAGAGTGTTGATGCGACACAGAAATTGCATCGAGATTGAATACAACAGTCAACATGCGCACTTTCCTCCATGGGAGTAATGTTTCAAAGAGTTTACGCTTTGATCGTTCCCTGGAAGACCAGTAGCAGTTTCCGATGCACATCTGGAGAAATTCTGAAATCTGTGGACTATCAGTATGTTGATGAAACACAGAAATTGCATCGGGATTGAATACAACAGTCACCATGAGCACATTCCTTCATAAAAGTAATGTCTCAAACAGTCTACGCTTTGATCGTTCCCTGGAAGACCAGTAGTAGTTTCCGATGCACATCTGGAAGCATTCTGTAATCTGTGGACTATCAGAGTGTTGATGAAACACAGAAATTGCATCGGGATTGAATACAACTGTCACCATGCGCACTTTCCTCCATGGGAGTAATGTCTGAAACAGTCTACGCTTTGATCGTTCCCTGGAAGACCAGTAGTAGTTTCCGATGCACATCTGGAGGCATTCTGTAATCTCTGGAGTATCAGAGTGTTGATAAAAGACAGAAATTGCATCGGGATGGAATACAACAGTTACCATGCGCACTTTCCTCCATGGGAGTAATGTCTCAAGGAGTTTACGCTTTGATCGTTATCTGAGAGACCAGTAGCAGTTTCCGATGCACATCTGGAGGCATTCTGTAATCTGTGGACTATCAGAGTGTTGATGAAACACAGAAATTGCATCGGGATTGAGTACAACTGTCACCATGCGCACTTTCCTCCATGGGAGTAATGTCTCAAACAGTCTACGCTTTGATCGTTCCCTGGAAGACCAGTAGTAGTTTCCGTTGCACATCTGGAGGCATTCTGCAATCTGTGGAGTATCAGAGTGTTGATGAAACACAGAAATTGCTTCGGGATTGAATACAACAGTTACCATGCGCACTTTCCTCCATGGGAGTAATGTCTCAAAGTGTTTACGCTTTGATCGTTCCCTGAAAGACCAGTAGTAGTTTCCGATGCACATCTGGTGGCATTCTGTAATTTGTAGACTATCAGAGTGTTGATGAAACACAGAAATTGCTTCGGGATGGAATACAACAGTCACCATGCGCACGTTCCTCTACGGGAGGTATGTCTCAAACAGTCGACACTTTGATCGTTCCCTGGAAGACCAGTAGTAGTTTCCCGATGCACATCTGGTGGCATTCTGTTTTTTGTGGACTATCAGTGTGTTGATGAAACACAGAAATTGCATCGGGATTGACTACAACAGTCACCAACCACACTTTCCTGCATGGGAGTAATGTCTGAAACAGTCTACGCTTTGATCGTTCCCTGGAAGACCAGTAGTAGTTTCCGATGCACATCTGGAATCTTTCCGTAATCTGTGGACTATTAGAGTGTTGATGAAACACAGAAATTGCATCGGGATTGAATACAACAGTCACCATGCGCACTTTCCTCCATGGGAGTAATGTTTCAAAGAGTTTACGCTTTGATCGTTCCCTGGAAGACCAGTAGTAGTTTCCGATGCACATCTGGAGGCATTCTGTAATCTGTGGACTATCAGAGTGTTGATGAAACACAGAAATTGCATCGGGATTGAATACAACAGTTACCATGCGCACTTTCGTCCTTGGGAGTAATGTCTCTAACAGTCTACGCATTGATCGTTCCCTGGAAGACCAGTAGTAGTTTCCGATGCACATCTGGAGGCTTTCTGTAATCTGTGGACTATCAGAGTGTTGATGAAGCACAGAAATTGCATAGGGATTGAATACAACAGTCACCATGCGCATATTCCCCCATGGGAGTAATGTCTCTAACAGTCTACGCTTTGATCGTTCCCTGGAAGACCAGTAGTAGTTTCCGATGCACATCTGGAGGCTTTCTGTACTCTGTGGACTATCAGAGTGTTGATGAAACACAGAAATTGCATCGGGATTGAATACAACAGTCTCCATGCGCAGTTTCCTCCATGGGAGTAATGTCTCAAACAGTCTACGCTTTGATCGTAACCTGGAAGACCAGTAGTAGTTTCCGATGCACATCTGGAGGCATTCTGTAATCTGTGGACTATCAGAGTGTTGATGAATCACAGAAATTGCATCGGGATTGAATACAACTGTCACAATGCGCACTTTCCTCCATGGAAGTAATGTCTCAAACAGTCTACGCTTTGATCGTTCCCTGGAAGACCAGTAGTAGTTTCCGATGCACATCTGGAGGCATTCTGTAATCTGTGGAGTATCAGAGTGTTGATGAAACTCAGAAATTGCATCGGGATTGAATACAACAGTTACCATGCCCACTTTCCTCCTTGGGAGTAATGTCTCTAACAGTCTACGCATTGATCGTTCCCTGGAAGACCAGTAGTAGTTTCCGATGCACATCTGGAGGCTTTCTGTAATCTGTGGACTATCAGAGTGTTGATGAAGCACAGAAATTGCATCGGGATTGAATACAACAGTCACCATGCGCACATTCCTCCATAAAAGTAATATCTCAAACAGTCTACGCTTTGATCGTTCCCTGGAAGACCAGTAGTAGTTTCCGATTAACATCTGGAGGCATTCTGTAATCTGTGGACTATCAGAGTGTTGATGCGACACAGAAATTGCATCGAGATTGAATACAACAGTCAACATGCGCACTTTCCTCCATGGGAGTAATGTTTCAAAGAGTTTACGCTTTGATCGTTCCCTGGAAGACCAGTAGCAGTTTCCGATGCACATCTGGAGAAATTCTGAAATCTGTGGACTATCAGTGTGTTGATGAAACACAGAAATTGCATCGGGATTGAATACAACAGTCACCATGAGCACATTCCTTCATAAAAGTAATGTCTCAAACAGTCTACGCTTTGATCGTTCCCTGGAAGACCAGTAGTAGTTTCCGATGCACATCTGGAGGCATTCTGTAATCTGTGGACTATCAGAGTGTTGATGAAACACAGAAATTGCATCGGGATTGAATACAACTGTCACCATGCGCACTTTCCTCCATGGGAGTAATGTCTGAAACAGTCTACGCTTTGATCGTTCCCTGGAAGACCAGTAGTAGTTTCCGATGCACATCTGGAGGCATTCTGTAATCTCTGGAGTATCAGAGTGTTGATAAAAGACAGAAATTGCATCGGGATGGAATACAACAGTTACCATGCGCACTTTCCTCCATGGGAGTAATGTCTCAAGGAGTTTACGCTTTGATCGTTATCTGAGAGACCAGTAGTAGTTTCCGATGCACATCTGGAGGCATTCTGTAATCTGTGGACTATCAGAGTGTTGATGAAACACAGAAATTGCATCGGGATTGAGTACAACTGTCACCATGCGCACTTTCCTCCATGGGAGTAATGTCTCAAACAGGCTACGCTTTGATCGTTCCCTGGAAGACCAGTAGTAGTTTCCGATGCACATCTGGAGGCATTCTGCAATCTGTGGAGTATCAGAGTGTTGATGAAACACATAAATTGCTTCGGGATTGAATACAACAGTTACCATGCGCACTTTCCTCCATGGGAGTAATGTCTCAAAGTGTTTACGCTTTGATCGTTCCCTGAAAGACCAGTAGTAGTTTCCGATGCACATCTGGTGGCATTCTGTAATTTGTAGACTATCAGAGTGTTGATGAAACACAGAAATTGCTTCGGGATGGAATACAACAGTCACCATGCGCACGTTCCTCTACGTTAGGTATGTCTCAAACAGTCGACACTTTGATCGTTCCCTGGAAGACAAGTAGTAGTTTCCCGATGCACATCTGGTGGCATTCTGTTTTTTGTGGACTATCAGTGTGTTGATGAAACACAGAAATAGCATCGGGATTGACTACAACAGTCACCAACCACACTTTCCTGCATGGGAGTATGTCTGAAACAGTCTACGCTTTGATCGTTCCCTGGAAGACCAGTAGTAGTTTCCGATGCACATCTGGAATCTTTCCGTATTCTGTGGACTATTAGAGTGTTGATGAAACACAGAAATTGCATCGGGATTGAATACAACAGTCACCATGCGCACTTTCCTCCATGGGAGTAATGTTTCAAAGAGTTTACGCTTTGATCGTTCCCTGGAAGACCAGTAGTAGTTTCCGATGCACATCTGGAGGCATTCTGTAATCTGTGCACTATCAGAGTGTTGATGAAACACAGAAATTGCATCGGGATTGAATACAACAGTTACCATGCGCACTTTCCTCCTTGGGAGTAATGTCTCTAACAGTCTACGCATTGATCGTTCCCTGGAAGACCAGTAGTAGTTTCCGATGCACATCTGGAGGCTTTCTGTAATCTGTGAACTATCAGAGTGTTGATGAAGCACAGAAATTGCATAGGGATTGAATACAACAGTCACCATGCGCATATTCCACCATGGGAGTAATGTCTCTAATAGTCTACGCTTTGATCGTTCCCTGGAAGACCAGTAGTAGTTTCCGATGCACATCTGGAGGCTTTCTGTACTCTGTGGACTATCAGAGTGTTGATGAAACACAGAAATTGCATCGGGATTGAATACAACAGTCTCCATGCGCAGTTTCCTCCATGGGAGTAATGTCTCAAACAGTCTACGCTTTGATCGTTACCTGGAAGACCAGTAGTAGTTTCCGATGCACATCTGGCGGCATTCTGTAATCTGTGGACTATCAGAGTGTTGATGAATCACAGAAATTGCATCGGGATTGAATACAACTGTCACCATGCGCACTTTCCTCCATGGGAGTAATGTCTCAAACAGTCTACGCTTTGATCGTTCCCTGGAAGACCAGTAGAAGTTTCCGATGCACATCTGGAGGCATTCTGTAATCTGTGGAGTATCAGAGTGTTGATGAAACACAGAAATTGCATCGGGATTGAATACAAAAGTTACCATGCGCACTTTCCTCCATGGGAGTAATGTTTCAAAGAGTTTACGCTTTGATCGTTCCCTGGAAGTCCAGTAGCAGTTTCCGATGCACATCTGGAGGGATTCTGTAATCTGTGGACTATCAGAGTGTTGATGAAACACAGAAATTGCATCGGGATTGAATACAACAGTCGCCATGAGCACATTCCTCCATAAACGTAATGTCTCAAACAGTCTACGCTTTGATCGATCCCTGGAAGACCAGTAGTAGTTTCCGATGCACATCTGGAGGCATTCTGTAATGTGTGGACTATCAGAGTGTTGATGAAACACAGATATTGCATCGGGATTGAATACAACTGTCACCATGCGCACTTTCCTCCATGGGAGTAATGTCTCAAACAGTCTACGCTTCGATCGTTCCCTGGAAGACCAGTAGTAGTTTCCGATGCACATCTGGAGGCATTCTGTAATCTGTGGAGTATCAGAGTGTTGATGAAACACAGAAATTGCATCGGGATTGAATACAACAGTTACCATGCCCACTTTCCTCCTTGGGAGTAATGTCTCTAACAGTCTACGCATTGATCGTTCCCTGGAAGACTAGTAGTAGTTTCCGATGCACATCTGGAGGCTTTCTGTAATCTGTGGACTATCAGAGTGTTGATGAAGCACAGAAATTGCATCGGGATTGAATACAACAGTCACCATGCGCACATTCCTCCATAAAAGTAATATCTCAAACAGTCTACGCTTTGATCGTTCCCTGGAAGACCAGTAGTAGTTTCCGATTAACATCTGGAGGCATTCTGTAATCTGTGGACTATCAGAGTGTTGATGCGACACAGAAATTGCATCGAGATTGAATACAACAGTCAACATGCGCACTTTCCTCCATGGGAGTAATGTTTCAAAGAGTTTACGCTTTGATCGTTCCCTGGAAGACCAGTAGCAGTTTCCGATGCACATCTGGAGAAATTCTGAAATCTGTGGACTATCAGTGTGTTGATGAAACACAGAAATTGCATCGGGATTGAATACAACAGTCACCATGAGCACATTCCTTCATAAAAGTAATGTCTCAAGCAGTCTACGCTTTGATCGTTCCCTGGAAGACCAGTAGTAGTTTCCGATGCACATCTGGAGGCATTCTGTAATCTGTGGACTATCAGAGTGTTGATGAAACACAGAAATTGCATCGGGATTGAATACAACAGTCACCATGCGCACTTTCATCCATGGGAGCAATGTCTGAAACAGTCTACGCTTTGATCTTTCCCTGGAAGACCAGTAGCAGTTTCCGATGCACATCTGGAGGCATTCTGTAATCTGTGGAGTATCAGAGTGTTGATAAAAGACAGAAATTGCATCGGGATGGAATACAACAGTTACCATGCGCCCTTTCCTCCATGGGAGTAATGTCTCAAAGAGTTTGCGCTTTGATCGTTATCTGAGAGACCAGTAGTAGTTTCCGATGCACATCTGGAGGCATTCTGTAATCTGTGGACTATCAGAGTGTTGATGAAACACAGAAATTGCATCGGGATTGAATACAACTGTCACCATGCGCACTTTCCTCCATGGGAGTAATGTCTCAAACAGTCTACGCTTTGATCGTTCCCTGGAAGACCAGTAGTAGTTTCCGATGCACATCTGGAGGCATTCTGTAATCTGTGGAGTATCAGAGTGTTGATGAAACACAGAAATTGCTTCGGGATTGAATACAACAGTTACCATGCGCACTTTCCTCCATGGGAGTAATGTCTCAAAGTGTTTACGCTTTGATCGTTCCCTGAAAGACCAGTAGTAGTTTCCGATGCACATCTGGTGGCATTCTGTAATTTGTAGACTATCAGAGTGTTGATGAAACACAGAAATTGCTTCGGGATGGAATACAACAGTCACCATGCGCACGTTCCTCTACGGGAGGTATGTCTCAAACAGTCGACAATTTGATCGTTCCCTGGAAGACCAGTAGTAGTTTACCGATGCACATCTGGTGGCATTCTGTTTTTTGTGGACTATCAGTGTGTTGATGAAACACAGAAATTGCATCGGGATTGACTACAACAGTCACCAACCACACTTTCCTGCATGGGAGTAATGTCTGAAACAGTCTACGCTTTGATCGTTCCCTGGAAGACCAGTAGTAGTTTCCGATGCACATCTGGAATCTTTCCGTAATCTGTGGACTATTAGAGTGTTGATGAAACACAGAAATTGCATCGGGATTGAATACAACAGTCACCATGCGCACTTTCCTCCATGGGAGTAATGTTTCAAAGAGTTTACGCTTTGATCGTTCCCTGGAAGACCAGTAGTAGTTTCCGATGCACATCTGGAGGCTTTCTGTAATCTGTGGACTATCAGAGTGTTGATGAAGCACAGAAATTGCATAGGGATTGAATACAACAGTCACCATGCGCATATTCCTCCATGGGAGTAATGTCTCTAACAGTCTACGCTTTGATCGTTCCCTGGAAGACCAGTAGTAGTTTCCGATGCACATCTGGAGGCTTTCTGTACTCTGTGGACCATCAGAGTGTTGATGAAACACAGAAATTGCATCGGGATTGAATACAACAGTCTCCATGCGCATTTTCCTCCATGGGAGTAATGTCTCAAACAGTCTACGCTTTGATCGTTACCTGGAAGACCAGTAGCAGTTTCAGTTGCACATCTGGAGGCAATTTGTAATCTGTGGACTATCAGAGTGTTGATGAAACACAGAAATTGCATCGGGATTGAATACAACAGTCACCATGCTCACATTACTCAATGGGAGTAATGTCTCTAACAGTCTACGCTTCGGTCGTTCCCTGGAAGACCATTAGTAGTTTCCGATGCACATCTGGAGGCTTTCCGTAATCTGTGGACTATCAGAGTGTTGATGAAACACAGAAATTGCATCGGGATTGACTACAACAGTCACCATCCACACTTTCCTGCATGGGAGTAATGTCTGAAAGAGTCTACGCTTTGATCGTTCCCTGGAAGACCAGTAGTAGTTTCCGATGCACATCTGGAGTCTTTCCGTAATCTGCGGACTATTAGAGGGTTGATGAAATACAGAAATTGCATCGGGATTGAATACAACAGTCACCATGCGCACTTTCCTGAATGGGAGTAATGTTACAAAGAGTTTACGCTTTGATCGTTCCCTGGAAGTCCAGTAGCAGTTTCCGATGCACATCTGGAGGGATTCTGTAATCTGTGGACTATCAGAGTGTTGATGAAACACAGAAATTGCATCGGGATTGAATACAACAGTCACCATGAGCACATTCCTCCATAAAAGTAATGTCTCAAACAGTCTACGCTTTGATCGATCCCTGGAAGACCAGTAGTAGTTTCCGATGCACATCTGGAGGCATTCTGTAATCTGTGGACTATCAGAGTGTTGATGAAACACAGATATTGCATTGGGATTGAATACAATTGTCACCATGCGCACTTTCCTCCATGGCAGTAATGTCTCAAAGAGTCTACGCTTTGATCGTTCCCTGGAAGACCAGTAGTAGTTTCCGATGCACATCTGGAGGCATTCCGTAATCTGTGGAGTATCAGAGTGTTGATGAAACACAGAAATTGCATCGGGATTGAATACAACAGTCACCATGAGCACATTCCTTCATAAAAGTAATGTCTCAAACAGTCTACGCTTTGATCGTTCCCTGGAAGACCAGTAGTAGTTTCCGATCCACATCTGGAGGCATTCTGTAATCTGTGGACTATCAGAGTGTTGATGAAACACAGAAATTGCATCGGGATTGAATACAACAGTCACCATGCTCACTTTCGACCACGGGAGTAAAGTCTGAAACAGTCTACGCTTTGATCGTTCACTGGAAGACCAGTAGTAGTTTCCGATGCACATCTGGAGGCATTCTGTAATCTGTGGAGTATCAGAGTGTTGATGAAACACAGAAATTGCATCGGGATTGAATACAACAGTTACCATGCGCACTTTCCTCCATGGGAGTAATGTTTCAAAGAGTTTACGCTTTGATCGTTCCCTGGAAGTCCAGTAGTAGTTTCCGATGCACATCTGGAGGCATTCTGTAATCTGTGGACTATCAGAGTGTTGATGAAACACAGATATTGCATCGGGATTGAATACAACAGTCACCATGAGCACATTCCTTCATAAAAGTAATGTCTCAAACAGTCTACGCTTTGATCGTTCCCTGGAAGACCAGTAGTAGTTTCCGATCCACATCTGGAGGCATTCTGTAATCTGTGGACTATCAGAGTGTTGATGAAACACAGAAATTGCATCGGGATTGAATACAACAGTCACCATGCTCACTTTCGACCACGGGAGTAAAGTCTGAAACAGTCTACGCTTTGATCGTTCACTGGAAGACCAGTAGTAGTTTCCGATGCACATCTGGAGGCATTCTGTAATCTGTGGAGTATCAGAGTGTTGATGAAACACAGAAATTGCATCGGGATTGAATACAACAGTTACCATGCGCACTTTCCTCCATGGGAGTAATGTTTCAAAGAGTTTACGCTTTGATCGTTCCCTGGAAGTCCAGTAGTAGTTTCCGATGCACATCTGGAGGCATTCTGTAATCTGTGGACTATCAGAGTGTTGATGAAACACAGATATTGCATCGGGATTGAATACAACTGTCACCATGCGCACTTTTCCCCATGGGAGTAATGTCTCAAACAGTCTACGCTTTGATCGTTTCCTGGAAGACCAGTAGTAGTTTCCGATGCACATCTGGAGGCATTCTGTAATCTGTGGAGTATCAGAGTGTTGATGAAACACAGAAATTGCATCGGGATTGAATACAACAGTTACCATGCCCACTTTCCTCCTTGGGAGTAATGTCTCTAACAGTCTACGCATTGATCGTTCCCTGGAAGACCAGTAGTAGTTTCCGATGCACATCTGGAGGCTTTCTGTAATCTGTGGACTATCAGAGTGTTGATGAAGCACAGAAATTGCATCGGGATTGAATACAACAGTCACCATGCGCACATTCCTCCGTAAAAGTAATATCTCAAACAGTCTACGCTTTGATCGTTCCCTGGAAGACCAGTAGTAGTTTCAAATTAACATCTGGAGGCATTCTGTAATCTGTGGACTATCAGAGTGTTGATGCGACACAGAAATTGCATCGGGATTGAATACAACAGTCAACATGCGCACTTTCCTCCATGGGAGTAATGTTTCAAAGAGTTTACGCTTTGATCATTCCCTGGAAGACCAGTAGCAGTTTCCGATGCACATCTGGAGAAATTCTGATAACTGTGGACTATCAGTGTGTTGATGAAACACAGAAATTGCATCGGGATTGAATACAACAGTCACCATGAGCACATTCCTTCATAAAAGTAATTTCTCAAACAGTCTACGCTTTGATCGTTCCCTGGAAGACCAGTAGTAGTTTCCGATGCACATCTGGAGGCATTCTGTAATCTGTGGACTATCAGAGTGTTGATGAAACACAGAAATTGCATCGGGATTGAATACAACAGTCACCATGCGCACTTTCATCCATGGGAGTTATGTCTGAAACAGTCTACGCTTTGATCGTTCCCTGGAAGACCAGTAGTAGTTTCCGATGCACATCTGGAGGTATTCTGTAATCTGTGGAGTATCAGAGTGTTGATGAAACACAGAAATTGCATCGGGATTGAATACAACAGTTACCATGCGCACTTGCCTCCATGGGAGTAATGTCTCAAAGTGTTTACGCTTTGATCGTTCCCTGAAAGGCCAGTAGTAGTTTCCGGTGCACATCTGGTGGCATTCTGTAATTTGTAGACTATCAGAGTGTTGATGAAACACTGAAATTGCTTCGGGATTGAATACAACAGTCACCATGCGCACGTTCCTCTACGGAAGGTATGTCTCAAACAGTCGACACTTTGATCGTTCCCTGGAAGACCAGTTGTAGTTTCCCGATTCACATCTGGTGGCATTCTGTTTTTTGTGGACTATCAGTGTGTTGATGAAACACAGAAATTGCATCGGGATTGACTACAACAGTCACCAACCACACTTTCCTGCATGGGAGTAATGTCTGAAACAGTCTACGCTTTGATCGTTCCCTGGAAGACCAGTAGTAGTTTCCGATGCACATCTGGAATCTTTCCGTAATCTGTGGACTATTAGAGTGTTGATGAAACATAGAAATTGCATCGGGATTGAATACAACAGTTACCATGCCCACTTTCCTCCTTGGGAGTAATGTCTCTAACAGTCTACGCATTGATCGTTCCCTGGAAGACCAGTAGTAGTTTCCGATGCACATCTGGAGGCTTTCTGTAATCTGTGGACTATCAGAGTGTTGATGAAGCACAGAAATTGCATCGGGATTGAATACAACAGTCACCATGCGCACATTCCTCCATAAAAGTAATATCTCAAACAGTCTACGCTTTGATCGTTCCCTGGAAGACCAGTAGTAGTTTCCGATTAACATCTGGAGGCATTCTGTAATCTGTGGACTATCAGAGTGTTGATGCGACACAGAAATTGCATCGAGATTGAATACAACAGTCAACATGCGCACTTTCCTCCATGGGAGTAATGTTTCAAAGAGTTTACGCTTTGATCGTTCCCTGGAAGACCAGTAGCAGTTTCCGATGCACATCTGGAGAAATTCTGAAATCTGTGGACTATCAGTGTGTTGATGAAACACAGAAATTGCATCGGGATTGAATACAACAGTCACCATGAGCACATTCCTTCATAAAAGTAATGTCTCAAGCAGTCTACGCTTTGATCGTTCCCTGGAAGACCAGTAGTAGTTTCCGATGCACATCTGGAGGCATTCTGTAATCTGTGGACTATCAGAGTGTTGATGAAACACAGAAATTGCATCGGGATTGAATACAACAGTCACCATGCGCACTTTCATCCATGGGAGTAATGTCTGAAACAGTCTACGCTTTGATCGTTCCCTGGAAGACCAGTAGTAGTTTCCGATGCACATCTGGAGGCATTCTGTAATCTGTGGAGTATCAGAGTGTTGATAAAAGACAGAAATTGCATCGGGATGGAATACAACAGTTACCATGCGCACTTTCCTCCATGGGAGTAATGTCTCAAAGAGTTTGCGCTTTGATCGTTATCTGAGAGACCAGTAGTAGTTTCCGATGCACATCTGGAGGCATTCTGTAATCTGTGGACTATCAGAGTGTTGATGAAACACAGAAATTGCATCGGGATTGAATACAACTGTCACCATGCGCACTTTCCTCCATGGGAGTAATGTCTCAAACAGTCTACGCTTTGATCGTTCCCTGGAAGACCAGTAGTAGTTTCCGATGCACATCTGGAGGCATTGTGTAATCTGTGGAGTATCAGAGTCTTGATGAAACACAGAAATTGCTTCGGGATTGAATACAACAGTTACCATGCGCACTTTAGTCCATGGGAGTAATGTCTCAAAGTGTTTACGCTTTGATCGTTCCCTGAAAGACCAGTAGTAGTTTCCGATGCACATCTGGTGGCATTCTGTAATTTGTAGACTATCAGAGTGTTGATGAAACACAGAAATTGCTTCGGGATGGAATACAACAGTCACCATGCGCACGTTCCTCTACGGGAGGTATGTCTCAAACAGTCGACAATTTGATCGTTCCCTGGAAGACCAGTAGTAGTTTACCGATGCACATCTGGTGGCATTCTGTTTTTTGTGGACTATCAGTGTGTTGATGAAACACAGAAATTGCATCGGGATTGACTACAACAGTCACCAACCACACTTTCCTGCATGGGAGTAATGTCTGAAACAGTCTACGCTTTGATCGTTCCCTGGAAGACCAGTAGTAGTTTCCGATGGACATCTGGAATCTTTCCGTAATCTGTGGACTATTAGAGTGTTGATGAAACACAGAAATTGCATCGGGATTGAATACAACAGTCACCATGCGCACTTTCCTCCATGGGAGTAATGTTTCAAAGAGTTTACGCTTTGATCGTTCCCTGGAAGACCAGTAGTAGTTTCCGATGCACATATGGAGGCATTCTGTAATCTGTGGACTATCAGAGTGTTGATGAAACACAGAAATTGCATCGGGATTGAATACAACAGTTACCATGCGCACTTTCCTCCTTGGGAGTAATGTCTCTAACAGTCTACGCATTGATCGTTCCCTGGAAGACCAGTAGTAGTTTCCGATGCACATCTGGAGGCTTTCTGTAATCTGTGGACTATCAGAGTGTTGATGAAGCACAGAAATTGCATAGGGATTGAATACAACAGTCACCATGCGCATATTCCTCCATGGGAGTAATGTCTCTAACAGTCTACGCTTTGATCGTTCCCTGGAAGACCAGTAGTAGTTTCCGATGCACATCTGGAGGCTTTCTGTACTCTGTGGACCATCAGAGTGTTGATGAAACACAGAAATTGCATCGGGATTGAATACAACAGTCTCCATGCGCATTTTCCTCCATGGGAGTAATGTCTCAAACAGTCTACGCTTTGATCGTTACCTGGAAGACCAGTAGCAGTTTCAGTTGCACATCTGGAGGCAATTTGTAATCTGTGGACTATCAGAGTGTTGATGAAACACAGATATTGCATCGGGATTGAATACAACAGTCACCATGCTCACATTACTCAATGGGAGTAATGTCTCTAACAGTCTACGCTTCGGTCGTTCCCTGGAAGACCATTAGTAGTTTCCGATGCACATCTGGAGGCTTTCCGTAATCTGTGGACTATCAGAGTGTTGATGAAACACAGAAATTGCATCGGGATTGACTACAACAGTCACCATCCACACTTTCCTGCATGGGAGTAGTGTCTGAAAGAGTCTACGCTTTGATCGTTCCCTGGAAGACCAGTAGTAGTTTCCGATGCACATCTGGAGTCTTTCCGTAATCTGCGGACTATTAGAGGGTTGATGAAATACAGAAATTGCATCGGGATTGAATACAACAGTCACCATGCGCACTTTCCTCCATGGGAGTAATGTTTCAAAGAGTTTACGCTTTGATCGTTCCCTGGAAGTCCAGTAGCAGTTTCCGATGCACATCTGGAGGGATTCTGTAATCTGTGGACTATCAGAGTGTTGATGAAACACAGAAATTGCATCGGGATTGAATACAACAGTCACCATGAGCACATTCCTCCATAAAAGTAATGTCTCAAACAGTCTACGCTTTGATCGATCCCTGGAAGACCAGTAGTAGTTTCCGATGCACATCTGGAGGCATTCTGTAATCTGTGGACTATCAGAGTGTTGATGAAACACAGATATTGCATTGGGATTGAATACAATTGTCACCATGCGCACTTTCCTCCATGGCAGTAATGTCTCAAAGAGTCTACGCTTTGATCGTTCCCTGGAAGACCAGTAGTAGTTTCCGATGCACATCTGGAGGCATTCCGTAATCTGTGGAGTATCAGAGTGTTGATGAAACACAGAAATTGCATCGGGATTGAATACAACAGTCACCATGAGCACATTCCTTCATAAAAGTAATGTCTCAAACAGTCTACGCTTTGATCGTTCCCTGGAAGACCAGTAGTAGTTTCCGATCCACATCTGGAGGCATTCTGTAATCTGTGGACTATCAGAGTGTTGATGAAACACAGATATTGCATCGGGATTGAATACAACAGTTACCGTGCGCACTTTCCTCCATGGGAGTAATGTTTCAAAGAGTTTACGCTTTGATCGTTCCCTGGAAGTCCAGTAGTAGTTTCCGATGCACATCTGGAGGCATTCTGTAATCTGTGGACTATCAGAGTGTTGATGAAACACAGATATTGCATCGGGATTGAATACAACTGTCACCATGCGCACTTTTCCCCATGGGAGTAATGTCTCAAACAGTCTACGCTTTGATCGTTTCCTGGAAGACCAGTAGTAGTTTCCGATGCACATCTGGAGGCATTCTGTAATCTGTGGAGTATCAGAGTGTTGATGAAACACAGAAATTGCATCGGGATTGAATACAACAGTTACCATGCCCACTTTCCTCCTTGGGAGTAATGTCTCTAACAGTCTACGCATTGATCGTTCCCTGGAAGACCAGTAGTAGTTTCCGATGCACATCTGGAGGCTTTCTGTAATCTGTGGACTATCAGAGTGTTGATGAAGCACAGAAATTGCATCGGGATTGAATACAACAGTCACCATGCGCACATTCCTCCGTAAAAGTAATATCTCAAACTGTCTACGCTTTGATCGTTCCCTGGAAGACCAGTAGTAGTTTCAAATTAACATCTGGAGGCATTCTGTAATCTGTGGACTATCAGAGTGTTGATGCGACACAGAAATTGCATCGGGATTGAATACAACAGTCAACATGCGCACTTTCCTCCATGGGAGTAATGTTACAAAGAGTTTACGCTTTGATCATTCCCTGGAAGACCAGTAGCAGTTTCCGATGCACATCTGGAGAAATTCTGATAACTGTGGACTATCAGTGTGTTGATGAAACACAGAAATTGCATCGGGATTGAATACAACAGTCACCATGAGCACATTCCTTCATAAAAGTAATTTCTCAAACAGTCTACGCTTTGATCGTTCCCTGGAAGACCAGTAGTAGTTTCCGATGCACATCTGGAGGCATTCTGTAATCTGTGGACTATCAGAGTGTTGATGAAACACAGAAATTGCATCGGGATTGAATACAACAGTCACCATGCGCACTTTCATCCATGGGAGTTATGTCTGAAACAGTCTACGCTTTGATCGTTCCCTGGAAGACCAGTAGTAGTTTCCCATGCACATCTGGAGGCATTCTGTAATCTGTGGAGTATCAGAGTGTTGATGAAACACAGAAATTGCATCGGGATTGAATACAACAGTTACCATGCGCACTTTCCTCCATGGGAGTAATGTCTCAAAGTGTTTACGCTTTGATCGTTCCCTGAAAGACCAGTAGTAGTTTCCGGTGCACATCTGGTGGCATTCTGTAATTTGTAGACTATCAGAGTGTTGATGAAACACAGAAATTGCTTCGGGATTGAATACAACAGTCACCATGCGCACGTTCCTCTACGGAAGGTATGTCTCAAACAGTCGACACTTTGATCGTTCCCTGGAAGACCAGTTGTAGTTTCCCGATTCACATCTGGTGGCATTCTGTTTTTTGTGGACTATCAGTGTGTTGATGAAACACAGAAATTGCATCGGGATTGACTACAACAGTCACCAACCACACTTTCCTGCATGGGAGTAATGTCTGAAACAGTCTACGCTTTGATCGTTCCCTGGAAGACCAGTAGTAGTTTCCGATGCACATCTGGAATCTTTCCGTAATCTGTGGACTATTAGAGTGTTGATGAAACATAGAAATTGCATCGGGATTGAATACAACAGTCACCATGCGCACTTTCCTCCATGGGAGTAATGTTTCAAAGAGTTTACGCTTTGATCGTTCCCTGGAAGACCAGTAGTAGTTTCCGATGCACATCTGGAGGCATTCTGTAATCTGGGGACTATCAGAGTGTTGATGAAACACAGATATTGCATCGGGATTGAATACAACTGTCACCGTGCGCACTTTCCTCCATGTTAGTAATGTCTCAAACAGTCTACGCTTTGATCGTTCCCTGGAAGACCAGTAGTAGTTTCCGATGCACATCTGGAGGCATTCTGTAATCTGTGGAGTATCAGAGTGTTGATGAAACACAGAAATTGCATCGAGATTGAATACAACAGTTACCATGCGCACTTTCCTCCTTAAGAGTAATGTCTCTAACAGTCTACGCATTGATCGTTCCCTGGAAGACCAGTAGTAGTTTCCGATGCACATCTGGAGGCTTTCTGTAATCTGTGGACTATCAGAGTGTTGATGAAACACAGAAATTGCATCGGGATTGAATACAACAGTCACCATGCTCACATTACTCAATGGGAGTAATGTCTCTAACAGTCTACGCTTCGGTCGTTCCCTGGAGGACCATTAGTAGTTTCCGATGCACATCTGGAGGCTTTCCGTACTCTGTGGACTATCAGAGTGTTGATGAAACACAGATATTGCATCGGGATTGAATACAACTGTCACCATGCGCACTTTCCTCCATGGGAGTAATGTCTCAAACAGTCTACGCTTTGATCGTTCCCTGGAAGACCATTAGTAGTTTCCGATGCACATCTGGAGGCTTTCCGTAATCTGTGGACTATCAGCGTGTTGATGAAACACAGAAATTGCATCGGGATTGACTACAACAGTCACCATCCACACTTTCCTGCATGGGAGTAATGTCTGAAAGAGTCTACGCATTGATCGTTCCCTGGAAGACCAGTAGTAGTTTCCGATGCACATCTGGAATCTTTCCGTAATCTGCGGACTATTAGAGTGTTGATGAAATACAGAAATTGCATCGGGATTGAATACAACAGTCACCATACGCACTTTCCTCCATGGGAGTAATGTTTCAAAGAGTTTACGCTTTTATCGTTCCCTGGAAGTCCAGTAGCAGTTTCCGATGCACATCTGGAGGGATTCTGTAAACTGTGGACTATCAGAGTGTTGATGAAACACAGAAATTGCATCGGGATTGAATACAACAGTCACCATGAGCACATTCCTCCATAAAAGTAATGTCTCAAACAGTCTACGCTTTGATCGATCCCTGGAAGACCAGTAGTAGTTTCCGATGCACATCTGGAGGCATTCTGTAATCTGTGGACTATCAGAGTGTTGATGAAACACAGATATTGCATCGGGATTGAATACAACTGTCACCATGCGCACTTTCCTCCATGGGAGTAATGTCTCAAACAGTCTACGCTTTGATCGTTCCCTGGAAGACCAGTAGTAGTTTCCGATGCACATCTGGAGGCATTCTGTAATCTGTGGAGTATCAGAGTGTTGATGAAACACAGAAATTGCATCGGGATTGAATACAACAGTTACCATGCCCACTTTCCTCCTTGGGAGTAATGTCTCTAACAGTCTACGCATTGATCGTTCCCTGGAAGACCAGTAGTAGTTTCCGATGCACATCTGGAGGCTTTCTGTAAACTGTGGACTATCAGAGTGTTGATGAAGCTCAGAAATTGCATCGGGATTGAATACAACAGTCACCATGCGCACATTCCTCCATAAAAGTAATATCTCAAACAGTCTACGCTTTGATCGTTCCCTGGAAGACCAGTAGTAGTTTCCGATTAACATCTGGAGGCATTCTGTAATCTGTGGACTATCAGAGTGTTGATGCGACACAGAAATTGCATCGGGATTGAATACAACAGTCAACATGCGCACTTTCCTCCATGGGAGTAATGTTTCAAAGAGTTTACGCTTTGATCGTTCCCTGGAAGACCAGTAGCAGTTTCCGATGCACATCTGGAGAAATTCTGAAATCTGTGGACTATCAGTGTGTTGATGAAACACAGAAATTGCATCGGGATTGAATACAACAGTCACCATGAGCACATTCCTTCATAAAAGTAATGTCTCAAACGGTCTACGCTTTGATCGTTCCCTGGAAGACCAGTAGTAGTTTCCGATGCACATCTCGAGGCATTCTGTAATCTGTGGACTATCAGAGTGTTGATGAAACACAGAAATTGCATCGGGATTGAATACAACAGTCACCATGCGCACTTTCATCCATGGGAGTAATGTCTGAAACAGTCTACGCTTTGATCGTTCCCTGGAAGGCCAGTAGTAGTTTCCGATGCACATCTGGAGGCATTCTGTAATCTGTGGTGTATCAGAGTGTTGATAAAAGACAGAAATTGCATCGGGATGGAATACAACAGTTACCATGCGCACATTCCTCCATGGGAGTAATGTCTCAAAGAGTTTACGCTTTGATCGTTCCCTGAGAGACCAGTAGTAGTTTCCGATGCACATCTGGAGGCATTCTGTAATCTGTGGACTATCAGAGTGTTGATGAAACACAGAAATTGCATCGGGATTGAATACAACTGTCACCATGCGCACTTTCCTCCATGGGAGTAATGTCTCAAACAGTCTACGTTTTGATCGTTCCCTGGAAGACCAGTAGTAGTTTCCGATGCACATCTGGAGGCATTCTGTAATCTGTGGAGTATCAGAGTGTTGATGAAACACAGAAATTGCATCGGGATTGAATACAACAGTTACCATGCGCACTTTCCTCAATGGGAGTAATGTCTTAAAGTGTTTACGCTTTGATCGTTCCCTGAAAGACCAGTAGTAGTTTCCGATGCACATCTGGTGGCATTCTGTAATTTGTAGACTATCAGAGTGTTGATGAAACACAGAAATTGCTTCGGGATTGAATACAACAGTCACCATGCGCACGTTCCTCTACGGGAGGTATGTCTCAAACAGTCGACACTTTGATCGTTCCCTGGAAGACCAGTAGTAGTTTCCCGATGCACATCTGGTGGCATTCTGTTTTTTGTGGACTATCAGTGTGTTGATGAAACACAGAAATTGCATCGGGATTGACTACAACAGTCACCAACCACACTTTCCTGCATGGGAGTAATGTCTGAAACAGTCTACGCTTTGATCGTTCCCTGGAAGACCAGTAGTAGTTTCCGATGCACATCTGGAATCTTTCCGTAATCTGTGGACTATTAGAGTGTTGATGAAACACAGAAATTGCATCGGGATTGAATACAACAGTCACCATGAGCACTTTCCTCCATGGGAGTAATGTTTCAAAGAGTTTACGCTTAGATCGTTCCCTGGAAGACCAGTAGTAGTTTCCGATGCACATCTGGAGGCATTCTGTAATCTGTGGACTATCAGAGTGTTGATGAAACACAGATATTGAATCGGGATTGAATACAACTGTCACCGTGCGCACTTTCCTCCATGTTAGTAATGTCTCAAACAGTCTACGCTTTGATCGTTCCCTGGAAGACCAGTAGTAGTTTCCGATGCACATCTGGAGGCATTCTGTAATCTGTGGAGTATCAGAGTGTTGATGAAACACAGAAATTGCATCGGGATTGAATACAACAGTTACCATGAGCACTTTCCTCCTTGGGAGTAATGTCTCTAACAGTCTACGCATTGATCGTTCCCTGGAAGACCAGTAGTAGTTTCCGATGCACATCTGGAGGCTTTCTGTAATCTGTGGACTATCAGAGTGTTGATGAAGCACAGAAATTGCATAGGGATTGAATACAACAGTCACCATGCGCATATTCCTCCATGGGAGTAATGTCTCTAACAGTCTACGCTTTGATCGTTCCCTGGAAGACCAGTAGTAGTTTCCGATGCACATCTGGAGGCTTTCTGTAATCTGTGGACTATCAGAGTGTTGATGTAACACAGAAATTGCATCGGGATTGAATACAACAGTCTCCGTGCGCAGTTTCCTCCATGGGAGTAATGTCTCAAACAGTCTACGCTTTGATCGTTACCTGGAAGACCAGTAGCAGTTTCAGTTGCACATCTGGAGGCATTTTGTAATCTGTGGACTATCAGAGTGTTGATGAAACACAGAAATTGCATCGGGATTGAATACAACAGTCACGATGCTCACATTACTCAATGGGAGTAATGTCTCTAACAGTCTACGCTTCGGTCGTTCCCTGGAAGACCATTAGTAGTTTCCGATGCTCATCTGGAGGCTTTCCGTAATCTGTGGACTATCAGAGTGTTGATGAAACACAGATATTGCATCGGGATTGAATACAACTGTCACCATGCGCACTTTCCTCCATGGGAGTAATGTCTCAAACAGTCTACGCTTTGATCGTTCCCTGGAAGACCAGTAGTAGTTTCCGATGCACATCTGGAGGCATTCTGTAATCTGTGGAGTATCAGAGTGTTGATGAAACACAGAAATTGCATCGGGATTGAATACAACAGTTACCATGCGCACTTTCCTCCTTGGGAGTAATGTCTCTAACAGTCTACGCATTGATCGTTCCCTGGAAGACCAGTAGTAGTTTCCGATGCACATCTGGAGGCATTCTGTAATCTGTGGACTATCAGAGTGTTGATGAAACACAGATATTGCATCGGGATTGAATACAACTGTCACCATGCGCACTTTCCTCCATGGGAGTAATGTCTCAAACAGTCTACGCATTGATCGTTCCCTGGAAGACCAGTAGTAGTTTCCGATGCACATCTGGAGGCATTCTGTAATCTGTGGAGTATCAGAGTGTTGATGAAATACAGAAATTGCATCGGGATTGAATACAACAGTTACCATGCGCACTTTCCTCCTTGGGACTAATGTCTCTAACAGTCTACGCATTGATCGGTCCCTGGAAGACCAGTAGTAGTTTCCGATGCACATCTGGAGGCTTTCTGTAATCTGTGGACTATCAGAGTGTTGATGAAGCACAGAAATTGCATCGGGATTGAATACAACAGTCACCATGCGCATATTCCTCCATGGGAGTAATGTCTCTAACAGTCTACGCTTTGATCGTTCCGTGGAAGATTAGTAGTAGTTTCCGATGCACATCTGGAGGCTTTCTGTACTCTGTGGACTATCAGAGTGTTGATGAAACACAGAAATTGCATCGGGATTGAATACAACAGTCTCCATGCGCAGTTTCCTCCATGGGAGTAATGTCTCAAACAGTCTACGCCTTGATCGTTCCCTGGAAGACCAGTAGTAGTTTCCGATGCACATCTGGAGGCATTCTGTAATCTGTGGAGTATCAGAGTGTTGATGAAACACAGAAATTGCATCGGGATTGAATACAACAGTTACCATGCGCACTTTCCTCATTGGGAGTAATGTCTCTAAGAGTCTACGCATTGATCGTTCCCTGGAAGACCAGTAGTAGTTTTCTATGCACATCTGGAGGCATTCTGTAATCTGTGGACTATTAGAGTGTTGATGAAACACAGAAATTGCATCGGGATTGAATACAAGAGTCACCATGCGCACTTTCCTCCATGGGAGTAATGTTTCAAAGAGTTTACGCTTTGATCGATCCCTGGAAGTCCAGTAGCAGTTTCCGATGCACATCTGGAGGGATTCTGTAATCTGTGGACTATCAGAGTGTTGATGAAACACAGAAATTGCATCGGGATTGAATACAACAGTCACCATGAGCACATTCCTCCACAAAAGTAATGTCTCAAACAGTCTACGCTTTGATCGATCCCTGGAAGACCAGTAGTAGTTTCCGATGCACATCTGGAGGCATTCTGTAATCTGTGGACTATCAGAGTGTTGATGAAACACAGATATTGCATCGGGATTGAATACAACTGTCAAGATGCGCACTTTCCTCCATGGGAGTAATGTCTCAAACAGTCTACGCTTTGATCGTTCCCTGGAAGACCAGTAGTAGTTTCCGATGCACATCTGGAGGCATTCTGTAATCTGTGGAGTATCAGAGTGTTGATGAAACACAGAAATTGCATCGGGATTGAATACAACAGTTACCATGCGCACTTTCCTCCTTGGGAGTAATGTCTCTAACAGTCTACGCATTGATCGTTCCCTGGAAGACCAGTAGTAGTTTCCGATGCACATCTGGAGGCATTCTGTAATCTGTGGACTATCAGGGTGTTGATGAAACACAGATTTTGCATCGGGATTGAATACAACTGTCACCCTGCGCACTTTCCTCCATGTTAGTAATGTCTCAAACAGTCTACGTTTTGATCGTTCCCTGGAAGACCAGTAGTAGTTTCCGATGCACATCTGGAATCTTTCCGTAATCTGTGGACTATTAGAGTGTTGATGAAACACAGAAATTGCATCGGGATTGAATACAACAGTCACCATGCGCACTTTCCTCCATGGGAGTAATGTTTCAAAGAGTTTACGCTTTGATCGTTCCCTGGAAGACCAGTAGTAGTTTCCGATGCACATCTGGAAGCATTCTGTAATCTGTGGACTATCAGAGTGTTGATGAAACACAGATATTGAATCGGGATTGAATACAACTGTCACCGTGCGCACTTTCCTCCATGTTAGTAATGTCTCAAACAGTCTACGCTTTGATCGTTCCCTGGAAGACCAGTAGTAGTTTCCGATGCACATCTGGAGGCATTCTGTAATCTGTGGAGTATCAGAGTGTTGATGAAACACAGAAATTGCATCGGGATTGAATACAACAGTTACCATGCGCACTTTCCTCCTTGGGAGTAATGTCTCTAACAGTCTACGCATTGATCGTTCCCTGGAAGACCAGTAGTAGTTTCCGATGCACATCTGGAGGCTTTCTGTAATCTGTGGACTATCAGAGTGTTGATGAAGCACAGAAATTGCATAGGGATTGAATACAACAGTCACCATGCGCATATTCCTCCATGGGAGTAATGTCTCTAACAGTCTACGCTTTGATCGTTCCCTGGAAGACCAGTAGTAGTTTCCGATGCACATCTGGAGGCTTTCTGTACTCTGTGGACTATCAGAGTGTTGATGAAACACAGAAATTGCATCGGGATTGAATACAACAGTCTCCGTGCGCAGTTTCCTCCATGGGAGTAATGTCTCAAACAGTCTACGCTTTGATCGTTACCTGGAAGGCCAGTAGCAGTTTCAGTTGCACATCTGGAGGCATTTTGTAATCTGTGGACTATCAGAGTGTTGATGAAACACAGAAATTGCATCGGGATTGAATACAACAGTCACGATGCTCACATTACTCAATGGGAGTAATGTCTCTAACAGTCTACGCTTCGGTCGTTCCCTGGAAGACCATTAGTAGTTTCCGATGCACATCTGGAGGCTTTCCGTAATCTGTGGACTATCAGAGTGTTGATGAAACACAGATATTGCATCGGGATTGAATACAACTGTCACCATGCGCACTTTCCTCCATGGGAGTAATGTCTCAAACAGTCTACGCTTTGATCGTTCCCTGGAAGACCAGTAGTAGTTTCCGATGCACATCTGGAGGCATTCTGTAATCTGTGGAGTATCAGAGTGTTGATGAAACACAGAAATTGCATCGGGATTGAATACAACAGTTACCATGCGCACTTTCCTCCTTGGGAGTAATGTCTCTAACAGTCTACGCATTGATCGTTCCCTGGAAGACCAGTAGTAGTTTCCGATGCACATCTGGAGGCATTCTGTAATCTGTGGACTATCAGAGTGTTGATGAAACACAGATATTGCGTCGGGATTGAATACAAATGTCACCATGCGCACTTTCCTACATGGGAGTAATGTCTCAAACAGTCTACGCATTGATCGTTCCCTGGAAGACCAGTAGTAGTTTCCGATGCACATCTGGAGGCATTCTGTAATCTGTGGAGTATCAGAGTGTTGATGAAATACAGAAATTGCATCGGGATTGAATACAACAGTTACCATGCGCACTTTCCTCCTTGGGAGTAATGTCTCTAACAGTCTACGCATTGATCGGTCCCTGGAAGACCAGTAGTAGTTTCCGATGCACATCTGGAGGCTTTCTGTAATCTGTGGACTATCAGAGTGTTGATGAAGCACAGAAATTGCATCGGGATTGAATACAACAGTCACCATGAGCACATTCCTCCATAAAAGTAATGTCTCAAACAGTCTACGCTTTGATCGATCCCTGGAAGACCAGTAGTAGTTTCCGATGCACATCTGGAGGCATTCTGTAATCTGTGGACTATCAGAGTGTTGATGAAACACAGATATAGCGTCGGGATTGAATACAACTGTCAAGATGCGCACTTTCCTCCATGGGAGTAATGGCTCAAACAGTCTACGCTTTGATCGTTCCCTGGAAGACCAGTAGTAGTTTCCGATGCACATCTGGAGGCATTCTGTAATCTGTGGAGTATCTGAGTGTTGATGAAACACAGAAATTGCATCGGGATTGAATACAACAGTTACCATGCGCACTTTCCTCCTTGGGAGTAATGTCTCTAACAGTCTACGCATTGATCGTTCCCTGGAAGACCAGTAGTAGTTTCCGATGCACATCTGGAGGCATTCTGTAATCTGTGGACTATCAGAGTGTTGATGAAACACAGATATTGCATCGGGATTGAATACAACTGTCACCCTGCGCACTTTCCTCCATGTTAGTAATGTCTCAAACAGTCTACGATTTGATCGTTCCCTGGAAGACCACTAGTAGTTTCCGATGCACATCTGGAGTCATTCTGTAATCTGTGGAGTATCAGAGTGTTGATGAAACACAGAAATTGCATCGGGATTGAATACAACAGTTACCATGCGCACTTTCCTCCTTGGGAGTAATGTCTCTAACAGTCTACGCATTGATCGTTCCCTGGAAGACCAGTAGTAGTTTCCGATGCACATCTGGAGGCATTCTGTAATCTGTGGACTATTAGAGTGTTGATGAAACACAGAAATTGCATCGGGATTGAATACAACAGTCACCATGCGCACTTTCCTCCATGGGAGTAATGTTTCAAATAGTTTACGCTTTGATCGTTCCCTGGAAGTCCAGTAGCAGTTTCCGATGCACATCTGGAGGGATTCTGTAATCTGTGGACTATCAGAGTGTTGATGAAACACAGAAATTGCATCGGGATTGAATACAACAGTCACCATGCGCACTTTCCTCCATGGGGGTAATGTCTCAAACAATCTACGCTTTGATCGTTCCCTGGAAGACCAGTAGTAGTTTCCGATGCACATCTGGTGGCATTCTGTAATGTGTAGACTATCAGAGTGTTGATGAAACACAGTAATTGCATCGGGATTGAATACAACAGTTACCATGCGCACTTTCCTCCATGTCAGTAATGTCTCAAAGTGTTTACGCTTTAATCGTTCCCTGAAAGACCAGTAGTAGTTTCCGATGCACATCTGGTGGCATTCTGTAATCTGTGGACTATCAGAGTGTTGATGAAACACAGAAATTGCTTCGGGATTGAATACAACAGTAACCATGCGCACTTTCCTCTACGGGAGGTATGTCTCAAACAGTCGACACTTTGATCGTTCCATGGAAGACCAGTAGTAGTTTCCCGATGCACATCTGGTGGCATTCTGTTTTTTGTGGACTATCAGAGTGTTGATGAAACACAGAAATTGCATCGGGATTGACTACAACAGTCACCATCCACACTTTCCTGCATGGGAGTAATGTCTAAAACAGTCTACGCTTTGATCGTTTCCTGGAAGACCAGTAGTAGTTTCCGATGCACATCTGGAGGCATTTTGTAATCTGTGGACTATCAGAGTGTTGATGAAACACAGAAATTGCATCGGGATTGAATACAACAGTCACCATGCGCACTTTCCTCCATGGGAGTAATGTCTCAAACAGTCTACGCTTTGATCGATCCCTGGAAGACCAGTAGTAGTTTCCGATGCACATCTGGAGGCTTTCTGTAATCTGTGGAGTATCAGCGTGTTGATGAAACACAGAAATTGCATCGGGATTGAATACAACAGTTGCAATGCGCACT
Organism: Schistocerca gregaria; assembly: GCF_023897955.1. Lineage (NCBI taxonomy): Eukaryota > Metazoa > Arthropoda > Insecta > Orthoptera > Acrididae > Schistocerca > Schistocerca gregaria. The sequence goes on from NC_064920.1 coordinate 41,334,038, forward strand.
TTCCTCCTTGGGAGTAATGTCTCTAACAGTCTACGCATTGATCGTTCCCTGGAAGACCAGTAGTAGTTTCCGATGCACATCTGGAAGCATTCTGTATTCTGTGGACTATCAGAGTGTTGATGAAACGCAGAAATTGCATCGGGATTGAATACAACAGTCACCATGCTCACATTACTCAATGGGAGTAATGTCTCTAACAGTCTACGCTTCGGTCGTTCCCTGGAGGACCATTAGTAGTTTCCGATGCACATCTGGAGGCTTTCCGTACTCTGTGGACTATCAGAGTGTTGATGAAACACAGATATTGCATCGGGATTGAATACAACTGTCACCATGCGCACTTTCCTCCATGGGAGTAATGTCTCAAACAGTCTACGCTTTGATCGTTCCCTGGAAGACCATTAGTAGTTTCCGATGCACATCTGGAGGCTTTCCGTAATCTGTGGACTATCAGCGTGTTGATGAAACACAGAAATTGCATCGGGATTGACTACAACAGTCACCATCCACACTTTCCTGCATGGGAGTAATGTCTGAAAGAGTCTACGCATTGATCGTTCCCTGGAAGGCCAGTAGTAGTTTCCGATGCACATCTGGAATCTTTCCGTAATCTGCGGACTATTAGAGTGTTGATGAAATACAGAAATTGCATCGGGATTGAATACAACAGTCACCATACGCACTTTCCTCCATGGGAGTAATGTTTCAAAGAGTTTACGCTTTGATCGTTCCCTGGAAGTCCAGTAGCAGTTTCCGATGCACATCTGGAGGGATTCTGTAAACTGTGGACTATCAGAGTGTTGATGAAACACAGAAATTGCATCGGGATTGAATACAACAGTCACCATGAGCACATTCCTCCATAAAAGTAATGTCTCAAACAGTCTACGCTTTGATCGATCCCTGGAAGACCAGTAGTAGTTTCCGATGCACATCTGGAGGCATTCTGTAATCTGTGGACTATCAGAGTGTTGATGAAACACAGATATTGCATCGGGATTGAATACAACTGTCACCATGCGCACTTTCCTCCATGGGAGTAATGTCTTAAACAGTCTACGCTTTGATCGTTCCCTGGAAGACCAGTAGTAGTTTCCGGTGCACATCTGGAGGCATTCTGTAATCTGTGGAGTATCAGAGTGTTGATGAAACACAGAAATTGCATCGGGATTGAATACAACAGTTACCGTGCCCACTTTCCTCCTTGGGAGTAATGTCTCTAACAGTCTACGCATTGATCGTTCCCTGGAAGACCAGTAGTAGTTTCCGATGCACATCTGGAGGCTTTCTGTAAACTGTGGAGTATCAGAGTGTTGATGAAGCACAGAAATTGCATCGGGATTGAATACAACAGTCACCATGCGCACATTCCTCCATAAAAGTAATATCTCAAACAGTCTACGCTTTGATCGTTAACTGGAAGACCAGTAGTAGTTTCCGATTAACATCTGGAGGCATTCTGTAATCTGTGGACTATCAGAGTGTTGATGCGACACTGAAATTGCATCGGGATTGAATACAACAGTCAACATGCGCACTTTCATCCATGGGAGTAATGTCTGAAACAGTCTACGCTTTGATCGTTCCCTGGAAGACCAGTAGTAGTTTCCGATGCACATCTGGAGGCATTCTGTAATCTGTGGTGTATCAGAGTGTTGATAAAAGACAGAAATTGCATCGGGATGGAATACAACAGTTACCATGCGCACTTTCCTCCATGGGAGTAATGTCTCAAAGAGTTTACGCTTTGATCGTTCCCTGAGAGACCAGTAGTAGTTTCCGATGCACATCTGGAGGCATTCTGTAATCTGTGGACTATCAGAGTGTTGATGAAACACAGAAATAGCATCGGGATTGAATACAACTGTCACCATGCGCACTTTCCTCCATGGGAGTAATGTCTCAAACAGTCTACGTTTTGATCGTTCCCTGGAAGACCAGTAGTAGTTTCCCGATGCACATCTGGTGGCATTCTGTTTTTTGTGGACTATCAGTGTGTTGATGAAACACAGAAATTGCATCGGGATTGACTACAACAGTCACCAACCACACTTTCCTGCATGGGAGTAATGTCTGAAACAGTCTACGCTTTGATCGTTCCCTGGAAGACCAGTAGTAGTTTCCGATGCACATCTGGAATCTTTCCGTAATCTGTGGACTATTAGAGTGTTGATGAAACACAGAAATTGCATCGGGATTGAATACAACAGTCACCATGCGCACTTTCCTCCATGGGAGTAATGTTTCAAAGAGTTTACTCTTTGATCGTTCCCTGGAAGACCAGTAGTAGTTTCCGATGCACATCTGGAGGCATTCTGTAATCTGTGGACTATCAGAGTGTTGATGAAACACAGATATTGAATCGGGATTGAATACAACTGTCACCGTGCGCACTTTCCTCCATGTTAGTAATGTCTCAAACAGTCTACGCTTTGATTGTTCCCTGGAAGACCAGTAGTAGTTTCCGATGCACATCTGGAGGCATTCTGTAATCTGTGGAGTATCAGAGTGTTGATGAAACACAGAAATTGCATCGGGATTGAATACAACAGTTACCATGCGCACTTTCCTCCTTGGGAGTAATGTCTCTAACAGTCTACGCATTGATCGTTCCCTGGAAGACCAGTAGTAGTTTCCGATGCACATCTGGAGGCTTTCTGTAATCTGTGGACTATCAGAGTGTTGATGAAGCAAAGAAATTGCATAGGGATTGAATACAACAGTCACCATGCGCATATTCCTCCATGGGAGTAATGTCTCTAACAGTCTACGCTTTGATCGTTCCCTGGAAGACCATTAGTAGTTTCCGATGCACATCTGGAGGCTTTCCGTAATCTGTGGACTATCAGAGTGTTGATGAAACACAGATATTGCATCGGGATTGAATACAACTGTCACCATGCGCACTTTCCTCCATGGGAGTAATGTCTCAAACAGTCTACGCTTTGATCGTTCCCTGGAAGACCAGTAGTAGTTTCCGATGCACATCTGGAGGCATTCTGTAATCTGTGGAGTATCAGAGTGTTGATGAAACACAGAAATTGCATCGGGATTGAATACAACAGTTACCATGCCCACTTTCCTCCTTGGGAGTAATGTCTCTAACAGTCTACGCATTCATCGTTCCCTGGAAGACCAGTAGTAGTTTCCGATGCACATCTGGAGGCATTCTGTAATCTGTGGACTATCAGAGTGTTGATGAAACACAGATATTGCATCGGGATTGAATACAACTGTCACCATGCGCACTTTCCTCCATGGGAGTAATGTCTCAAACAGTCTACGCATTGATCGTTCCCTGGAAGACCAGTAGTAGTTTCCGATGCACATCTGGAGGCATTCTGTAATCTGTGGAGTATCAGAGTGTTGACGAAATACAGAAATTGCATCGGGATTGAATACAACAGTTACCATGCGCACTTTCCTCCTTGGGACTAATGTCTCTAACAGTCTACGCATTGATCGGTCCCTGGAAGACCAGTAGTAGTTTCCGATGCACATCTGGAGGCTTTCTGTAATCTGTGGACTATCAGAGTGTTGATGAAGCACAGAAATTGCATCGGGATTGAATACAACAGTCACCATGCGCATATTCCTCCATGGGAGTAATGTCTCTAACAGTCTACGCTTTGATCGTTCCGTGGAAGACCAGTAGTAGTTTCCGATGCACATCTGGAGGCTTTCTGTACTCTGTGGACTATCAGAGTGTTGATGAAACACAGAAATTGCATCGGGATTGAATACAACAGTTACCATGCGCACTTCCCTCATTGGGAGTAATGTCTCTAAGAGTCTACGCATTGATCGTTCCCTGGAAGACCAGTAGTAGTTTTCTATGCACATCTGGAGGCATTCTGTAATCTGTGGACTATTAGAGTGTTGATGAAACACAGAAATTGCATCGGGATTGAATACAAGAGTCACCATGCGCACTTTCCTCCATGGGAGTAATGTTTCAAAGAGTTTACGCTTTGATCGATCCCTGGAAGTCCAGTAGCAGTTTCCGATGCACATCTGGAGGGATTCTGTAATCTGTGGACTATCAGAGTGTTGATGAAACACAGAAATTGCATCGGGATTGAATACAACAGTCACCATGAGCACATTCCTCCATAAAAGTAATGTCTCAAACAGTCTACGCTTTGATCGATCCCTGGAAGACCAGTAGTAGTTTCCGATGGACATCTGGAGGCATTCTGTAATCTGTGGACTATCAGAGTGTTGATGAAACACAGATATTGCATCGGGATTGAATACAACTGTCAAGATGCGCACTTTCCTCCATGGGAGTAATGTCTCAAACAGTCTACGCTTTGATCGTTCCCTGGAAGGCCAGTAGTAGTTTCCGATGCACATCTGGAGGCATTCTGTAATCTGTGGAGTATCAGAGTGTTGATGAAACACAGAAATTGCATCGGGATTGAATACAACAGTTACCATGCGCACTTTCCTCCTTGGGAGTAATGTCTCTAACAGTCTACGCATTGATCGTTCCCTGGAAGACCAGTAGTAGTTTCCGATGCACATCTGGAGGCATTCTGTAATCTGTGGACTATCAGAGTGTTGATGAAACACAGATATTGCATCGGGATTGAATACAACTGTCACCCTGCGCACTTTCCTCCATGTTAGTAATGTCTCAAACAGTCTACGCTTTGATCGTTCCCTGGAAGACCAGTAGTAGTTTCCGATGCACATCTGGAATCTTTCCGTAATCTGTGGACTATTAGAGTGTTGATGAAACACAGAAATTGCATCGGGATTGAATACAACAGTCACCATGCGCACTTTCCTCCATGGGAGTAATGTTTCAAAGAGTTTACGCTTTGATCGTTCCCTGGAAGACCAGTAGTAGTTTCCGATGCACATCTGGAAGCATTCTGTAATCTGTGGACTATCAGAGTGTTGATGAAACACAGATATTGAATCGGGATTGAATACAACTGTCACCGTGCGCACTTTCCTCCATGTTAGTAATGTCTCAAACAGTCTACGCTTTGATCGTTCCCTGGAAGACCAGTAGTAGTTTCCGATGCACATCTGGAGGCATTCTGTAATCTGTGGAGTATGAGAGTGTTGATGAAACACAGAAATTGCATCGGGATTGAATACAACAGTTACCATGCGCACTTTCCTCCTTGGGAGTAATGTCTCTAAGAGTCTACGCATTGATCGTTCCCTGGAAGACCAGTAGTAGTTTCCGATGCACATCTGGAGGCTTTCTGTAATCTGTGGACTATTAGAGTGTTGATGAAACACAGAAATTGCATCGGGATTGAATACAACAGTCTCCGTGCGCAGTTTCCTCCATGGGAGTAATGTCTCAAACAGTCTACGCTTTGATCGTTACCTGGAAGGCCAGTAGCAGTTTCAGTTGCACATCTGGAGGCATTTTGTAATCTGTGGACTATCAGAGTGTTGATGAAACACAGAAATTGCATCGGGATTGAATACAACAGTCACGATGCTCACATTACTCAATGGGAGTAACGTCTCTAACAGTCTACGCTTCGGTCGTTCCCTGGAAGACCATTAGTAGTTTCCGATGCACATCTGGAGGCTTTCCGTAATCTGTGGACTATCAGAGTGTTGATGAAACACAGATATTGCATCGGGATTGAATACAACTGTCACCATGCGCACTTTCCTCCATGGGAGTAATGTCTCAAACAGTCTACGCTTTGATCGTTCCCTGGAAGACCAGTAGTAGTTTCCGATGCACATCTGGAGGCATTCTGTAATCTGTGGAGTATCAGAGTGTTGATGAAACACAGAAATTGCATCGGGATTGAATACAACAGTTACCATGCGCACTTTCCTCCTTGGGAGTAATGTCTCTAACAGTCTACGCATTGATCGTTCCCTGGAAGACCAGTAGTAGTTTCCGATGCACATCTGGAGGCATTCTGTAATCTGTGGACTATCAGAGTGTTGATGAAACACAGATATTGCATCGGGATTGAATACAACTGTCACCATGCGCACTTTCCTACATGGGAGTAATGTCTCAAACAGTCTACGCATTGATCGTTCCCTGGAAGACCAGTAGTAGTTTCCGATGCACATCTGGAGGCATTCTGTAATCTGTGGAGTATCAGAGTGTTGATGAAATACAGAAATTGCATCGGGATTGAATACAACAGTTACCATGCGCACTTTCCTCCTTGGGAGTAATGTCTCTAACAGTCTACGCATTGATCGGTCCCTGGAAGACCAGTAGTAGTTTCCGATGCACATCTGGAGGCTTTCTGTAATCTGTGGACTATCAGAGTGTTGATGAAGCACAGGAATTGCATCGGGATTGAATACAACAGTCACCATGCGCATAATCCTCCATGGGAGTAATGTCTCTAACAGTCTACGCTTTGATCGTTCCGTGGAAGACCAGTAGTAGTTTCCGATGCACATCTGGAGGCTTTCTGTACTCTGTGGACTATCAGAGTGTTGATGAAACACAGAAATTGCATCGGGATTGAATACAACAGTCTCCATGCGCAGTTTCCTCCATGGGAGTAATGTCTCAAACAGTCTACGCCTTGATCGTTCCCTGGAAGACCAGTAGTAGTTTCCGATGCACATCTGGAGGCATTCTGTAATCAGTGGAGTATCAGAGTGTTGATGAAACACAGAAATTGCATCGGGATTGAATACAACAGTTACCATGCGCACTTTCCTCATTGGGAGTAATGTCTCTAACAGTCTACGCATTGATCGTTCCCTGGAAGACCAGTAGTAGTTTTCTATGCACATCTGGAGGCATTCTGTAATCTGTGGGCTATTAGAGTGTTGATGAAACACAGAAATTGCATCGGGATTGAATACAAGAGTCACCATGCGCACTTTCCTCCATGGGAGTAATGTTTCAAAGAGTTTACGCTTTGATCGATCCCTGGAAGTCCAGTAGCAGTTTCCGAAGGAAATCTGGAGGGATTCTGTAATCTGTGGACTATCAGAGTGTTGATGAAACACAGAAATTGCATCGGGATTGAATACAACAGTCACCATGAGCACATTCCTCCATAAAAGTAATGTCTCAAACGGTCTACGCTTTGATCGATCCCTGGAAGACCAGTAGTAGTTTCCGATGCACGTCTGGAGGCATTCTGTAATCTGTGGACTATCAGAGTGTTGATGAAACACAGATATTGCATCGGGATTGAATACAACTGTCAAGATGCGCACTTTCCTCCATGGGAGTAATGGCTCAAACAGTCTACGCTTTGATCGTTCCCTGGAAGACCAGTAGTAGTTTCCGATGCACATCTGGAAGCATTCTGTAATCTGTGGAGTATCAGAGTGTTGATGAAACACAGAAATTGCATCGGGATTGAATACAACAGTTACCATGCGCACTTTCCTCCTTGGGAGTAATGTCTCTAACAGTCTACGCATTGATCGTTCCCTGGAAGACCACTAGTAGTTTCCGATGCACATCTGGAGGCATTCTGTAATCTGTGGACTATCAGAGTGTTGATGAAACACAGATATTGCATCGGGATTGAATACAACTGTCACCCTGCGCACTTTCCTCCATGTTAGTAATGTCTCAAACAGTCTACGATTTGATCGTTCCCTGGAAGACCACTAGTAGTTTCCGATGCACATCTGGAGGCATTCTGTAATCTGTGGAGTATCAGAGTGTTGATGAAACACAGAAATTGCATTGGGATTTAATACAACCGTTATCTGTCGCACTTTCCTCCTTGGGAGTAATGTCTCTAACAGTCTACTCATTGATCGTTCCAAGGAAGACCAGTAGTAGTTTCCGATGCACATCTGGAGGCTTTCTGTAATCTGTGGACTATCAGAGTGTTGATGAAGCAAAGAAATTGCATCGGGATTGAATACAACAGTCACCATGCGCATATTCCTCCATGGGAGTAATGTCTCTAACAGTCTACGCTTTGATCGTTCCCTGGAAGACCAGTAGTAGTTTCCGATGCACATCTGGAGGCTTTCTGTACTCTGTGGACTATCAGAGTGTTGATGAAACACAGAAATTGCATCGGGATTGAATACAACAGTCTCCATGCGCAGTTTCCTCCATGGGAGTAATGTCTCAAACAGTCTACGCTTTGATCGTTCCCTGGAAGACCAGTAGTAGTTTCCGATGCACATCTGGAGGCATTCTGTAATCTGTGGAGTATCAGAGTGTTGAAGAAACACAGAAATTGCATCGGGATTGAATACAACAGTTACCATGCGCACTTTCCTCCTTGGGAGTAATGTCTCTAACAGTCTACGCATTGATCGTTCCCTGGAAGACCAGTAGTAGTTTCCGATGCACATCTGGAGGCATTCTGTAATCTGTGGACTATTAGAGTGTTGATGAAACACAGAAATTGCATCGGGATTGAATACAACAGTCACCATGCGCACTTTCCTCCATGGGAGTAATGTTTCAAAGAGTTTACGCTTTGATCGTTTCCTGGAAGTCCAGTAGCAGTTTCCGATGCACATCTGGAGGGATTCTGTAATCTGTGGACTATCAGAGTGTTGATGAAACACAGAAATTGCATCGGGATTGAATACAACAGTCACCATGCGCACTTTCCTCCATGGGGGTAATGTCTCAAACAATCTACGCTTTGATCGTTCCCTGGAAGACCAGTAGTAGTTTCCGATGCACATCTGGTGGCATTCTGTAATGTGTAGACTATCAGAGTGTTGATGAAACACAGTAATTGCATCGGGATTGAATACAACAGTTACCATGCGCACTTTCCTCCATGTCAGTAATGTCTCAAAGTGTTTACGCTTTAATCGTTCCCTGAAAGACCAGTAGTAGTTTCCGATGCACATCTGGAGTCATTCTGTAATCTGTGGACTATCAGAGTGTTGATGAAGCACAGAAATTGCATAGGGATTGAATACAACAGTCACCATGCGCACTTTCCTCTACGGGAGGTATGTCTCAAACAGTCGACACTTTGATCGTTCCATGGAAGACCAGTAGTAGTTTCCCGATGCACATCTGGTGGCTTTCTGTTTTTTGTGGACTATCAGAGTGTTGATGAAACACAGAAATTGCATCGGGATTGACTACAACAGTCACCATCCACACTTTCCTGCATGGGAGTAATGTCTGAAACAGTCTACGCTTTGATCGTTCCATGGAAGACCAGTAGTAGTTTCCGATGCACATCTGGAGGCATTCTGTAATCTGTGGACTATCAGAGTGTTGATGAAACACAGAAATTGCATCGGGATTGAATACAACAGTCACCATGCGCACTTTCCTCCATGGGAGTAATGTCTCAAACAGTCTACGCTTTGATCGATCCCTGAAAGACCAGTAGTAGTTTCCGATGCACATCTGGAGGCTTTCTGTAATCTGTGGAGTATCAGAGTGTTGATGAAACACAGAAATTGCATCGGGATTGAATACAACAGTTACCATGCGCAGTTTCCTCCTTGGGAGTAATGTCTCTAACAGTCTACGCATTGATCGTTCCCTGGAAGACCAGTAGTAGTTTCCGATGCACATCTGGAGGCATTCTGTATTCTGTGGTCTATCAGAGTGTTGATGAAACACAGATATTGCATCGGGATTGAATACAACTGTCACCATGCGCACTTTCCTCCATGTTAGTAATGTCTCAAACAGTCTACGCTTTGATCGTTCCCTGGAAGACCAGTAGTAGTTTCCGATGCACATCTGGAGGCATTCTGAAATCTGTTTAGTATCAGAGTGTTGATGAAACACAGAAATTGCATCGGGATTGAATACAACAGTTGCAATGCGCACTTTCCTCCTTGGGAGTAATGTCTCTAACAGTCTACGCATTGATCGTTCCCTGGAAGACCAGTAGTAGTTTCCGATGCACATCTGGAGGCTTTATGTAATCTGTGGACTATCAGAGTGTTGATGAAGCACAGAAATTGCATCGGGATTGAATACAACAGTCACCATGCGCATATTCCTCCATGGGAGTAATGTCTCTAACAGTCTACGCTTTGATCGTTCCCTGGAAGACCAGTAGTAGTTTCCGATGCACATCTGGAGGCATTCTGTAATCTGTGGACTATCAGAGTGTTAATGAAACACAGAAACTGCATCGGGATTGAATACAACAGTCACCATGTGCACTTTACTCCATGGGAGTAATGTCTCAAACAGTCTACGATTTGATCGTTCCCTGGAAGACCAGTAGAAGTTTCCGATGCACATCTGGAGTCATTCTGTAATCTGTGGACTATCAGAGTGTTGATGAAGCACAGAAATTGCATAGGGATTGAATACAACAGTCACCATGCGCATATTCCTCCATGGGAGTAATGTCTCTAACAGTCTACGCTTTGATCGTTCCCTGGAAGACCAGTAGTAGTTTCCGATGCACATCTGGAGGCATTCTGTAATCTGTGTAGTATCATAGTGTTGATGAAACACAGAAATTGCATCGGGATTGAATACAACAGTTACCATGCGCACTTTCCTCCTTGGGAGTAATGTCTCTAACAGTCTACGCATTGATCGTTCCCTGGAAGACCAGTAGTAGTTTTCGATGCACATCTGGAGGCATTCTGTAATCTGTGGACTATTAGAGTGTTGATGAAACACAGAAATTGCATCGGGATTGAATACAACAGTCACCATGCGCACTTTCCTCCATGGGAGTAATGTTTCAAAGAGTTTACGTTTTGATCGTTCCCTGGAAGTCCAGTAGCAGTTTCCGATGCACATCTGGAGTGATTCTGTAATCTGTGGACTATCAGAGTGTTGATGAAACACAGAAATTGCATCGGGATTGAATACAACAGTCACCATGCGCACTTTCCTCCATGTTAGTAATGTCTCAAACAGTCTACGCTTTGATCGTTCCCTGGAAGACCAGTAGTAGTTTCCGATGCACATCTGGAGGCATTCTGTAATCTGTGGAGTATCAGAGTGTTGATGAAACACAGAAATTGCATCGGGATTGAATACAACAGTTACCATGCGCACTTTCCTCCTTGGGAGTAATATCTCTAACAGTCTACGCATTGTTCGTTCCCTGGAAGACCAGTAGTAGTTTCCGATGCACATCTGGAGGCTTTCTGTAATCTGTGGACTATCAGAGTGTTGATGAAGCACAGAAATTGCATCTGGATTGAATACAACAGTCCCCATCCGCATATTCCTCCGTGGGAGTAATGTCTCTAACAGTCTACGCTTTGATCGTTCCCTGGAAGACCAGTAGTAGTTTCCGATGCACATCTGGAGGCTTTCTGTACTCTGTGGACTATCAGAGTGTTGATGAAACACAGAAATTGCATCGGGATTGACTACAATAGTCACCATCCACACTTTCCTGCATGGGAGTAATGTCTGAAAGAGTTTACGCTTTGATTGTTCCCTGGAAGACCAGTAGAAGTTTCCGATGCACATCTGGAGGCATTCTGTAATCTGTGGACTATCAGAGTGTTGATGAAACACAGAAATTGCATCGGGATTGAATACAACAGTCACCATGTGCACTTTCCCCCATGGGAGTAATGTCTCAAACAGTCTACGATTTGATCGTTCCCTGGAAGACCAGTAGAAGTTTCCGATGCACATCTGGAGTAATTCTGTAATCTGTGGACTATCAGAGTGTTGATGATACACAGAAATTGCATCGGGATTGAATACAACAGTCACCATGCACATATTCCTCCATGGTAGTAATGTCTCTAACAGTCTACGCTTTGATCGTTCCCTGGAAGACCAGTAGTAGTTTCCGATGCACATCTGGAATCTTTCCGTAGTCTGTGGACTATTAGAGTGTTGATGAAACACAGAAATTCCATCGGGATTGAATACAACAGTCACCATGCGCACTTTCCTCCATGGGAGTAATGTTTCAAAGAGTTTACTCTTTGATCGTTCCCTGGAAGTCCAGTAGCAGTTTCCGATGCACATCTGGAGGGATTCCGAAATCTGTGGACCATCAGAGTGTTCATGAAACACAGAAATTGCATCGGGATAAAATACAACAGTCACCATGAGCACATTCCTCCATAAAAGTAATGTCTCAAACAGTCTACGCTTTGATCGATCCCTGGAAGACAAGTAGTAGTTTCCGATGCACATCTGGAGGCATTGTGTAATCTGTGGACTATCAGAGTGTTGATGAAACACAGATATTGCATCGGGATTGAATACAACAGTCACCATGCGAACTTTCCTCCATGGGAGTAATGTCTCAAACAATCTACACTTTCATCGTTCCCTGGAAGACCAGTAGTAGTTTCCGATGCACATCTGGTGGCATTCTGTAATGTGTAGACTATCAGAGTTTTGATGAAACACAGTAATTGCATCGGGATTGAATACAACAGTCACCATGCCCACTTTCCTCCATGGGAGTAATGTCTCTAACAGTCTACGCTTTGATCGTTCCCTGGAAGACCAGTAGTAGTTTCCGATGCACATCTGGAGGCTTTCTGTACTCTGTGGACTATCAGAGTGTTGATGAAACACAGAAATTGCATCGGGATTGAATACAACAGTGTCCATGCGCAGTTTCCTCCATGGGAGTAATGTCTCAAACAGTCTACGCTTTGATCATTCCCTGGAAGACCAATAGTAGTTTCCGATACACATCTGGAGGCATTCTGTAATCTGTGGAGTATCAGAGTGTTGATGAAACACAGAAATTGCATCGCGATTGAATACAACAGTTACCAAGCGCACTTTCCTCCTTGGGAGTAATGTCTGAAACAGTCTACGCTTTGATCGTTCCCTGGAAGACCAGTAGTAGTTTCCGATGCACATCTGGAGGCATTCTGTAATCTGTGGACTATTAGAGTGTTGATGAAACACAAAAATTGCATCGGAATTAAATACAACAGTCACCATAAGCACTTTCCTCCATGGGAGTAATGTTTCAAAGAGTTTACGCTTTGATCGTTCCCTGGAAGTCCAGTAACAGTTTCCGATGCACATCTGAAGGGATTCTGTAATCTGTGGACTATCAGGGTGTTGATGAAACACAGAAATTGCATCGGGATTGAATACAACAGTTACCATGCGCACTTTCCTCCTTGGGAGTAATGTCTCTAACAGTCTACGCATTGATCGTTCCCTGGAAGACCAGTAGTAGTTTCCGATGCACATCTGGAGGCATTCTGTATTCTGTGGACTATCAGAGTGTTGATGAAACACAGATATTGCATCGGGATTGAATACAACTGTCACCATGCGCACTTTCCTCCATGTTAGTAATGTCTCAAACAGTCTACGCTTTGATCGTTCCCTGGAAGACCAGTAGTAGTTTCCGATGCACATCTGGAGGCATTCTGTAATCTGTGGAGTATCAGAGTGTTGATGAAACACAGAAATTGCATCGGGATTGAATACAACATTTGCAATGCGCACTTTCCTCCTTGGGAGTAATGTCTCTAACAGTCTACGCATTGATCGTTCCCTGGAAGACCAGTAGTAGTTTTCGATGCACATCTGGAGGCTTTCTGTAATCTGTGGACTATCAGAGTGTTGATGAAGCACAGAAATTGCATCGGGATTGAATACAACAGTCACCTTGCGCATATTCCTCCATGGGAGTAATGTCTCTAACAGTCTACGCTTTGATCGTTCCCTGGAAGACCAGTAGTAGTTTCCGATGCACATCTGGAGGCTTTCTGTACTCTGTGGACTATCAGAGAGTTGATGAAACACAGTAATTGCATCGGGATTGAATACAACAGTCACCATGCTCACATTACTCAAAGGGAGTAATGTCTCTAACAGTCTACGCTTCGGTCGTTCCCTGGAAGACCATTAGTAGTTTCCGATGCACATCTAGAGGCTTTCTGTAATCTGTGGACTATCAGAGTGTTGATGAAACACAGAAATTGCATCGGGATAGAATACAACAGTCACCATGCGCACTTTCCTCCATGGGAGTAATGTCTCAAAAAATCTACGCTTTGATCGTTCCCTGGAAGACCAGTAGTAGTTTCCGATGCATATTTGGTGGCATTCTGTAATGTGTAGACTATCAGAGTGTTGATGAAACACAGTAATTGCATCGGGATTGAATACAACAGTTACCATGCGCACTTTCCTCCATGGGACTAATGTCTCAAAGTGTTTACGCTTTGATCGTTCCCTGAAAGACCAGTAGTAGTTTCCGATGCACATCTGGTGGCATTCTGTAATCTGTGGACTATCAGAGTGTTGATGAAACACAGAAATTGCTTCGGGATTGATTACAACAGTAGCCATGCGCACTTTCCTCTATGGGAGGTAAGTCTCAGACAGTCGACACTTTGATCGTTCCCTGGAGGACCAGTAGTAGTTTCCCGATGCACATCTGGTGGCATTCTGTTTTTTGTGGACTATCAGAGTGTTGATGAAACACAGAAATTGCATCGGGATTGACTACAACAGTCACCATCCACACTTTCCTGCATGGGAGTAATGTCTGAAACAGTCTACGCTTTAATCGTTCCCTGGAAGACCAGTAGTAGTTTCCGATGCACATCTGGAGGCATTCTGTAATCTGTGGACGATCAGAGTGTTGATGAAACACAGAAATTGCATCGGGATTGAATACAACAGTCACCATGTGCACTTTCCTCCATGGGAGTAATGTCTCAAACAGTCTACGATTTGATCGTTCCCTGGAAGACCAGTAGAAGTTTCCGATGCACATCTGGAGTCATTCTGTAATCTGTGGACTATCAGAGTGTTGATGATACACAGAAATTGCATCGGGATTGAATACAACAGTCACCATGCACATATTCCTCCATGGTAGTAATGTCTCTAACAGTCTACGCTTTGATCGTTCCCTGGAAGACCAGTAGTAGTTTCCGATGCACATCTGGAGGCATTCTCTAATCTGTGGACTATCAGAGTGTTGATGAAACACAGGTATTGCATCGGGATTGAATACAACTGTCACCATGCGCAACTTTCCTCCATGGGAGTAATGTCTCAAACAGTCTACGCTTTGATCGTTCCCTGGAAGACCAGTAGTAGTTTCCGATGCACATCTGGAGGCATTCTGTAACTGTGGAGTATCAGAGTGTTGATGAAACACAGAAATTGCATCCGGATTGAATACAACAGTTACCATGCGCACTTTCCTCCTTGGGAGTAATGTCTCAAACAGTCTACGATTTGATCGTTCACTGGAAGACCAGTAGAAGTTTCCGATGCACATCTGGAGTCATTCTGTAATCTGTGGACTATCAGAGTGTTGATGAAACACAGATATTGCATCGGGATTGAATACAACTGTCACCATGCGCACTCTCCTCCATGGGAGTAATGTCTCAAACAGTCTACGTTTTGATCGTTCCCTGGAAGACCAGTAGTAGTTTCCGATGCACATCTGGAGGCATTCTGTAATCTGTGGAGTATCAGAGTGTTGATGAAACACAGAAATTGCATCGGGATTGAATACAACAGTCTCCATGCGCAGTTTCCACCATGGGAGTAATGTCTCAAACAATCTACGCTTTGATCGTTCCCTGGAAGACCAGTAGTAGTTTCCGATGCACATCTGGAGGCATTCTGTAATCTGTGTAGTATCATAGTGTTGATGAAACACAGAAATTGCATCGGGATTGAATACAACAGTTACCATGCGCACTTTCCTCCTTGGGAGTAATGTCTCTAACAGTCTACGCATTGATCGTTCCCTGGAAGACCAGTAGTAGTTTTCGATGCACATCTGGAGGCATTCTGTAATCTGTGGACTATTAGAGTGTTGATGAAACACAGAAATTGCATCGGGATTGAATACAACAGTCACCATGCGCACTTTCCTCCATGGGAGTAATGTTTCAAAGAGTTTACGTTTTGATCGTTCCCTGGAAGTCCAGTAGCAGTTTCCGATGCACATCTGGAGTGATTCTGTAATCTGTGGACTATCAGAGTGTTGATGAAACACAGAAATTGCATCGGGATTGAATACAACAGTCACCATGCGCACTTTCCTCCATGTTAGTAATGTCTCAAACAGTCTACGCTTTGATCGTTCCCTGGAAGACCAGTAGTAGTTTCCGATGCACATCTGGAGGCATTCTGTAATCTGTGGAGTATCAGAGTGTTGATGAAACACAGAAATTGCATCGGGATTGAATACAACAGTTACCATGCGCACTTTCCTCCTTGGGAGTAATATCTCTAACAGTCTACGCATTGTTCGTTCCCTGGAAGACCAGTAGTAGTTTCCGATGCACATCTGGAGGCTTTCTGTAATCTGTGGACTATCAGAGTGTTGATGAAGCACAGAAATTGCTTCTGGATTGAATACAACAGTCCCCATCCGCATATTCCTCCGTGGGAGTAATGTCTCTAACAGTCTACGCTTTGATCGTTCCCTGGAAGACCAGTAGTAGTTTCCGATGCACATCTGGAGGCTTTCTGTACTCTGTGGACTATCAGAGTGTTGATGAAACACAGAAATTGCATCGGGATTGACTACAATAGTCACCATCCACACTTTCCTCCATGGGAGTAATGTCTGAAAGAGTTTACGCTTTGATTGTTCCCTGGAAGACCAGTAGAAGTTTCCGATGCACATCTGGAGGCATTCTGTAATCTGTGGACTATCAGAGTGTTGATGAAACACAGAAATTGCATCGGGATTGAATACAACAGTCACCATGTGCACTTTCCCCCATGGGAGTAATGTCTCAAACAGTCTACGATTTGATCGTTCCCTGGAAGACCAGTAGAAGTTTCCGATGCACATCTGGAGTAATTCTGTAATCTGTGGACTATCAGAGTGTTGATGATACACAGAAATTGCATCGGGATTGAATACAACAGTCACCATGCACATATTCCTCCATGGTAGTAATGTCTCTAACAGTCTACGCTTTGATCGTTCCCTGGAAGACCAGTAGTAGTTTCCGATGCACATCTGGAATCTTTCCGTAGTCTGTGGACTATTAGAGTGTTGATGAAACACAGAAATTCCATCGGGATTGAATACAACAGTCACCATGCGCACTTTCCTCCATGGGAGTAATGTTTCAAAGAGTTTACTCTTTGATCGTTCCCTGGAAGTCCAGTAGCAGTTTCCGATGCACATCTGGAGGGATTCCGAAATCTGTGGACCATCAGAG
Organism: Schistocerca gregaria; assembly: GCF_023897955.1. Lineage (NCBI taxonomy): Eukaryota > Metazoa > Arthropoda > Insecta > Orthoptera > Acrididae > Schistocerca > Schistocerca gregaria. Next base: position 41,351,084 of record NC_064920.1, read on the forward strand.
TGTTGATGAAACACAGAAATTGCATCGGGATAATATACAACAGTCACCATGAGCACATTCCTCCATAAAAGTAATGTCTCAAACAGTCTACGCTTTGATCGATCCCTGGAAGACAAGTAGTAGTTTCCGATGCACATCTGGAGGCATTGTGTAATCTGTGGACTATCAGAGTGTTGATGAAACACAGATATTGCATCGGGATTGAATACAACAGTCACCATGCGAACTTTCCTCCATGGGAGTAATGTCTCAAACAATCTACACTTTCATCGTTCCCTGGAAGACCAGTAGTAGTTTCCGATGCACATCTGGTGGCATTCTGTAATGTGTAGACTATCAGAGTTTTGATGAAACACAGTAATTGCATCGGGATTGAATACAACAGTCACCATGCCCACTTTCCTCCATGGGAGTAATGTCTCTAACAGTCTACGCTTTGATCGTTCCCTGGAAGACCAGTAGTAGTTTCCGATGCACATCTGGAGGCTTTCTGTACTCTGTGGACTATCAGAGTGTTGATGAAACACAGAAATTGCATCGGGATTGAATACAACAGTGTCCATGCGCAGTTTCCTCCATGGGAGTAATGTCTCAAACAGTCTACGCTTTGATCATTCCCTGGAAGACCAATAGTAGTTTCCGATACACATCTGGAGGCATTCTGTAATCTGTGGAGTATCAGAGTGTTGATGAAACACAGAAATTGCATCGCGATTGAATACAACAGTTACCATGCGCACTTTCCTCCTTGGGAGTAATGTCTGAAACAGTCTACGCTTTGATCGTTCCCTGGAAGACCAGTAGTAGTTTCCGATGCACATCTGGAGGCATTCTGTAATCTGTGGACTATTAGAGTGTTGATGAAACACAAAAATTGCATCGGAATTAAATACAACAGTCACCATAAGCACTTTCCTCCATGGGAGTAATGTTTCAAAGAGTTTACGCTTTGATCGTTCCCTGGAAGTCCAGTAACAGTTTCCGATGCACATCTGAAGGGATTCTGTAATCTGTGGACTATCAGGGTGTTGATGAAACACAGAAATTGCATCGGGATTGAATACAACAGTTACCATGCGCACTTTCCTCCTTGGGAGTAATGTCTCTAACAGTCTACGCATTGATCGTTCCCTGGAAGACCAGTAGTAGTTTCCGATGCACATCTGGAGGCATTCTGTATTCTGTGGACTATCAGAGTGTTGATGAAACACAGATATTGCATCGGGATTGAATACAACTGTCACCATGCGCACTTTCCTCCATGTTAGTAATGTCTCAAACAGTCTACGCTTTGATCGTTCCCTGGAAGACCAGTAGTAGTTTCCGATGCACATCTGGAGGCATTCTGTAATCTGTGGAGTATCAGAGTGTTGATGAAACACAGAAATTGCATCGGGATTGAATACAACATTTGCAATGCGCACTTTCCTCCTTGGGAGTAATGTCTCTAACAGTCTACGCATTGATCGTTCCCTGGAAGACCAGTAGTAGTTTTCGATGCACATCTGGAGGCTTTCTGTAATCTGTGGACTATCAGAGTGTTGATGAAGCACAGAAATTGCATCGGGATTGAATACAACAGTCACCTTGCGCATATTCCTCCATGGGAGTAATGTCTCTAACAGTCTACGCTTTGATCGTTCCCTGGAAGACCAGTAGTAGTTTCCGATGCACATCTGGAGGCTTTCTGTACTCTGTGGACTATCAGAGAGTTGATGAAACACAGTAATTGCATCGGGATTGAATACAACAGTCACCATGCTCACATTACTCAAAGGGAGTAATGTCTCTAACAGTCTACGCTTCGGTCGTTCCCTGGAAGACCATTAGTAGTTTCCGATGCACATCTAGAGGCTTTCTGTAATCTGTGGACTATCAGAGTGTTGATGAAACACAGAAATTGCATCGGGATAGAATACAACAGTCACCATGCGCACTTTCCTCCATGGGAGTAATGTCTCAAAAAATCTACGCTTTGATCGTTCCCTGGAAGACCAGTAGTAGTTTCCGATGCATATTTGGTGGCATTCTGTAATGTGTAGACTATCAGAGTGTTGATGAAACACAGTAATTGCATCGGGATTGAATACAACAGTTACCATGCGCACTTTCCTCCATGGGACTAATGTCTCAAAGTGTTTACGCTTTGATCGTTCCCTGAAAGACCAGTAGTAGTTTCCGATGCACATCTGGTGGCATTCTGTAATCTGTGGACTATCAGAGTGTTGATGAAACACAGAAATTGCTTCGGGATTGATTACAACAGTAGCCATGCGCACTTTCCTCTATGGGAGGTAAGTCTCAGACAGTCGACACTTTGATCGTTCCCTGGAGGACCAGTAGTAGTTTCCCGATGCACATCTGGTGGCTTTCTGTTTTTTGTGGACTATCAGAGTGTTGATGAAACACAGAAATTGCATCGGGATTGACTACAACAGTCACCATCCACACTTTCCTGCATGGGAGTAATGTCTGAAACAGTCTACGCTTTAATCGTTCCCTGGAAGACCAGTAGTAGTTTCCGATGCACATCTGGAGGCATTCTGTAATCTGTGGACGATCAGAGTGTTGATGAAACACAGAAATTGCATCGGGATTGAATACAACAGTCACCATGTGCACTTTCCTCCATGGGAGTAATGTCTCAAACAGTCTACGATTTGATCGTTCCCTGGAAGACCAGTAGAAGTTTCCGATGCACATCTGGAGTCATTCTGTAATCTGTGGACTATCAGAGTGTTGATGATACACAGAAATTGCATCGGGATTGAATACAACAGTCACCATGCACATATTCCTCCATGGTAGTAATGTCTCTAACAGTCTACGCTTTGATCGTTCCCTGGAAGACCAGTAGTAGTTTCCGATGCACATCTGGAGGCATTCTCTAATCTGTGGACTATCAGAGTGTTGATGAAACACAGGTATTGCATCGGGATTGAATACAACTGTCACCATGCGCAACTTTCCTCCATGGGAGTAATGTCTCAAACAGTCTACGCTTTGATCGTTCCCTGGAAGACCAGTAGTAGTTTCCGATGCACATCTGGAGGCATTCTGTAACTGTGGAGTATCAGAGTGTTGATGAAACACAGAAATTGCATCCGGATTGAATACAACAGTTACCATGCGCACTTTCCTCCTTGGGAGTAATGTCTCAAACAGTCTACGATTTGATCGTTCCCTGGAAGACCAGTAGAAGTTTCCGATGCACATCTGGAGTCATTCTGTAATCTGTGGACTATCAGAGTGTTGATGATACACAGAAATTGCATCGGGATTGAATACAACAGTCACCATGCACATATTCCTCCATGGTAGTAATGTCTCTAACAGTCTACGCTTTGATCGTTCCCTGGAAGACCAGTAGTAGTGTCCGATGCACATCTGGAGGCATTCTGTAATCTGTGGACTATTAGAGTGTTGATGAAACACAAAAATTGCATCGGGATTAAATACAACAGTCACCATAAGCACTTTCCTCCATGGGAGTAATGTTTCAAAGAGTTTACGCTTTGATCGTTCCCTGGAAGTCCAGTAACAGTTTCCGACGCACATCTTAAGGGATTCTGTAATCTGTGGACTATCAGAGTGTTGATGAAACACAGAAATTGCATCGGGATTGAATACAACAGTCACCATGAGCACATTCCTCCATAAAAGTAATGTCTCAAACAGTCTACGCTTTGATCGATCCCTGGAAGACCAGTAGTAGTTTCCGATGCAAATCTGGAGGCATTCTGTAATCTGTGGTCTATCAGAGTGTTGATGAAACACAGATATTGCATCGGGATTGAATACAACTGTCACCATGCGCACTCTCCTCCATGGGAGTAATGTCTCAAACAGTCTACGTTTTGATCGTTCCCTGGAAGACCAGTAGTAGTTTCCGATGCACATCTGGAGGCATTCTGTAATCTGTGGAGTATCAGAGTGTTGATGAAACACAGAAATTGCATCGGGATTGAATACAACAGTTACCATGCGCTCTTTCCTCCTTGGGAGTAATGTCTCTAACAGTCTACGCATTGATCGTTCCCTGGAAGACCAGTAGTAGTTTCCGATGCACATCTGGAGGCATTCTGTATTCTGTGGACTATCAGAGTGTTGATGAAACACAGATATTGCATCGGGATTGAATACAACTGTCACCATGCGCACTTTCCTCCATGTTAGTAATGTCTCAAACAGTCTACGCTTTGATCGTTCCCTGGAAGACCAGTAGTAGTTTCCGATGCACATCTGGAGGCATTCTGTAATCTGTGGAGTATCAGAGTGTTGATGAAACACAGAAATTGCATCGGGATTGAATACAACAGTTACCATGCGCACTTTCCTCCTTGGGAGTAATGTCTCTAACAGTCTACGCATTGATCGTTCCCTGGAAGACCAGTAGTAGTTTCCGATGCACATCTGGAGGCTTTCTGTAATCTGTGGACTATCAGAGTGTTGATGAAGCACAGAAATTGCATCGGGATTGAATACAGCAGTCACCTTGCGCATATTCCTCCATGGGAGTAATGTCTCCAACAGTCTACGCTTTGATCGTTCCCTGGAAGACCAGTAGTAGTTTCCGATGCACATCTGGAGGCTTTCTGTACTCTGTGGACTATCAGAGAGTTGATGAAACACAGTAATTGCATCGGGATTGAATACAACAGTCACCATGCTCACATTACTCAAAGGGAGTAATGTCTCTAACAGTCTACGCTTCGGTCGTTCCCTGGAAGACCATTAGTAGTTTCCGATGCACATCTGGAGGCTTTCTGTAATCTGTGGACTATCAGAGTGTTGATGAAACACAGAAATTGCATCGGGATAGAATACAACAGTCACCATGCGCACTTTCCTACATGGGAGTAATGTCTCAAAAAATCTACGCTTTGATCGTTCCCTGGAAGACCAGTAGTAGTTTCCGATGCACATTTGGTGGCATTCTGTAATGTGTAGACTATCAGAGTGTTGATGAAACACAGTAATTGCATCGGGATTGAATACAACAGTTACCATGCGCACTTTTCTCCATGGGACTAATGTCTCAAAGTGTTTACGCTTTGATCGTTCCCTGAAAGACCAGTAGTAGTTTCCGATGCACATATGGTGGCATTCTGTAATCTGTGGACTATCAGAGTGTTGATGAAACACAGAAATTGCTTCGGGATTGATTACAACAGTAACCATGCGCAGTTTCCTCTATGGGAGGTATGTCTCAAACAGTCGACACTTTGATCGTTCCCTGGAAGACCAGTAGTAGTTTCCCGATGCACATCAGGTGGCATTCTGTTTTTTGTGGACAATCAGAGTGTTGATGAAACACAGAAATTGCATCGGGATTGACTACAACAGTCACCATCCACACTTTTCTGCATGGGAGTAATGTCTGAAACAGTCTACGCTTTGAACGTTCCCTGGAAGACCAGTAGTAGTTTCCGATGCACATCTGGAGGCATTCTGTAATCTGTGGACGATCAGAGTGTTGATGAAACACAGAAATTGCATCGGGATTGAATACAACAGTCACCATGTGCACTTTCCTCCATGGGAGTAATGTCTCAAACAGTCTACGATTTGATCGTTCCCTGGAAGACCAGTAGAAGTTTCCGATGCACATCTGGAGTCATTCTGTAATCTGTGGACTATCAGAGTGTTGATGATACACAGAAATTGCATCGGGATTCAATACAACAGTCACCATGCACATATTCCTCCATGGTAGTAATGTCTCTAACAGTCTACACTTTGATCGTTCCCTGGAAGACCAGTAGTAGTTTCCGATGCACATCTGGAGGCATTCTGTAATTTGTGGACTATCAGAGTGTTGATGAAACACAGGTATTGCATCGGGATTGAATACAACTGTCACCATGCGCAACTTTCCTCCATGGGAGTAATGTCTCAAACAGTCTACGCTTTGATCGTTCCCTGGAAGACCAGTAGTAGTTTCCGATGCACATCTGGAGACATTCTGTAATCTGTGGAGTATCAGAGTGTTGATGAAACACAGAAATTGCATCCGGATTGAATACAACAGTTACCATGCGCACTTCCCTCCTTGGGAGTAATGTCTCTAACAGTCTACTACGCATTGATCGTTCCTTGGAAGACCAGTAGTAGTTTCCGATGCACATCTGGAGGCTTTCTGTAATCTGTGGACTATCAGAGTGTTGATGAAGCACAGAAATTGCATCGGGATTGACTACAACAGTCTCCATCCACACTTTTCTGCATGGGAGTAATGTCTGAAACAGTCTACGCTTTGATCGTTCCCTGGAAGACCAGTAGTAGTTTCCGATGCACATCTGGAGACATTCTGTAATCTGTGGAGTATCAGAGTGTTGATGAAACACAGAAATTGCTTCGGGATTGATTACAACAGTAACCATGCGCAGTTTCCTCTATGGGAGGTATGTCTCAAACAGTCGACACTTTGATCGTTCCCTGGAAGACCAGTAGTAGTTTCCGATGCACATCTGGTGGCATTCTGTAATGTGTAGACTATCAGAGATTTGATGAAACACAGTAATTGCATCGGGATTGAATACAACAGTCACCATGCCCACTTTCCTCCATGGGAGTAATGTCTCAAACAATCTACGCTTTGATCGTTCCCTGGAAGACCAGTAGTAGTTTCCGATGCACATCTGGTGGCATTCTGTAATGTGTAGACTATCAGAGTGTTGATGAAACACAGTAATTGCATCGGGATTGAATACAACAGTTACCATGCGCACTTTCCTCCATGGGAGTAATGTCTCAAAGTGTTTACGCTTTGATCGTTCCCTGGAAGACCAGTAGTAGTTTCCGATGCACATCTGGAATCTTTCCGTAATCTGCGGACTATTAGAGTGTTGATGAAACACAGAAATTGCATCGGGATTGAATACATCAGTCACCATGCGCACTTTCCTCCATGGGAGTAATGTTTCAAAGAGATTACGCTTTGATCGTTCCCTGGAAGTCCAGTAGCAGTTTCCGATGCACGTCTGGAGGGATTCTGTAATCTGTGGACTATCAGAGTGTTGATGAAACACAGAAATTGCATCGGGATTGAATACAACAGTCACCATGAGCACATTTCTCCATAAAAGTAATGTCTCAAACAGTCTACGTTTTGATCGATCCCTGGAAGACCCGTAGTAGTTTCCGATGCACATCTGGAGGCATTCTGTAACTTGTGGACTATCAGAGTGTTGATGAAACACAGAAATTGCATCGGGATTGAATACAACTGTCACCATGCGCACTTTCCTCCATGGGAGTAATGTCTCAAACAGTCTTCGCTTTGATCGTTCCCTGGAAGACCAGTAGTAGTTTCCGATGAACATCTGGAGGCATTCTGTAATCTGTGGAGTATCAGAGTGGTGATGAAACACAGAAATTGCATCGGGATTGAATACAACAGTTACCATGCGCACTTTCCTCCTTGGGAGTAATGTCTCTAACAGTCTACGCATTGATCGTTCCCTGGAAGACCAGTAGTAGTTTCCGATGCACATCTGGAGGCTTTCTGTATTCTGTGGACTATCAGAGTGTTGATGAAGCACAGAAATTGCATCGGGATTGCATACAACAGTCACCATGCACACATTCCTCAATAAAAGTAATATCTCAAACAGTCTACGCTTTGATCGTTCCCTTTAGGACCAGTAGTAGTTTCCGATGCACATCTGGAGGCTTTCTGTACTCTGTGGACTATCAGAGTGTTGATGAAACACAGAAATTGCATCGGGATTGAATACAACAGTAACCATGCGAACTTTCCTCCATGGGAGTAATGTCTCAAACAATCTACACTTTGATCGTACCCTGGAAGACCAGTAGTAGTTTCCGATGCACATCTGGTGGCATTCTATAATGTGTAGACTATCAGAGTGTTGATGAAACACAGTAATTGCATCGGGATTGAATACAACAGTCACCATGCTCACATTACTCAATGGGAGTAATGTCTCTAAGAGTCTACGCTTCGGTCGTTATCTGGAAGACCATTAGTAGTTTCTGATGCACATCTGGAGGCTTTCCGTAATCTGTGGAGTATCAGAGTGTTTATGAAACACAGAAATTGCATCGGGATTGAATACAACAGTTACCATGCGCACTTTCCTCCTTGGGAGTAATGTCTCTAACAGTCTACGCATTGATCGTTCCCTGGAAGACCAGTAGTAGTATCCGATGCACAGCTGGAGGCATTCTGTAATCTGTGGACTAACAGAGTGTTGATGAAACACAGAAATTGCATCGGGATTGAATACAACAGTCACCATGTGCACTTTCCTCCATGGGAGTAATGTCTCAAACAGTCTATGATTTGATCGTTCCCTGGAAGACCAGTAGAAGTTTCCGATGCACATCTGGAGTCATTCTGTAATCTGTGGACTATCAGAGTGTTGATGATACACAGAAATGGCATCGGGATTGAATACAACAGTCACCATGCACATATTCCTCCATGGTAGTAATGTCTCTAACAGTCTACGCTTTGATCGTTCCCTGGAAGACCAGTAGTAGTTTCCGATGCACATCTGGAATTTTTCCGTAATCTGTGGACTATTAGAGTGTTGATGAAACACAGAAATTCCATCGGGATTGAATACATCAGTCACCATGCGCACTTTCCTCCATGGGAGTAATGTTTCAAAGAGTTTACGCTTTGATCGTTCCCTGGAAGTCCAGTAGCAGTTTCCGATGCACATCTGGAGGGATTCTGAAATCTGTTGACCATCAGAGTGTTGATGAAACACAGAAATTGCATCGGGATTGAATACAACAGTCACCATGAGCACATTCCTCCATAAAAGTAATGTCTCAAACAGTCTACGCTTTGATCGATCCCTGGAAGACCAGTAGTAGTTTCCGATGCACATCTGGAGGCATTCTGTAATCTGTGGACTATCAGAGTGTTGATGAAACACAGATATTGCATCGGGATTGAATACAACTGTCACCATGCGCACTTTCCTCCATGGGAGTAATGTCTCAAACAGTCTACGCTTTCTTCTAATAATTTCCGGGTATGCAGCCGGATCCCGTCGACATTCTGCCACGATATTTCGGCCCAGACACGTCCGGCCATCATCAGGTGAGTACACAACTACTGAAGATCCCAGGTGCAGTCGCGGTATTTATACCGATTCTCGCGCACGTATTGACATGCGCGGCATAGCCGAGTTGTACGTGCTGCCCTCGGTGGTGAAAGTAAAAGATCATCTAGTCATTGAGTATCGAATGACGCTGTCTATTCCGCTGTGAATGTATAATTTTAATAACAGGATTCCAAGTTTTATCCAGTTGAAAGCCGTTGTCACGATTTATAAGATTATCGGCAAGACGTATTTCCACTGATTCCTTGATTACGGAATCCCAAAATCCGGAAACCGGAGCTAAAATTTTTGTTCCATTGTATTCCATTGAATGTCCCAATGAAATACAGTGCTCTGCTACTGCCGATTTTGACGGTTGCCGCAGACGGGTGTATCTTTCATGTTCTGTACATCGTTCATGGACAGTTCTTGAAAAGGACCCAACAAGACGAATATCAAGGAAAACTGCTACCCTTTTGAACGACTGTTCTCTACCTGAACAAATTATCAAGAGTTTGAGACCACACAATGCAGTACCACCAAGACTCTACGGTCTTCCCAAGATACACAAGGATGGTGCCCCACTACGATTAATAGTGAGTAATATTGGTGCTGCCACCTATTCTACAGCAAAATATCTGGCCTCACTACTAAAGCCGTATGTGGGTAAGTGTTGCCACCATATACGTAATTCCGAGGATTTTGTCAGTCGCTTGAAGGAAGTTAAGCTTAGCAGCTCGGATTTATTAGTCAGCTTTGATGTGGTCTCACTGTTTACCAAAGTGCCTTTAATGGAATCGTTACATCTTATTGGTAACTTATTCAGTACAGAAATGACGGCCTTGTTTGAACATATACTCTCCTCAACGTACTTTCTATTCAATGACGAATTCTTTGAACAAACAGACGGCGTCGCCATGGGGAGCCCTTTGTCCCCTGTGGTAGCTAATCTCTTTATGGAGGACTTTGAGGAGAAAGCACTTGAGTCTGCTGTCTTAAAGCCTACGGTCTTCTGGCGGTACGTAGATGATACTTTTGTTGTATGGCCTCATGGCAGACAGGAACTGGAGAAATTCCTTCATCATTTAAACTCTTTACATGAGAACATCAAATTCACGATGGAGATTGAAAAAGATGGCACTTTACCATTTCTAGACGTGCTAGTATGCCGTAAAAATGATGGGTCATTAGGACATTCTGTGTACAGGAAACCAACTCACACAGATCTGTATCTCCAGGCGTCAAGCTGCCACCACCCAGCACAAACAGCCGGTGTTCTCAGTACCTTAATACATCGAGCGCATGTAATATCGGACGATGAATACCTCCACGCAGAATTAGAACACTTGGAGAAGATTTTTAAAGAGAATGGCTACACTTCACGCCAAATAAGAAAGGCCATGCGCAACTGTCATAACAAGAAGCAGCGCACTGAGGACGCTGATGACGACTTTAAATCAACTGCGTTTCTTCCATACGCCGGGAATGTGTCGTCGAAAATAGGCCGACTACTGAAGAAGAATAAAATCAAGGTTATCTTCCGTCCACCAGCAAAGAACCGGGCCCTGGTTGGATCCGTTAAAGACGATTTACAACTGAAGAAAGCAGGCGTCTACAAAATTCCCTGTGAATGTGGCTCTGCATATATTGGCCAGACGACAAGAACTGTCCATGAACGATGTACAGAACATGAAAGATACACCCGTCTGCGGCAACCGTCAAAATCGGCAGTAGCAGAGCACTGTATTTCATTGGGACATTCAATGGAATACAATGGAACAAAAATTTTAGCTCCGGTTTCCGGATTTTGGGATTCCGTAATCAAGGAATCATTGGAAATACGTCTTGCCGATAATCTTATAAATCGTGACAACGGCTTTCAACTGGATAAAACTTGGAATCCTGTTATTAAAATTATACATTCACAGCGGAATAGACAGCGTCATTCGATACTCAATGACTAGATGATCTTTTACTTTCACCACCGAGGGCAGCACGTACAACTCGGCTATGCCGCGCATGTCAACACGTGCGCGAGAATCGGTATAAATACCGCGACTGCACCTGGGCTCTTCAGTAGTTGTGTACTCACCTGATGATGGCCGGACGTCTCTGGGCCGAAATATCGTGGCAGAATGTCGACGGGATCCGGCTGCATACCCGGAAATTATCAGAAGAACAAATACGCCGGGAAAATTTCAGAAGTCACATCAAATACCTTTACGGGGAGGAGATGGTTCAGGATATCCACGTACTGGATAAATTACGTGAGAAGAGAGCCAGGTTGCTGTGTTCACTAAATTTTTTATTGAAATGTAGAAACAATAACTTGATTCCAACTTTCGCCAGAGTTGTTCATTTTATTAATAGTGTGGCCGCTAACAATATAAAACGCAAGGCGGGTCTGGCTTTATTAAGAGAACGAATCCGTTATACGCGTCGTGAGTTAGACACTGTTGCCAGGAATTTATATTATTTACATCTGAAGATTGCAGCAAGATGTTCTTCTCTTAGCTGGGACTGGATTGACGGTGTATCCTGGGCCAAGGCAGACTGGGCTCACAGGAACAGTACGAACAGGCAAAGTGCGAAGTTTAGCCAACTCGTAACAAGAAAGCCGCAAGAAGCTATCTCTGGACGATCCGTGGTGAACCTTACGGAGAAATCATTTGACGATGCGACGATGTCAGTGCTTGCGAAAGGTTTAAACTTCGCCCCTACTCCTGTTTCACTGCCTTTAACGGATTTCATCAGTTCCATTGAGGAAGCCATTAGACGTCTCCCTGCGGATAATGCAGACGAAATTCGACGTGAATCTTGCCGAACGTTGCTGAAATGTGCGCCACAACGGAGTAACATCTCGCCAGCTGAAAGAGCTGCTCTCCGCAGCCTCAGAGAAGATACTAGCACAGTCGTACTGCCTGCGGATAAGGGTAACGCCACAGTTCTTCTGACGAGGGAAGCCTACAACGAGAAGATATATTGTCAGCTAAATGATTCCACGTACCGCAGAATTGAAAAGGACCCAACAAGACGAATATCAAGGAAACTGCTACCCTTTTGAACGACTGTTCTCTACCTGAACAAATTATCAAGAGATTGAGACCACACAATGCAGTACCACCAAGACTCTACGGTCTTCCCAAGATACACAAGGATGGTGCCCCACTACGATTAATAGTGAGTAATATTGGTGCTGCCACCTATTCTACAGCAAAATATCTGGCCTCACTACTAAAGCCGTATGTGGGTAAGTGTTGCCACCATATACGTAATTCCGAGGATTTTGTCAGTCGCTTGAAGGAAGTTAAGCTTAGCAGCTCGGATTTATTAGTCAGCTTTGATGTGGTCTCACTGTTTACCAAAGTGCCTTTAATGGAATCGTTACATCTTATTGGTAACTTATTCAGTGCAGAAATGACGGCCTTGTTTGAACATATACTCTCCTCAACGTACTTTCTATTCAATGACGAATTCTTTGAACAAACAGACGGCGTCGCCATGGGGAGCCCTTTGTCCCCTGTGGTAGCTAATCTCCTTATGGAGGACTTTGAGGAGAAAGCACTTGAGTCTGCTGTCTTAAAGCCTACGGTCTTCTGGCGGTACGTAGATGATACTTTTGTTGTATGGCCTCATGGCAGACAGGAACTGGAGAAATTCCTTCATCATTTAAACTCTTTACATGAGAACATCAAATTCACGATGGAGATTGAAAAAGATGGCACTTTACCATTTCTAGACGTGCTAGTATGCCGTAAAAATGATGGGTCATTAGGACATTCTGTGTACAGGAAACCGACTCACACAGATCTGTATCTCCAGGCGTCAAGCTGCCACCACCCAGCACAAACAGCCGGTGTTCTCAGTACCTTAATACATCGAGCGCATGTAATATCGGACGATGAAAACCTCCACGCAGAATTAGAACACTTGGAGAAGATTTTTAAAGAGAATGGCTACACTTCACGCCAAATAAGAAAGGCCATGCGCAACTGTCATAACAAGAAGCAGCGCACTGAGGACGCTGATGACGACTTTAAATCAACTGCGTTTCTTCCATACGCCGGGAATGTGTCGTCGAAAATAGGCCGACTACTGAAGAAGAATAAAATCAAGGTTATCTTCCGTCCACCAGCAAAGAACCGGGCCCTGGTTGGATCCGTTAAAGACGATTTACAACTGAAGAAAGCAGGCGTCTACAAAATTCCCTGTGAATGTGGCTCTGCATATATTGGCCAGACGACAAGAACTGTCCATGAACGATGTACAGAACATGAAAGATACACCCGTCTGCGGCAACCGTCAAAATCGGCAGTAGCAGAGCACTGTATTTCATTGGGACATTCAATGGAATACAATGGAACAAAAATTTTAGCTCCGGTTTCCGGATTTTGGGATTCCGTAATCAAGGAATCAGTGGAAATACGTCTTGCCGATAATCTTATAAATCATGACAACGGCTTTCAACTGGATAAAACTTGGAATCCTGTTATTAAAATTATACATTCACAGCGGAATAGACAGCGTCATTCGATACTCAATGACTAGATGATCTTTTACTTTCACCACCGAGGGCAGCACGTACAACTCGGCTATGCCGCGCATGTCAACACGTGCGCGAGAATCGGTATAAATACCGCGACTGCACCTGGGCTCTTCAGTAGTTGTGTACTCACCTGATGATGGCCGGACGTCTCTGGGCCGAAATATCGTGGCAGAATGTCGACGGGATCCGGCTGCATACCCGGAAATTATTAGAAGAACAAATACGCCGGGAAAATTTCAGAAGTCACATCAAATACCTTTACGGGGAGGAGATGGTTCAGGATATCCACGTACTGGATAAATTACGTGAGAAGAGAGCCAGGTTGCTGTGTTCACTAAACTTTTTATTGAAATGTAGAAACAATAACTTGATTCCAACTTTCGCCAGAGTTGTTCATTTTATTAATAGTGTGGCCGCCAACAATATAAAACGCAAGGCGAGTCTGGCTTTATTAAGAGAACGAATCCGTTATACGCGTCGTGAGTTAGACACTGTTGCCAGGAATTTATATTATTTACATCTGAAGATTGCAGCAAGATGTTCTTCTCTTAGCTGGGACTGGATTGACGGTGTATCCTGGGCCAAGGCAGACTGGGCTCACAGGAACAGTACGAACAGGCAAAGTGCGAAGTTTAGCCAACTCGTAACAAGAAAGCCGCAAGAAGCTATCTCTGGACGATCCGTGGTGAACCTTACGGAGAAATCATTTGACGATGCGACGATGTCAGTGCTTGCGAAAGGTTTAAACTTCGCCCCTACTCCTGTTTCACTGCCTTTAACGGATTTCATCAGTTCCATTGAGGAAGCCATTAGACGTCTCCCTGCGGATAATGCAGACGAAATTCGACGTGAATCTTGCCGAACGTTGCTGAAATGTGCGCCACAACGGAGTAACATCTCGCCAGCTGAAAGAGCTGCTCTCCGCAGCCTCAGAGAAGATACTAGCACAGTCGTACTGCCTGCGGATAAGGGTAACGCCACAGTTCTTCTGACGAGGGAAGCCTACAACGAGAAGATATATTGTCAGCTAAATGATTCCACGTACCGCAGAATTGAAAAGGACCCAACAAGACGAATATCAAGGAAACTGCTACCCTTTTGAACGACTGTTCTCTACCTGAACAAATTATCAAGAGATTGAGACCACACAATGCAGTACCACCAAGACTCTACGGTCTTCCCAAGATACACAAGGATGGTGCCCCACTACGATTAATAGTGAGTAATATTGGTGCTGCCACCTATTCTACAGCAAAATATCTGGCCTCACTACTAAAGCCGTATGTGGGTAAGTGTTGCCACCATATACGTAATTCCGAGGATTTTGTCAGTCGCTTGAAGGAAGTTAAGCTTAGCAGCTCGGATTTATTAGTCAGCTTTGATGTGGTCTCACTGTTTACCAAAGTGCCTTTAATGGAATCGTTACATCTTATTGGTAACTTATTCAGTGCAGAAATGACGGCCTTGTTTGAACATATACTCTCCTCAACGTACTTTCTATTCAATGACGAATTCTTTGAACAAACAGACGGCGTCGTCATGGGGAGCCCTTTGTCCCCTGTGGTAGCTAATCTCTTTATGGAGGACTTTGAGGAGAAAGCACTTGAGTCTGCTGTCTTAAAGCCTACGGTCTTCTGGCGGTACGTAGATGATACTTTTGTTGTATGGCCTCATGGCAGACAGGAACTGGAGAAATTCCTTCATCATTTAAACTCTTTACATGAGAACATCAAATTCACGATGGAGATTGAAAAAGATGGCACTTTACCATTTCTAGACGTGCTAGTATGCCGTAAAAATGATGGGTCATTAGGACATTCTGTGTACACGAAACCGACTCACACAGATCTGTATCTCCAGGCGTCAAGCTGCCACCACCCAGCACAAACAGCCGGTGTTCTCAGTACCTTAATACATCGAGCGCATGTAATATCGGACGATGAAAACCTCCACGCAGAATTAGAACACTTGGAGAAGATTTTTAAAGAGAATGGCTACACTTCACGCCAAATAAGAAAGGCCATGCGCAACTGTCATAACAAGAAGCAGCGCACTGAGGACGCTGATGACGACTTTAAATCAACTGCGTTTCTTCCATACGCCGGGAATGTGTCGTCGAAAATAGGCCGACTACTGAAGAAGAATAAAATCAAGGTTATCTTCCGTCCACCAGCAAAGAACCGGGCCCTGGTTGGATCCGTTAAAGACGATTTACAACTGAAGAAAGCAGGCGTCTACAAAATTCCCTGTGAATGTGGCTCTGCATATATTGGCCAGACGACAAGAACTGTCCATGAACGATGTACAGAACATGAAAGATACACCCGTCTGCGGCAACCGTCAAAATCGGCAGTAGCAGAGCACTGTATTTCATTGGGACATTCAATGGAATACAATGGAACAAAAATTTTAGCTCCGGTTTCCGGATTTTGGGATTCCGTAATCAAGGAATCAGTGGAAATACGTCTTGCCGATAATCTTATAAATCGTGACAACGGCTTTCAACTGGATAAAACTTGGAATCCTGTTATTAAAATTATACATTCACAGCGGAATAGACAGCGTCATTCGATACTCAATGACTAGATGATCTTTTACTTTCACCACCGAGGGCAGCACGTACAACTCGGCTATGCCGCGCATGTCAACACGTGCGCGAGAATCGGTATAAATACCGCGACTGCACCTGGGCTCTTCAGTAGTTGTGTACTCACCTGATGATGGCCGGACGTCTCTGGGCCGAAATATCGTGGCAGAATGTCGACGGGATCCGGCTGCATACCCGGAAATTATTAGAAGAACAAATACGCCGGGAAAATTTCAGAAGTCACATCAAATACCTTTACGGGGAGGAGATGGTTCAGGATATCCACGTACTGGATAAATTACGTGAGAAGAGAGCCAGGTTGCTGTGTTCACTAAATTTTTTATTGAAATGTAGAAACAATAACTTGATTCCAACTTTCGCCAGAGTTGTTCATTTTATTAATAGTGTGGCCGCCAACAATATAAAACGCAAGGCGAGTCTGGCTTTATTAAGAGAACGAATCCGTTATACGCGTCGTGAGTTAGACACTGTTGCCAGGAATTTATATTATTTACATCTGAAGATTGCAGCAAGATGTTCTTCTCTTAGCTGGGACTGGATTGACGGTGTATCCTGGGCCAAGGCAGACTGGGCTCACAGGAACAGTACGAACAGGCAAAGTGCGAAGTTTAGCCAACTCGTAACAAGAAAGCCGCAAGAAGCTATCTCTGGACGATCCGTGGTGAACCTTACGGAGAAATCATTTGACGATGCGACGATGTCAGTGCTTGCGAAAGGTTTAAACTTCGCCCCTACTCCTGTTTCACTGCCTTTAACGGATTTCATCAGTTCCATTGAGGAAGCCATTAGACGTCTCCCTGCGGATAATGCAGACGAAATTCGACGTGAATCTTGCCGAACGTTGCTGAAATGTGCGCCACAACGGAGTAACATCTCGCCAGCTGAAAGAGCTGCTCTCCGCAGCCTCAGAGAAGATACTAGCACAGTCGTACTGCCTGCGGATAAGGGTAACGCCACAGTTCTTCTGACGAGGGAAGCCTACAACGAGAAGATATATTGTCAGCTAAATGATTCCACGTACCGCAGAATTGAAAAGGACCCAACAAGACGAATATCAAGGAAACTGCTACCCTTTTGAACGACTGTTCTCTACCTGAACAAATTATCAAGAGATTGAGACCACACAATGCAGTACCACCAAGACTCTACGGTCTTCCCAAGATACACAAGGATGGTGCCCCACTACGATTAATAGTGAGTAATATTGGTGCTGCCACCTATTCTACAGCAAAATATCTGGCCTCACTACTAAAGCCGTATGTGGGTAAGTGTTGCCACCATATACGTAATTCCGAGGATTTTGTCAGTCGCTTGAAGGAAGTTAAGCTTAGCAGCTCGGATTTATTAGTCAGCTTTGATGTGGTCTCACTGTTTACCAAAGTGCCTTTAATGGAATCGTTACATCTTATTGGTAACTTATTCAGTGCAGAAATGACGGCCTTGTTTGAACATATACTCTCCTCAACGTACTTTCTATTCAATGACGAATTCTTTGAACAAACAGACGGCGTCGTCATGGGGAGCCCTTTGTCCCCTGTGGTAGCTAATCTCTTTATGGAGGACTTTGAGGAGAAAGCACTTGAGTCTGCTGTCTTAAAGACTACGGTCTTCTGGCGGTACGTAGATGATACTTTTGTTGTATGGCCTCATGGCAGACAGGAACTGGAGAAATTCCTTCATCATTTAAACTCTTTACATGAGAACATCAAATTCACGATGGAGATTGAAAAAGATGGCACTTTACCATTTCTAGACGTGCTAGTATGCCGTAAAAATGATGGGTCATTAGGACATTCTGTGTACAGGAAACCGACTCACACAGATCTGTATCTCCAGGCGTCAAGCTGCCACCACCCAGCACAAACAGCCGGTGTTCTCAGTACCTTAATACATCGAGCGCATGTAATATCGGACGATGAAAACCTCCACGCAGAATTAGAACACTTGGAGAAGATTTTTAAAGAGAATGGCTACACTTCACGCCAAATAAGAAAGGCCATGCGCAACTGTCATAACAAGAAGCAGCGCACTGAGGACGCTGATGACGACTTTAAATCAACTGCGTTTCTTCCATACGCCGGGAATGTGTCGTCGAAAATAGGCCGACTACTGAAGAAGAATAAAATCAAGGTTATCTTCCGTCCACCAGCAAAGAACCGGGCCCTGGTTGGATCCGTTAAAGACGATTTACAACTGAAGAAAGCAGGCGTCTACAAAATTCCCTGTGAATGTGGCTCTGCATATATTGGCCAGACGACAAGAACTGTCCATGAACGATGTACAGAACATGAAAGATACACCCGTCTGCGGCAACCGTCAAAATCGGCAGTAGCACAGCACTGTATTTCATTGGGACATTCAATGGAATACAATGGAACAAAAATTTTAGCTCCGGTTTCCGGATTTTGGGATTCCGTAATCAAGGAATCAGTGGAAATACGTCTTGCCGATAATCTTATAAATCGTGACAACGGCTTTCAACTGGATAAAACTTGGAATCTTGTTATTAAAATTATACATTCACAGCGGAATAGACAGCGTCATTCGATACTCAATGACTAGATGATCTTTTACTTTCACCACCGAGGGCAGCACGTACAACTCGGCTATGCCGCGCATGTCAACACGTGCGCGAGAATCGGTATAAATACCGCGACTGCACCTGGGCTCTTCAGTAGTTGTGTACTCACCTGATGATGGCCGGACGTCTCTGGGCCGAAATATCGTGGCAGAATGTCGACGTGATCCGGCTGCATACCCGGAAATTATTAGAAGAACAAATACGCCGGGAAAATTACAGAAGTCACAGTCTACGCTTTGATCGTTCCCTGGAAGACCAGTAGTAGTTTCCGATACACATCTGGAGGCATTCTGTAATCTGTGGAGTATCAGAGTGTTGATGAAACACAGAAATTGCATCGGGATTAAATACAATAGTTACCATGCGCACTTTCCTCCTTGGGAGTAATGTCTCAAACAATCTACACTTTGATCGTTCCCTGGAAGACCAGTAGTAGTTTCCGATGCACATCTGGTGGCATTCTGTAATGTGTAGACTATCAGAGTGTTGATGAAACACAGTAATTGAATCGGGATTGAATACAACAGTCACCATGCCCACTTTCCTCCATGGGAGTAATGTCTCTAACAGTCTACGCTTTGATCGTTCCCTGGAAGACCAGTAGTAGTTTCCGATGCACATCTGGAGGCTTTCTGTACTCTGTGGACTATCAGAGTGTTGATGAAGCACAGAAATTGCATCGGGATTGAATACAACAGTTACCATGCTCACATTACTCAATGGGAGTAATGACTCTAACAGTCTACGCTTTGATCGATCCCTGGAAGACCAGTAGTAGTTTCCGATGCACATCTGGAGGCATTCTGTAATCTGTGAACTATCAGAGTGTTGAAGAAACACAGATATTGCATCGGGATTGAATACAACTGTCACCATGCGCACTTTCCTCCTTGGGAGTAATGTCTCTAACAGTCTACGCATTGATCGTTCCCTGGAAGACCAGTAGTAGTTTCCGATGCACATCTGGAGGCTTTCTGTAATCTGTGGACTATCAGAGAGTTGATGAAGCACAGAAATTGCATCGGGATTGAATACAACAGTCACCAGCGCACATTCCTCCATAAAAGTAATATCTCAAACAGTCTACGCTTTGATCGTTCCCTTGAAGACCAGTAGTAGTTTCCGATGCACATCTGGAGGCATTCTGTAATCTGTGGACTATCAGAGTGTTGGTCAAACACAGAAATTGCATCGGGATTGAATACAACAGTCACCATGCCCACTTTCCTCCATGGGAGTAATGTCTCTAAGAGTCTACGCTTTGATCGTTCCCTGGAAGACCAGTAGTAGTTTCCGATGCACATCTGGAGGCTTTCTGTACTCTGTGGACTATCAGAGCGTTGATGAAACACAGAAATTGCATCGGGATTGACTACAACAGTCATCATCCACACTTTCCTGCATGGGAGTAATGTCTGAAACAGTCTACGCTTTGATCGTTCCCTGGAAGACCAGTAGTAGTTTCCGATGCACATCTGGAGGCATTCTGTAATCTGTGGACTATCAGAGTGTTGATGAAACACAGAAATTGCATCGGGATTGAATACAACAGTCACCATGTGCACTTTCCTCCATGGGAGTTATGTCTCAAACAGTCTACGATTTGATCGTTCCCTGGAAGACCAGTAGAAGTTTCCGATGCACATCTGGAGTCATTCTGTAATCTGTGGACTATCAGAGTGTTGATGATACACAGAAATTGCATCGGGATTTAATACAACAGTCACCATGCACATATTCCTCCATGGTAGTAATGTCTCTAACAGTCTACGCTTTGATCGTTCCCTGGAAGACCAGTAGTAGTTTCCGATGCACATCTGGAATCTTTCCGTAATCTGCGGACTATTAGAGTGTTGATGAAACACAGAAATTGCATCGGGATTGAATACAACAGTCACCATGCGCACTTTCCTCCATGGGAGTAATGTCACAAACAGTCTACGCTTTGATCGATCCCTGGAAGACCAGTAGTAGTTTCCGATGCACATCTGGAGGCATTCTGTAATCTGTGGACTATCAGAGTGTTGATGATACACAGATATTGCATCGGGATTGAATAAAACTGTCACCATGCGCACTTTCCTCCATGGGAGTAATGTGTCAAACAGTCTACGCTTTGATCGTTCCCTGGAAAACCAGTAGTAGTTTCCGATGCACATCAGGAGGCATTCTGTAATCAGTGGAGTATCAGAGTGTTGATGAAACTCAGAAATTGCATCGGGATTGAATACAACAGTTACCATGCGCACTTTCCTCCTTGGGAGTAATGTCTCTAACCGTCTACGCATTGATCGTTCCCTGGAAGACCAGTAGTAGTTTCCGATGCACATCTGGAGGCTTTCTGTAATCTGTGGACTATCAGAGTGTTGATGAAGCACAGATATTTCATCGGGATTGAATACAACAGTCACCATGCCAACATTCCTCCATAAAAGTAATATCTCAAACAGTCTACGCTTTGATCGTTCCCTTGAAGACCAGTAGTAGTTTCCGATGCACATCTGGAGGCATTCTGTAATCTGTGGACTATCAGAGTGTTGATGAAACACAGAAATTGCATCGGGGTTGAATACAACAGTCACCATGCGAACTTTCCTCCATGGGAGTAATGTCTCAAACAATCTACACTTTGATCGTTCCCTGGAAGACCAGTAGTAGTTTCCGATGCACATCTGGTGGCATTCTGTAATGTGTAGACTATCAGAGTGTTGATGAAACACAGTAATTGCATCGGGATTGAATACAAGTCACCATGCCCACTTTCCTCCATGGGAGTAATGTCTCTAACAGTCTACGCTTTCATCGTTCCCTGGAAGACCGGTAGTAGTTTCCGATGCACATCTGGAGGCTTTCTGTACTCTGTGGACTATCAGAGTGTTGATGTAACACAGAAATTGCATCGGGATTGAATACAACAGTCTCCATGCGCAGTTTCCTCCATGGGAGTAATGTCTCAAACAGTCTACGCTTTGATCGTTACCTGGAAGACCAGTAGTAGTTTCAGTTGCACATCTGAGGCATTCTGTAATCTGTGGACTATCAGAGTGTTGATGAAACACAGAAATTGCATCGGGATTGAATACAACAGTCACCATGCTCACATTACTCAATGGGAGTAATGTCTCTAACAGTCTACGCTTCGGTCGTTATCTGGAAGACCATTAGTAGTTTCTGATGCACATCTGGAGGCTTTCCGTAATCTGTGGAGTATCAGAGTGTTGATGAAACACAGAAATTGCATCGGCATTGAATACAACAGTTACCATGCGCACTTTCCTCCTTGGGAGTAATGTCTCTAACAGTCTACGCATTGATCGTTCCCTGGAAGACCAGTAGTAGTTTCCGATGCACATCTGAAGGCTTTCTGTAATCTGTGGACTATCAGAGTGTTGATGAAGAACAGAAATTGCATCGGGATTGAATACAGCAGTCACCATGCGCACATTCCTCCATAAAAGTAATATCTCAAACAGTCTACGCTTTGATCGTTCCCTTGAAGACCAGTAGTAGTTTCCGATGCACATCTGGAGGCATTCTGTAATCTGAGGACTATCAGCGTGTTGATGAAACAAAGAAATGGCATCGGGATTGAATACAACAGTCACCATGCGCACATTCCTCCATAAAAGTAATATCTCAAACAGTCTACGCTTTGATCCTTCGCTGGAAGACCAGTGGTAGTTTCCGATGCACATCTGGAGGCATTCTGTAATCTGTGGACTATCAGAGTGTTGATGAAACACAGAAATTGCATTGGGATTGAATACAAAGGTCACCATGCGAACTTTCCTCAATGGGAGTAATGTCTCAAACAGTCAACGATTTGATCGTTCCCTGGAAGACCAGTAGCAGTTTCCGATGCACATCTGGAGGGATTCTGTAATCTGTGGACTATCAGAGTGTTGATGAAACACAGAAATTGCATCGGGATTGAATACAACAGACACCATGAGCACAATCCTCCATAAAAGTAATGTCTCAAATAGTCTACGCATTGATCGATCCCTGGAAGACCAGTAGTAGTTTCCGATGCACATCTGGAGGCATTCTGTAATCTGTGGACTATCAGAGTGTTGATGAAACACAGAAATTGCATCGGGATTGAATACAACTGTCACCATGCGCACTTTCCTCCATGGGAGTAATGTCTGAAACAGTCTACGCTTTGATCGTTCCCTGGAAGACCAAAAGTAGTTTCCGATGCACATCTGGAGGCATTCTGTAAACTGTGGAGTATCAGAGTGTTGATGAAACACAGAAATTGCATCGGGATTGAATACAACAGTTACCATGCGCACTTACCTCCTTGGGAGTAATGTCTCTAACCGTCTACGCATTGATCGTTCCCTGAAAGACCAGTAGTAGTTTCCGATGCACATCTGGAGGCATTCTGTAATCTGTGGACTATCAGAGTGTTGATGAAGCACAGAAATTGCATCTGGATTGAATACAACAGTCACCATGCGCACATTCCTACATAAAAGTAATATCTCAAACAGTCTACGCTTTGATCGCTCCCTTGAAGACCAGTAGTAGTTTCCGATGCACATCTGGAGGCATTCTGTAATCTGTGAACTATCAGAGTGTTGAAGAAACACAGATATTGCATCGGGATTGAATACAACTGTCACCATGCGCACTTTCCTCCATGGGAGTAATGTCTCAAACAGTCTACGCTTTGATCGTTCCCTGGAAGACCAGTAGTAGTTTCCGATACACATCTGGAGGCATTCTGTAATCTGTGGAGTATCAGAGTGTTGATGAAACACAGAAATTGCATCGGGATTGAATACAACAGTTACCATGCACACTTTCCTCCTTGGGAGTAATGTCTCTAACAGTCTACGCATTGATCGTTCCCTGGAAGACCAGTAGTAGTTTCCGATGCACATCTGGAGGCTTTCTGTAATCTGTGGACTATCAGAGAGTTGATGAAGCACAGAAATTGCATCGGGATTGAATACAACAGTCACCAGCGCACATTCCTCCATAAAAGTAATATCTCAAACAGTCTACGCTTTGATCGTTCCCTTGAAGACCAGTAGTAGTTTCCGATGCACATCTGGAGGCATTCTGTAATCTGTGGACTATCAGAGTGTTGGTCAAACACAGAAATTGCATCGGGATTGAATACAACAGTCACCATGCCCACTTTCCTCCATGGGAGTAATGTCTCTAACAGTCTACGCTTTGATCGTTCCCTGGAAGACCAGTAGTAGTTTCCGATGCACATCTGGAGGCTTTCTGTACTCTGTGGACTATCACAGCGTTGATGAAACACAGAAATTGCATCGGGATTGACTACAACAGTCATCATCCACACTTTCCTGCATGGGAGTAATGTCTGAAACAGTCTACGCTTTGATCGTTCCCTGGAAGACCAGTAGTAGTTTCCGATGCACATCTGGAGGCATTCTGTAATCTGTGGACTATCAGAGTGTTGATGAAACACAGAAATTGCATCGGGATTGAATACAACAGTCACCATGTGCACTTTCCTCTATGGGAGTAATGTCTCAAACAGTCTACGATTTGATCGTTCCCTGGAAGACCAGTAGAAGTTTCCGATGCACAGCTGGAGTCATTCTGTAATCTGTGGACTATCAGAGTGTTGATGATACACAGAAATTGCATCGGGATTTAATACAACAGTCACCATGCACAAATTCCTCCATGGTAGTAATGTCTCTAACAGTCTACGCTTTGATCGTTCCCTGGAAGACCAGTAGTAGTTTCCGATGCACATCTGGAATCTTTCCGTAATCTGCGGACTATTAGAGTGTTGATGAAACACAGAAATTGCATCGGGATTGAATACAACAGTCACCATGCGCACTTTCCTCCATGGGAGTAATGTCACAAACAGTCTACGCTTTGATCGATCCCTGGAAGACCAGTAGTAGTTTCCGATGCACATCTGGAGGCATTCAGTAATCTGTGGACTATCAGAGTGTTGATGATACACTGATATTGCATCGGGATTGAATAAAACTGTCACCATGCGCACTTTCCTCCATGGGAGTAATGTGTCAAACAGTCTACGCTTTGATCGTTCCCTGGAAAACCAGTAGTAGTTTCCGATGCACATCAGGAGGCATTCTGTAATCAGTGGAGTATCAGAGTGTTGATGAAACTCAGAAATTGCATCGGGATTGAATACAACAGTTACCATGCGCACTTTCCTCCTTGGGAGTAATGTCTCTAACCGTCTACGCATTGATCGTTCCCTGGAAGACCAGTAGTAGTTTCCGATGCACATCTGGAGGCTTTCTGTAATCTGTGGACTATCAGAGTGTTGATGAAGCACAGATATTTCATCGGGATTGAATACAACAGTCACCATGCCAACATTCCTCCATAAAAGTAATATCTCAAACAGTCTACGCTTTGATCGTTCCCTTGAAGACCAGTAGTAGTTTCCGATGCACATCTGGAGGCATTCTGTAATCTGTGGACTATCAGAGTGTTGATGAAACACAGAAATTGCATCGGGGTTGAATACAACAGTCACCATGCGAACTTTCCTCCATGGGAGTATTGTCTCAAACAATCTACACTTTGATCGTTCCCTGGAAGACCAGTAGTAGTTTCCGATGCACATCTGGTGGCATTCTGTAATGTGTAGACTATCAGAGTGTTGATGAAACACAGTAATTGCATCGGGATTGAATACAAGTCACCATGCCCACTTTCCTCCATGGGAGTAATGTCTCTAACAGTCTACGCTTTCATCGTTCCCTGGAAGACCGGTAGTAGTTTCCGATGCACATCTGGAGGCTTTCTGTACTCTGTGGACTATCAGAGTGTTGATGTAACACAGAAATTGCATCGGGATTGAATACAACAGTCTCCATGCGCAGTTTCCTCCATGGGAGTAATGTCTCAAACAGTCTACGCTTTGATCGTTACCTGGAAGACCAGTAGTAGTTTCAGTTGCACATCTGAGGCATTCTGTAATCTGTGGACTATCAGAGTGTTGATGAAACACAGAAATTGCATCGGGATTGAATACAACAGTCACCATGCTCACATTACTCAATGGGAGTAATGTCTCTAACAGTCTACGCTTCGGTCGTTATCTGGAAGACCATTAGTAGTTTCTGATGCACATCTGGAGGCTTTCCGTAATCTGTGGAGTATCAGAGTGTTGATGAAACACAGAAATTGCATCGGCATTGAATACAACAGTTACCATGCGCACTTTCCTCCTTGGGAGTAATGTCTCTAACAGTCTACGCATTGATCGTTCCCTGGAAGACCAGTAGTAGTTTCCGATGCACATCTGAAGGCTTTCTGTAATCTGTGGACTATCAGAGTGTTGATGAAGAACAGAAATTGCATCGGGATTGAATACAACAGTCACCATGCGCACATTCCTCCATAAAAGTAATATCTCAAACAGTCTACGCTTTGATCGTTCCCTTGAAGACCAGTAGTAGTTTCCGATGCACATCTGGAGGCATTCTGTAATCTGAGGACTATCAGCGTGTTGATGAAACAAAGAAATGGCATCGGGATTGAATACAACAGTCACCATGCGCACATTCCTCCAAAAAAGTAATATCTCAAACAGTCTACGCTTTGATCGTTCGCTGGAAGACCAGTGGTAGTTTCCGATGCACATCTGGAGGCATTCTGTAATCTGTGGACTATCAGAGTGTTGATGAAACACAGAAATTGCATTGGGATTGAATACAAAGGTCACCATGCGAACTTTCCTCAATGGGAGTAATGTCTCAAACAGTCAACGATTTGATCGTTCCCTGGAAGACCAGTAGCAGTTTCCGATGCACATCTGGAGGGATTCTGTAATCTGTGGACTATCAGAGTGTTGATGAAACACAGAAATTGCATTGGGATTGAATACAACAGACACCATGAGCACAATCCTCCATAAAAGTAATGTCTCAAATAGTCTACGCATTGATCGATCCCTGGAAGACCAGTAGTAGTTTCCGATGCACATCTGGAGGCATTCTGTAATCTGTGGACTATCAGAGTGTTGATGTAACACAGAAATTGCATCGGGATTGAATACAACTGTCACCATGCGCACTTTCCTCCATGGGAGTAATGTCTGAAACAGTCTACGCTTTGATCGTTCCCTGGAAGAGCAAAAGTAGTTTCCGATGCACATCTGGAGGCATTCTGTAATCTGTGGAGTATCAGAGTGTTGATGAAACACAGAAATTGCATCGGGATTGAATACAACAGTTACCATGCGCACTTACCTCCTTGGGAGTAATGTCTCTAACCGTCTACGCATTGATCGTTCCCTGAAAGACCAGTAGTAGCTTCCGATGCACATCTGGAGGCATTCTGTAATCCGTGGACTATCAGAGTGTTGATGAAGCACAGAAATTGCATCTGGATTGAATACAACAGTCACCATGCGCACATTCCTACATAAAAGTAATATCTCAAACAGTCTACGCTTTGATCGCTCCCTTGAAGACCAGTAGTAGTTTCCGATGCACATCTGGAGGCATTCTGTAATCTGTGGACTATCAGAGTGTTGATGAAACACAGTAATTGCATCGGGATTGAATACAACAGTCACCATGCCCACTTTCCTCCATGGGAGTAAAGTCTCTAACAGTGTACGCTTTGATCGTTCCCTGGAAGACCAGTAGTAGTTTCCGATGCACATCTGGAGCCTTTCTGTACTCTCTGGACTATCAGAGTGTTGATGTAACACAGAAATTGCATCGGGATTGAATACAACAGTCTCCATGTGCAGTTTCCTCCATGGGAGTAATGTCTTAAACAGTCTACGCTTTGATCGTTACCTGGAAGACCAGTAGTAGTTTCAGTTGCACATCTGGAGGCATTCTGTAATCTGTGGACTATCAGAGTGTTGATGAAACACAGAAATTTGCATCGGGATTGAATACAACAGTCACCATGCTCACATTACTCAATGGGAGTAATGTCTCTAACAGTCTACGCTTCGGTCGTTCCCTGGAAG
Organism: Schistocerca gregaria; assembly: GCF_023897955.1. NCBI lineage: Eukaryota > Metazoa > Arthropoda > Insecta > Orthoptera > Acrididae > Schistocerca > Schistocerca gregaria. Next base: position 41,378,867 of record NC_064920.1, read on the forward strand.
ACCATTAGTAGTTTCCGATGCACATCTGGAGGCTTTCCGTAATCTGTGGACTATCAGAGTGTTGATGAAACACAGCAATATCATCGGGATTGAATGCAACAGTCACCATGCGCACTTTTCTCCATGGGAGTAATGTCTCAAACAGTCTACGATTTGATCGTTCCCTGGAAGACCAGTAGTAGTTTCCCGATGCACATCTGGTAGCATTCTGTTTTTTGTGGACTATCAGAGTGTTGATGAAACACAGAAATTGCATCGGGATTGAATACAACAGTCACCATGTGCACTTTCCTCCATGGGAGTAATGTCTCAAACAGTCTACGATTTGATCGTTCCCTGGAAGATCAGTAGAAGTTTCCGATGCACATCTGGAGTACTTCTGTAATCTGTGGACTATCAGAGTGTTGATGATACACAGAAATTGCATCGGGATTGAATACAACAGTCACCATGCACATATTCCTCCATGGTAGTAATGTCTCTAACAGTCTACGCTTTGATCGTTCCCTGGAAGACCAGTAGTAGTTTCCGATGCACATCTGGAATCTTTCCGTAATCTGCGGACTATTAGAGTGTTGATGAAACACAGAAATTGCATCGGGATTGAATACAACAGTCACCATGTGCACTTTCCTCCATGGGAGTAATGTCTCAAACAGTCTACGATTTGATCGTTCCCTGGAAGATCAGTAGAAGTTTCCGATGCACATCTGGAGTACTTCTGTAATCTGTGGACTATCAGAGTGTTGATGATACACAGAAATTGCATCGGGATTGAATACAACAGTCACCATGCACATATTCCTCCATGGTAGTAATGTCTCTAACAGTCTACGCTTTGATCGTTCCCTGGAAGACCAGTAGTAGTTTCCGATGCACATCTGGAATCTTTCCGTAATCTGCGGACTATTAGAGTGTTGATGAAACACAGAAATTGCATCGGGATTGAATACAACAGTCACCATGCGCACCTTCCTCCATGGGAGTAATGTCTCAAACAGTCTACGCTTTGATCGTTCCCTGGAAGTCAAGTAGCAGTTTCCGATGCACATCTGGAGGGATTCTGTAATCTGTGGACTATCAGAGTGTTGATGAAACACAGAAATTGCATCGGATTTGAATACAACAGTCACCATGAGCACATTCCTCCATAAATGTAATGTCTCAAACAGTCTACGCTTTGATCGATCCCTGGAAGACCAGTGGTAGTTTCCGATGCACATCTGGAGGCTTTCTGTAATCTGTGGACTATCAGAGTGTTGATGAAGCACAGAAATTGCATCGGGATTGAATACAACAGTCACCATGCGAACTTTCTCCATGGGAGTAATGTCTCAAGCAATCTACACTTTGATCGTTCCCTGGAAGACCAGTAGTAGTTTCCGATGCACATCTGGTGGCATTCTGTAATGTGTAGACTATCAGAGTGTTGATGAAACACAGTAATTGCATCGGGATTGAATACAACAGTCACCATGGCCACTTTCCTCCATGGGAGTAATGTCTCTAACAGTCTACGCTTTCATCGTTCCCTGGAAGACCAGTAGTAGATTCCGATGCACATCTGGAGGCTCTCTGTACTCTGTGGACTATCAGAGTGTTGATGTAACACAGAAATTGCATCGGGATTGAATACAACAGTCTCCATGCGCAGTTTCCTCCATGGGAGTAATGTCTCAAACAGTCTACGCTTTGATCGTTACCTGGAAGACCAGTAGTAGTTTCAGTTGCACATCTGGAGGCATTCTGTAATCTGTGGACTATCAGAGTGTTGATGAAACACAGAAATTGCATCGGGATTGAATACAACAGTCACTATGCTCACATTACTCAATGGGAGTAATGTCTCTAACAGTCTACGCTTCGGTCGTTATCTGGAAGACCATTAGTAATTTCTGATGCACATCTGGAGGCTTTCCGTAATCTGTGGAGTATCAGAGTGTTGATGAAACACCGATATTGCATCGGCATTGAATACAACAGTTACCATGCGCACTTTCCTCCTTGGGAGTAATGTCTCTAACAGTCTACGCATTGATCGTTCCCTGGAAGACCAGTAGCAGTTTCCGATGCACATCTGGAGGCTTTCTGTAATCTGTGGACTATCAGAGTGTTGATGAAGCACAGAAATTGCATCGGGATTGAATACAACAGTCACCATGCGCACATTCCTCCATAAAAGTAATATCTCAAACAGTCTACGCTTTGATCGTTCCCTGGAAGACCAGTAGTAGTTTCCCGATGCACATCTGGTAGCATTCTGTTTTTTGTGGACTATCAGAGTGTTGATGAAACACAGAAATTGCATCGGGATTGACTACAACAGTCATCATCCACACTTTCCTGCATGGGAGTAATGTCTGAAACAGTCTACGCTTTGATCGTTCCCTTGAAGACCAGTAGTAGTTTCCGATGCACATCTGGTGGCATTCTGTAATCTGTGGAGTATCAGAGTGTTGATGAAACACAGAAATTGCATCGGGATTGAATACAACAGATACCATGCGCACTTTCCTCCTTGGGAGTAATGTCTCTAACAGTCTACGCATTGATCGTTCCCTGAAAGACCAGTAGTAGTTTCCGATGCACATCTGGAGGCTTTCTGTAATCTGTGGACTATCAGAGTGTTGATGAAACACAGAAATTGCTTCGGGATTGAATACAACAGTCACCATGCGCACGTTCCTCTACGGGAGGTATGTCTCAAACAGTCGACACTTTGATCGTTCCCTGGAAGACCAGTAGTAGTTTCCCGATGCACATCTTTTAGCATTCTGTTTTTTGTGGATTATCAGAGTGTTGATGAAACACAGAAATTGCATCGGGATTGACTACAACAGTCATCATCCACACTTTCCTGCATGGGAGTAATGTCTGAAACAGTCTACGCTTTGATCGTTCCCTGGAAGACCAGTAGTAGTTTCCGATGCACATCTGGAGGCATTCTGTAATCTGTGGACTATCAGAGTGTTGATGAAACACAGAAATTGCATCAGGATTGAATGCAACAGTCACCATGTGCACTTTCCTTTATGGGAGTAATGTCTCAAACAGTCTACGATTTGATCGTTCCCTGGAAGACCAGTAGAAGTTTCCGATGCACATCTGGAGTCATTCTGTAATCTGTGGACTATCAGAGTGTTGATGATACACAGAAATTGCATCGGGATTGAATACAACAGTCACCATGCACATATTCCTCCATGGTAGTAATGTCTCTAACAGTCTACGCTCTGATCGTTCCCTGGAAGACCAGTAGTAGTTTCCGATGCACATCTGGAATCTTTCCGTAATCTGCGGACTATTAGAGTGTTGATGAAACACAGAAATTGCATCGGGATTGAATACAACAGTCACCTTGCGCACTTTCCTCCATGGGAGTAATGTCTCAAACAGTCTACACTTTGATCGTTCCCTGGAAGTCCAGTAGCAGTTTCCGATGCACATCTGGAATGATTCTGTAATCTGTGGACTATCAGAGTGTTGATGAAACACAGAAATTGCATCGGGTTTGAATACAACAGTCACCATGAGCACATTCCTCCATAAAAGTAATGTCTCAAACAGTCTACGCTTTGATCGATCCCTGGAAGACCAGTAGTAGTTTCCGATGCACATCTGGAGTCATTCTGTAATCTGTGGACTATCAGAGTGTTGATGAAACACAGATATTGCATCGGGATTGAATAGAACTGTCACCATGCGCACTTTCCTCCATGGGAGTAATGTGTCAAACAGTCTACGCTTTGATCGTTCCCTGGAAAACCAGTAGTAGTTTCCGATGCACATCAGGAGGCATTCTGTAATCAGTGGAGTATCAGAGTGTTGATGAAACACAGAAATTGCATCGGGATTGAATACAACAGTTACCATGCGCACTTTCCTCCTTGGGAGTAATGTCTCTAACAGTCTACGCATTGATCGTTCCCTGGAAGACCAGTAGTAGTTTCCGATGCACATCTGGAGGCTTTCTGTAATCTGTGGACTATCAGAGTGTTGATGAAGCACAGAAATTGCATCGGGATTGAATACAACAGTCACCATGCGAACATTCCTCCATAAAAGTAATATCTCAAACAGTCTACGCTTTGATCGTTCCCTTGAAGACCAGTAGTAGTTTCCGATGCACATCTGGAGGCATTCTGTAATCTGTGGACTATCAGAGTGTTGATGAAACACAGAAATTGCATAGGGATTGAATACAACAGTCACCATGCGAACTTTCCTCCATGGGAGTAATGTCTCAAATAATCTACACTTTGATCGTTCCCTGGAAGACCAGTAGTAGTTTCCGATGCACATCTGGTGGCATTCTGTAATCTGTGGACTATCAGAGTGTTGATGAAACACAGTAATTGCATCGGGATTGAATACAACAGTCACCATGCCCACTTTCCTCCATGGGAGTAATGTCTCTAACAGTCTACGCTTTCATCGTTCCCTGGAAGACCAGTAGTAGTTTCCGATGCACATCTGGAGGCTTTCTGTACTCTGTGGACTATCAGAGTGTTGATGTAACACAGAAATTGCATCGGGATTGAATACAACAGTCTCCATGCGCAGTTTCCTCCATGGGAGTAATGTCTCAAACAGTCTACGCTTTGATCGTTACCTGGAAGACCAGTAGTAGTTTCAGTTGCACATCTGGAGGCATTCTGTAATCTGTGGACTATCAGAGTGTTGATGAAACACAGAAATTGCATCGGGATTGAATACAACAGTCACCATGCTCACATTACTCAATGGGAGTAATGTCTCTAACAGTCTACGCTTCGGTCGTTATCTGGAAGACCATAAGTAGTTTCTGATGCACATCTGGAGGCTTTCCGTAATCTGTGGAGTATCAGAGTGTTGATGAAACACAGAAAATGCATCGGCATTGAATACAACAGTTACCATGCGCACTTTCCTCCTTGGGAGTAATGTATCTAACAGTCTACACATTGATCGTTCCCTGGAAGACCAGTAGTAGTTTCCGATGCACATCTGGAGGCTTTCTGTAATCTGTGGACTATTAGAGTGTTGATGAAGCACAGACATTGCATCGGGATTGAATACAACAGTCACCATGCGCACATTCCTCCATAAAAGTAATATCTCAAACAGTCTACGCTTTGATCGTTCCCTTGAAGACCAGTAGTAGTTTCCGATGCACATCTGGAGGCATTCTGTAATCTGAGGACTATCAGCGTGTTGATGAAACAAAGAAATGGCATCGGGATTGAATACAACAGTCACCATGCGCACATTCCTCCATAAAAGTAATATCTCAAACAGTCTACGCTTTGATCGTTCGCTGGAAGACCAGTGGTAGTTTCCGATGCACATCTGGAGGCATTCTGTAATCTGTGGACTATCAGAGTGTTGATGAAACACAGAAATTGCATTGGGATTGAATACAAAGGTCACCATGCGAACTTTCCTCAATGTGAGTAATGTCTCAAACAGTCTACGCTTTGATCGTTCCCTGGAAGACCAGTAGCAGTTTTCGATGCACATCTGGAGGGATTCTGTAATCTGTGGACTATCAGAGTGTTGATGAAACACAGAAATTGCATCGGGAGTGAATACAACAGACACCATGAGCACTTTCCTCCATAAAAGTAATGTCTCAAATAGTCTACGCATTGATCGATCCCTGGAAGACCAGTAGTAGTTTCCGATGCACATCTGGAGGCATTCTGTAATCTGTGGACTATCAGAGTGTTGATGAAACACAGAAATTGCATCGGGATTGAATACAACTGTCACCATGCGCACTTTCCTCCATGGGAGTAATGTCTGAAACAGTCTACGCTTTGATCGTTCCCTGGAAGACCAGTAGTAGTTTCCGATGCACATCTGGAGGCATTCTGTAATCTGTGGAGTATCAGAGTGTTGATGAAACACAGAAATTGCATCGGGATTGAATACAACAGTTACCATGCGCACTATCCTCCTTGGGAGTAATGTCTCTAACAGTCTACGCATTGATCGTTCCCTGAAAGACCAGTAGTAGTTTCCGATGCGCATCTGGAGACTTTCTGTAATCTGTGGACTATCAGAGTGTTGATGAAACACAGAAATTGCATCGGGTTTGAATACAACAGTCACCATGAGCACATTCCTCCATAAAAGTAATGTCTCAAACAGTCTACGCTTTGATCGATCCCTGGAAGACCAGTAGTAGTTTCCGATGCACATCTGGAGTCATTCTGTAATCTGTGGACTATCAGAGTGTTGATGAAACACAGATATTGCATCGGGATTGAATAAAACTGTCACCATGCGCACTTTCCTCCATGGGAGTAATGTGTCAAACAGTCTACGCTTTGATCGTTCCCTGGAAAACCAGTAGTAGTTTCCGATGCACATCAGGAGGCATTCTGTAATCAGTGGAGTATCAGAGTGTTGATGAAACAAAGAAATTGCATCGGGATTGAATACAACAGTTACCATGCGCACTTTCCTCCTTGGGAGTAATGTCTCTAACAGTCTACGCATTGATCGTTCCCTGGAAGACCAGTAGTAGTTTCCGATGCACATCTGGAGGCTTTCTGTAATCTGTGGACTATCAGAGTGTTGATGAAGCACAGAAATTGCATTGGGATTGAATACAAAGGTCACCATGCGAACATTCCTCCATAAAAGTAATATCTCAAACAGTCTACGCTTTGATCGTTCCCTTGAAGACCAGTAGTAGTTTCCGATGCACATCTGGAGGCATTCTGTAATCTGTGGACTATCAGAGTGTTGATGAAACACAGAAATTGCATCGGGATTGAATACAACAGTCACCATGCGAACTTTCCTCCATGGGAGTAATGTCTCATATAATCTACACTTTGATCGTTCCCTGGAAGACCAGTAGTAGTTTCCGATGCACATCTGGTGGCATTCTGTAATGTGTAGACTATCAGAGTGTTGATGAAACACAGTAATTGCATCGGGATTGAATACAACAGTCACCATGCCCACTTTCCTCCATGGGAGTAATGTCTCTAACAGTCTACGCTTTCATCGTTCCCTGGAAGACCAGTAGTAGTTTCCGATGCACATCTGGAGGCTTTCTGTACTCTGTGGACTATCAGAGTGTTGATGTAACACAGAAATTGCATCGGGATTGAATACAACAGTCTCCATGCGCAGTTTCCTCCATGGGAGTAATGTCTCAAACAGTCTACGCTTTGATCGTTACCTGGAAGACCAGTAGTAGTTTCAGTTGCAAATCTGGAGGCATTCTGTAATCTGTGGACTATCAGAGTGTTGATGAAACACAGAAATTGCATCGGGATTGAATACAACAGTCACCATGCTCACATTACTCAATGGGAGTAATGTCTCTAACAGTCTACGCTTTGGTCGTTATCTGGAAGACCATTAGTAGTTTCTGATGCACATCTGGAGGCTTTCCGTAATCTGTGGAGTATCAGAGTGTTGATGAAACACAGAAAATGCATCGGCATTGAATACAACAGTTACCATGCGCACTTTCCTCCTTGGGAGTAATGTCTCTAACAGTCTACGCATTGATCGTTCCCTGGAAGACCAGTAGTAGTTTCCGATGCACATCTGGAGGCTTTCTGTAATCTGTGGACTATCAGAGTGTTGATGAAGCACAGACATTGCATCGGGATTGAATACAACAGTCACCATGCGCACATTCCTCCATAAAAGTAATATCTCAAACAGTCTACGCTTTGATCGTTCCCTTGAAGACCAGTAGTAGTTTCCGATGCACATCTGGAGGCATTCTGTAATCTGAGGACTATCAGCGTGTTGATGAAACAAAGAAATGGCATCGGGATTGAATACAACAGTCACCATGCGCACATTCCTCCATAAAAGTAATATCTCAAACAGTCTACGCTTTGATCGTTCGCTGGAAGACCAGTGGTAGTTTCCGATGCACATCTGGAGGCATTCTGTAATCTGTGGACTATCAGAGTGTTGATGAAACACAGAAATTGCATTGGGATTGAATACAAAGGTCACCATGCGAACTTTCCTCAATGGGAGTAATGTCTCAAACAGTCTACGCTTTGATCGTTCCCTGGAAGACCAGTAGCAGTTTCCGATGCACATCTGGAGGGATTCTGTAATCTGTGGACTATCAGAGTGTTGATGAAACACAGAAATTGCATCGGGAGTGAGTACAACAGACACCATGAGCACTTTCCTCCATAAAAGTAATGTCTCAAATAGTCTACGCATTGATCGATCCCTGGAAGACCAGTAGTAGTTTCCGATGCACATCTGGAGGCATTCTGTAATCTGTGGACTATCAGAGTGTTGATGAAACACAGAAATTGCATCGGGATTGAATACAACTGTCACCATGCGCACTTTCCTCCATGGGAGTAATGTCTGAAACAGTCTACGCTTTGATCGTTCCCTGGAAGACCAGTAGTAGTTTCCGATGCACATCTGGAGGCATTCTGTAATCTGTGGAGTATCAGAGTGTTGATGAAACACAGAAATTGCATCGGGATTGAATACAACAGTTACCATGCGCACTTACCTCCTTGGGAGTAATGTCTCTAACAGTCTACGCATTGATCGTTCCCTGGAAGACCAGTAGTAGTTTCCGATGCACATCTGGTGGCATTCTGTAATGTGTAGACTATCAGAGTGTTGATGAAACACAGTAATTGCATCGGGATTGAATACAACAGTCACCATGCCCACTTTCCTCCATGGGAGTAATGTCTCTAACAGTCTACGCTTTCATCGTTCCCTGGAAGACCAGTAGTAGTTTCCGATGCACATCTGGAGGCTTTCTGTACTCTGTGGACTATCAGAGTGTTGATGTAACACAGAAATTGCATCGGGATTGAATACAACAGTCTCCATGCGCAGTTTCCTCCATGGGAGTAATGTCTCAAACAGTCTACGCTTTGATCGTTACCTGGAAGACCAGTAGTAGTTTCAGTTGCACATCTGGAGGCATTCTGTAATCTGTGGACTATCAGAGTGTTGATGAAACACAGAAATTGCATCGGGATTGAATACAACAGTCACCATGCTCACATTACTCAATGGGAGTAATGTCTCTAACAGTCTACGCTTCGGTCGTTATCTGGAAGACCATTAGTAGTTTCTGATACACATCTGGAGGCTTTCCGTAATCTGTGGAGTATCAGAGTGTTGATGAAACACAGAAAATGCATCGGCATTGAATACAACAGTTACCATGCGCACTTTCCTCCTTGGGAGTAATGTCTCTAACAGTCTACGCATTGATCGTTCCCTGGAAGACCAGTAGTAGTTTCCGATGCACATCTGGAGGCTTTCTGTAATCTGTGGACTATCAGAGTGTTGATGAAGCACAGACATTGCATCGGGATTGAATACAACAGTCACCATGCGCACATTCCTCCATAAAAGTAATATCTCAAACAGTCTACGCTTTGATCGTTCCCTTGAAGACCAGTAGTAGTTTCCGATGCACATCTGGAGGCATTCTGTAATCTGAGGACTATCAGCGTGTTGATGAAACAAAGAAATGGCATCGGGATTGAATACAACAGTCACCGTGCGCATATTCCTCCATAAAAGTAATATCTCAAACATCCTACGCTTTGATCGTTCGCTGGAAGACCAGTGGTAGTTTCCGATGCACATCTGGAGGCATTCTGTAATCTGTGGACTATCAGAGTGTTGATGAAACACAGAAATTGCATTGGGATTGAATACAAAGGTCACCATGCGAACTTTCCTCAATGGGAGTAATGTCTCAAACAGTCTACGCTTTGATCGTTCCCAGGAAGACCAGTAGCAGTTTCCGATGCACATCTGGAGGGATTCTGTAATCTGTGGACTATCAGAGTGTTGATGAAACACAGAAATTGCATCGGGAGTGAATACAACAGACACCATGAGCACTTTCCTCCATAAAAGTAATGTCTCAAATAGTCTACGCATTGATCGATCCCTGGAAGACTAGTAGTAGTTTCCGATGCACATCTGGAGGCATTCTGTAATCTGTGGACTATCAGAGTGTTGATGAAACACAGAAATTGCATCGGGATTGAATACAACTGTCACCATGCGCACTTTCCTCCGCGGGAGTAATGTCTGAAACAGTCTACGCTTTGATCGTTCCCTGGAAGACCAGTAGTAGTTTCCGATGCACATCTGGAGGCATTCTGTAATCTGTGGAGTATCAGAGTGTTGATGAAACACAGAAATTGCATCGGGATTGAATACAACAGTTACCATGCGCACTTACCTCCTTGGGAGTAATGTCTCTAACAGTCTACGCATTGATCGTTCCCTGAAAGACCAGTAGTAGTTTCCGATCCACATCTGGAGGCTTTCTGTAATTTGTGGACTATCAGAGTGTTGATGAAACACAGAAATTGCATCGGGTTTGAATACAACAGTCACCATGAGCACATTCCTCCATAAAAGTAATGTCTCAAACAGTCTACGCTTTGATCGATCCCTGGAAGACCAGTAGTAGTTTCCGATGCACATCTGGAGTCATTCTGTAATCTGTGGACTATCAGAGTGTTGATGAAACACAGATATTGCTTCGGGATTGAATAAAACTGTCACCATGCGCACTTTCCTCCATGGGAGTAATGTGTCAAACAGTCTACGCTTTGATCGTTCCCTGGAAAACCAGTAGTAGTTTCCGATGCACATCAGGAGGCATTCTGTAATCAGTGGAGTATCAGAGTGTTGATGAAACACAGAAATTGCATCGGGATTGAATACAACAGTTACCATGCGCACTTTCCTCCTTGGGAGTAATGTCTCTACCAGTCTACGCATTGATCGTTCCCTGGAAGACCAGTAGTAGTTTCCGATGCACATCTGGAGGCTTTCTGTAATCTGTGGACTATCAGAGTGTTGATGAAGCACAGAAATTGCATCGGGATTGAATACAACAGTCACCATGCGAACATTCCTCCATAAAAGTAATATCTCAAACAGTCTACGCTTTGATCGTAACCTGGAAGACCAGTAGTAGTTTCAATTGCACATCTGGAGGCATTCTGTAATCTGTGGACTATCAGAGTGTTGATGAAACACAGAAATTGCATCGGGATTGAATACAACAGTCACCATGCGCACATTTCTCAATGGATGTAATGTCTCTAACAGTCTACGCTTGGAACGTTCCCTGGAAGACCAGTAGTAGTTTCCGATGCACATCTGGAGACTTTCCGTAATCTGTGGACTATCAGAGTGTTGATGAAACACAGAAATTGCATCGCGATTGAATACGTCAGTCACCATGCGCACTTTTCTCCATGGGAGTAATGTCCCAAACAGTCTACGCTTTAATCGTTCCCTGGAAGACCAGTAGTAGTCTCCGATTAACATCTGGAGGCATTCTGTAATCTGTGGACTATCAGAGTGTTGATGAAACACAGAAATTGCATCGGGATTGAATACATCAGTCACCATGCGCACTTTCCTCCATGGGAGTAATGTCCCAAACAGTCTACGCTTTAATCGTTCCCTGGAAGACCAGTAGTAGTCTCCGATTAACATCTGGAGTCATTCTGTAATCTGAGGACTAGCAGAGTGTTGATGAAACACAGAAATTGCATCGGGATTGAATACAACAGTCACCATACGCACATTCCTCCATGGGAGTAATGTCTCAAACAGTCTACGCTTTGATCGTTCCCTGGAAGACCAGTAGAAGTTTTCGATGCACATCTGGAGACATTCTGTAATCTGTGGACTATCAGAGTGTTGATGAAACACAGAAATTGCATCGGGATTGAATACAACAGTCACCATGCGCACTTTCCTCCACGGGAGTAATGTCTCAAACAATCTTCGCTTTGTTCGATCCCTGGAAGACCAGTAGTAGTTTCCGATGCACATCTGGTGGCATTCTGTAATATGTAGACTATCAGAGTGTTGACGAAACACAGTAATTGCATCGGGATTGAATACAACAGTCACCAGGTGCACTTTCCTGTATGGGAGTATTGTCTCAAACAATCTACGCTTTGATCGTTACCTGGAAGACCAGTAGTAGTTTCAATTGCACATCTGGAGGCATTCTGTAATCTGTGGACTATCAGAGTGTTGATGAAACACAGAAATTGCATCGGGATTGAATACAACAGTCACCATGCGCACATTTCTCAATGGGTGTAATGTCTCTAGCAGTCTACGCTTGGAACGTTCCCTGGAAGACCAGTAGTAGTTTCCGATGCACATCTGGAGACTTTCCGTAATCTGTGGACTATCAGAGTGTTGATGAAACACAGAAATTGCATCGCGATTGAATACATCAGTCACCATGCGCACTTTCCTCCATGGGAGTAATGTCCCAAACAGTCTACGCTTTAATCGTTCCCTGGAAGACCAGTAGTAGTCTCCGATTAACATCTGGAGGCATTCTGTAATCTGTGGACTATCAGAGTGTTGATGAAACACAGAAATTGCATCGGGATTGAATACAACAGTCACCATGCGCACTTTCCTCCATGGGAGTAATGTTTCGAAGAGTTTACGCTTTGGTCGTTCCCTGGAAGACCAGTAGCAGTTTCCGATGCACATCTGGAGGCATTCTGTAATCTGTGGACTATCAGAGTGTTGATGAAACAAAGAAATTGCATCGGGATTGAATACAACAGTCACCATGAGCATATTCCTCCATAAAAGTAATGTCTCAAACAGTCTACGATTTGATCGTTCCCTGGAAGACCAGTAGTAGTTTCAGTTGCACATCTGGAGGCATTCTGTAATCTGTGGACTATCGGAGTGTTAATGAAACACAGAAATTGCATCGGGATTGAATACAACAGCCACCATGCGAGCTATCCTCCATGGGAGTAATGTCTCAAACAGTCTACGCTTTGATCGTTCCCTGGAAGACCAGTAGAAGTTTTCGATGCACATCTGGAGGCATTCTGTAATCTGTGGACTATCAGAGTGTTGATGAATAACAGAAAAAGCATCGCGATTGAATACATCGGTCACCATGCGCACTTTCCTCCATGGGAGTAATGTCCCAAACAGTCTACGCTTTAATCGTTCCCTGGAAGACCAGTAGTAGCTTCCGATTAACATCTGGGGGCATTCTGTAATCTGTGGACTATCAGAGTGTTGATGAAACACAGAAATTGCCTCGGGATTGAATACAACAGTCACCATGCGCACTTTCCTCCATGGGAGTAATGATTCAAAGAGTTTACGCTTTGATCGTTCCCTGGAAGACCAGTAGCAGTTTCCGATGCACATCTGGAGGCATTCTGTAATCTGTGGACTATCAGAGTGTTGATGAAACAAAGAAAATGCATCGGGATTGAATACAACAGTCACCATGCGCACTTTCCTATATGGGAGGAATGTCTCAAACAGTCTACGCTTTGATCGTTACCTGGAAGACCAGTAGTAGTTTCAATTGCACATCTGGAGGCATTCTGTAATCTGTGGACTATCAGAGTGTTGATGAAACACAGAAATTGCATCGGGATTGAATACAACAGTAACCATGCGCACATTTCTCAATGGGTGTAATGTCTCTAACAGTCTACGCTTGGAACGTTCCCTGGAAGACCAGTAGTAGTTTCCGATGCACATCTGGAGACTTTCCGTAATCTATGGACTATCAGAGTGTTGATGAAACACAGAAATTGCATCGCGATTGAATACATCAGTCACCATGCGAGCTTTCCTCCATGGGAGTAATATCTCAAACAGTCTACGCTTTGATCGTTCACTGGAAGACCAGTAGTAGTTTCCGAAGAACATCTGGAGGCATTCTGTAATCTGAGGAGTATCAGAGTGTTGATGAAACACAGATATTGCATCTGGATTGAATACAACAGTTACCATGCGCACTTTCCTCCATGGGAGTAATGTCTCTAACAGTCTAGGTTTTGATCGTTCAATGGAAGACCAGTAGTATTTTCCGATGCACATCTGGAGGCTTTCTGTAATCTGTGGACTATCAGAGTGTTGATGAAACACAGAAATTGCATCGGGATTGAATATAACAGTCACCATGCGCACTTTCCTGCATGGGAGTAATTCTCAAACAGTCTACGCTTTGATCGTTCACTGGAAGACCAGTAGTAGTTTCCGATGCATATCTGGTGGCATTCTGTAATCTGTATACTATCAGAGTGTTGATGAAACACAGAAATTGCTTCGGGATTGAATACAACAGTCACCATGCGCACTTTCCTCCATGGGAGGTATGTCTCAAACAGTCGACGCTTTCGATCGTTCAATGGAAGATTAGTAGTAGTTTCCGATGCACATCCGGTGGCATTGTGTAATCTGTGGACTATCAGAGTGTTGATGAAACACAGAAATTGCATCGGGATTGAATACAACAGTCACCATGCTCACATTACTCAATGGGAGTAATGTCTCTAACAGTCTACGCTTCGGTCGTTCCCTGGAAGACCATTAGTAGTTTCCGATGCACATCTGGAGGCTTTCCGTAATCTGTGGACTATCAGAGTGTTGATGAAACACAGAAATTGCATCGGGATTGAATACAACAGTCACCATGCGCACTTTCCTCCATGGGAGTAATGTCTCAAACAGTCTACGATTTGATCGTTCCCTGGAAGCCCTGTAGTATTTTCCGATGCACATCTGGTACCATTCTGTAATGTGTAGACTATCAGAGTGTTGATGAAACACAGTAATTGCATCGGGTTTGAATACAACAGTCACCATGCTCACATTACTCAATGGGAGTAATGTCTCTAACAGTCTACGCTTCGGTCGTTCCCTGAAAGACCAGTAGTAGTTTCCGATGCACATCTGGAAGCATTCTGTAATCTGAGGACTATCAGAGTGTTGATGAAACACAGAAATTGCATCGGGATTGAATACAACAGTCACCATACGCACATTCCTCCATGGGAGTAATGTCTCAAACAGTATACGCTTTGATCGTTCCCTGGAAGACCAGTAGAAGTTTTCGATGCACATCTGGAGGCATTCTGGAATCTGTGGACTATCAGAGTGTTGATGAAACACAGAAATTGCATCGGGATTGAATACAACAGTCACCCTGCGCACTTTCCTCCACGGGAGTAATGTCTCAAACAATCTACGCTTTAATCGATCCCTGGAAGACCAGTAGTAGTTTCCGATGCACATCTGGTGGCATTCTGTAATGTGTAGACTATCAGAGTGTTGATGAAACACAGTAATTGCATCGGGATTGAATACAACAGTCACCAGGCGCACTTTCCTATATGGGAGTAATGTCTCAAAGAGTCTACGCTTTGATCGTTACCTGGAAGACCAGTAGTAGTTTCAATTGCACATCTGGAGGCATTCTGTAATCTGTGGACTATCAGAGTGTTGATGAAACACAGAAATTGCATCGGGATTGAATACAACAGTCACCATGCGCACATTTCTCAATGGGTGTAATGTCTCTAACAGTCTACGCTTGGAACGTTCCCTGGAAGACCAGTAGTAGTTTCCGATGCTCATCTGGAGACTTTCGGTAATCTGTGGACTATCAGAGTGTTGATGAAACACAGAAATTGCATCGCGATTGAATACATCAGTCACCATGCGCACTTTCCTCCATGGGAGTAATGTCCCAAACAGTCTACGCTTTAATCGTTCCCTGGAAGACCAGTAGTAGTCTCCGATTAACATCTGGAGGCATTCTGTAATCTGTGGACTATCAGAGTGTTGATGAAACACAGAAATTGCATCGGGATTGAATACAACAGTCACCATGCGCACTTTCCTCCATGGGAGTAATGTTTCGAAGAGTTTACGCTTTGATCGTTCCCTGGAAGACCAGTAGCAGTTTCCGATGCACATCTGGAGGCATTCTGTAATCTGTGGACTATCAGAGTGTTGATAAAACAAAGAAATTGCATCGGGATTGAATACAACAGTCACCATGAGCACATTCCTCCATAAAAGTAATGTCTCAAACAGTCTACGATTTGATCGTTCCCTGGAAGACCAGTAGTAGTTTCCGTTGCACATCTGGAGGCATTCTGTAATCTGTGGACTATCGGAGTGTTGATGAAACACAGAAATTGCATCGGGATTGAATACAACAGCCACCATGCGAGCTTTCCTCCATGGGAGTAATGTCTCAAACAGTCTACGCTTTGATCGTTCCCTGGAAGACCAGTAGAAGTTTTCGATGCACATCTGGAGGCATTCTGTAATCTGTGGACTATCAGAGTGTTGATGAAACACAGAAATTGCATCGGGATTGAGTACAACAGTCACCATGCGCACTTTCCTCCACGGTAGTAATGTCTCAAACAATCTACGATTTGATCGATCCCTGGAAGACCAGTAGTAGTTTCCGATGCACATCTGGTGGCATTCTGTAATGTGTAGACTACCAGAGTGTTGATGAAACACAGTAATTGCATCGGGATTGAATACAACAGTCACCAGGCGCACTTTCCTATATGGGAGTAATGTCTCAAACAGTCTACGCTTTGATCGTTACCTGGAAGCCCAGTAGTAGTTTCAATTGCACATCTGGAGGCATTCTGTAATCTGTGGACTATCAGAGTGTTGATGAAACACAGAAATTGCATCGGGATTGAATACAACAGTAACCATGCGCACATTTATCAATGGGTGTAATGTCTCTAACAGTCTACGCTTGGAACGTTCCCTGGAAGACCAGTAGTAGTTTCCGATGCACATCTGGAGACTTTCCGTAATCTATGGACTATCAGAGTGTTGATGAAACACAGAAATTGCATCGCGATTGAATACATCGGTCACCATGCGCACTTTCCTCCATGGGAGTAATGTCCCAAACAGTCTACGCTTTAATCGTTCCCTGGAAGACCAGTAGTAGTTTCCGATTAACATCTGGAGGCATTCTGTAATCTGTGGACTATCAGAGTGTTGATGAAACACAGAAATTGCATCGGGATTGAATACAACAGTCACCATGCGCACTTTCCTCCATGGGAGTAATGTTTCAAAGAGTTTACACCTTGATCGTTCCCTGGAAGACCAGTAGCAGTTTCCGATGCACATCTGGAGGCATTCTGTAATCTGTGGACTATCAGAGTGTTGATGAAACAAAGAAATTGCATCGGGATTGAATGCAACAGTCACCATGCGCACTTTCCTATATGGGAGTAATGTCTCAAACAGTCTACGCTTTGATCGTTACCTGGAAGACCAGTAGTAGTTTCAATTGCACATCTGGAGGCATTCTGTAATCTGTGGACTATCAGAGTGTTGATGAAACACAGAAATTGCATCGGGATTGAATACAACAGTACCCTTGCGCACATTTCTCAATGGGTGTAAAGTCTCTAACAGTCTACGCTTGGAACGTTCCCTGGAAGACCAGTAGTAGTTTCCGATGCACATCTGGAGACTTTCCGTAATCTATGGACTATCAGAGTGTTGATGAAACACAGAAATTGCATCGCGATTGAATACATCAGTCACCATGCGATCTTTCCTCCATGGGAGTAATATCTCAAACAGTCTACGCTTTGATCGTTAACTGGAAGACCAGTAGTAGTTTCCGAAGCACATCTGGAGGCATTCTGTAATCTGAGGAGTATCAGAGTGTTGATGAAACACAGATATTGCATCTGGATTGAATACAACAGTTACCATGCGCACTTTCCTGCATGGGAGTAATTCTCAAACAGTCAACGCTTTGATCGTTCACTGGAAGACCAGTAGTAGTTTCCGATGCACATCTGGTGGCATTCTGTAATCTGTATACTATCAGAGTGTTGATGAAACACAGAAATTGCTTCGGGATTGAATACAACAGTCACCATGCGCACTTTCCTCCACGGGAGGTATGTCTCAAAGAGTTTACGCTTTGATCGTTCACTGAAAGACCAGTAGTAGTTTCCGATGCATATCTGGAGGCATTCTGTAATCTGTGGACTATCAGCGTGTTATTGAAACACAGAAATTGCGTCGGGATTGAATACAACAGTCACCATGCGCACATTACTCCATAAAACTAATATCTCAAACAATCTACGCTTTCATCGTTCCCTGGAAGACCAAAGAAGATTCCGATGCATATCTGGAGGCATTCTGTAATCTGTGGACTATCAGAATGTTGATGAAACACAGAAATTGCATCGGGATTGAATACAACAGTCACCATGCGCACTTTCCTCCACGGGAGTAATGTCTCAAACAATCTACGCTTTGATCGATCCCTGTTAGACCAGTAGTAGTTTCCGATGCACATCTGGTGGCATTCTGTAATCTGTGGACTATCAGAGTGTTGATGAAACACAGAAAATGCAACGGGATGGAATAAAACAGTTACCATGCGCACTTTCCTCCATGGGAGTAATGTCTCAAAGAGTTTACGCTTTGGTCGTTCCCTGAAAGACCAGTAGTAGTATCCGATGCCCATCTGGAGGCATTCTGTAATCTGTGGACTATCAGCGTTTTGATGAAACACAGAAATGGCATCGGGATTGAATACAACAGTCACCATGCGCACATTCCTCCATAAAAGTAATTCTCAAACAGTCTACGCTTTGATCGTTCCCTGGAGGACCAGTAGTAGTTTCCGATTCACATCTGGAGGCATTCTGTAATCTGTGGAGTATCAGAGTGTTGATGAAACACAGAAATTGCATCTGGATTGAATACAACAGTTACCATGCGCACTTTCCTCCATGGGAGTAATGTCTCTAACAGTCTACGCTTTGATCGTTCCCTGGAAGACCAGTAGTAGTCTCCGATTAACATCTGGAGGCATTCTGTAATCTGTGGACTATCAGAGTGTTGATGAAACACAGAAATTGCATCGGGATTGAATACAACAGTCACCATGCGCACTTTCCTCCATGGGAGTAATGTTTCGAAGAGTTTACGCTTTGATCGTTCCCTGGAAGACCAGTAGCAGTTTCCGATGCACATCTGGAGGCATTCTGTAATCTGTGGACTATCAGAGTGTTGATAAAACAAAGAAATTGCATCGGGATTGAATACAACAGTCACCATGAGAACATTCCTCCATAAAAGTAATGTCTCAAACAGTCTACGATTTGATCGTTCCCTGGAAGACCAGTAGTAGTTTCCGTTGCACATGTGGAGGCATTCTGTAATCTGTGGACTATCGGAGTGTTGATGAAACACAGAAATTGCATCGGGATTGAATACAACAGCCACCATGCGAGCTTTCCTCCATGGGAGTAATGTCTCAAACAGTCTACGCTTTGATCGTTCCCTGGAAGACCAGTAGAAGTTTTCGATGCACATCTGGAGGCATTCTGTAATCTGTGGACTATCAGTGTTGATGAAACACAGAAATTGCATCGGGATTGAATACAACAGTCACCATGCGCACTTTCCTCCACGGTAGTAATGTCTCAAACAATCTACGATTTGATCGATCCCTGGAAGACCAGTAGTAGTTTCCGATGCACATCAGGTGGCATTCTGTAATGTGTAGACTACCAGAGTGTTGATGAAACACAGTAATTGCATCGGGATTGAATACAACAGTCACCAGGCGCACTTTCCTATATGGGAGTAATGTCTCAAACAGTCTACGCTTTGATCGTTACCTGGAAGACCAGTAGTAGTTTCAATTGCACATCTGGAGGCATTCTGTAATCTGTGGACTATCAGAGTGTTGATGAAACACAGAAATTGCATCGGGATTGAATACAACAGTAACCATGCGCACATTTCTCAATGGGTGTAATGTCTCTAACAGTCTACGCTTGGAACGTTCCCTGGAAGACCAGTAGTAGTTTCCGATGCACATCTGGAGATTTTCCGTAATCTATGGACTATCAGAGTGTTGATGAAACACAGAAATTGCATCGCGATTGAATACATCAGTCACCATGCGATCTTTCCTCCATGGGAGTAATATCTCAAGCAGTCTACGCTTTGATCGTTCACTGGAAGACCAGTAGTAGTTTCCGAAGCACATCTGGAGGCATTCTGTAATCTGAGGAGTATCAGAGTGTTGATGAAACACAGATATTGCATCTGGATTGAATACAACAGTTACCATGCGCACTTTCCAGCATGGGAGTAATTCTCAAACAGTCAACTCTTTGATCATTCACTGGAAGACCAGTAGTAGATTCCGATGCACATCTGGTGGCATTCTGTAATCTGTATACTATCAGAGTGTTGATGAAACACAGAAATTGCTTCGGGATTGAATACAACAGTCACCATGCGCACTTTCCTCCACGAGAGGTATGTCTCAAAGAGTTTACGCTTTGATCGTTCCCTGAAAGACCAGTAGTAGTTTCCGATGCATATCTGGAGGCATTCTGTAATCTGTGGACTATCAGAGTGTTGATGAAACACAGAAAATGCAACGGGATTGAATAAAACAGTTACCATACGCACTTTCCTCCATGGGAGTAATGTCTCAAAGAGTTTACGCTTTGATCATACCCTGAAAGACCAGTAGTAGTTTCCGATGCATATCTGGAGGCATTCTGTAATCTGTGGACTATCAGAGTGTTGATGAAACACAGAAATTGCTTCGGGATTGAATACAACAGTCACCATGCCCACTTTCCTGCATGGGAGTAATTCTCAAACAGTCTACGCTTGGATCGTTCCCTGGAAGACCAGTGATAGTTTCCGATGCACATCTGGTGGCATTCTGTAATCTGAGGACTATCAGAGTGTTGATGAAACACAGAAATTGCTTCGGGATTGAATACAACAGTCACCATGCCCACTTTCATCCATGGGAGTAATGTCTCAAAGAGTTTACGCTTTGGTCGTTCCCTGAAAGACCAGTAGTAGTATCCGATGCACATCTGGAGGCATTCTGTAATCTGTGGACTATCAGCGTGTTGATGAAACACAGAAATGGCATCGGGATTGAATACAACAGTCACCATGCGCACATTCCTCCATAAAAGTAATTCTCAAACAGTCTACGCTTTGATCGTTCCCCGGAGGACCAGTAGTAGTTTCCGATTCACATCTGGAGGCATTCTGTAATCTGTGGAGTATCAGAGTGTTGATGAAACACAGAAATTGCATCTGGATTGAATACAACAGTTACCATGCGCACTTTCCTCCATGGGAGTAATGTCTCTAACAGTCTACGCTTTGATCGTGCCGTGGAAGACCAGTAGTAGTTTCCGATGCACATCTGGAGGCTTTCTGTAATCTGAGGACTATCAGAGTGTTGATGAAACACAGAAGTTGCATCGGGATTAAATACAACTGTCACCATGCGCACATTCCTCCATGGGAGTAATTCTCAAACGGTCTACGCTTTGATCGTTCCCTGGAAGACCAGTAGTAGTTTCCGATGCACATCTGGAGGCATTCTGTAATCTGTGGACTATGATAGTGTTGATGAAACACAGAAATTGCTTCGGGATTGAATACAACAGTCACCATGCGCACTTTCCTTCACGGGAGGTATGTCTCAAACAGTCGACGTTTTGATCGTTCCCTGGAAGACCAGTAGTAGTTTCCGATGCACATCTGGAGGCATTCTGTAATCTGTGGACTATCAGAGTGTTGATGAAACATAGAAAATGCATCGGGATTGAATACAACAGTCACCATGCGAACTTTCCTCCAGGGGAGTAATGTCTCAAACAGTCTACGTTTTGATCGTTCCCTTTAAGACCAGTAGAAGTTTTCGATGCACATCTGGAGGCATTCTGTAATCTGTGGACTGTTTAGTATCAGAGTGTTGATGAAACACAGGTATTGCATCTGGATTGAATACAACAGTTACCATGCGCACTTTCCTCCATGGGAGTAATTCTCAAACAGTCTACGCTTTGATCGTTCCCTGGAAGACCAGTAGTAGTTTCCGGTGCACATCTGGAGGCTTTCTGTAATCTGTGGACTATCAGAGTGTTGATGAAACACGGAATTTAATTGGGATTGAATACAACAGTCACCATGATCACTTTCCTGCATGGGAGTAATTCTCAAACAGTCTACGCTTTGATCGTTCCCTGGAAGACCAGTAGTAGTTTCCGATGCACATCTCGTGGCATTCAGTAATCTGTGGACTATCAGAGTGTTGATGAAACACAGAAATTGCTTCGGGATTGAATACAACAGTCACCATGCCCACTTTCCTGCATGGGAGTAATTCTCAAACAGTCTACGCTTTGATCGTTCCCTGGAAGACCAGTAGTAGTTTCCGATGCACATCTGGTGGCATTGTGTAATCTTTGGACTATCAGAGTGTTGATGAAACATAGAAATTGCTTCGGGATTGAATACAACAGTCACCATACGCACTTTCCTCCATGGGAGTAATGTCTCAAAGAGATTACGCTTTGATCGTTCCCTGAAAGACCAGTAGTAGTTTCCGATGCACATCTGGAGGCATTCTGTAGTCTGTGGACTATCAACGTGTTGATGAAACACAGAAATGGCATCGGGATTGAATACAACAGTCACCATGCGCACATTCCTCCATAAAAGTAATATCTCAAACAGTCTACGCTTTGATCGTTCCCTGGAAGACCAGTAATAGTTTCCGATGCACATCTGGAGGCATTCTGTAATCTGTGGACTATCAGAGTGTTGATAAAACAAAGAAATTGCATCGGGATTGAATACAACGGACACCATGCGCTCTTTCTTCCATGGGAGTAATGTCTCAAACATTCTACGCTTTGATCGTTGCCTAGAAGACCAGTAGTTGTTTCCGATGCACATCTGGAGGCTTTCCGTAATCTGTGGACTATCAGAGTGTTGTTGAAACACAGAAATTGCATCGGGATTGAATACAACAGTCACCATGCGCACTTTCCTCCATGGGAGTAATTCTCAAACAGTCTACGCTTTGATCGTTCCCTGGAAGACCAGTAGTAGTTTCCGGTGCACATCTGGAGGCTTTCTGTAATCTGAGGACAATCAGAGTGTTGATGAAACACAGAGGTTGCATCGGGAATAAATACAACAGTCACCATGCGCACATTCCTCCATGGGAGTAATTCTCAAACGGTCTACGCTTTGATCGTTCCCTGGAAGACCAGTAGTAGTTTCCGATGCACATCTGGTGGCATTCTGTAATTTGTGGACTATGATAGTGTTGATGAAACACAGAAATTGCTTCGGGATTAAATACAACAGTCACCATGCGCACTTACCTCCACGGGCGGTATGTCTCAAACAGTCGACGCTTTGATCGTTCCCTGGAAGACCAGTAGTAGTTTCCGATGCACATCTGGAGGCATTCTGTAATCTGTGGACTATCAGAGTGTTGATGAAACACAGAAATTGCATCGGGATTGAATACAACAGTCACCATGCGCACTTTCCTCCATGGGAGTAATGTTTCGAAGAGTTTACGCTTTGATCGTTCCCTGGAAGACCAGTAGTAGTTTCCGATGCACATCTGGAGGCATTCTGTAATCTGTGGACTATCAGAGTGTTGATGAAACACAGAAATTGCATCGGGATTGAATACAACAGTCACCATGCGCACTTTCCTCCATGGGATTAATGTTTCAAAGAGTTTACGCTTTGATCGTTCCCTGGAAGACCAGTAGCAGTTTCCGATGCACATCTGGAGGCATTCTGTAATCTGTGGACTATCAGAGTGTTGATGAAACAAAGAAAATGGATCGGGATTGAATACAACAGTCACCATGCGCACTTTCCTATATGGGAGTAATGTCTCAAACAGTCTACGCTTTGATCGTTACCTGGAAGACCAGTAGTAGTTTCAATTGCACATCTTGAGGCATTCTGTAATCTGTGGACTATCAGAGTGTTGATGAAACACAGAAATTGCATCGGGATTGAAAACAACAGTAACCATGCGCACATTTCTCAATGGGTGTAATGTCTCTAACAGTCTACGCTTGGAACGTTCCCTGGAAGACCAGTAGTAGTTTCCGATGCACATCTGGAGACTTTCCGTAATCTATGGACTATCAGAGTGTTGATGAAACAAAGAAATTGCATCGCGATTGAATACATCAGTCACCATGCGAGCTTTCCTCCATGGGAGTAATATCTCAAACAGTCTACGCTTTGATCGTTCACTGGAAGACCAGTAGTAGTTTCCGAAGCACATCTGGAGGCATTCTGTAATCTGAGGAGTATCAGAGTGTTGATGAAACACAGATATTGCATCTGGATTGAATACAACAGTTACCATGCGCACTTTCCTCTATGGGAGTAATGTCTCTAACAGTCTAGGTTTTGATCGTTCAATGGAAGACCAGTAGTATTTTCCGATGCACATCTGGAGGCTTTCTGTAATCTGTGGACTATCAGAGTATTGATGAAACACAGAAATTGCATCGGGATTGAATATAACAGTCACCATGCGCTCTTTCCTGCATGGGAGTAATTCTCAAACAGTCTACGCTTTGATCGTTCACTGGAAGACCAGTAGTAGTTTCCGATGCACATCTGGTGGCATTCTGTAATCTGTATACTATCAGAGTGTTGATGAAACACAGAAATTGCTTCGGGATTGAATACAACAGTCACCATGCGCACTTTCCTCCACGGGAGGTATGTCTCAAACAGTCTACGCTTTGATCGTTCCCTGGAAGGCCAGTAGTAGTTTCCGATGCACATCCGGTGGCATTCTGTAATCTGTGGACTATCAGAGTGTTGATGAAACACAGAAATTGCATCGGGATTGAATACAACAGTCACCATGCTCACATTACTCAATGGGAGTAATGTCTCTAACAGTCTACGTTTCGGTCGTTCCCTGGAAGACCATTAGTAGTTTCCGATGCACATCTGGAGGCTTTCCGTAATCTGTGGACTATCAGAGTGTTGATGAAACACAGAAATTGCATCGGGATTGAATACAACAGTCACCATGCGCACTTTCCTCCATTTGAGTAATGTCTCAAACAGTCTACGATTTGATCGTTCCCTGGAAGACCAGCAGTAGTTTCCGATGCACATCTGGTGGCATTCTGTAATGTGTAGACTATCAGAGTGTTGATGAAACACAGTAATTGCATCGGGATTGAATACAACAGTCACCATGCTCACATTACTCAATGGGAGTAATGTCTCTAACAGTCTACGCTTCGGTCGTTCCCTGAAAGACCAGTAGTAGTTTCCGATGCACATCTGGAGGCATTCTGTAATCTGAGGACTATCAGAGTGTTGATGAAACACTGAAATTGCATCGGGATTGAATACAACAGTCACCATACGCACATTCCTCCATGGGAGTAATGTCTCAAACAGTATACGCTTTGATCGTTCCCTGGAAGACCAGTAGAAGTTTTCGATGCACATCTGGAGGCATTCTGTAATCTGTGGACTATCAGAGTGTTAAAGAAACACAGAAATTGCATCGGGATTGAATACAACAGTCACCATGCGCACATTCCTCCACGGGAGTAATGTCTCAAACAATCTACGCTTTGATCGATCCCTGGAAGACCAGTAGTAGTTTCCGATGCACATCTGGTGGCATTCTGTAATGTGTAGACCATCAGAGTGTTGATGAAACACAGTAATCGCATCGGGATTGAATACAACAGTCACCAGGCGCACTTTCCTATATGGGAGTATTGTCTCAAACAGTCTACGCTTTGATCGTTAAATGGAAGACCAGTAGTAGTTTCAATTGCACATCTGGAGGCATTCTGTAATCTGTGGACTATCAGAGTGTTGATGAAACACAGAAATTGCATCGGGATTGAATACAACAGTCACCATGCGCACATTTCTCAATGGGTGTAATGTCTCTAACAGTCTACGCTTGGAACGTTCCCTGGAAGACCAGTAGTAGTTTCCGATGCACATCTGGAGACTTTCCGTAATCTGTGGACTATCAGAGTGTTGATGAAACACAGAAATTGCATCGCGATTGAATACATCAGTCACCATGCGCACTTTCCTCCATGGGAGTAATGTCCCAAACAGTCTACGCTTTAATCGTTCCCTGGAAGACCAGTAGTAGTCTCCGATTAACATCTGGAGGCATTCTGTAATCTGTGGACTATCAGAGTGTTGATGAAACACAGAAATTGCATCGGGATTGAATACAACAGTCACCATGCGCACTTTCCTCCATGGGTGTAATGTTTCGAAGAGTTTACGCTTTGATCGTTCCTTGGAAGACCAGTAGCAGTTTCCGATGCACATCTGGAGGCATTCTGTAATCTGTGGACTATCAGAGTGTTGATAAAACAAAGAAATTGCATCGGGATTGAATACAACAGTCACCATGAGCACATTCCTCCATAAAGGTAATGTCTCAAACAGTCTACGATTTGATCGTTCCCTGGAAGACCAGTAGTAGTTTCCGTTGCACATCTGGAGGCATTCTGTAATCTGTGGACTATCGGAGTGTTGATGAAACACAGAAATTGCATCGGGATTGAATACAACAGCCACCATGCGAGCTTTCCTCCATGGGAGTAATGTCTCAAACAGTCTACGCTTTGATCGTTCCCTGGAAGACCAGTAGAAGTTTTCGATGCACATCTGGAGGCATTCTGTAATCTGTGGACTGTTTAGTATCAGAGTGTTGATGAAACACAGATATTGCATCTGGATTGAATACAACAGTTACCATGCGCACTTTCCTCCATGGGAGTAATGTCTCTTACAGTCTACGCTTTGATCGTTCCCTGGAAGACCAGTAGTAGTTTCCGATGCACATCTGGAGGCTTTCTGTAATCTGTGGACTATCAGAGTGTTGATGAAACACGGAATTTAATCGGGATTGAATACAACAGTCACCATGACCACTTTCCTGCATGGGAGTAATTCTCAAACAGTCTACGCTTTGATCGTTCCCTGGAAGACCAGTAGTAGTTTCCGATGCACATCTCGTGGCATTCTGTAATCTGTGGACTATCAGAGTGTTGATGAAACACAGAAATTGCATCTGGATTGAATACAACAGTTACCATGCGCACTTTCCTCCATGGGAGTAATGTCTCTAACAGTCTACGCTTTGATCGTGCCGTGGAAGACCAGTAGTAGTTTCCGATGCGCATCTGGAGGCATTCTGTAATCTGAGGACAATCAGAGTGTTGATGAAACACAGAGGTTGCATCAGGAATAAATACAACAGTCACCATGCGCACATTCCTCCATGGGAGTAATTCTCAAACGGTCTACGCTTTGATCGTTCCCTCCAAGACCAGTAGTAGTTTCCGATGCACATCTGGTGGCATTCTGTAATTTGTGGACTATGATAGTGTTGATGAAACACAGAAATTGCTTCGGGATTGAATACAACAGTCACCATGCGCACTTTCCTCCACGGGCGGTATGTCTCAAACAGTCGACGCTTTGACGTTCCCTGGAAGACCAGTAGTAGTTTCCGATGCACATCTAGAGGCATTCTGTAATCTGTGGACTATCAGAGTGTTGATGAAACATAGAAAATGCATCGGGATTGAATACAACAGTCACAATGCGAACTTTCCTCCAGGGGAGTAATGTCTCAAACAGTCTACGTTTTGATCGTTCCCTGGAAGACCAGTAGAAGTTTTCGATGCACATCTGGAGGCATTCTGTAATCTGTGGACTGTTTAGTATCAGAGTGTTGATGAAACACAGAAATTGCATCGGGATTGAATACAACAGTTACCATGCGCACTTACCTCCATGGGAGTAATGTCTCTAAGAGTCTACGCTTTGATCGTTCCCTGGAAGACCAGTAGTAGTTTCCGTTGCACATCTGGAGGCTTTCTGTAATCTGTGGACTAACAGAGTGTTGATGAAACACGGAAATTGCATCGGGATTGAATACAACAGTCACCATGATCACTTTCCTGCATGGGAGTAATTCTCAAACAGTCTACGCTTTGATCGTTCCCTGGAAGACCAGTAGTGGTTTCCGATGCACATCTCGTGGCATTCTGTAATCTGTGGACTATCAGAGTGTTGATGAAACACAGAAATTGCTTCGGGATTGAATACAACAGTCACCATGCCCACTTTCCTGCATGGGAGTAATTCTCAAACAGTCTACGCTTTGATCGTTCCCTGGAAGACCAGTAGTAGTTTCCGATGCACATCTGGTGGCATTGTGTAATCTTTGGACTATCAGAGTGTTGATGAAACATAGAAATTGCTTCGGGATTGAATACAACAGTCACCATACGCACTTTCCTCCATGGGAGTAATGTCTCAAAGAGTTTACGCTTTGATCGTTCCCTGAAAGACCAGTAGTAGTTTGCGATGCACATCTGGAGGCATTCTGTAATCTGTGGACTATCAACGTGTTGATGAAACACAGAAATGGCATCGGGATTGAATACAACAGGCACCATGCGCACATTCCTCCATAAAAGTAATATCTCAAACAGTCTACGCTTTGATCGTTCCCTGGAAGACCAGTAGTAGTTTCCGATGCACATCTGGTGGCATTCTGTAATTTGTGGACTATGATAGTGTTGATGAAACACAGAAATTGCTTCGGGATTGAATACAACAGTCACCATGCGCACTTTCCTCCACGGGCGGTATGTCTCAAACAGTCGACGCTTTGATCGTTCCCTGGAAGACCAGTAGTAGTTTCCGATGCACATCTGGAGGCATTCTGTAATCTGTGGACTATCAGAGTGTTGATGAAACACAGAAATTGCATCGGGATTGAATACAACAGTCACCATGCGCACTTTCCTCCATGGGAGTAATGTTTCGAAGAGTTTACGCTTTGATCGTTCCCTGGAAGACCAGTAGCAGTTTCCGATGCACATCTGGTGGCATTCTGAAATCTGTGGACTATCAGAGTGTTGATGAAACAAAGAAATTACATCGGGATTGAATACAACAGTCACCATGAGCACATTCCTCCATAAAAGTAATGTCTCAAACAGTCTACGATTTGATCGTTCCCTGGAAGACCAGTAGTAGTTTCCGTTGCACATCTGGAGGCATTCTGTAATCTGTGGACCATCGGAGTGTTGATGAAACACAGAAATTGCATCGGGATTGAATACAACAGCCACCATGCGCACTTTCCTCCATGGGAGTATTGTCTCTAAGAGTCTACGCTTTGATCGTTCCCTGGAAGACCAGTAGTAGTTTCCGATGCACATCTGGAGGTATTCTGTAATCTGTGGACTATGATAGTGTTGATGAAACACAGAAATTGCTTCGGGATTGAATACAACA
Source organism: Schistocerca gregaria (assembly GCF_023897955.1). Lineage (NCBI taxonomy): Eukaryota > Metazoa > Arthropoda > Insecta > Orthoptera > Acrididae > Schistocerca > Schistocerca gregaria. The sequence continues at coordinate 41,407,868 of NC_064920.1, forward strand.
GTCACCATGCGCACTTTCCTTCACGGGAGGTATGTCTCAAACAGTCGACGCTTTGACGTTCCCTGGAAGACCAGTAGTAGTTTCCGATGCACATCTGGAGGCATTCTGTAATCTGTGGACTATCAGAGTGTTGATGAAACATAGAAAATGCATCGGGATTGAATACAACAGTCACCATGCGAACTTTCCTCCAGGGGAGTAATGTCTCAAACAGTCTACGTTTTGATCGTTCCCTGGAAGACCAGTAGAAGTTTTCGATGCACATCTGGAGGCATTCTGTAATCTGTGGACTGTTTAGTATCAGAGTGTTGATGAAACACAGAAATTGCATCGGGATTGAATACAACAGTTACCATGCGCACTTTCCTCCATGGGAGTAATGTCTCTAAGAGTCTACGCTTTGATCGTTCCCTGGAAGACCAGTAGTAGTTTCCGATGCACATCTGGAGGCTTTCTGTAATCTGTGGACTATCAGAGTGTTGATGAAACACAGAAATTGCTTCGGGATTGAATACAACAGTCACCATGCCCACTTTCCTGCATGGGAGTAATTCTCAAACAGTCTACGCTTTGATCGTTCCCTGGAAGACCAGTAGTAGTTTCCGATGCACATCTCGTGGCATTCTGTAATCTGTGGACTATCAGAGTGTTGATGAAACACAGAAATTGCTTCGGGATTGAATACAACAGTCACCATGCCCACTTTCCTGCATGGGAGTAATTCTCAAACAGTCTACGCTTTGATCGTTCCCTGGAAGACCAGTAGTAGTTTCCGATGCACATCTGGTGGCATTGTGTAATCTTTGGACTATCAGAGTGTTGATGAAACATAGAAGTTGCTTCGGGATTGAATACAACAGTCACCATACGCACTTTCCTCCATGGGAGTAATGTCTCAAAGAGTTTACGCTTTGATCGTTCCCTGAAAGACCAGTAGTAGTTTCCGATGCACATCTGGAGGCATTCTGTAATCTGTGGACTATCAACGTGTTGATGAAACACAGAAATGGCATCGGGATTGAATACAACAGTCACCATGCGCACATTCCTCCATAAAAGTAATATCTCAAACAGTCTACGCTTTGATCGTTCCCTGGAAGACCAGTAGTAGTTTCCGATGCACATCTGGAGGCATTCTGTAATCTGTGGAGTATCAGAGTGTTGATGAAACACAGAAATTGCATCTGGATTGAATACAACAGTTACCATGCGCACTTTCCTCCATGTGAGTAATGTCTCTAACAGTCTACGCTTTGATCGTTCCCTGGAAGACCAGTAGTAGTTTCCGATGCACATCTGGAGCCTTTCTATAATCTGAGGACAATCAGAGTGTTGATGAAACACAGAAGTTGCATCGGGAATAAATACAAAAGTCACCATGCGCACATTCCTCCATGGGAGTAATTCTCAAACGGTCTACGCTTTGATCGTTCCCTGGAAGACCAGTAGTAGTTTCCGATGCACATCTGGTGGCATTCTGTAATTTGTGGACTATGATAGTGTTGATGAAACACAGAAATTGCTTCGGGATTGAATACAACAGTCACCATGCGCACTTTCCTCCACAGAGGTATGTCTCAAACAGTCGACGCTTTGATCGTTCCCTGGAAGACCAGTAGTACTTTCCGATGCACATCTGGAGGCATTCTGTAATCTGTGGACTATCAGAGTGTTGATGAAACACAGAAATTGCATCGGGATTGAATACAACAGTCACCATGCGCACTTTCCTCCATTGGAGTAATGTTTCGAAGAGTTTACGCTTTGATCGTTCCCTGGAAGACCAGTAGCAGTTTCCGATGCACATCTGGAGGCATTCTGTAATCTGTGGGCTATCAGAGTCTTGATGAAACAAAGAAATTGCATCGGGATTGAATACAACAGTCACCATGAGCACATTCCTCCATAAAAGTAATGTCTGAAACAGTCTACGATTTGATCGTTCCCTGGAAGACCAGTAGTAGTTTCCGTTGCACATCTGGAAGCATTCTGTAATCTGTGGACTATCGGAGTGTTGATGAAACACAGAAATTGCATCGGGATTGAATACAACAGCCACCATGCGAGCTTTCCTCCTTGGGAGTAATATCTCAAACAGTCTACGCTTTGATCGTTCCCTGGAAGACGAGTAGTAGTTCCGATGCACATCTGGAGGCATTCTGTAATCTGTTTAGTATCAGAGTGTTGATAAAACACAGAAATTGCATCTGGATTGAATCTAATAGTTACCATGCGCACTTTCCTCCATGGGAGTAATGTCTCTAACAGTCTACGCTTTGATCGTTCCCTGGAAGACCAGTAGTAGTTTCCGATGCACATCTGGAGGCTTTCTGTAATCTGAGGACAATCAGAGTGTTGATGAAACACAGAAGTTGCATCGGGAATAAATACAACAGTCACCATGCGCACATTCCTCCATGGGAGTAATTCTCAAACGGTCTACGCTTTGATCGTTCCCTGGAAGACCAGTAGTAGTTTCCGATGCACATCTGGTGGCATTCTGTAATTTGTGGACTATGATAGTGTTGATGAAACACAGAAATTGCTTCGGGATTGAATACAACAGTCACCATGCGCACTTTCCTCCACGGGAGGTATGTCTCAAACAGTCGACGCTTTGATCGTTCCCTGGAAGACTAGTAGTAGTTTCCGATGCACATCTGGAGGCATTCAGTAATCTGTGGACTATCAGAGTGTTGATGAAACACAGAAATTGCATCGGGATTGAATACAACAGTCACCATGCGCACTTTCCTCCATTGGAGTAATGTTTCGAAGAGTTTACGCTTTGATCGTTCCCTGGATGACCAGTAGCAGTTTCCGATGCACATCTGCAGGCATTCTGTAATCTGTGGACTATCAGAGTGTTGATGAAACAAAGAAATTGCATCGGGATTGAATACAACAGTCACTATGAGCACATTCCTCCATAAAAGTAATGTCTCAAACAGTCTACGATTTGATCGTTCCCTGGAAGACCAGTAGTAGTTTCCGTTGCACATCTGGAAGCATTCTGTAATCTGTGGACTATCGGAGTGTTGATGAAACACAGAAATTGCATCGGGATTGAATACAACAGCCTCCATGCGAGCTTTCCTCCATGGGAGTAATATCTCAAACAGTCTACGCTTTGATCGTTCCCTGGAAGACGAGTAGTAGTTTCCGATGCACATCTGGAGGCATTCTGTAATCTGTTTAGTATCAGAGTGTTGATGAAACACAGAAATCGCATCTGGATTGAATACAACAGTTACCATGCGCACTTTCCTCCATGGGAGTAATGTCTCTAACAGTCTACGCTTTGATCGTTCCCTGGAAGACCAGTAGTAGTTTCCGATGCACATCTGGAGGCTTGCTGTAATCTGTGGACTATCAGAGTGTTGATGAAACACAGATATTGCATCGGGATTGAATACAACAGTCACCATGATCACTTTCCTGCATTGGAGTAATTCTCAAACAGTCTACGCTTTGATCGTTCCCTGGAAGACCAGTAGTAGTTTCCGATGCACATCTCGTGGCATTCTGTAATCTGTGGACTATCAGAGTGTTGATGAAACACAGAAGTTGCATCGGGAATAAATACAACAGTCACAATGCGAACATTCCTCCATGGGAGTAATTCTCAGACGGTCTACGCTTTGATCGTTCCCTGGAAGACCAGTAGTAGTTTCCGATGCACATCTGGTGGCATTCTGTAATCTGTGGACTATGATAGTGTTGATGAAACACAGAAATTGCTTCGGGATTGAATACAACAGTCACCATGCGCACTTTCCTCCACGGGAGGTATGTCTCAAACAGTCGACGCTTTGATCGTTCCCTCGAAGACCAGTAGTAGTTTACGATGCACATCTGGAGGCATTCTGAAATCTGTGGAGTATCAGAGTGTTGATGAAACACAGAAATTGCATCGGGATTCAATACAACAGTCACCATGCGAACTTTCCTCCAGGGGAGTAATGTCTCGAACAGTCTACGCTTTGATCGTTCCCTGGAAGACCAGTAGAAGTTTTCGATGCACATCTGGAGGCATTCTGTAATCTGTGGACTATCTGAGTGTTGATGAAACACAGAAATTGCATCGGGATTGAATACAACAGTCACCATGCGCACTTTCCTCCACGGGGGTAATGTCTCAAATAATCTACGCTTTGATCGATCCATGGAAAACCAGTAGTTGTTTCCGATTAACATCTGGAGGCTTTCCGTAACCTGTGGACTATCAGAGTGTTGATGAAACACAGAAATTGCATCGGGATTGAATACAACAGTCACCATGCGCACTTTCCTCCATGGGAGTAATGTTTCAAAGAGTATACTCTTTGATCGTTCCCTGGACGACCAGTAGCAGTTTCCGATGCACATCTGGAGGCATTCTGTAATGTGTGGACTATCAGAGTGTTGATGAAATAAAAGAAATTGCATCGGGGTTGAACACAACAGTCACCATGAGCACATTCCTCCATAAAAGTAATGTCTCAAACAGTCTACGATTTGATCGTTCCCTGGAAGACCAGTAGTAGTTTCCGTTGCACATCTGGAGGCATTCTGTAATCTGTGGACTATCGGAGTGTTGATGAAACACAGAAATTGCATCGGGATTGAATACAACAGCCACCATGCGAGCTTTCCTCCGTGGGAGTAATATCTCAAACAGTCTACGCTTTGATCGTTCCCTGGAAGACCAGTAGTAGTTTCCGAAGCACATCTGGAGGCATTCTGTAATCTGAGGAGTATCAGAGTGTTGATGAAACACAGAAATTGCATCGGGATTGAATACAACAGTTACCATGCGCACTTTCCTCCATGGGAGTAATTCTCAAACAGTCTACGCTTTGATCGTTCACTGGAAGACCAGTAGTAGTTTCCGATGCACATCTGGTGGCATTCTGTGATCTGTATACTATCAGAGTGTTGATGAAACACAGAAATTGCTTCGGGATTGAATACAACAGTCACCATGCGCACTTTCCTCCATGGGAGGTATGTCTCAAACAGTCGACGCTTTTGATCGTTCCCTGGAAGATTAGTAGTAGTTTCCGATGCACATCTGGTGGCATTCTGTAATCTGTGGACTATCAGAGTGTTGATGAAAGACAGAAATTGCATCTGGATTGAATACAACAGTCACCATCGGCAATTTCCTGCATGGTGGTAATGTCTGAAACAGTCTACGCTTTGATCGTTCCCGGGAAGACCAGTAGTAGTTTCCGATGCACATCTCGTGGCATTCTGTAATATGTGGACTATCAGAGTGTTGATGAAACACAGAAAATGCAACGGGATTGAATAAAACAGTTACCATGCGCACTTTCCGCCATGGGAGTAATGTCTCAAAGAGTTTACGCTTTGATCGTTCCCTGAAAGACCAGTAGTAGTTTCCGATGCACATCTGGAGGCATTCTGTAATCTGTTGACTATCAGCGTGTTGATGAAACACAGAAATGGCATCGGGATTGAATACAACAGTCACCATGCGCACATTCCTCCATAAAAGTAATATCTCAAACAGTCTACGCTTTGATCGTTCCCTGGAAGACCAGTAGTAGTTTCCGATGCACATCTGGAGGCTTTATATACTCTGTGGACTATCAGAGTGTTGATGAAACAAAGAAAGTGCATCGGGATTGAATACAACAGTCTCCATGCGCAGTTTCCTCCATGGGAGTAATGTCTCAAACAGTCTACGCTTTGATCGTTCCCTGGAAGACCAGAAGTAGTTTCAATTGCACATCTGGAGGCATTCTGTAATTTGTGGACTATCAGAGTGTTGATGAAACACAGTTATTGCTTCGGGATTGAATACAACAGTCTCCATGCGCAGTATCCTCCATGGGAGTAATGTCTCTAAGAGTCTACGCATTGATCGTTCCATGGAAGACCAGTAGTAGTTTCAATTGCACATCTGGAGGCATTCTGTAATCTGTGGACTATCAGAGTGTTGATGAAACACAGAAATTACATAGGGATTGAATACAACAGTCACCATGCGCACTTTACTCCATGGGAGTAATGTCTCTAATAGTCTACGCTTTGATCGTTCCCTGGAAGACCAGTAGTAGTTTCCGATGCACATCTGGTGGCATTCTGTAATGTGTAGACTATCAGAGTGTTGATGAAACACAGTAATTGCATCGGGATTGAATACAACAGTCATCATGCGCACTTTCCTCCATGGGAGTAATGTCTCAAACAGTCTACGCTTTGATCGTTCCCTGGAAGACCAGTAGTAGTTTCAATTGCACATCTGGAGGTCTTCTGTAATCTGCGGACTATCAGCGTGTTGATGAAACACAGAAGTGGCATCGGGATTGAATACAACAGTCACCATGCGCACATTCCTCCATAAAAGTAATATCTCAAACAGTCTACGCTTTGATCGTTCCTTGGAAGACCAGTAGTAGTTTCCGATTCACATCTGGAGGCATTCTGTAATCTGTGGAGTATCAGAGTGTTGATGAAACACAGAAATTGCATCTGGATTGAATACAACAGTTACCATGCGCACTTTCCTCCATGGGAGTAATGTCTCTAACAGTCTACGCTTTGATCGTTCCGTGGAAGACCAGTAGTAGTTTCCGATGCACATCTGGAGGCTTTCTGTAATCTGAGGACTATCAGAGTGTTGATGAAACACAGAAGTTGCATCGGGATTAAATACAACAGTCACCATGCGAACATTCCTCCATGGGAGTAATTCTCAAACGGTCTACGCTTTGATCGTTCCCTGGAAGACCAGTAGTAGTTTCCGATGCACATCTGGAGGCATTCTGTAATCTGTGGACTATGATAGTGTTGATGAAACACAGAAATTGCTTCGGGATTGAATACAACAGTCACCATGCGAACTTTCCTCCTGGGGAGTAATGTCTGAAACAGTCTAAGTTTTGATCGTTCCCTGGAAGACCAGTAGAAGTTTTCGATGCACATCTGGAGGCATTCTGTAATCTGTGGACTGTTTAGTATCAGAGTGTTGATGAAACATAGAAATTGCATCTGAATTGAATACAACAGTTACCATGCGCACTTTCCTCCATGGGAGTAATGTCTCTAACAGTCTACGCTTTGATCGTTCCCTGGAAGACCAGTAGTAGTTTCCGATGCACATCTGGAGGCTTTCTCTAATCTGTGGACTATCAGAGTGTTGATGAAACACAGAAATTGCTTCGGGATTGAATACAACAGTCACCATGCCCACTTTCCTGCATGGGAGTAATTCTCAAACAGTCTACGCTTTGATCGTTCCCTGGGAGACCAGTAGTAGTTTCCGATGCACATCTGGTGGCATTGTGTAATCTTTGGACTATCAGAGTGTTGATGAAACATAGAAATTGCTTCGGGATTGAATACAACAGTCACCATGCGCACTTTCCTCCATGGGAGTAATGTCTCAAAGAGTTTACGCTTTGATCGTTCCCTGAAAGACCAGTAGTAGTTTCCGATGCACATCTGGAGGCACTCTGTAATCTGTGGACTATCAACGTGTTGATGAAACACAGAAATGGCATCGGGATTGAATACAACAGTCACCATGCGCACATTCCTCCATAAAAGTAATATCTCAAACATTCTACGCTTTGATCGTTCCCTTGAAGACCAGTAGTAGTTTCCGATGCACATCTGGAGGCATTCTGTAATCTGTGGAGTATCAGAGTGTTGATGAAACACAGAAATTGCATCTGGATTGAATACAACAGTTACCATGCGCACTTTCCTCCATGGGAGTAATGTCTCTAACAGTCTACGCTTTGATCGTTCCCTGGAAGACCAGTAGTAGTTTCCGATGCACATCTGGTGGCTTTCTGTAATCTGAGGACAATCAGAGTGTTGATGAAACACAGAAGTTGCATCGGGAATAAATACAACAGTCACCATGCGCACATTCCTCCAAGGGAGTAATTCTCAAACGGTCTACGCTTTGATCGTTCCCAGGAAGACCAGTAGTAGTTTCCGATGCACATCTGGTGGCATTCTGCAATCTGTGGACTATGATAGTGTTGATGAAACACAGAAATTGCTTCGGGATTGAATACAACAGTCACCATGCGCACTTTCCTCCACGGGAGGTATGTCTCAAACAGTCGACGCTTTGATCGTTCCCTGGAAGACCAGTAGTAGTTTCCGATGCACATCTGGTGGCATTCTGTAATCTGTGGACTATCAGAGTGTTGATGAAACACAGAAATTGCATCGGGATTGAATACAACAGTCACCATGCGCACTTTCCTCCATGGGAGTAATGTTTCGAAGGGTTTACGCTTTGATCGTTCCCTGGAAGACCAGTAGCAGTTTCCGATGCACATCTGGAGGCATTCTGTAATCTGTGGACTAGCAGAGTGTTGATGAAACAAAGAAATTGCATTGGGATTGAATACAACAGTCACCATGAGCACATTCCTCCATAAAAGTAATGTCTCAAACAGTCTACGATTTGATCGTTCCCTGGAAGACCAGTAGTAGTTTCCGTTGCACATCTGGAGGCATTCTGTAATCTGTGGACTATCGGAGTGTTGATGAAACACAGAAATTGCATCGCGATTGAATACAACAGCCACCATGCGAGCTTTCCTCCATGGGAGTAATATCTCAAACAGTCTACGCTATGATCGTTCCCTGGAAGACGAGTAGTAGTTTCCGATGCACATCTGGATTCATTCTGTAATCTGTTTAGTATCAGAGTGTTGATGAAACACAGAAATTGCATCTGGATTGAATACAACAGTTACCATGCGCACTTTCCTCCATGGGAGTAATGTCTCTAACAGTCTACGCTTTGATCGTTCCCTGGAAGACCAGTAGTACGTTCCGATGCACATCTGGAGGCTTTCTGTAATCTGTGGACTATCAGAGTGTTGATGAAACACAGAAATTGCATCGGGATTGAATACAACAGTCACCATGATCACTTTCCTGCATTGGAGTAAATCTCAAACAGTCTACGCTTTGATCGTTCTCTGGAAGACCAGTAGTAGTTTCCGATGCACATCTCGTGGCATTCTGTAATCTGTGGACTATCAGAGTGTTGATGAAACACAGAAATTGCTTCGGGATTGAATACAACAGTCACCATGCCCACTTTCCTGCATGGGAGTAAGTCTCAAACAGTCTACGCTTTGATCGTTCCCTGGAAGACCAGTAGTAGTTTCCGATGCACATCTGGTGGCATTGTGTAATCTTTGGACTATCAGAGTGTTGATGAAACATAGAAATTGCTTCGGGATTGAATACAACAGTCACCATGCGCACTTTCCTCCATGGGAGTAATGTCTCAAAGAGTTTACGCTTTGATCGTTCCCTGAAAGACCAGTAGTAGTTTCCGATGCACATCTGGAGGCACTCTGTAATCTGTGGACTATCTACGTGTTGATGAAACACAGAAATTGCATCTGGATTGAATACAACAGTTACCATGCGCACTTTCCTCCATGGGAGTAATGTCTCTAACAGTCTACGCTTTGATCGTTCCCTGGAAGACCAGAAGTAGTTTCAATAGCACATCTGGAGGCTTTCTGTAATCTGAGGACAATCAGAGTGTTGATGAAACACAGAAGTTGCATCGGGAATAAATACAACAGTCACCATGCGCACATTCCTCCAAGGGAGTAATTCTCAAACGGTCTACGCTTTGATCGTTCCCAGGAAGACCAGTAGTAGTTTCCGATGCACATCTGGAGGCATTCTGTAATCTGTGGACTATCAGACTGTTGATGAAACACAGAAATTGCATCGGGATTGAATACAACAGTCACCATGCGCACTTTCCTCCATGGGAGTAATGTTTCGAAGAGTTTACGCTTTTATCGTTCCCTGGAAGACCAGTAGCAGTTTCCGATGCACATCTGGAGGCATTCTGTAATCTGTGGACTAGCAGAGTGTTGATGAAACAAAGAAATTGCATCGGGATTGAATACAACAGTCACCATGAGCACATTACTCCATAAAAGTAATGTCTCAAACAGTCTACGATTTGATCGTTCCCTGGAAGACCAGTAGTAGTTTCCGTTGCACATCTGGAGGCATTCTGTAATCTGTGGACTATCGGAGTGTTGATGAAACACAGAAATTGCATCGGGATTGAATACAACAGCCACCATGCGAGCTTTCCTCCATGGGAGTAATATCTCAAACAGTCTACGCTATGATCGTTCCCTGGAAGACGAGTAGTAGTTTCCGATGCACATCTGGAGGCATTCTGTAATCTGTTTAGTATCAGAGTGTTGATGAAACACAGAAATTGCATGTGGATTGAATACAAGAGTTACCATGCGCACTTTCCTCCATGGGAGTAATGTCTCTAACAGTCTACGCTTTGATCGTTCCCTGGAAGACCAGTAGTAGGTTCCGATGCAAATCTGGAGGCTTTCTGTAATTTGTGGACTATCAGAGTGTTGATGAAACACAGGAATTGCATCGTGATTGAATACAACATTCACCATGATCACTTTCCTGCATTGGAGTAAATCTCAAACAGTCTACGCTTTGATCGTTCCCTGGAAGACCAGTAGTAGTTTCCGATGCACATCTCGTGGCATTCTGTAATCTGTGGACTATCAGAGTGTTGATGAAACACAGAAATTGCTTCGGGATTGAATACAACAGTCACCATGCCCACTTTCCTGCATGGGAGTAAGTCTCAAACAGTCTACGCTTTGATCGTTCCCTGGAAGACCAGTAGTAGTTTCCGATGCACATCTGGTGGCATTGTGTAATCTTTGGACTATCAGAGTGTTGATGAAACATAGAAATTGCTTCGGGATTAAATACAACAGTCACCATGCGCACTTTCCTCCATGGGAGTAATGTCCCAAAGAGTTTACGCTTTGATCGTTCCCTGAAAGACCAGTAGTAGTTTCCGATGCACATCTGGAGGCATTCTGTAATCTGTGGACTATGAACGTGTTGATGAAACAAGAAAAGGCATCGGGATTGAATACATCAGTCACCATGCGCACATTCCTCCATGAAAGTAATATCTCAAACAGTCTACGCTTTGATCGTTCCCTGGAAGACCAGTAGTAGTTTCCGATGCACATCTGTTGGCATTCTGTAATCTGTGGACTATGATAGTATTGATGAGACACAGAAATTGCTTCGGGATTGAATACAACAGTCACCATGCACACTTTCCTCCACGGGAGGTATGTCTCAAACAGTCGACGCTTTGATCGTTCCCTGGAAGACCAGTAGTAGTTTCCGATGCACATCTGGAGGCATTCTGTAATCTGTGGACTATCAGAGTGTTGATGAAACACAGAAATTGCATCGGGATTGAATACAACAGTCACCATGCGCACTTTCCTCCATGGGAGTAATGTCTCAAATAATCTACGATTTGATCGATCCCTGGAAGACCAGTAGTAGCTTCCGATTAACATCTGGAGGCTTTCCGTAACCTGTGGACTCTCAGAGTGTTGATGAAACACAGAAATTGCATCGGGATTGATTACAACAGTCACCAGGCGCACTTTCCTCCATGGGAGTAATGTTTCAAAGAGTATACGTTTTGATCGTTCCCTGGAAGACCAGTAGCAGTTTCAGATGCACATCTGGAGGCATTCTGTACTGTGTGGACTATCAGAGTGTTGATGAAATAAAAGAAATTGCATCGGGGTTGAACACAACAGTCACCATGAGCACATTCCTCCATAAAAGTAATGTCTCAAACAGTCTACGATTTGATCGTTCCCTGGAAGACCAGTAGTAGTTTCCGTTGCACATCTCGAGGCATTCTGTAATCTGTGGACTATCGGAGTGTTGATGAAACACAGAAATTGCATCGGGATTGAATACAACAGTCACCATGATCACTTTCCTGCATGGGAGTAATTCCCAAACAGTCTACGCTTTGATCGTTCCCTGGAAGACCAGTAGTAGTTTCCGATGCACATCTCGTGGCATTCTGTAATCTGTGGACTATCAGAGTGTTGATGAAACACAGATATTGCTTCGGGATTGAATACAACAGTCACCATGCCCACTTTCCTGCATGGGAGTAATTCTCAAACAGTCTACGCTTTGATCGTTCCCTGGAAGACCAGTAGTAGTTTCCGATGCACATCTGGTGGCATTGTGTAATCTTTGGACTATCAGAGTGTTGATGAAACATAGAAATTGCTTCGGGATTGAATACAACGGTCACCATGCGCACATTCCTCCATGGGAGTAATGTCTCAAAGAGTTTACGCTTTGATCGTTACCTGAAAGATCAGTAGTAGTTTCCGATGCACATCTGGAGGCACTCTGTAATCTGTGGACTATCAACGTGTTGATGAAACACAGAAATGGCATCGGGATTGAATACAACAGTCACCATGCGCACATTCCTCCATAAAAGTAATATCTCAAACAGTCTACGCTTTGATCGTTCCCTTGAAGACCAGTAGTAGTTTCCGATGCACATCTGGATGCATTCTGTAATCTGTGGACTATCAGAGTGTTGATGAAACATAGAAAATGCATCGGGATTGAATACAACAGTCACCATGCGAACTTCCCTCCAGGAGAGTAATGTCTGAAACAGTCTACGTTTTGATCGTTCCCTGCAAGACCAGTTTTCGATGCACACCTTGGAGGCATTCTGTAATCTGTGGACTGTTTAGTATCAGAGTGTTGATGAAACACAGAAATTGCATCTGGATTGAATACAACAGTTCCCATGCGCACTTTCCTCCATGGGAGGGATGTCTCTAACAGTCTACGCTTTGATCGTTCCCTGGAAGACCAGTAGTAGTTTCCGATGCACATCTGGATGCATTCTGTAATCTGTGGACTATCAGAGTGTTGATGAAACACAGAAATTGCATCGGGATTTAATACAACAGTCACCATGCGCACTTTCCTCCATGGGAGTAATGTCTCTAACAGTCTACGCTTTGATCGTTCCCTGGAAGACCAGTAGTAGTTTTCGATGCACATCTGGAGGCTTTCTGTAATCTGAGGACAATCAGAGTGTTGATGAAACACAGAAGTTGCATCGGGAATAAATACAACAGTCACCATGCCACATTCCTCCAAGGGAGTAATTCTCAAACGGTCTACGCTTTGATCGTTCCCAGGAAGACCAGTAGTAGTTTCCGATGCACATCTGGTGGCATTCTGTAATCTGTGGACTATGATAGTGTTGATGAAACACAGAAATTGCTTCGGGATTGAATACAACAGTCACCATGCGCACTTTCCTCCACGGGAGGTATGTCTCAAACAGTCGACGCTTTGATCGTTCCCTGGAAGACCAGTAGTAGTTTCCGATGCACATCTGGAGGCATTCTGTAATCTGTGGACTATCAGAGTGTTGATGAAACACAGAAATTGCATCGGGATTGAATACAACAGTCACCATGCGCACTTTCCTCCATGGGAGTAATGTTTCGAAGAGTTTACGCTTTGATCGTTCCCTGGAAGACCAGTAGCAGTTTCCGATGCACATCTGGAGGCATTCTGTAATCTGTGGACTATCAGAGTGTTGATGAAACAAAGAAATTGCATCGGGATTGAATACAACAGTCACCATGAGCACATTCCTCCATAAAAGTAATGTCTCAAACAGTCTACGATTTGATCGTTCCCTGGAAGACCAGTAGTAGTTTCCGTTGCACATCTGGAGGCATTCTGTAATCTGTGGACTCTCGGAGTGTTGATGAAACACAGAAATTGCATCGGGATTGAATACAACAGCTACCATGCGAGCTTTCCTCCATGGGAGTAATATCTCAAACAGTCTACGCTATGATCGTTCCCTGGAAGACGAGTAGTAGTTTCCGATGCACATCTGGAGGCATTCTGTAATCTGTTTAGTATCAGAGTGTTGATGAAACACAGAAATTGCATCTGGATTGAATACAACAGTTACCATGCGCACTTTCCTCCATGGGAGTAATGTCTCTAACAGTCTACGCTTTGATCGTTCCCTGGAAGACCAGTAGTAGGTTCCGATGCACATCTGGAGGCTTTCTGTAATCTGTGGACTATCAGAGTGTTGATGAAACACAGAAATTGCATCGGGATTGAATACAACAGTCACCATAATCACTTACCTGCATTGGAGTAATTCTCAAACAGTCTACGCTTTGATCGTTCCCTGGAGGACCAGTAGTAGTTTCCGATGCACATCTCGTGGCATTCTGTAATCTGTGGACTATCAGAGTGTTGATGAAACACAGAAATTGCTTCGGGATTGAATACAACAGTCACCATGCCCACTTTCCTGCATGGGAGTAAGTCTCAAACAGTCTACGCTTTGATCGTTCCCTGGAAGACCAGTAGTAGTTTCCGATCACATCTGGTGCCATTGTGTAATCTTTGGACTATCAGAGTGTTGATGAAACATAGAAATTGCTTCGGGATTGAATACAACAGTCACCATGCGCACTTTCCTCCATGGGAGTAATGTCTCAAAGAGTTTACGCTTTGATCGTTCCCTGAACGACCAGTAGTAGTTTCCGATGCACATCTGGAGGCATTCTGTAATCTGTGGACTATGAACGTGTTGATGAAACAAGAAATGGCATCGGGATTGAATACATCAGTCACCATGCGCACATTCCTCCATAAAAGTAATATCTCAAACAGTCTACGCTTTGATCGTTCCCTGGAAGACCAGTAGTAGTTTCCGATGCACATCTGGTTGCATTCTGTAATCTGTGGACTATGATAGTGTTGATGAAACACAGAAATTGCTTCGGGATTGAATACAACAGTCACCATGCACACTTTCCTCCACGGGAGGTATGTCTCAAACAGTCGACGCTTTGATCGCTCCCTGGAAGACCAGTAGTAGTTTCCGATGCACATCTGGAGGCATTCTGTAATCTGTGGACTATCAGAGTGTTGATGAAACACAGAAATTGCAACGGGATTCAATACAACAGTCACCATGCGAACTTTCCTCCAGGGGAGTAATGTCTCAAACAGTCTACGCTTTGATCGTTCCCTGGAAGACCAGTAGAAGTTTTCGATGCACATCTGGAGGCATTCTGTAATCTGTGGACTATCAGAGTGTTGATGAAACACAGAAATTGCATCGGGATTGAATACAACAGTCACCATGCGCACTTTCCTCCACGGGAGTAATGTCTCAAATAATCTACGCTTTGATCGATCCCTGGAAGACCAGTAGTAGTTTCCGATTAACATCTGGAGGCTTTCCGTAACCTGTGGACTATCAGAGTGTTGATGAAACACAGAAATTGCATCGGGATTGATTACAACAGTCACCAGGCGCACTTTCCTCCATGGGAGTAATGTTTCAAAGAGTATACGCATTGATCGTTCCCTGGAAGACCAGTAGCAGTTTCCGATGCACATCTGGAGGCATTCTGTAATGTGTGGACTATCAGAGTGTTGATGAAATAAAAGAAATTGCATCGGGGTTGAACACAACAGTCACCATGAGCACATTCCTCCATAAAAGTAATGTCTCAAACAGTCTACGATTTGATCGTTCCCTGGAAGACCAGTAGTAGTTTCCGTTGCACATCTGGAGGCATTCTGTAATCTGTGGACTATCGGAGTGTTGATGAAACACAGATATTGCATCGGGATTGAATACAACAGCCACCATGCGAGCTTTCCTCCGTGGGAGTAATATCTCAAACAGTCTACGCTTTGATCGTTCCCTGGAAGACCAGTAGTAGTTTCCGAAGACATCTGGAGGCATTCTGTAATCTGAGGAGTATCGGAGTGTTGATGAAACACAGAAATTGCATCTGGATTGAATACAACAGTTACCATGCGCACTTTCCTCCATGGGAGTAATTCTCAAACAGTCTACGCTTTGATCGTTAACTGGAAGACCAGTAGTAGTTTCCGATGCACATCTAGTGGCATTCTGTGATCTGTATACTATCAGAGTGTTGATGAAACACAGAAATTGCTTCGGGATTAAATACAACAGTCACCATGCGCACTTTCCTCCACGGGAGGTATGTCTCAAACTGTCGACGCTTTTGATCGTTCCCTGGAATTTTAGTAGTAGTTTCCGATGCACATCTGGTGGCATTCTGTAACATGTGGACTATCAGAGTGTTGATGAAACACAGAAAATGCAACAGGATTGAATAAAACAGTTACCATGCGCACTTTCCTCCATGGGAGTAATGTCTCAAAGAGCTTACGCTTTGATCGTTCCCTGAAAGACCAGTAGTAGTTTCCGATGCACATCTGGAGGCATTCTGTAATCTGTGGACTATCAGCGTGTTGATGAAACACAGAAATGGCATCGGGATTGAATACAACAGTCACCATGCGCACATTCCTCCATAAAAGTAATATCTCAAACAGTCTACGCTTTGATCGTTCCCTGGAAGACCAGTAGAAGATTCCGATGCATATCTGGAGGCATTCTGTAATCTGTGAACTATCAGAGTGTTGATGAAACACAGTTATTGCATCGGGATTGAATACAACAGTCACCATGCGCACTTTACTCCATGGGAGTAATGTCTCTAATAGTCTACGCTTTGATCGTTCCCTGGAAGACCAGTAGTAGTTTCCGATGCACATCTGGTAGCATTCTGTAATGTGTACACTGTCAGAGTGTTGATGAAACACAGTAATTGCATCGGGATTGAATACAACAGTCACGATGCGCACTTTCCACCATGGGAGTAATGTCTCAAACAGTCTACGCTTTGATCGTTCCCTGGAAGACCAGTAGTAGTTTCAATTGCACATCTGGAGGTCTTCTGTAATCTGTGGACTATCAGAGTGTTGATGAAACACAGTAATTGCATCGGGATTGAATACAATAGTCACCATGCGCACATTCCTCCATGGGTGTAATGTCTCTAACAGTCTACGCTTTGATCGTTCCCTGGACGACCAGTAGTAGTTTCCGATGCACATCTGGAGGCTTTCCGTAATCTGTGGACTATCAGAGTGTTGATGAAACACAGAAATTGCATCGGGATTGAATACAACAGTCACCATGCCAACTTACCTCCATGGGAGTAATGTCCCAAATTGTCTACGCTGTGATCGTTCCCTGGAAGACCAGTAGTAGTTTCGGATTATCATCCGAAGTCATTCTGTAATCTGTGGACTATCAGAGTGTTGATGAAACACAGAAATTGCATCGGGATTGAATACAACAGTCACCATGCGTACTTTCCTCCATGGGAGTAATGTTTCAAAGTGTTTACGCTTTGATCGTTCCCTGGAAGACCAGTAGTAGTTTCCGATGCACATCTGGAGGCATTCTGTAATCTGTGGAGTATCAGAGTGTTGATGAAACACAGAAATTGCATCTGGATTGAATACAACAGTTACCATGCGCACTTTCCTCCATGGGAGTAATGTCTCAAACAGTCTACGCTTTGATCGTTCCCTGGAAGACCAGTAGAAGTTTTCGATGCACATCTGGAGGCATTCTGTAATCTGTGGACTATCAGAGTGTTGATGAAACACAGAAATTGCATCGGGATTGAATACAACAGTCACCATGCGCACTTTCCTCCACGGGAGTAATGTCTCAAATAATCTTCGCTTCGATCGATCCCTGGAAGACCAGTAGTAGTTTCCGATTAACATCTGGAGGTTTTCCGTAACCTGTGGACTATCAGAGTGTTGATGAAACACAGAAATTGCATCGGGATTGATTACAACAGTCACCAGGCGCACTTTCCTTCATGGGAGTAATGTTTCAAAGAGTATACGCTTTGATCGTTCCCTGGAAGACCAGTAGCAGTTTCCGATGCACATCTGGAGGCATTCTGTAATGTGTGGACTATCAGAGTGTTGATGAAATAAAAGAAATTGCATCGGGGTTGAACACAACAGTCACCATGAGCACATTCCTCCATAAAAGTAATGTCTCAAACAGTCTACGATTTGATCGTTCCCTGGAAGACCAGTAGTAGTTTCCGTTGCACATCTGGAGGCATTCTGTAATCTGTGGACTATCGGAGTGTTAATGAAACACAGAAATTTAATCGTTATTGAATACAAAAGCCAACATGCGAGCTTTCCTCCGTGGGAGTAATATCTCAAACAGTCTACGCTTTGATCGTTCCCTGGAAGACCAGTAGTAGTTTCCGAAGCACATCTGGAGGCATTCTGTAATCTGATGAGTATCAGAGTGTTGATGAAACACAGAAATTGCATTTGGATTGAATACAACAGTCACCATGCGCACTTTTCTCCATGGGAGTAATGTCTCAGTCTACGCTTCGATCGTTCCCTGGAAGACCAGTAGTAGTTTCCGATGCACATCTGGAGGCATTCTGTAATCTGTGGAGTATCAGAGTGTTGATGAAACACAGAAATTGCATCGGGATTGAATACAACAGTCACCATGCGCACTTTCCTCCATGGGAGTAATTCTCAAACAGTCTACGCTTTGATCGTTCCCTGGAAGACCAGTAGTAGTTTCCGATGCACATCTGGTGGCATTCTTTAATCTGTGGACTATCAGAGTGTTGATGAAACACAGAAATTGCATCTGGATTGAATACAACAGTTACCATGCGCACTTTCCTCCACGGGAGATATGTCTCAAACAGTCTACGCTTTTATCGTTCCCTGGAAGACCAGTAGAAGTTTTCGATGCACATCTGGAGGCATTCTGTAATCTGTGGACTATCAGAGTGTTGATGAAACACAGAAATTGCATCGGGATTGAATACAACAGTCACCATGCGCACTTTCCTCCACGGGAGTAATGTCTCAAATAATCTTCGCTTTGATCGATCCCTGGAAGACCAGTAGTAGTTTCCGATTAACAACTGGAGGTTTTCCGTAACCTGTGGACTATCAGAGTGTTGATGAAACACAGAAATTGCATCGGGATTGATTACAACAGTCACCAGGCGCACTTTCCTCCATGGGAGTAATGTTTCAAAGAGTATACGCTTTGATCGTTCCCTGGAAGACCAGTAGCAGTTTCCGATGCACATCTGGAGGCATTCTGTAATGTGTGGACTATCAGAGTGTTGATGAAATAAAAGAAATTGCATCGGGGTTGAACACAACAGTCACCATGAGCACATTCCTCCATAAAAGTAATGTCTCAAACAGTCTACGATTTGATCGTTCCCTGGAAGACCAGTAGTAGTTTCCGTTGCACATCTGGAGGCATTCTGTAATCTGTGGACTATCGGAGTGTTAATGAAACACAGAAATTTAATCGGGATTGAATACAAAAGCCAACATGCGAGCTTTCCTCCGTGGGAGTAATATCTCAAACAGTCTACGCTTTGATCGTTCCCTGGAAGACCAGTAGTAGTTTCCGAAGCACATCTGGAGGCATTCTGTAATCTGATGAGTATCAGAGTGTTGATGAAACACAGAAATTGCATTTGGATTGAATACAACTGTCACCATGCGCACTTTTCTCCATGGGAGTAATGTCTCAGTCTACGCTTCGATCGTTCCCTGAAAGACCAGTAGTAGTTTCCGATGCACATCTGGAGGCATTCTGTAATCTGTGGAGTATCAGAGTGTTGATGAAACACAGAAATTGCATCGGGATTGAATACAACAGTCACCATGCGCACTTTCCTCCATGGGAGTAATTCTCAAACAGTCTACGCTTTGATCGTTCCCTGGAAGACCAGTAGTAGTTTCCGATGCACATCTGGTGGCATTCTTTAATCTGTGGACTATCAGAGTGTTGATGAAACACAGAAATTTCATCGGGATTGAATACAACAGTCACCATGCGCACTTTCCTCCACGGGAGATATGTCTCAAACAGTCTACGCTTTTATCGTTCCCTGGAAGACCAGTAGCAGTTTCCGATGCACATCTGGAGGCATTCTGTAATCTGTGGATTATCAGAGTGTTGATGAGACACAGAAATGGCATCGGGATTGAGTACAACAGTCACCATGCGCACTTTCCTCCATGGGAGTAATGTCTCAAATGGTCTACGCTTTGATCGTTCCCTGGAAGACTAGTAGTAGTTTCCAATTAACATCTGGAGGCATTCTGTAATCTGTGGACTATGATAGTGTTGATGAAACACAGAAATTGCTTCGGGATTGAATACAACAGTCACCATGCGCACTTTCCTCCACGGGAGGTATGTCTCAAACAGTCGACGCTTTGATCGTTCCCTGGAAGACCAGTAGTAGTTTCCGATGCACATCTGGAGGCATTCTGTAATCTGTGGACTATCAGAGTGTTGATGAAACACAGAAATTGCATCGGGATTGAATACAACAGTCACCATGCGCACTTTCCTCCATGGGAGTAATGTTTCGAAGAGTTTACGCTTTGATCGTTCCATGGAAGACCAGTAGCAGTTTCCGATAAACATCTGGAGGCATTCTGTAATCTGTGGACTATCAGAGTGTTGATGAAACAAAGAAATTGCATCGGGATTGAATACAACAGTCACCATGAGCACATTCCTCCATAAAAGTAATGTCTCAAACAGTCTACGATTTGGTCGTTCCCTGGAAGACGAGTAGTAGTTTCCGATGCACATCTGGAGGCATTCTGTAATCTGTTTAGTATCAGAGTGTTGATGAAACACAGAAATTGCATCTGGATTGAATACAACAGTTACCATGCGCACTTTCCTCCATGGGAGTAATGTCTCTAACAGTCTACGCTTTGATCGTTCCCTGGAAGACCAGTAGTAGTTTCCGATGCACATCTGGAGGCTTTCAGTAATCTGTGGACTATCAGAGTGTTGATGAAACACAGAAATTGCATCGGGATTGAATACAACAGTCACCATGATCACTTTCCTGCATTGGAGTAATTCTCAAACAGTCTACGCTTTGAACGTTCCCTGGAAGACCAGTAGTAGTTTCCGATGCACATCTCGTGGCATTCTGTAATATGTGGACTATCAGACTGTTGATGAAACACAGAAATTGCTTCGGGATTGAATACAACAGTCACCATGCCCACTTTCCTGCATGGGAGTAATTCTCAAACAGTCTACGCTTTGATCGTTCCCTGGAAGACCAGTAGTTGTTTCCGATGCACATCTGGTGGCATTGTGTAATCTTTGGACTATCACAGTGTTGATGAAACATAGAAATTGCTTCGGGATTGAATACAACAGTCACCATGCGCACTTTCCTCCATGGGAGTAATGTCTCAAAGAGTTTACGCTTTGATCGTTCCCTGAAAGACCAGTAGTAGTTTCCGATGCACATCTGGAGGCATTCTGTAATCTGTGGACTATGAACGTGTTGATGAAACAAGAAATGGCATCGGGATTGAATACATCAGTCACCATGCGCACATACCTCCATAAAAGTAATATCTCAAACAGTCTACGTTTTGATCGTTCCCTGGAAGACCAGTAGTAGTTTCCGATGCACATCTGGAGGCATTCTGTAATCTGTGGAGTATCAGAGTGTTGATGAAACACAGAAATTGCATCTGGATTGAATACAACAGTTACCATGCGCACTTTCCTCCATGGGAGTAATGTCTTTAACAGTCTACGCATTGATCGTTCCCTGGAAGACCAGTAGTAGTTTCCGATGCACATCTGGAGGCTTTCTGTAATCTGAGGACTATCAGAGTGTTGATGAAACACAGAAGTTGCATCGGGAATAAATACAACAGTCACCATGCGCACATTCCTCCATGGGAGTAATTCTCAAACGGTCTACGCTTTGATCGTTCCCTGGAAGACCAGTAGTAGTTTCCGATGCACATCTGGTGGCATTCTGTAATCTGTGGACTATGATAGTGTTGATGAAACACAGAAATTGCTTCGGGATTGAATACAACAGTCACCATGCGCACTTTCCTCCACGGGAGGTATGTCTCAAACAGTCGACGCTTTGATCGTTCCCTGGAAGACCAGTAGTAGTTTCCGATGCACATCTGGAGGCATTCTGTAATCTGTGGACTATCAGAGTTTTGATGAAACACAGAAATTGCATCGGGATTCAATACAACAGTCACCATGCGAACTTTCCTCCAGGGGAGTAATGTCTCAACCAGTCTACGCTTTGATCGTTCCCTGGAAGACCAGTAGAAGTTTTCGATGCACATCTGGAGGCATTCTGTAATGTGTGGACTATCAGAGTGTTGATGAAACACAGAAACTGCATCGGGATTGAATACAACAGTCACCATGCGCACTTTCCTCCACGGGAGTAATGTCTCAAATAATCTACGCTTTGATCGATCCATGGAAGACCAGTAGTAGTTTCCGATTATCATCTGGAGGCTTTCCGTAACCTGTGGACTATCAGAGTGTTGATGAAACACAGAAATTGCATCGGGATTGAATACAACAGTCACCATGCGCACTTTCCTCCATGGGAGTAATGTTTCAAAGAGTATACACTTTGATCGTTCCCTGGAAGACCAGTAGCAGTTTCCGATGCACATCTGGAGGCATTCTGTAATGTGTGGACTATCAGAGTGTTGATGAAATAAACGAAATTGCATCGGGGTTGAACACAACAGTCACCATGAGCACATTCCTCCATAAAAGTAATGTCTCAAACAGTCTACGATTTGATCGTTCCCTGGAAGACCAGTAGTAGTTTCCGTTGCACATCTGGAGGCATTCTGTAATCTGTGGACTATCGGAGTGTTGATGAAACACAGAAATTGCATCGGGATTGAATACAACAGCCACCATGCGAGCTTTCCTCCGTGGGAGTAATATCTCAAACAGTCTACGCTTTGATCGTTCCCTGGAAGACCAGTAGTAGTTTCCGAAGCACATCTGGAGGCATTCTGTAATCTGAGGAGTATCAGAGTGTTGATGAAACACAGAAATTGCATCTGGATTGAATACAACAGTTACCATGCGCACTTTCCTCCATGGGAGTAATTCTCAAACAGTCTACGCTTTGATCGTTAACTGGAAGACCAGTAGTAGTTTCCGATGCACATCTGGTGGCATTCTGTGATCTGTATACTATCAGAGTGTTGATGAAACACAGAAATTGCTTCGGGATTGAATACAACAGTCACCATGCGCACTTTCCTCCACGGGAGGTGTGTCTCAAACAGTTGACGCGTTTGATCGTTCCCTGGAAGATTAGTAGTAGTTTCCGATGCACATCTGGTGGCATTCTGTAATCTGTGGACTATCAGAGTGTTGATGAAAGACAGAAATTGCATCTGGATTGAATACAACAGTCACCATCGGCAATTTCCTGCATGGGAGTAATGTCTGAAACAGTCTACGCTTTGATCGTTCCCGGGAAGACCAGTAGTATTTTCCGATGCACATCTCTTGGCATTCTGTAATATGTGGACTATCAGAGTGTTGATGAAACACAGAAAATGCAACGGGATTGAATAAAACAGTTACAATGCGCACTTTCCGCCATGGGAGTAATGTCTCAAAGAGTTTACGCTTTGATCGTTCCCTGAAAGACCAGTAGTAGTTTCCGATGCACATCCTGAGGCATTCTGTAATCTGTGGACTATCAGCGTGTTGATGAAACACAGAAATGGCATCGGGATTGAATACAACAGTCACCATGCGCACATTCCTCCATAAAAGTAATATCTCAAACAGTCTACGCTTTGATCGTTCTCAGGAAGACCAGTAGTAGTTTCCGATGCACATCTGGAGGCTTTATGTACTCTGTGGACTATCAGAGTGTTGATGAAACAAAGAAAGTGCATCGGGATTGAATACAACAGTCTCCATGCGCAGTTTCCTCCATGGGAGTACTGTCTCAAACAGTCTACGCTTTGATCGTTCCCTGGAAGACCAGAAGTAGTTTCAATTGCACATCTGGAGGCATTCTGTAATCTGTGGACTATCAGAGTGTTGATGAAACACAGAAATTACATAGGGATTGAATACAACAGTCACCATGCGCACTTTACTCCATGGGAGTAATGTCTCTAATTGTCTACGCTTTGATCGTTCCCTGGAAGACCAGTAGTAGTTTCCGATGCACATCTGGTGGCATTCTGTAATGTGTAGACTATCAGAGTGTTGATGAAACACAGTAATTGCATCGGGATTGAATACAACAGTCACCATGCGCACTTTCCTCCATGGGAGTAATGTCTCAAACAGTCTACGCTTTGATCGTTCCCTGGAAGACCAGTAGTAGTTTCAATTGCACATCTGGAGGTCTTCTGTAATCTGTGGACTATCAGAGTGTTGATGAAACACAGTAATTGCATCGGGATTGAATACAATAGTCACCATGCGCACATTCCTCCATGGGAGTAATGTCTCTAACAGTCTACGCTTTGATCGTTCCCTGGAAGACCAGTAGTAGTTTCCGATGCACATCTGGAGGCTTTCCGTAATCTGTGGACTATCAGAGTGTTGATGAAACACAGAAATTGCATCGGGATTGAATACAACAGTCACCATGCCCACTTTCCTCCATGGGAGTAATGTCTCAAAGAGTTTACGCTTTGGTCGTTCCCTGAAAGACCAGTAGTAGTATCCGATGCACATCTGGAGGCATTCTGTAATCTGTGGACTATCAGCGTGTTGATGAAACACAGAAATGGCATCGGGATTGAATACAAAAGTCACCATGCGCACATTGCTCCATAAAAGTAATATCTCAAACAGTCTACGCTTTGATCGTTCCCTGGAAGACCAGTAGTAGTTTCCGATTCACATCTGGAGGCATTCTGTAATCTGTGGAGTATCAGAGTGTTGATGAAACACAGAAATTGCATCTGGATTGAATACAACAGTTACCATGCGCACTTTCCTCCATGGGAGTAATGTCTCTAACAGTCTACGCTTTGATCGTTCCGTGGAAGACCAGTAGTAGTTTCCGATGCACATCTGGAGGCTTCTGTAATCTGAGGACTATCAGAGTGTTGATGAAACACAGAAGTTGCATCGGGATTAAATACAACAGTCACCATGCGCACATTCCTCCATGGGAGTAATTCTCAAACGGTCTACGCTTTGATCGTTCCCTGGAAGACCAGTAGTAGTTTCCGATGCACATCTGGAGGCATTCTGAAATCTGTGGACTATGATAGTGTTGATGAAACACAGAAATTGCTTCGGGATTGAATACAACAGTCACCATGCGCACTTTCCTTCACGGGAGGTATGTCTCAAACAGTCGACGCTTTGATCGTTCCCTGGAAGACCAGTAGTAGTTTCCGATGCACATCTGGATGCATTCTGTAATCTGTGGACTATCAGAGTGTTGATGAAACACAGACATTGCTTCGGGATTGAATACAACAGTCACCATGCCCACTTTCCTGCATGGGAGTAATTCTCAAAGAGTCTACGCTTTGATCGTTCCCTGGAAGACCAGTAGTTGTTTCCGATGCACATCTGGTGGCATTGTGTAATCTTTGGACTATCAGAGTGTTGATGAAACATAGAAATTGCTTCGGGATTGAATACAACAGTCACCATGCGCACTTTCCTCCATGGGAGTAATGTCTCAAAGAGTTTACGTATTGATCGTTCATTGAAAGACCAGTAGTAGTTTCCGATGCACATCTGGAGGCACTCTGTAATCTGTGGACTATCAACGTGTTGATGAAACACAGAAATGGCATCGGGATTGAATACAACAGTCACCAAGCGCACATTCCTCCATAAAAGTAATATCTCAAACAGTCTACGCTTCGATAATTCCCTTGAAGGCCAGTAGTAGTTTCCGATGCACATCTGGAGGCATTCTGTAATCTGTGGAGTATCAGAGTGTTGATGAAACACAGAAATTGCATCTGGATTGAATACAACAGTTACCATGCGCACTTTCCTCCATGGGAGTAATGTCTCTAACAGTCTACACTTTGATCGTTCCCTGGAAGACCAGTAGTAGTTTCCGATGCACATCTGGTGGCATTCTGTAATCTGTGGACTATGATAGTGTTGATGAAACACAGAAATTGCTTCGGGATTGAATACAACAGTCACCATGCGCACTTTCCTCCACGGGAGGTATGTCTCAAACAGTCGACGCTTTGATCGTTCCCTGGAAGACCAGTAGTAGTTTCCGATGCACATCTGGAGGCATTCTGTAATCTGTGGACTATCAGAGTGTTGATGAAACACAGAAATTGCATCGGGATTGAATACAACAGCCACCATGCGAGCTTTCCTCCATGGGAGTAATATTTCAAACAGTCTACGCTATGATCGTTCCCTGGAAGACGAGTAGTAGTTTCCGATGCACATCCGGAGGCATTCTGTAATCTGTTTAGTATCAGAGTGTTGATGAAACACAGAAATTGCATCTGGATTGAATACAACAGTTACCATGCGCACTTTCCTCCATGGGAGTAATGTCTCTAACAGTCTACGCTTTGATCGTTCCCTGGAAGACCAGTAGTAGGTTCCGATGCACATCTGGAGGCTTTCTGTAATCTGTGGACTATCAGAGTGTTGATGAAACACAGAAATTGCATCGGGATTGAATACAACAGTCACCATGATCACTTTCCTGCATTGGAGTAATTCTCAAACAGTCTACGCTTTGATCGTTCCCTGGAAGACCAGTAGTAGTTTCCGATGCACATCTCGTGGCATTCTGTAATCTGTGGACTATCAGAGTGTTGATGAAACACAGAAATTGCTTCGGGATTGAATACAACAGTCACCATGCCCACTTTCCTGCATGGGAGTAAGTCTCAAACAGTCTACGCTTTGATCGTTCCCTGGAAGACCAGTAGTAGTTTCCGATGCACATCTGGTGGCATTGTGTAATCTTTGGACTATCAGAGTGTTGATGAAACATAGAAATTGCTTCGGGATTGAATACAACAGTCACCATGCGCACTTCCGTCCATGGGAGTAATGTCTCAAAGAGTTTACGCTTTGATCGTTCCCTGAAAGACCAGTAGTAGTTTCCGATGCACATCTGGAAGCATTCTGTAATCTGTGGACTATGAACGTGTTGATGAAACAAGAAATGGCATCGGGATTGAATACATCAGTCACCATGCGCACATTCCTCCATAAAAGTAATATCTCAAACAGTCTACGCTTTGATCGTTCCCCGGAAGACCAGTAGTAGTTTCCGATGCACATCTGGTGGCATTCTGTAATCTGTGGACTATGATAGTGTTGATGAAACACAGATATTGCTTCGGGATTGAATACAACAGTCACCATGCACACTTTCCTCCACGGGGGGTATGTCTCAAACAGTCGACGCTTTGATCTTTCCCTGGAAGACCAGTAGTAGTTTCCGATGCACATCTGGAGGCATTCTGTAATCTGTGGACTATCAGAGTGTTGATGAAACACAGAAATTGCATCGGGATTGAATACGACAGTCACCATGCGCACTATCCTCCACGGGAGTAATGTCTCAAATAATCTACGCTTTGATCGATCCCTGGAAGACCAGTAGTAGTTTCCGATTAACATCTGGAGGCTTTCCGTAACCTGTGGACTATCAGAGTGTTGATGAAACACAGAAATTGCATCGGGATTGATTACAACAGTCACCAGGCGCACTTTCCTCCATGGGAGTAATGTTTCAAAGAGTATACGCTTTGATCGTTCCCTGGAAGACCAGTAGCAGTTTCCGATGCACATCTGGAGGCATTCTGTAATGTGTGGACTATCAGAGTGTTGAAGAAATAAAAGAAATTGCATCGGGGTTGAACACAACAGTCACCATGAGCACATTCCTCCATAAAAGTAATGTCTCAAACAGTCTACGATTTGATCGTTCCCTGGAAGACCAGTAGTAGTTTCCGTTGCACATCTGGAGGCATTCTGTAATCTGTGGACTATCGGAGTGTTGATGAAACACAGAAATTGCATCGGGATTGAATACAACAGCCACCATGCGAGCTTTCCTCCGTGGGAGTAATATCTCAAACAGTCTACGCTTTGATCGTTCCCTGGAAGACCAGTAGTAGTTTCCGAAGCACATCTGGAGGCATTCTGTAATCTGAGGAGTATCGGAGTGTTGATGAAACACAGAAATTGCATCTGGATTGAATACAACAGTTACCATGCGCACTTTCCTCCATGGGAGTAATTCTCAAACAGTCTACGCTTTGATCGTTAACTGGAAGACCAGTAGTAGTTTCCGATGCACATCTGGTGGCATTCTGTGATCTGTATACTATCAGAGTGTTGATGAAACACAGAAATTGCTTCGGGATTGAATACAACAGTCACCATGCGCACTTTCCTCCACGGGAGGTATGTCTCAGACTGTCGACGCTTTTGATCGTTCCCTGGAAGATTAGTAGTAGTTTCCGATGCACATCTGGTGGCATTCTGTAATATGTGGACTATCAGAGTGTTGATGAAACACAGAAAATGCAACGGGATTGAATAAAACAGTTACCATGCGCACTTTCCTCCATGGGAGTAATGTCTCAAACAATCTACGCCTTGATCGATCCCTGGAAGACCAGTAGTGGTTTCCGATGCACATCTGGTGGCATTCTGTAATGTGTAGACTATCAGAGTGTTGATGAAACACAGTAATTGAATCGGGATTGAATACAACAGTCACCATGCGCACTTTCCTCCATGGGAGTAATGTCTCTAACAATCTACGCTTTGATCGTTCCCTGGAAGACCAGTAGTAGTTTCCGATGCACATCTGGAGGCTTTATGTACTCTGTGGACTATCAGAGTGTTGATGAAACAAAGAAATTGCATCGGGATTGATTACAACAGTCTCCATGCGCAGTATCCTCCATGGGAATAATGTCTCTACGAGTCTACGCATTGATCGTTCCATGGAAGACCAGTAGTAGTTTCAATTGCACATCTGGAGGCATTCTGTAATCTGTGGACTATCAGAGTGTTGACGAAACACAGTTATTGCATCGGGATTGAATACAACAGTCTCCATGCGCAGTATCCTCCATGGGAGTAATGTCTCTAAGAGTCTACGCATTGATCGTTCCATGGAAGACCAGTAGTAGTTTCAATTGCACATCTGGAGGCAATCTGTAATCTGTGGACTATCAGAGTGTTGATGAAACACAGAAATTACATAGGGATTGAATACAACAGTCACCATGCGCACTTTACTCCATGGGAGTAATGTCTCTAACAGTCTACGCTTTGATCGTTCCCTGGAAGACCAGTAGTAGTTTCCGATGCACATCTGGTGGCATTCTGTAATGTGTTCACTATCAGAGTGTTGATGAAACACAGTAATTGCATCGGGATTGAATACAACAGTCACCATGCGCACTTTCCTGCATGGGAGTAATGTCTCAAACAGTCTACGCTTTGATCGTTCCCTGGAAGACCAGTAGTAGTTTCCGATGCACATCTGGAGGCTTTGTGTACTCTGTGGACTATCACAGTGTTGATGAAATAAAAGAAATTGCATCGGGGTTGAACACAACAGTCACCATGAGCACATTCCTCCATAAAAGTAATGTCTCAAACAGTCTACGATTTGATCGTTCCCTGGAAGACCAGTAGTAGTTTCCGTTGCACATCTGGAGGCATTCTGTAATCTGTGGACTATCGGAGTGTTGATGAAACACAGAAATTTAATCGGGATTAAATACAACAGCCACCATGCGAGCTTTCCTCCGTGGGAGTAATATCTCAAACAGTCTACGCTTTGATCGTTCCCTGGAAGACCAGTAGTAGTTTCCGAAGCACATCTGGAGGCATTCTGTAATCTGAGGAGTATCAGAGTGTTGATGAAACACAGAAATTGCATCTGGATTGAATACAACAGTTACCATGCGCACTTTCCCCCATGGGAGTAATTCTCAAACAGTCTACGCTTTGATCGTTAACTGGAAGACCAGTAGTAGTTTCCGATGCACATCTGGTGGCATGCTGTGATCTGTATACTATCAGCGTGTTGATGAAACACAGATATTGCTTCGGGATTGAATACAACAGTTACCATGCGCACTTTCCTTCACGGGAGGTATGTCTCAAACAGTCGACGCTTTTGATCGTTCCCTGGAAGATTAGTAGTAGTTTCCGATGCACATCTGGTGGCATTCTGTAATCTGTGGACTATCAGAGTGTTGATGAAAGACAGAAATTACATCTGGATTGAATACAACAGTCACCATCGGCAATTTCCTGCATGGGAGTAATGTCTGAAACATTCTACGCTTTGATCGTTCCCGGGAAGACTAGTAGTAGTTTCCGATGCACATCTCGTGGCATTATGTAATTTGTGGACTATCAGAGTGTTGATGAAACACAGAGAATGCAATGGGATTGAATAAAACAGTTAACATGCGCACTTTCCTCCATGGGAGTAATGTCTCTAACAATCTACGCTTTGATCGTTCCCTGGAAGACCAGTAGTAGTTTCCGATGCACATCTGGAGGCATTCTGTAATCTGTGAACTATCAGATTGTTGATGAAACACAGAAATTGCATCGGGATTGAGTACAACAGTCACCATGCGCACTTTCCTCCACGGGAGTAATGTCTCAAACAATCTACGCTTTGATCGATCCCTGGAAGACCAGTAGTAGTTTCCGATGCACATCTGGTGGCATTCTATAATGTGTAGACTTACAGAGTGTTGATGAAACACAAAAATTGCATCGGGATTGAATACAACAGTCACCATGCGCACTTTCTTCCATGGGAGTAATGGCCCAAACAGTCTACGCTTTGATCGTTCCCTGGAAGACCAGAAGTAGTTTCAATTGCACATCTGGATGCATTCTGTAATCTGTGGACTATCAGTGTGTTGATGAAACACAGTTATTGCATCGGGATTGAATACAACAGTCTCCATGCGCAGTATCCTCCATGTGAGTAATGTCTCTAAGAGTCTACGCATTGAACGTTCCATGGAAGACCAGTAGTAGTTTCAATTGCACATCTGGAGGCATTCTGTAATCTGTGGACTATCAGAGTGTTGATGAAACACAGAAATTACATAGGGATTGAATACAACAGTCACCATGCGCACATTCCTCCATAAAAGTAATATCTCAAACAGTGTACGCTTTGATCGTTCCCTTGAAGACCAGTAGTAGTTTCCGATGCACATCTGGAGGCATTTTGTAATCTGTGGACTATCAGAGTGTTGATGAAACACAGAAATTGCTTCGGGATTGAATACAACAGTCACCATGCGCACTTTCCTCCACGGGAGGTATGTCTCAAACAGTCGACGCTTTGATCGTTCCCTGGAAGACCAGTAGTAGATTCCGATGCACATCTGGAGGCATTCTGTAATCTGTGGACTATCAGAGTGTTGATGAAACACAGAGAATGCAACGGGATTGAATAAAACAGTTAACATGCGCACTTTCCTCCATGGGAGTAATGTCTCTAACAATCTACGCTTTGATCGTTCCCTGGAAGACCAGTAGTAGTTTCCGATGCACATCTGGAGGCATTCTGTAATCTGTGAACTATCAGATTGTTGATGAAACACAGAAATTGCATCGGGATTGAGTACAACAGTCACCATGCGCACTTTCCTCCACGGGAGTAATGTCTCAAACAATCTACGCTCTGATCGATCCCTGGAAGACCAGTAGTAGTTTCCGATGCACATCTGGTGGCATTCTATAATGTGTAGACTATCAGAGTGTTGATGAAACACAGTAATTGCATCGGGATTGAATACAACAGTCACCATGCGCACTTTCCTCCATGGGAGTAATGGCCCAAACAGTCTACGCTTTGATCGTTCCCTGGAAGACCAGAAGTAGTTTCAATTGCACATCTGGATGCATTCTGTAATCTGTGGACTATCAGAGTGTTGATGAAACACAGTTATTGCATCGGGATTGAATACAACAGTCTCCATGCGCAGTATCCTCCATGGGAGTAATGTCTCTAAGACTCTACGCATTGAACGTTCCATGGAAGACCAGTAGTAGTTTCAATTGCACATCTGGAGGCATTCTGTAATCTGTGGACTATCAGAGTGTTGATGAAACACAGAAATTACATAGGGATTGAATACAACAGTCACCATGCGCACATTCCTCCATAAAAGTAATATCTCAAACAGTCTACTCTTTGATCGTTCCCTGGAAGACCAGTAGTAGTTTCCGATGCACATCTGGAGGCATTCTGTAATCTGTGAACTATCAGATTGCTGATGAAACACAGAAATTGCTTCGGGATTGAATACAACAGTCACCATGCGCACTTTCCTCCACGGGAGGTATGTCTCAAACAGTCGACGCTTTGATCGTTCCCTGGAAGACCAGTAGTAGTTTCCGTTGCACATCTGGAGGCATTCTGTAATCTGTGGACTATCGGAGTGTTGATGAAACACAGAAATTGCATCGGGATTGAATACAACAGCCACCATGCGAGCTTTCCTCCATGGGAGTAATATCTCAAACAGTCTACGCTTTCATCGTTCCCTGGAAGACGAGTAGTAGTTTCCGATGCACATCTGGAGGCATTCTGAAATCTGTTTAGTATCAGAGTGTTGATGAAACACAGAAATTGCATCTGGATTGAATACAACAGTTACCATGCGCACTTTCCTCCATGGGAGTAATGTCTCTAACAGTCTACGCTTTGATCGTTCCCTGGAAGACCAGTAGTAGTTTCCGATGCACATCTGGAGGCTTTCTGTAATCTGTGGACTATCAGAGTGTTGATGAAACACAGAAATTGCATCGGGATTGAATACAACAGTCACCATGATCACTTTCCTGCATTGGAGTAATTCTCATAGAGTCTACGCTTTGAACGTTCCCTGGAAGACCAGTAGTAGTTTCCGATGCACATCTCGTGGCATTCTGTAATATGTGGACTATCAGAGTGTTGATGAAACACAGAAATTGCTTCGGGATTGAATACAACAGTCACCATGCCCACTTTCCTGCATGGGAGTAATTCTCAAACAGTCTACGCTTTGATCGTTCCCTGGAAGACCAGTAGTAGTTTTCGATGCACATCTGGTGGCATTGTGTAATCTTTGGACTATCAGAGTGTTGATGAAACATAGAAATTGCTTCGGGATTGAATACAACAGTCACCATGCGCACTTTCCTCATTGAGAGTAATGTCTCAAAGAGTTTACGCTTTGATCGTTCCCTGAAAGACCAGTAGTAGTTTCCGATGCACATCTGGAGGCATTCTGTAATCTGTCGACTATGAACGTGTTGATGAAACAAGAAATGGCATCGGGATTGAATACATCAGTCACCATGCGCACATTCCTCCATAAAAGTAAAATCTCAAACAGTCTACGCTTTGATCGTTCCCTGGAAGACCAGTAGTAGTTTCCGATGCACATCTGGAGGCATTCTGTAATCTGTGGAGTATCAGAGTGTTGATGAAACACAGAAATTGCATCTGGATTGAATACAACAGTTACCATGCGCACTTTCCTCCATGGGAGTAATGTCTCTAACAGTCTACGCATTGATCGTTCCCTGGAAGACCAGTAGTAGTTTCCGATGCACATCTGGAGGCTTTCTGTAATCTGAGGACTATCAGAGTGTTGAT
The DNA here is from genome assembly GCF_023897955.1 of Schistocerca gregaria. Classification (NCBI taxonomy): domain Eukaryota; kingdom Metazoa; phylum Arthropoda; class Insecta; order Orthoptera; family Acrididae; genus Schistocerca; species Schistocerca gregaria. Next base: position 41,441,152 of record NC_064920.1, read on the forward strand.
GAAACACAGAAGTTGCATCGGGAATAAATACAACAGTCACCATGCGCACATTCCTCCATGGGAGTAATTCTCAAACGGTCTACGCTTTGATAGTTCCCTGGAAGACCAGTAGTAGTTTCCGATGCACATCTGGTGGCATTCTATAATCTGTGGACTATGATAGTGTTGATGAAACACAGAAATTGCTTCGGGATTGAATACAACAGTCACCATGCGCACTTTCCTCCACGGGAGGTATGTCTCAAACAGTCGACGCTTTGATCGTTCCCTGGAAGACCAGTAGTAGTTTCCGATGCACATCTGGAGGCATTCTGTAATCTGTGGACTATCAGAGTGTTGATGAAACACAGAAATTGCATCGGGATTCAATACAACAGTCACCATGCGAACTTTCCTCCAGGGGAGTAATGTCTCAAACAGTCTACGCTTTGATCGTTCCCTGGAAGACCAGTAGAAGTTTTCGATGCACATCTGGAGGCATTCTGTAATCTGTGGACTATCAGAGTGTTGATGAAACACAGAAATTGCATCGGGATTGAATACAACAGTCACCATGCGCACTTTCCTCCACGGGAGTAATGTCTCAAAAAAACTACGCTTTGATCGATCCCTGGAAGACCAGTAGTAGTTTCCGATTAACATCTGGAGGCTTTCCGTAACCTGTGGACTATCAGAGTGTTGATGAAACACAGAAATTGCATCGGGATTGATTACAACAGTCACCAGGTGCACTTTCCTCCATGGGAGTAATGTTTCAAAGAGTATACGCTTTGATCGTTCCCTGGAAGACCAGTAGCAGTTTCCGATGCACATCTGGAGGCATTCTGTAATGTGTGGACTATCAGAGTGTTGATGAATTAAAAGAAATTGCATCGGGGTTGAACACAACAGTCACCATGAGCACAATCCTCCATAAAAGTAATGTCTCAAACAGTCTACGATTTGATCGTTCCCTGGAAGACCAGTAGTAGTTTCCGTTGCACATCTGGAGGCATTCTGTAATCTGTGGACTATGGGAGTGTTGATGAAACACAGAAGTTGCATCGGGATTGAATACAACAGCCACCATGCGAGCTTTCCTCCGTGGTAGTAATATCTCAAACAGTCTACGCTTTGATCGTTCCCTGGAAGACCAGTAGCAGTTTCCGAAGCACAGCTGGAGGCATTCTGTAATCTGAGGAGTATCAGAGTGTTGATGAAACACAGAAATTGCATCTGGATTGAATACAACAGTTACCATGCGCACTTTCCTCCATGGGAGTAATTCTCAAACAGTCTACGATTTGATCGTTAACTGGAAGACCAGTAGTAGTTTCCGATGCACATCTGGTGGCATTCTGTGATCTGTATACTATCAGAGTGTTGATGAAACACAGAAAATGCTTCGGGATTGAATACAACAGTCACCATGCGCACCTTCCTCCACGGGAGGTATGTCTCAAACAGTCGAAGCCTTTGATCGTACCCTGGAAGATTAGTAGTAGTTTCCGATGCACATGTGGTGGCATTCTGTAATCTGTGGACTATCAGAGTGTTGATGAAAGACAGAAATTGCATCTGGATTGAATACAACAGTCACCATCGGCAATTTCCTGCATGGGAGTCATGTCTGAAACAGTCTACGCTTTGATCGTTCCCGGGAAGACCAGTAGTAGTTTCCGATGCACATCTCGTGGCATTCTGTAATATGTGGACTATCAGAGTGTTGATGAAACACAGAAAATGCAACGGGATTGAATAAAACAGTTACCATGCGCACTTTCCTCCATGGGAGTAATGTCTCAAAGAGTTTACGCTTTGATCGTTCCCTGAAAGACCAGTAGTAGTTTCCGATGCACATCTGGAGGCATTCTGTAATCTGTGGACTATCAGCGTGTTGATGAAACACAGAAATGGCATCGGGATTGAATACAACAGTTACCATGCGCTCATTCCTCCATAAAAGTAATATCTCAAACAGTCTACGCTTTGATCGTTCCCTGGAAGACCAGTAGAAGATTCCGATGCATATCTGGAGGCATTCTGTAATCTATGAACTATCAGATTGTTGATGAAACACAGAAATTACATCGGGATTGAGTACAACATACACCATGCGCACTTTCCTCCACGGGAGTAATGTCTCAAACAATCTACGCTTTGATCGATCCCTGGAAGACCAGTAGTAGTTTCCGATGCACATCTGGTGGCATTCTGTAATGTGTAGACTATCAGAGTGTTGATGAAACACAGTAATTGCATCGGGATTGAATAAAACAGTCACCATGCGCACTTTCCTCCATGGGAGAAATGTCTCTAACAATCTACGCTTTGATCCCTGGAAGACCAGTAGTAGTTTCCGATGCACATCTGGAGGCTTTATGTACTCTGTGGACTATCAGAGTGTTGATGAAACAAAGAAATTGCATCGGGATTGAATACAACAGTCTCCATGCGCAGTTTCCTCCATGGGAGTAATGTCTCAAACAGTCTACGCTTTGATCGTTCCCTGGAAGACCAGAAGTAGTTTTAATTGCACATCTGGAGGCATTCTGTAATCTGTGGACTATCAGAGTGTTGATGAAACACAGTTATTGCATCGGGATTGAATACAACAGTGTCCATGCGCACTTTCCTCCATGGGAGTAATGTCTCAAACAGTCTACGCTTTGATCGTTCCCTGGAAGACCAGTAGTAGTTTCAATGGCACATCTGGAGGTCTTCTGTAATCTGTGGACTATCAGAGTGTTGATGAAACACAGTAATTGCATCGGGATTGAATACAATATTCACCATGCGCACAATCTTCCATGGGAGTAATGTCTCTAACAGTCTACGCTTTGATCGTTCCCTGGAAGACCAGTAGTAGTTTCCGATGCACATCTGGAGGCTTTCCGTAATCTGTGGACTATCAGAGTGTTGATGATACACAGAAATTGCATCGGGATTTAATACAACAGTCACCATGCCCACTTACCTCCATGGGAGTAATGTCCCAAACAGTCTACGCTGTGATCGTTCCCTGGAAGACCAGTAGTAGTTTCGGATTATCATCCGGAGGCATTCTGTAATCTGTGGACTATCAGAGTGTTGATGAAAGACAGAAATTGCATCTGGATTGAATACAACAGTCACCATCGGCAATTTCCTGCATGGGAGTAATGTCTGAAACAGTCTACGCTTTGATCGTTCCCGGGAAGACCAGTAGTAGTTTCCGATGCACATCTCGTGGCATTCTGTAATATGTGGACTATCAGAGTGTTGATGAAACACAGAAAATGCAACGGGATTGAATAAAACAGTTACCATGCGCACTTTCCTCCATGGGAGTAATGTCTCAAAGAGTTTACGCTTTGATCGTTCCCTGAAAGACCAGTAGTAGTTTCCGATGCACATCTGGAGGCATTCTGTAATCTGTGGACTATCAGCGTGTTGATGAAACACAGAAATGGCATCGGGATTGAATACAACAGTTACCATGCCCTCATTCCTCCATAAAAGTAATATCTCAAACAGTCTACGCTTTGATCGTTCCCTGGAAGACCAGTAGAAGATTCCGATGCATATCTGGAGGCATTCTGTAATCTATGAACTATCAGATTGTTGATGAAACACAGAAATTACATCGGGATTGAGTACAACATACACCATGCGCACTTTCCTCCACGGGAGTAATGTCTCAAACAGTCTACGCTTTGATCGATCCCTGGAAGACCAGTAGTAGTTTCCGATGCACATCTGGTGGCATTCTGTAATGTGTAGACTATCAGAGTGTTGATGAAACACAGTAATTGCATCGGGATTGAATAAAACAGTCACCATGCGCACTTTCCTCCATGGGAGAAATGTCTCTAACAATCTACGCTTTGATCCCTGGAAGACCAGTAGTAGTTTCCGATGCACATCTGGAGGCTTTATGTACTCTGTGGACTATCAGAGTGTTGATGAAACAAAGAAATTGCATCGGGATTGAATACAACAGTCTCCATGCGCAGTTTCCTCCATGGGAGTAATGTCTCAAACAGTCTACGCTTTGATCGTTCCCAGGAAGACCAGAAGTAGTTTCAATTGCACATCTGGAGGCATTCTGTAATCTGTGGACTATCAGAGTGTTGATAAAACACAGTTATTGCATCGGGATTGAATACAACAGTCTCCATGCGCACTTTCCTCCATGGGATTCATGTCTCAAACAGTCTACGCTTTGATCGTTCCCTGGAAGACCAGTAGTAGTTTCAATGGCACATCTGGAGGTCTTCTGTAATCTGTGGACTATCAGAGTGTTGATGAAACACAGTAATTGCATCGGGATTGAATACAATATTCACCATGCGCACAATCCTCCATGGGAGTAATGTCTCTAACAGTCTACGCTTTGATCGTTCCCTGGAAGACCAGTAGTAGTTTCCGATGCACATCTGGAGGCTTTCCGTAATCTGTGGACTATCAGAGTGTTGATGATACACAGAAATTGCATCGGGATTTAATACAACAGTCACCATGCCCACTTACCTCCATGGGAGTAATGTCCCAAACAGTCTACGCTGTGATCGTTCCCTGGAAGACCAGTAGTAGTTTCGGATTATCATCCGGAGGCATTCTGTAATCTGTGGACTATCAGAGTGTTGATGAAACACAGAAATTGCATCGGGATTGAATACAACAGTCACCATGCGCATTTTCCTCCATGGGAGTAATGTTTCAAAGTGTTTACGATTTGATCGTTCCCTGGAAGACCAGTAGTAGTTTCCGATGCACATCTGGAGGCATTCTGTAATCTGTGGAGTATCAGAGTGTTGATGAAACACAGAAATTGCATCTGGATTGAATACAACAGTTACCATGCGCACTTTCCTCCATGGGAGTAATGTCTCTAACAGTCTACGCTTTGATCGTTCCCTGGAAGACCAGTAGTAGTTTCCGATGCACATCTGGAGGCTTTCTGTAATCTGTGGACTATCAGAGTGTTGATTAAACACAGATATTGCATCGGGATTGAATACAACAGTCACCATGCGCACTTTCCTCCATGGGAGTAATGTCTCAAACAGTCTACGCTTTTATCGTTCCCTGGAGGACCAGTAGTAGTTTCAATTGCACATCTGGAGGCATTCTGTAATCTGTGGACTATCAGAGTGTTGATGAAACACAGAAATTGCATTGGGATTGAATACAACAGTCACCATGCGCACTTTACTCCATGGGAGTAATGTCTCAAACAGTCTACGCTTTGATTGTTCCCTGGAAGACCTGTAGTAGTTTCAATTGCACATCTGGAGGCATTCTTTAATGTGTGGACTATCAGAGTGTTGATGAAACACATAAATTGAATCGGGATTGAATACAACAGTCACAATGCGCACTTTCCTCCATGGGTGTAATGTCTCTAACAGTCTACGCTTTGATCGTTCCCTGGAAGACCAGTAGTAGTTTCCGATGCACATCTGGAGGCTTTCTGTACTCTGTGGACTATCAGAGTGTTGATGAAACACAGAAATTGCATCGGGATTGAATACAACAGTCACCATGCGCACTTTACTCCATTGGAGTAATGTCTCTAATAGTCTACGCTTTGATCGTTCCCTGGAAGACAAGTAGTAGTTTCCGATGCACATCTGGAGGCTTTCCGTAATCTGTGGACTATCAGAGTGTTGATGAAACACAGAAATTGGATCGGGATTGAATACAACAGTCACCATGCGCACTTACCTCCATGGGAGTAATGTCCCAAACAGTCTACGCTGTGATCATTCCCTGGAAGACCAGTAGTAGTTTCGGATTATCATCCGGAGGCATTCTGTAATCTGTGGACTATCGGAGTGTTGATGAAACACAGAAATTGCATCGGGATTGAATACAAGAGTCACCATGCGCAGTTTCCTCCATGGGAGTAATGTTTCAAAGTGTGTACGCTTTGATCGTTCCCTGGAAGACCAGTAGTAGTTTCCGATGCACATCTGGAGGCTTTATGTACTCTGTGGACTATCAGAGTGTTGATGAAACAAAGAAATTGCATCGGGATTGAATACAACAGTCTCCATGCGCAGTTTCCTCCATGGGAGTAATGTCTCAAACAGTCTACGCTTTGATCGTTCCCTGGAAGACCAGAAGTAGTTTCAATTGCACATCTGGAGGCATTCTGTAATCTGTGGACTATCAGAGTGTTGATGAAACACAGTTATTGCATCGGGATTGAATACAACAGTCTCCATGCGCAGTATCCTCCATGGGAGTAATGTCTCTAAGAGTCTACGCATTGATCGTTCCATGGAAGACCAGTAGTAGTTTCAATTGCACATCTGGAGGCATTCTGTAATATGTGGACTATCAGAGTGTTGATGAAACACAGAAATTACATCGGGATTGAATACAACAGTCACCATGCGCACTTTACTCCATGGGAGTAATGTCTCTAATAGTCTACGCTTTGATCGTTCCCTGGAAGAACAGTAGTAGTTTCCGATGCTCATCTGGTGGCATTCTGTAATGTGTAGACTATCAGAGTGTTGATGAAACACAGTAATTGCATCGGGATTGAATACAACCGTCACCATGCGCACTTTCCTCCATGGGAGTAATGTCTCAAACAGTCTACGATTTGATCGTTCCCTGGAAGACCAGTAGTAGTTTCAATGGCACATCTGGAGGTCTTCTGTAATCTGTGGACTATCAGAGTGTTGATGAAACACAGTAATTGCATCGGGATTGAATACAATAGTCACCATGCGCACAATCCTCCATGGGAGTAATGTCTCTAACAGTCTACGCTTTGATCGTTCCCTGGAAGACCAGTAGTAGTTTCCGATGCACATCTGGAGGCTTTCCGTAATCTGTGGACTATCAGAGTGTTGATGATACACAGAAATTGCATCGGGATTTAATACAACAGTCACCATGCCCACTTACCTCCATGGGAGTAATGTCCCAAACAGTCTACGCTGTGATCGTTCCCTGGAAGACCAGTAGTAGTTTCGGATTATCATCCGGAGGCATTCTGTAATCTGTGGACTATCAGAGTGTTGATGAAACACAGAAATTGCATCGGGATTGAATTCAACAGTCACCATGCGCACTTTCCTAAATGGGAGTAATGTTTCAAAGTGTTTACGCTTTGATCGTTCCCTGGAAGACCAGTAGTAGCTTCCGATGCACATCTGGAGGCATTCTGTAATCTGTGGAGTATCAGAGTGTTGATGAAACACAGAAATTGCATCTGGATTGAATACAACAGTTACCATGCGCACTTTCCTCCATGGGAGTAATGTCTCTAACAGTCTACGCTTTGATCGTTCCCTGGAAGACCAGTAGTAGTTTCCGATGCACATCTGGAGGCTTTCTGTAATCTGTGGACTATCAGAGTGTTGATTAAACACAGATATTGCATCGGGATTGAATACAACAGTCACCATGCGCAATTTCCTCCATGGGAGTAATGTCTCTAACAGTCTACGCTTTTATCGTTCCCTGGAGGACCAGTAGTAGTTTCAATTGCACATCTGGAGGCATTCTGTAATCTGTGGACTATCAGAGTGTTGATGAAACACAGAAATTGCATTGGGATTGAATACAACAGTCACCATGCGCACTTTACTCCATGGGAGTAATGTCTCAAACAGTCTACGCTTTGATTGTTCCCTGGAAGACCTGTAGTAGTTTCAATTCCACATCTGGAGGCATTCTTTAATGTGTGGACTATCAGAGTGTTGATGAAACACATAAATTGAATCGGGATTGAATACAACAGTCACCATGCGCACTTTCCTCCATGGGTGTAATGTCTCTAACAGTCTACGCTTTGATCGTTCCCTGGAAGACCAGTAGTAGTTTCCGATGCACATCTGGAGGCTTTCTGTAATCTGTGGACTATCAGAGTGTTGATGAAACACAGAAATTGCATCGGGATTGAATACAACAGTCACCATGCGCACTTTACTCCATTGGAGTAATGTCTCTAATAGTCTACGCTTTGATCGTTCCCTGGAAGACAAGTAGTAGTTTCCGATGCACATCTGGAGGCTTTCCGTAATCTGTGGACTATCAGAGTGTTGATGAAACACAGAAATTGCATCGGGATTGAATACAACAGTCACCATGCGCACTTACCTCCATGGGAGTAATGTCCCAAACAGTCTACGCTGTGATCGTTCCCTGGAAGACCAGTAGTAGTTTCGGATTATCATCCGGAGGCATTCTGTAATCTGTGGACCATCAGAGTGTTGATGAAACACAGAAATTGCATCGGGATTGAATACAACAGTCACCATGCGCAGTTTCCTCCATGGGAGTAATGTTTCAAAGTGTGTACGCTTTGATCGTTCCCTGGATGACCAGTAGTAGTTTCCGATGCACATCTGGAGGCTTTATGTACTCTGTGGACTATCAGAGTGTTGATGAAAGAAAGAAATTGCATCGGGATTGAATACAACAGTCTCCATGCGCAGTTTCCTCCATGGGAGTAATGTCTCAAACAGTCTACGCTTTGATCGTTCCCTGGAAGACCAGAAGTAGTTTCAATTGCACATCTGGAGGCATTCTGTAATCTGTGGACTATCAGAGTGTTGATGAAACACAGTTATTGCATCGGGATTGAATACAACAGTCTCCATGCGCAGTATCCTCCATGGGAGTAATGTCTCTAAGAGTCTACGCATTGATCGTTCCATGGAAGACCAGTAGTAGTTTCAATTGCACATCTGGAGGCATTCTGTAATCTGTGGACTATCAGAGTGTTGATGAAACACAGAAATTACATAGGGATTGAATACAACAGTCACCATGCGCACTTTACTCCATGGGAGTAATGTCTCTAATAGTCTACGCTTTGATCGTTCCCTGGGAGACCAGTAGTAGTTTCCGATGCACATCTGGTGGCATTCTGTAATGTGTAGACTATCAGAGTGTTGATGAAACACAGTAATTGCATCGGGATTGAATACAACAGTCACCATGCGCACTTTCCTCCATGGGAGTAATGTCTCAAACAGTCTACGCTTTGATCGTTCCCTGGAAGACCAGTAGTAGTTTCAATGGCACATCTGGAGGTCTTCTGTAATCTGTGGACTATCAGAGTGTTGATGAAACACAGTAATTGCATCGGGATTGAATACAATAGTCACCATGCGCACAATCCTCCATGGGAGTAATGTCTCTAACAGTCTACGCTTTGATCGTTCCCTGGAAGACCAGTAGTAGTTTCCGATGCACATCTGGAGGCTTTCCGTAATCTGTGGACTATCAGAGTGTTGATGATACACAGAAATTGCATCGGGATTTAATACAACAGTCACCATGCCCACTTACCTCCATGGGAGTAATGTCCCAAACAGTCTACGCTGTGATCGTTCCCTGGAAGACCAGTAGTAGTTTCGGATTATCATCCGGAGGCATTCTGTAATCTGTGGACTATCAGAGTGTTGATGAAACACAGAAATTGCATCGGGATTGAATACAACAGTCACCATGCGCACTTTCCTCCATGGGAGTAATGTTTCAAAGTGTTTACGCTTTGATCTTTCCCTGGAAGACCAGTAGTAGTTTCCGATGCATATCTGGAGGCATTCTGTAATCTGTGGAGTATCAGAGTGTTGATGAAACACGGAAATTGCATCTGGATTGAATACAACAGTTACCATGCGCACTTTCCTCCATGGGAGTAATGTCTCTAACAGTCTACGCTTTGATCGTTCCCTGGAAGACCAGTAGTAGTTTCCGATGCACATCTGGAGGCTTTCTGTAATCTGTGGACTATCAGAGTGTTGATTAAACACAGATATTGCATCGGGATTGAATACAACAGTTACCATTCGCACTTTCCTCCATGGGAGTAATGTCTCAAACAGTCTACGCTTTTATCGTTCCCTGGAGGACCAGTAGTAGTTTCAATTGCAGATCTGGAGGCATTCTGTAATCTGTGGACTATCAGAGTGTTGATGAAACACAGTTATTGCATCGGGATTGAATACAACAGTCTCCATGCGCAGTATCCTCCATGGGAGTAATGTCTCTAAGAGTCTACGCATTGATCGTTCCATGGAAGACCAGTAGTAGTTTCAATTGCACATCTGGAGGCATTCTTTAATGTGTGGACTATCAGAGTGTTGATGAAACACATAAATTGCATCGGGATTGAATACAACAGTCACCATGCGCACTTTCCTCCATGGGTGTAATGTCTCTAACAGTCTACGCTTTGATCGTTCCCTGGAAGACCAGTAGTAGTTTCCGATGCACATCTGGAGGCTTTCTGTACTCTGTGGACTATCAGAGTGTTGATGAAACACAGAAATTGCATCGGGATTGAATAAAACAGTCACCATGCGCACTTTCCTCCATGGGAGTAATGTCTCTAACCATCTACGCTTTGATCGTTCCCTGGAAGACCAGTAGTAGTTTCCGATGCACATCTGGTGGCTTTATGTACTCTGTGGACTATCAGAGTGTTGATGAAACAAAGAAATTGCATCGGGATTGAATACAACAGTCTCCATGCGCAGTTTCCTCCATGGGAGTAATGTCTCAAACAGTCTACGCTTTGATCGTTCCCTGGAAGACCAGAAGTAGTTTCAATTGCACATCTGGAGGCATTCTGTAATCTGTGGACTATCGGAGTGTTGATGAAACACAGTTATTGCATCGGGATTGAATACAACAGTCTCCATGCACAGTATCCTCCATGGGAGTAATGTCTCTAAGAGTCTACGCATTGATCGTTCCATGGAAGACCAGTAGTAGTTTCAATTGCACATCTGGAGGCATCCTGTAATCTGTGGACTATCAGAGTGTTGATGAAACACAGAAATTACATAGGGATTGAATACAACAGTCACCATGCGCACTTTACTCCATGGGAGTAATGTCTCTAATAGTCTACGCTTTGATCGTTCCCTGGAAGACCAGTAGTAGTTTCCGATGCACATCTGGTGGCATTCTGTAATGTGTAGACTATCAGAGTGTTGATGAAACACAGTAATTGCATCGGGATTGAATACAACAGTCACCATGCGCACTTTCCTCCATGGGAGTAATGTCTCAAACAGTCTACGTTTTGATCGTTCCCTGGATGACCAGTAGTAGTTTCAATGGCACATCTGGAGGTCTTCTGTAATCTGTGGACTATCAGAGTGTTGATGAAACACAGTAATTGCATCGGGATTGAATACAATAGTCACCATGCGCACAATCCTCCATGGGAGTAATGTCTCTAACAGTCTACGCTTTGATCGTTCCCTGGAAGACCAGTAGCAGTTTCCGATGCACATCTGGAGGCTTTCCGTAATCTGTGGACTATCAGAGTGTTGATGATACCCAGAAATTGCATCGGGATTTAATACAACAGTCACCATGCCCACTTACCTCCATGGGAGTAATGTCCCAAACAGTCTACGCTGTGATCGTTCCCTGGAAGACCAGTAGTAGTTTCGGATTATCATCCGGAGGCATTCTGTAATCTGTGGACTATCAGAGTGTTGATGAAACACAGAAATTGCATCGAGATTGAATACAACAGTCACCATGCGCACTTTCCTCCATGGGAGTAATGTTTCAAAGGGTTTACGCTTTGATCGTTCCCTGGAAGACCAGTAGTAGTTTCCGATGCACATCTGGAGGCATTCTGTAATCTGTGGAGTATCAGAGTGTTGATTAAACACAGATATTGCATCGGGATTGAATACAACAGTCACCATGCGCACTTTCCTCCATGGGAGTAATGTCTCAAACAGTCTACGCTTTTATCGTTCCCTGGAGGACCAGTAGTAGTTTCAATTGCACATCTGGAGGCATTCTGTAATCTGTGGACTATCAGAGTGTTGATGAAACACAGAAATTGCATCAGGATTGAATACAACAGTCACCATGCGCACTTTTCTCCATGGGAGTAATGTCTCAAACAGTCTACGCTTTGATTGTTCCCTGGAAGACCTGTAGTAGTTTCAATTCCACATCTGGAGGCATTCTTTAATGTGTGGACTATCAGAGTGTTGATGAAACACATAAATTGCATCGGGATTGAATACAACAGTCACCATGCGCATTTTCCTCCATGGGTGTAATGTCTCTAACAGTCAACGCTTTGATCGTTCCCTGGAAGACCAGTAGTAGTTTCCGATGCACATCTGGAGGCTTTCTGTACTCTGTGGACTATCAGAGTGTTGATGAAACACAGAAATTGCATCGGGATTGAATACAACAGTCACCATGCGCACTTTACTCCATTGGAGTAATGTCTCTAATAGTCTACGCTTTGATCGTTCCCTGGAAGACAAGTAGTAGTTTCCGATGCACATCTGGAGGCTTTCCGTAATCTGTGGACTATCAGAGTGTTGATGAAACACAGAAATTGCATCGGGATTGAATACAACAGTCACCATGCGCACTTACCTCCATGGGAGTAATGTCCCAAACAGTCTACGCTGTGATCGTTCCCTGGAAGACCAGTAGTAGTTTCGGATTATCATCCGGAGGCATTCTGTAATCTATGGACTATCAGAGTGTTGATGAAACACAGAAATTGCATCGGGATTGAATACAACAGTCACCATGCGCAGTTTCCTCCATGGGAGTAATGTTTCAAAGTGTTTACGCTTTGATCGTTCCCTGGAATACCTGTAGTAGATTCCGATGCACATCTGGAGGCTTTCTGTAATCTGTGGACTATCAGAGTGTTGATGAAACACAGAAATTGCATCGGGATTGAATACAACAGTCACCATGCGAACTTTCCTTAATGGGAGTAATGTCTCAAAAAGTCTACGCTTTGATCGTTCCCTGGAAGACCAGTAGAAGCTTCCGATGCACATCTGGAGGCATTCTGTAATCTGTGGACTATCAGAGTGTTGATGAAACACAGAAATTGTATCGGGATTGAATACAACAGTCACTATGCGCACTTTCCTTAATGGGAGTAATGTCTCAAAAAGTCTACGCTTTGATCGTTCCCTGGAAGACCAGTAGAAGCTTCCGATGCACATCTGGAGGCATTCTGTAATCTGTGGACTATCAGAGTGTTGATGAAACACAGAAATTGCATCGCGATTGAATTCAAGAGTCACCATGATCACTTTCCTCCATGGGTGTAATGTCCCAAACGGTCTACGCTTTGATCGTTCCCTGGAAGACCAGTAGTAGTTTCCGATTAACATCTGGAGGCATTCTGTAATTTGTCTAGTATCAGAGTGTTTATGAAACACAGAAATAGCATCGGGATCGAATACAACAGTCACCATGCGCACTTTACTCCATGGGAGTAATGTCTCAAACAGTCTACGCTTTGATTGTTCCCTGGAAGACCTGTAGTAGTTTCAATTGCACATCTGGAGGCATTCTGTAATCTGTGGACTATCAGAGTGTTGATGAAACACCTAAATTGCATCGGGATTGAATACAACAGTCACCATGCGCACTTACCTCCATGGGAGTAATGTCCCAAACAGTCTACGCTGTGATCGTTCCCTGGAAGACCAGTAGTAGTTTCAATTGCACATCTGGAGGCATTCTTTAATGTGTGGACTATCAGAGTGTTGATGAAACACATAAATTGCATCGGGATTGAATACAACAGTCACCATGCGCACTTTCCTCCATGGGTGTAATGTCTCTAACAGTCTACGCTTTGATCGTTCCCTGGAAGACCAGTAGTAGTTTCCGATGCACATCTGGTGGCATTCTGTAATGTGTAGACTATCAGAGTGTTGATGAAACACAGTAATTGCATCGGGATTGAATACAACAGTCACCATGCGAACATTCCTCCATGGGAGTAAAGTCTCTAACAGTCTACGCTTTGATCGTTCCCTGGAAGACCAGTAGTAGTTTCCGATGCACATCTGGAGGCTTTCTGTACTCTGTGGACCTTCAGAGTGTTGATGTAACACAGAAATTGCATCGGGATTGAATACAACAGTCACCATGCGCACTTTACTCCATTGGAGTAATGTGTCTAATAGTCTACGCTTTGAACGTTCCCTGGAAGACCAGTAGTAGTTTCCGATGCACATCTGGAGGCTTTCCGTAATCTGTGGACTATCAGAGTGTTGATAAAACACAGAAATTGCATCAGGATTGAATACAACAGTCACCATGCGCACTTACCTCCATGGGAGTAATGTCCCAAACAGTCTACGCTGTGATCGTTCCCTGGAAGACCAGTAGTAGTTTCGGATTATCATTCGGAGGCATTCTGTAATCTGTGGACTATCAGAGTGTTGATGAAACACAGATATTGCATCGGGATTGAATACAACAGTCACCACGCGCACTTTCCTCCATGGGAGTAATGTCTCAAACAGTCTACGCTTTTATCGTTCCCTGGAAGACCAGTAGTAGTTTCAATTGCACATCTGGAGGTATTCTGTAATCTGTGGACTATCAGAGTGTTGATGAAACACAGAAATTGCATCGGGATTGAATACAACAGTCACCATGCGCACTTTACTCCATGGGAGTAATGTCTCAAACAGTCTACGCTTTGATTGTTCCCTGGAAGACCTGTATTAGTTTCAATTGCACATCTGGAGGCATTCTTTAATGTGTGGACTATCAGAGTGTTGATGAAACACATAAATTGCATCGGGATTGAATACAACAGTCACCATGCGCACTTTCCCCCATGGGTGTAATGTCTCTAACAGTCTACGCTTTGATCGTTCCCTGGAAGACCAGTAGTAGTTTCCGATGCACATCTGGAGGCTTTCTGTACTCTGTGGACTATCAGAGTGTTGATGAAACACAGAAATTGCATCGGGATTGAAAGCAACAGTCACCATGCGCACTTTACTCCATTGGAGTAATGTCTCTAATAGTCTACGCTTTGATCGTTCCCTGGAAGACAAGTAGTAGTTTCCGATGCACATGTGGAGGCTTTCCGTAATCTGTGTACTATCAGAGTGTTGATGAAAAACAGAAATTGCATCGGGATTGAATACAACAGTCACCATGCGCACAATCCTCCATGGGAGTAATGTCCCAAACAGTCTACGCTGTGATCGTTCCCTGGAAGATCAGTAGTAGTTTCGGATTATCATCCGGAGGCATTCTCTAATCTGTGGCCTATCAGAGTGTTGATGAAACACAGAAATTGCATCGGGATTGAATACAACAGTCACCATGCGCAGTTTCCTCCATGGGAGGAATGTTTCAAAGTGTTTACGCTTTGATCGTTCCCTGGAAGACCAGTAGTAGTTTCCGATGCACATCTGGAGGCATTCTGTAATCTGTGGACTATCAGAGTGTTGATGAAACACAGAAATTGCATCGGGATTGAATACAACAGTCACCATGCGAACTTTCCTTAATGGGAGTAATGTCTCAAAAAGTCTACGCTTTGATCGTTCCCTGGAAGACCAGTAGAAGCTTCCGATGTACATCTGGAGGCATTCTGTAATCTGTGGACTATCAGACTGTTGATGAAACACAGAAATTGCATCGGGATTGAATACAACAGTCACTATGCGCACTTTCCTCAATGGGAGTAATGTCTCTAACAGTCTACGCTTTGATCGTTCCCTGGAAGACCAGTAGTAGTTTCCGATGCACATCTGGAGGCTTTCCGTAATCTGTGGACTATCAGAGTGTTGATGAAACACAGAAATTGCATCGGGATTGAATACAACAGTCACTATGCGCACTTTCCTCAATGGGAGTAATGTCTCTAACAGTCTACGCTTTGATCGTTTCCTGGAAGACCATTAGTAGTTTCCGATGCACATCTGGAGGCATTCTGTAATCTGTGGAGTATCAGAGTGTTGATGAAACACAGAAATTGCATCGCGGTTGAATACAAGAGTCACCATGATCACTTTCCTCCATGGGTGTAATGTCCCAAACGGTCTACGCTTTGATCGTTCCCTGGAAGACCAGTAGTAGTTTCCGGTTAACATCTGGAGGCATTCTGTAATTTGTCTAGAGTCAGAGTGTTGATGAAACACAGAAATAGCATCGGGATCGAATACAACAGTCACCATGCGCACTTTACTCCATGGGAGTAATGTCTCAAACAGTCTACGCTTTGATTGTACCCTGAAAGACCTGCAGTAGTTTCAATTGCACATCTGGAGGCATTCTTTAATGTGTGGACTATCAGAGTGTTGATGAAACACATAAATTGCATCGGGATTGAATACAACAGTCACCATGCGCACTTTCCTCCATGGGTGTAATGTCTCTAACAGTCTACGCTTTGATCGTTCCCTGGAAGACCAGTAGTAGTTTCCCATGCACATCTGGTGGCATTCTGTAATCTGTGGACTATCAGAGTGTTGATGAAACACAGAAATTGCATCGGGATTGAATACAACAGTCACCATGTGCACTTACCTCCATGGGAGTAATGTCCCAAACAGTCTACGCTGTGATCGTTCCCTGGAAGACCAGTAGTAGTTTCGGATTATCATCCGGAGGCATTCTGTAATCTGTGGACTATCAGAGTGTTGATGAAACACAGAAATTGCATCGGGATTGAATACAACAGCCACCATGCGCACAATCCTCCATGGGAGTAATGTCCCAAACAGTCTACGCTGTGATCGTTCCCTGGAAGATCGGTAGTAGTTTCGGATTATCATCCGGAAGCATTCTGTAATCTGTGGCCTATCAGAGTGTTGATGAAACACAGAAATTGCATCGGGATTGAATACAACAGTCACCATGCGCAGTTTCCTCCATGGGAGTAATGTTTCAAAGTGTTTACGCTTTGATCGTTCCCTGGAAGACCAGTAGTAGTTTCCGATGCACATCTGGAGGCATTCTGTAATCTGTGGACTATCAGAGTGTTGATGAAACACAGAAATTGCATCGGGATTGAATACAACAGTCGCCATGCGAACTTTCCTTAATGGGAGTAATGTCTCAAAAAGTCTACGCTTTGATCGTTCGCTGGAAGACCAGTACAAGCTTCCGATGCACATCTGGAGGCATTCTGTAATCTGTGGACTATCAGAGTGTTGATGAAACACAGAAATTGCATCGGGATTGAATACAACAGTCACTATGCGCACTTTCCTCAATGGGAGTAATGTCTCTAACAGTCTACGCTTTGATCGTTCCCTGGAAGACCAGTAGCAGTTTCCGATGCACATCTGGAGGCTTTCCGTAATCTGTGGACTATCAGAGTGTTGATGAAACACAGAAATTGCATCGGGATTGAATACAACAGTCACTATGCGCACTTTCCTCAATGGGAGTAATGTCTCTAACAGTCTACGCTTTGATCGTTTCCTGGAAGACCATTAGTAGTTTCCGATGCACATCTGGAGGCATTCTGTAATCTGTGGAGTATCAGAGTGTTGATGAAACACAGAAATTGCATCGCGATTGAATACAAGAGTCACCATGATCACTTTCCTCCATGGGTGTAATGTCCCAAACGGTCTACGCTTTGATCGTTCCCTGGAAGACAAGTAGTAGTTTCCGATTAACATCTGGAGGCATTCAGTAATTTGTCTAGTATCAGAGTGTTGATGAAACACAGAAATAGCATCGGGATCGAATACAACAGTCACCATGCGCACTTTACTCCATGGGAGTAATGTCTCAAACAGTCTACGCTTTGATTGTTCCCTGGAAGACCTGTAGTAGTTTCAATTGCACATCTGGAGGCATTCTTTAATGTGTGGACTATCAGAGTGTTGATGAAACACATAAATTGCATCGGGATTGAATACAACAGTCACCATGCGCACTTTCCTCCATGGGTGTAATGTCTCAAACAGTCTACGCTTTGATCGTTCCCTGGAAGACCAGTAGTAGTTTCCGATGCACATCTGGTGGCATTCTGTAATCTGTGGACTATCAGAGTGTTGATGAAACACAGTAATTGCATCGGGATTGAATACAACAGTCACCATGCGCACTTTACTCCATTGGAGTAATGTCTCTAATAGTCT
Organism: Schistocerca gregaria; assembly: GCF_023897955.1. Classification (NCBI taxonomy): domain Eukaryota; kingdom Metazoa; phylum Arthropoda; class Insecta; order Orthoptera; family Acrididae; genus Schistocerca; species Schistocerca gregaria. The sequence continues at coordinate 41,459,010 of NC_064920.1, forward strand.
ACGCTTTGATCGTTCCCTGGAAGACCAGTAGTAGTTTCTGATGCACATCTGGAGGCTTTCCGTAATCTGTGGACTATCAGAGTGTTGATGAAACACAGAAATTGCATCGGGATTGAATACAACAGTCACCATGAGCATTTACCTCCATGGGAGTAATGTCCCAAAGAGTCTACGCTTTGATCGCTCCCTGGAAGACCAGTAATAGTTTCCGATACACATCTGGAGGCTTTCCGTAATCTGTGGACTATCAGAGTGTTGATGAAACAGAGATATTGCATCGGGATTGAAGACAACAGTCACCATGCGCACTTTCCTCCATGGGAGTAATACCCCAAACAGTCTACCCTTTGTTCGTTCCCTGGAAGACCAGTAGTTGTTTCCGATGCACATCGGGAGACATTCTGTAATCTGTGGACTATCAGAGTGTTGATGAAACACAGAAATTGCATCAGGATTGAATACAACATTCACCATGCGCACTTTCCTCCATGGGAGTAATGTCTCAAACAGTCTACGCTTTGATCGTTCACTGGAAGACCATTAGAAGTTTCCGATGCACATCTGGAGGCATTCTGTAATCTGTGGAGTATCAGAGTGTTGATGAAACACAGAAATTGCATCGCGATTGAATACAAGAGTCACCATGCGCACTTTCCTCCATGGGTGTAATGTCCCAAACAGTCTACGCTTTGATCGTTCCCTGGAAGACCAGTAGTAGTTTCCGATTAACATCTGGAGGCATTCTGTAATTTGTGTAGTATCAGAGTGTTGATGAAACACAGAAATAGCATCGGGATTGAATACAACAGTCACCATGCGCACTTTCCACCATGGGAGTAATTCTCAAACAGTCTACGCTTTGATCGTTCCCTGGAAGACCAGTAGTAGTTTCCGATGCACATCTGGTGGCATTCTGTAATCTGTGGACTATCAGAGTGTTGATGAAACACAGAAATTGCATCGGGATTGAATACAACGGTCACCATCCGCACTTTCCTCCATGTGAGTAATGTCTGAAACTGTATACGCTTGGATCGTTCCCAGGAAGACCAGTAGTAGTTTCCGATGCACATCTCGTGGCATTCTGTAATCTGTGGACTATCAGAGTGTTGATGAAACACAGAAAATGCATCGGGATTCAATACAACATTCACCATGCGCACTTCCCTCCGTGGGAGTAACTCTCAAACAGTCTACGCTTCGATCGTTCCCTGGAAGACCAGTAGTAGTTTCCGATGCACATCAGGTGGCATTCTGTAATCTGTGGACTATCAGAGTGTTGATGAAACACAGAAATTTCATCGGGATTGAATACAACAGTCACCATGCGCACTTTTCTCCACGGGAGGTATGTCTCAAACAGTCTACGCTTTGATCGTTCCCTGGAAGACCAGTAGTAGTTTCCGTTGCACATCTGGAGTGATTGTGTAATCTGCGGTTTATCAGAGTGTAGGTGAAACACAGAAATTGCATCGGGATTGAATAAAACAGTCACCTTGAGCACATTCCTGCATAAAAGTAATGTCTCAAACAGTCTACGCTTTGATCGTTCCCTAGAAGACCATTAGATATATCCGATGAACATCTGGAGTCATTCTGTATTCTGTGGACTATCAGAGTGTTGATGAAACACATATATTGCACCGGGATTGAATACAACAGTCACCATGCGCACTTTCCCCCACGGCAGTAATGTCTCAAACAGTCTACGCTTTGATCGTTCCCTGGAAGACCAGTAGTAGGTTCCGATGAACATCTGGAGGCATTCTGTAATCTGTGGAGTATCTGAGTGTTGATGAAACACAGATATTGCATCGGGATTGAATACAACAGTCACCATGCGCATATTCCTCCACGGGGTAATGTCCCAACCAGTCTACGCTTTCATCGTTCCCTGGAAGAACAGTAGTAGTTTCCGATGCACATCTGGTGGCATTCTGTAATCTGTAGACTATGAGAGTGTTGATGAAACACAGAATTTGCATCAGGATTGAATACAACAGTCACCATGCGCACTTTCATTAATTGGAGTAATGTCTCTGACAGTTTTCGCTTTGATCGCTCCCTGGAAGACCAGTAGTAGTTTCCGATGCACATCTGGAGGCTTTCTGTAATCTGTGGACTATCAGAGTGTTGATGAAACACAGAAATTGCATCGGGATTGAATACAACAGTCACCATGCGAACTTTCCTTAATGGGAGTAATGTCTCAAAAAGTCTACGCTTTGATCGTTATCCGGAAGACCAGTAGAAGCTTCCGATGCACATCTGGAGGCATTCTGTAATCTGTGGACTATCAGAGTGTTGATAAAACACAGAAATTGCATCGGGATTGAATACAACAGTCACTATGCGCACTTTCCTCAATGGGAGTAATGTCTCTAACAGTCTACGCTTTGATCTTTCCCTGGAAGACCAGTAGTAGTTTCCGATGCACATCTGGAGGCTTTCCGTAATCTGTGGACTATCAGAGTGTTGATGAAACACAGAAATTGCATCGGGATTGAATACAACATTCACCATGCGCACTTTCCTCCATGGGAGTAATGTCTCAAACAGTCTACGCTTTGATCGTTCACTGGAAGACCATTAGTAGTTTCCGATGCACATCTTGAGGCATTCTGTAATCTGTGGAGTATCAGAGTGTTGATGAAACACAGAAATTGCATCGCGATTGAATACAAGAGTCACCATGATCACTTTCCTCCATGGGTGTAATGTCCATAACGGTCTACGCTTTGATCGTTCCCTGGAAGACCAGTAGTAGTTTCCGATTAACATCTGGAGGCATTCTGTAATTTGTCTAGTATCAGAGTGTTGATGAAAAACAGAAATAGCATCGGGATCGAATACAACAGTCACCATGCGCACTTTACTCCATGGGAGTAATGTGTCAAACAGTCTACGCTTTGATTGTTCCCTGGAAGACCTGTAGTAGTTTCAATTGCACATCTGGAGGCATTCTTTAATGTGTGGACTATCAGAGTGTTGATGAAACACATAAATTGCATCGGGATTGAATACAACAGTCACCATGCGCACTTTCCTCCATGGGTGTAATGTCTCAAACAGTCTACGCTTTGATCGTTCCCTGGAAGACCAGTAGTAGTTTCCGATGCACATCTGGTGGCATTCTGTAATCTGTGGACTATCAGAGTGTTGATGAAACACAGTAATTGCATCGGGATTGAATACAACAGTCACCATGCGCACTTTACTCCATTGGAGTAATGTCTCTAATAGTCTACGCTTTGATCGTTCCCTGGAAGACCAGTAGTAGTTTCTGATGCACATCTGGAGGCTTTCCGTAATCTGTGGACTATCAGAGTGTTGATGAAACACAGAAATTGCATCGGGATTGAATACAACAGTCACCATACGCACTTACCTCCATGGGAGTAATGTCCCAAACAGTCTACGCTTTGATCGTTCCCTGGAAGACCAGTAGTAGTTTCCGATGCACATCTGGAGGCTTTCCGTAATCTGTGGACTATCAGAGTGTTGATGAAACAGAGATATTGCATCGGGATTGAAGACAACAGTCACCATGCGCACTTTCCTCCATGGGAGTAATATCCCAAACAGTCTACCCTTTGATCGTTCCCTGGAAGACCAGTAGTTGTTTCCGATGCACATCGGGAGACATTCTGTAATCTGTGGACTATCAGAGTGTTGATGAAACACAGAAATTGCATCGGGATTGAATACAACATTCACCATGCGCACTTTCCTCCATGGGAGTAATGTCTCAAACAGTCTACGCTTTGATCGTTCACTGGAAGACCATTAGAAGTTTCCGATGCACATCTGGAGGCATTCTGTAATCTGTGGAGTATCAGAGTGTTGATGAAACACAGAAATTGCATCGCGATTGAATACAAGAGTCACCATGCGCACTTTCCTCCATGGGTGTAATGTCCCAAACAGTCTACGCTTTGATCGTTCCCTGGAAGACCAGTAGTAGTTTCCGATTAACATCTGGAGGCATTCTGTAATTTGTCTAGTATCAGAGTGTTGTTGAAACACAGAAATAGCATCGGGATTGAATACAACAGTCACCATGCGCACTTTCCACCATGGGAGTAATTCTCAAACAGTCTACGCTTTGATCGTTCCCTGGAAGACCAGTAGTAGTTTCCGATGCACATCTGGTGGCATTCTGTAATCTGTGGACTATCAGAGTGTTGATGAAACACAGAAATTGCATCGGGATTGAATACAACGGTCACCCTCCGCACTTTCCTCCATGTGAGTAATGTCTGAAACTGTATACGCTTGGATCGTTCCCAGGAAGACCAGTAGTAGTTTCCGATGCACATCTCGTGGCATTCTGTAATCTGTGGACTATCAGAGTGTTGATGAAACACAGAAAATGCATCGGGATTCAATACAACAGTCACCATGCGCACTTCCCTCCGTGGGAGTAACTCTCAAACAGTCTACGCTTCGATCGTTCCCTGGAAGACCAGTAGTAGTTTCCGATGCACATCTGGTGGCTTTCTGTAATCTGTGGACTATCAGAGTGTTGATGAAACACAGAAATTTCATCGGGATTGAATACAACAGTCACCATGCGCACTTTTCTCCACGGGAGGTATGTCTCAAACAGTCTACGCTTTGATCGTTCCCTGGAAGACCAGTAGTAGTTTCCGATGCACATCTGGTGGCATTCTGTAATCTGTGGACTATCAGAGTGTTGATGAAACACAGAAATTGCTTCGGGATTGAATACAACAGTCACCATGCGCACTTACCTCCATGGGAGTAATGTCCCAAACAGTCTACGCTTTGATCGTTCCCTGGAAGACCAGTAGTAGTTTCCGATGCACATCTGGAGGCTTTCCGTAATCTGTGGACTATCAGAGTGTTGATGAAACAGAGATATTGCATCGGGATTGAAGACAACAGTCACCATGCGCACTTTCCTCCATGGGAGTAATATCCCAAACAGTCTACAGTTTGATCGTTCCCTGGAAGACCAGTAGTTGTTTCCGATGCACATCGGGAGACATTCTGTAATCTGTGGACTATCAGAGTGTTGATGAAACACAGAAATTGCATCAGGATTGAATACAACATTCACCATGCGCACTTTCCTCCATGGGAGTAATGTCTCAAACAGTCTACGCTTTGATCGTTCACTGGAAGACCATTAGAAGTTTCCGATGCACATCTGGAGGCATTCTGTAATCTGTGGAGTATCAGAGTGTTGATGAAACACAGAAATTGCATCGCGATTGAATACAAGAGTCACCATGCGCACTTTCCTCCATGGGTGTAATGTCCCAAACAGTCTACGCTTTGATCGTTCCCTGGAAGAACAGTAGTAGTTTCCGATTAACATCTGGAGGCATTCTGTAATTTGTCTAGTATCAGAGTGTTGATGAAACACAGAAATAGCATCGGGATTCAATACAACATTCACCATGTGCACTTCCCTCCGTGGGAGTAACTCTCAAACAGTCTACGCTTCGATCGTTCCCTGGAAGACCAGTAGTAGTTTCCGATGCACATCTGGTGGCATTCTGTAATCTGTGGACTATCAGAGTGTTGATGAAACACAGAAATTTCATCGGGATTGAATACAACAGTCACCATGCGCACTTTTCTCCACGGGAGGTATGTCTCAAACAGTCTACGCTTTGATCGTTCCCTGGAAGACCAGTAGTAGTTTCCGTTGCACATCTGGAGTGATTGTGTAATCTTCGGTTTATCAGAGTGTAGGTGAAACACAGAATTTGCATCGGGATTGAATAAAACAGTCACCTTGAGCACATTCCTGCATAAAAGTAATGTCTCAAACAGTCTACGCTTTGATCGTTCCCTAGAAGACCATTAGATATATCCGATGAACATCTGGAGTCATTCTGTATTCTGTGGACTATCAGAGTGTTGATGAAACACATATATTGCACCGGGATTGAATACAACAGTCACCATGCGCACTTTCCCCCACGGCAGTAATGTCTCAAACAGTCTACGCTTTGATCGTTCCCTGGAAGACCAGTAGTAGGTTCCGATGAACATCTGGAGGCATTCTGTAATCTGTGGAGTAAAAGAGTATTGATGAAACACAGATATTGCATCGGGATTGAATACAAAAGTCACCATGCGCATATTCCTCCACGGGGTAATGTCCCAACCAGTCTACGCTTTCATCGTTCCCTGGAAGAACAGTAGTAGTTTCCGATGCACATCTGGTGGCATTCTGTAATCTGTAGACTATGAGAGTGTTGATGAAACACAGAATTTGCATCAGGATTGAATACAACAGTCACCATGCGCACTTTCATTAATGGGAGTAATGTCTCTGACAGTTTTCGCTTTGATCGCTCCCTGGAAGACCAGTAGTAGTTTCCGATGCACATCTGGAGGCTTTCTGTAATCTGTGGACTATCAGAGTGTTGATGAAACACAGAAATTGCATCGGGATTGAATACAACAGTCACCATGCGAACTTTCCTTAATGGGAGTAATGTCTCAAAAAGTCTATGCTTTGATCGTTATCCGGAAGACCAGTAGAAGCTTCCGATGCACATCTGGAGGCATTCTGTAATCTGTGGACTATCAGAGTGTTGATAAAACACAGAAATTGCATCGGGATTGAATACAACAGTCACTATGCGCACTTTCCTCAATGGGAGTAATGTCTCTAACAGTCTACGCTTTGATCGTTCCCTGGAAGACCAGTAGTAGTTTCCGATTAACATCTGGAGGCATTCTGTAATTTGTCTAGTATCAGAGTGTTGATGAAACACAGAAATAGCATCGGGATTGAATACAACAGTCACCAAGCGCACTTTCCACCATGGGAGTAATGTCTCAAAGAGTCTACGCTTTGATCGTTCCCTGGAAGACCAGTAGTAGTTTCCGATGCACATCTGGTGGCATTCTGTAATCTGTGGTCTATCAGAGTGTTGATGAAACACAGAAATTGCATCGGGATTGAATACAACGGTCACCATCCGCACTTTCCTCCATGTGAGTAATGTCTGAAACTGTATACGCTTGGATCGTTCCCAGGAAGACCAGTAGTAGTTTCCGTTGCACATCTGGAGTGATTGTGTAATCTGCGGTTTATCAGAGAGTAGGTGAAACACAGAAATTGCATCGGGATTGAATAAAACAGTCACCTTGAGCACGTTCCTGCATAAAAGTAATGTCTCAAACAGTCTACGCTTTGATCGTTCCCTAGAAGACCATTAGATATATCCGATGAACATCTGGAGTCATTCTGTATTCTGTGGACTATCAGAGTGTTGATGAAACACATAAATTGCACCGGGATTGAATACAACAGTCACCATGCGCACTTTCCCCCACGGCAGTAATGTCTCAAACAGTCTACGCTTTGATCGTTCCCTGGAAAACCAGTTGTAGGTTCCGATGAACATCTGGAGGCATTCTGTAATCTGTGGAGTATCAGAGTGTTGATGAAACACAGATATTGCATCGGGATTGAATACAACAGTCACCATGCGCATATTCCTCCACGGGGTAATGTCCCAACCAGTCTACGGTTTCATCGTTCCCTGGAAGACCAGTAGTAGTTTCCGATGCACATCTGGTGGCATTCTGTAATCTGTAGACTATGAGAGTGTTGATGAAACACAGAATTTGCATCAGGATTGAATACAACAGTCACCATGCGCACTTTCATTAATTGGAGTAATGTCTCTGACAGTTTTCGCTTTGATCGCTCCCTGGAAGACCAGTAGTAGTTTCCGATGCACATCTGGAGGCTTTCTGTAATCTGTGGACTATCAGAGTGTTGATGAAACACAGAAAATGCATCGGGATTGAATACAACAGTCACCATGCGAACTTTCCTTAATGGGAGTAATGTCTCAAAAAGTCTACGCTTTGATCGTTATCCGGAAGACCAGTAGAAGCTTCCGATGCACATCTGGAGGCATTCTGTAATCTGTGGACTATCAGAGTGTTGATGAAACACAGAAATTGCATCGGGATTGAATACAACAGTCACTATGCGCACTTTCCTCAATGGGAGTAATGTCTCTAACAGTCTACGCTTTGATCGTTCCCTGGAAGACCAGTAGTAGTTTCCGATGCACATCTGGAGGCTTTCCGTAATCTGTGGACTATCAGAGTGTTGATGAAACACAGAAATTGCATCGGGATTGAATACAACATTCTCCACGCGCACATTCCTCCATGGGAGTAATGTCTCAAACAGTCTACGCTTTGATCGTTCACTGGAAGACCATTAGTAGTTTCCGATGCACATCTTAAGGCATTCTGTAATCTGTGGAGTATCAGAGTGTTGATGAAACACAGAAATTGCATCGCGATTGAATACAAGAGTCACCATGATCATTTTCCTCCATGGGTGTAATGTCCATAACGGTCAACGCTTTGATCGTTCCCTGGAAGACCAGTAGTAGTTTCCGATTAACATCTGGAGGCATTCTGTAATTTGTCTAGTATCAGAGTGTTGATGAAAAACAGAAATAGCATCGGGATCGAATACAACAGTCACCATGCGCACTTTACTCCATGGGAGTAATGTGTCAAACAGTCTACGCTTGATTGTTCCCTGGAAGACCTGTAGTAGTTTCAATTGCACATCTGGAGGCATTCTTTAATGTGTGGACTATCAGAGTGTTGATGAAACACATAAATTGCATCGGGATTGAATACAACAGTCACCATGCGCACTTTCCTCCATGGGTGTAATGTCTCTAACAG